>NC_090660.1:86625286-87322786 GCF_013368605.1 Nyctibius grandis
ATGATGCATTTCACATGGCTGAAATGGGTCTAATCATCACTGAGTACAAGGAAGAGAAGGCTGATGGGAGACAAAATATTGGCCTGAAAGTTGTAGCATTTCCTGCACCAAGACTCTGCATCTGCTATGAACAGTCAGCGATGGGATTAAACTGCACAGAAAATTAAGTATGACATTAAAGATAATGTTAATACTGTGAGGATGGTAAGGATCGTTATGGATTGGAAGAAGTTGTCTAGGGCAGTTACAACTTCACCAGTGGAGGTTTCTGGGGTAGGCTAGACATCTCCCAGGAACCCCTGAAGTGAGGAAAGGTCTGCATGAAGAGGTAACCTGCTGACTGATGCATGGTTAAAGCACAGCTTATTCTATCCTGGGAAAGAAGGAACTCCTACAAAGATTGAAAGATTATTTCTAGGCCTCTTTTCTATCTCTTTTTCTGTCTTTTGGGAAAGACAGTTACTGAAACAATAATTTTTTACCCACCTAGCTATTTTTTTCAGAACTACTAGAGTCTAAACATTCACAGCAGAAGTCTTAAATGACTCACAGGAATAGCTACACTCTAGGAAATCTAGTTCAGTATCTGGAACATGTGCTTGGACAGGAACTGAATAGTCAGCATGTGACACGTTGATAGTAATAAGTTCCATACCTCATCAAATCTCCTTAGTAGATTTCATGATCACACTTAGAAACTATGCAGAACTGGGCATTAGGTTATTATCTTTGCTTATATACTATCAGTCATTTCATTTCCACTTAACCAAATAAAAATGCTTGCATTGGACTACATCTCCAAAGCAAATTAGATTTTGAAAAAAAAAAAATTCTATTCTATAGATCCCAAGCACAAATACAGGCAGGAGAGAGAATGGATTGAGAACAGCCCCGAGGAGGAGGACTTGGAGGTGATGGCTGATGAGAAGCTCAACATGAGCCGGCAATGTGCGCTTGCAGCCCAGAAGGCCAACTGTACACTGGGCTGCATCAAAAGCAGCATGGCCAGCAGGTTGAGGGAGGTGATTCTGCCCCTTTACTCTGCTCTCATGAGACCCCACCTGGAGAACTGCATCCAGCTCTGGGGGCCCCAACATAAGAAGGACATGGAGCTGTTGGAGCGAGTCCAGAGGAGGGCCACGAAGATGATGAGAGGGCTGGAGCACCTCTCCTATGAAGACAGGCTGAGAGAGTTGGGGCTGTTCAGCCTGGAGAAGAGGAGGCTCCAGGGAGACCTTCCAGCAGCCTTCCAGTACCTGAAGGGGCCTACAGGAAAGCGGGAGAGGGACTTTTTACAAGCATGTAGTGATAGGACGAGGGGGAATGGTTTTAAACTGAAAGAGGGTAGATTTAGATTAGATATTAGGAAGAAATTCTTGACTGTGAGGGTGGTGAGACACTGGAACAGGTTGCCCAGAGAAGCTGTGGCTGCCCCCTCCCTGGCAGTGTTCAAGGCCAGGTTGGATGGGGCTTTGAGCAACCTGGTCTAGTGGAAGGTGTCCCTGCCTGTGGCAGGGGAGTTGGAACTAGATGATCTTTAAGGTCCCCTTCAACCCAAACCATTCTATGAGTCTGTGAAATCAAGTCAGAAATACACACTGTCCCATTGTCATGCCGTTAAAATTTACATAGAACATTCACGGTCATACAGGGAAAAAAAATTGAGCAGGCTTTATAATTAACCAAGTGGTCAAATGTTAAAATGTGAATAAACAATATTATCTGAACTGTTACAGAGAAAAGGAGCTCCACTGTAAATCTTCTCTTTTACATATTTTATACGCTCATTTTATAGTTGTATTCCTTTCTTCTGGTTAACCTGGTTTTTTTCATGATAAAGAAAATAATATCAAAGACAAACTTAGTATTAGAGGTTTCTAATAATAATTTTAGGCACAGATGGTGTAATTTTCCACACAATGAAGCTGATGGTCAAATTTATAATAACATTCCAGAAAAAGCCCTGATCATTAGTCAGTCTGATGTAAACACAGAGTAACCACGAAAGCCAGTTTTTTATTCACGCAATATTTTCATAGTTTGAAAATCAGAATAATATTTTGGAAATATTCATGTTAATGAATATCATACTTTAATTTCCTGACAGTTGCTTGAAGTGCAAAGGAAAAAAAAGGAGAAAGTAATTACACAGACTACAATTCACAAACTGTTATGGTTTTAACTTCTGTGGTTTAATCTTGTGTTTTGACTCTCTAATCCCTATATTCCAAACATTGTACGTAAGATCAGAAAACAAATTTAATTATGAAAAATGAACAAAGAAAGACCAATATGATGTTTTGCTTAGGCACTAACTGCAAACAGATCATAAACTATAAATATTGAGGAGTTCTGTAAAACAGTGAAGCGAGGATCAGAAACCAATTAATGCACAACAGCAAATATAGCAATATTAATTAATTTTACTCACAGGAGCTCCAACATCACCTTGTGGCCCCTGGCTTCCAGTAACACCTGGAACACCTGGAGCACCAGGTATGCCCTACATAGAAAAAGAGAAAGAAAATACTTAGTCACGATGCCAATCAACATCCATGAACCCTGATGAGAGAAACAACTGTGTGACGGAGAAGTGCACAAAGCAGACAGTACAAAGATAGTTGTGCCAGTCAAAGACCAGAGATGTTGGGAAAGAGGTACAAGATGCAGGAAAAAGAGCACCGAAAGCACAGCTCTGAAAAAAGCACTTGAGAAAAACAGGCTTGTGTTGCTTGCTTTCTGAAACAGGCATGGATTGCTGAACTGCAAGACTAAATCCTGTGACGTTACTACCCACGGGGGATGACTCAGAACATTCTTTGCAAAAAGAGCAGGATTGCTTGGAGAATACTCAACACCATCAGCAGTTTCACCTAACTTCTTAGATATATCAAGAAGGCATTAACTTTGTCTAACTGCCCTAGCTGAGAAGGATGAGACCAATTCTGGAGGCAACATACATCTTGCTTTGAAGGCTGAATGTGGCCTCTGCTGTCTTTCTTGATTACTCTATGAGAGCATTTGAATACCTGCGCTCATCTCCAGTCTCCAGACCAAGCAAAACTTGGTGTTTCACTTCAGCTAGCAATCCTCATTGGAATTTCTTACAAAAAGAAAGTAATTTCAAATGTTAGGAGCACCAATTAGGTGTCAGGGCCCAAAGAGTTGTGGTGAATGGCGTTAAATCCAGTTGGAGGCCAGTCACAAGTGGTATTCCCCAGGGGTCAGTATTGAGGCCAGTTCTTTTTAGTATCTTTCTCAATGATCTGGACGAGGGAATCGAGTGCACCCTCAATAAGTTCGCAGATGACACCAAGTTGGATGGAGTGTCGATCTGCTTGAGGGTAGGAAGGCTCTGCACAGGGATCTGGACAGGCTGGATTGATGGGCTGAGGCCAACTGTATGAGGTGCAACAAGGCCAAGTATCAGGTCCTGCACTTGGGGCACAACAACCCCATGCACCGCTACAGGCTTGGGGAAGAGTGGCTGGAAAGCTGGTCGTGGAAAAGGACCTGGGGGAGTTGATCGATGGCCAGCTGAACATGAGCCAGCAGTGTGCCAAGGTGGCCAAGAAGGCCAACAGCATCCTGGCTTGTATCAGAAATAGTGTGGCCAGCAGGGCAAGGGAAGTGATCGTCCCCCTGTACTCAGCACTTGTGAGGCCGCACCTCGAATACTGTGTTCAGTTTTGGGCCCCTCACTACAAGAAAGACATTGAGGTGTGGGAGCGAGTCCAAAGAAGGGCAACGAAGCTGGTGAAGAGTCTAGAGCACAAGTCTTATGAGGAGCGGCTGAGGGAACTGGGGTTGTTTAGTCTGGAGAAAAGGAGGCTGAGGGGAGACCTTATTGCTCTCTACAACTACCTGAAAGGAGGTCGTAGCGAGGAGGGTGTCGGTCTCTTCTCCCAAGTAACAAGCGAGATGATGAGAAGAAACAGCCTCAAGTTGCGCCAGGGGAGGTTTAGATTGGTATCAGGAAAAATTTCTTCACCGAAAGGGTTATCAAGCAGTGGAACAGGCTGCCCAGGGAAGTGGTGGAGTCACCATCCCTGGAGGTATTTAAAAGATGTGTAGATGTGGTACTTAGGGACGTGGTTTAGTGGTGGACTTGGCAGTGCTGGGTTAACGGTTGGACTTGATGATCTTAAAGGTTCTTTTCCAACCAAAACGATTCTATGATTCTGTGAATTCCCTTCATATAGTGCAGTTACTTCACTAAGAACAAGCTATCAATCTGTTGACGGAATAACTGTCTCCTCTTCCCATGGGAGACATTTTTGCTTGAGCTAAGTAAGAGTGGAAAGAAATGACACTGGACAAGCAGCTCGTTGCCAACCCTGTGTGTCATGAGAATTTTCACTTCCAAGGAGAACCCTTGGCCTTGGTCTATCCACTGAAGCCTAGATAACAGAGTGACCTACAATCCTCCAAAATCCTGCTGACTTTTACAGTAACGAATTCCATGGGCAATACTCACCATTGGGCCAGGAGGTCCTTGTGGGCCTGTGGGTCCATCTTTGCCGGGAAGACCCTATAAAAGAGAAATATAAGCTACTTTATCATCTTTTTCTATGTACTTCATTAATCTGTTCCATTTCATCTAGAAGACTTTTTTTTTCTTTTTGTTTTTTGTTTTTTTTCTTAAATTAATAACTGGTGGTACTGGTTTCTTAGGAGAAAATTCCCTCATTTGCCTTGGTGAGGGTTTATTTCTGAAAAGGAGCTATAGCATCGCCGATATCTAAAAAGAAAAATCCAACTACTCTCACAATACTTTTGAAGTAAGAAGAAGCAATGCAAAACTCTTTGTACTGGCAATTTTCACGTCTGAGTGAATTTCACTTATAATACTGCTGTAGTGAGGTAAATGAGAGCATTTGCCACCAGACTTCTCTACCACAAGATGGGTCACACTTCTACATCTGTTCTCACTGGTTGAAACTATTCACAATCCCACTGATTAAGTGCTGAAAGATGGCAACTGAGAGTCGATCTCTCTGCTCAGCAATACTGTACATATGTACTAGCTATCACCAAGGTCCTGATTCAGGAAGCAGCAGGAATACTCATGTGGTTTACATTATGAACGTGCTTCAGAGCTTCCAGAAATGAGAGCCAAAAACTAAAGATAACTTGGAAACTGGAAAGTAAGCAAATCATACAAAAAAGTCTGACCAGATGTAGAAGGAAATACACTATTAATAAAGTATTCTTGCAAATTAACCAATATGCACATTTTTTATCCATGTGCTATAAAGTATAGGTTTCTGAACAGCCTGGTAATAAGTCAATTCTTTAAGTACTACACAGCCTAAAAAGGAGAAGTATGATCTTATCTCTGGCTCAAGACCAGAAAATGGAGGTGACAGTAGAAGGAAACAGAGGGTTTGAAAGTGTTTATGCTGACACACAGAGTAAAGAACATTCTAGGCCTCAGTATCTTATAGAGCTTCAGAAAAAAATTTACATCTTTTTGGGTTTTATACATTTTTTCTGTAACTTTGTTTCTGACGCAGTTTTAGTAACGAATATAGCATGAACTACTAGTTTTACACTTTACATAATTTGGAAACTGTGATTCAAACTTGCTATCATATGGCATAAAACAACTGGTTGGGGAATATTATCTGTCATATACCTGGAAAGGATTTTTTAAAATTCCACCAGAAGCGTGTTTCGATGATAAAATAAGTCACATAGACAACGCATGTCATCTATGCAACCCTAGTCTTGATAAGGAAATACTTTCCTATTTCACAGTATAGCCAGATGGTTCCTGAAGCTTCAAGGACCAAAGCAGCTCCCCTATCACAGTAAGGACCAAAGCAAATGTAACAGCTAAGTGGCACTGAAATAAAGATACTAGCAGTGTCTCTATCACAGTAGTTTTAAGACACATACAGAGAAAAGACTGCAAGCCTAGCTCAATTAAATAAATTTGCAAAGGGAAATGTGTTCAGTCCTCAAAATTGGTGTTTCTCAAGGAAACAGAGCATGGTATAAGGAGCTTTAAAATGCATTAAAAATTATAAAATAGGGTTTCTGTTATTCTCTGGAAGAAGCATTTAGTTGTGAACAATGTTTTGAAAAACTGAGTGATAGCTATTCGTGGTTTTATAATAACATGGAAGTCCCTAAAAGATAATGCAAACTAGACTTGTTTTTGTAACAGCAAGACCCTCAAGACGACTGATACCTTCATATTTACAAGTATGTTTTACTTTTTAAAGCAAAGATTTAAAATAACTTATTTTTGATCAGTCATAAAGCAGGACGAAAACTGGCTGGACCCTCTCAAGGACTTAATTTAACTAGGAAGAGGGAAATGGAAAGCTTTCGACTGACTTCTAGGAACTCGTGTGGATTCACACAATTCGCACTAAAGAAAACTCACACTGTATGTCCCTCCCTTCTCCCATCTGAGTCAAAGAATAGAACTGACAGTGTGAGCAGAACTACTACATTTTCTTTGAATATGTTTCACTATTTCTTTCTTCTGAGCAGTATTCTTACTCTTGGCTGATCAAGAATCATCTCCTGTCTGTTCTCCTAGGATTCATTTCTCTTGGCACTGTGTCTGTATCACTTGGCCACAAAACTGTATTCGTTAGATGTGAAAATTGCTATTTATAAACGAAGTGAAAGAGGGTTTGGTTCGAGAAAGAGTATGGCAATACTTATTCTCTCATGAAGGTAGAAGATCAAAGATATTTGTTAGTGCTGCCAACAGGATTTGAAGATGATGTTACTCAGACCATCCGATGGCCAGAATGGATCTGATACTCATTCTGAACTTGTGAGTAGTGAGCAAAGGAGATCAGTAGGTACTAGGATCTTGGAAGGAGAAATGGGAATGTATTTCTTCTGGCTCTTTCTCCCATTATTTTTGGTCTGTGTAATGTGGAAGAACATAGGGCACTGTGAGAATTCACAAAGTTGTATTCAGAGCACTGAAGCCTTAAAGATGTTATTTACTCTCCCATTTATTGAGGTCTCATCTTTGCTTAACCATCTCCAGAATGACTGGGGGAATTACATAGCACAACAGCACTTTCTCTCTGATGCAGTCACATCCATGATAGGAATGACTCTGTACAGAGCCACTGAATCTCCTCCATGGAGCTGCATGTCCAAGAACAGGATAGGAGAGATTTTGGTGTGTGACCTCAGATGTCGAGCAGTTTAGAACCAAGATGAATTAACATTCACCTGGAAAGGTTAACTTAAATCTGGGAATATTTTGCTAATGGCATGAAAAACAGTTACAGAGAAACAGTGTAGCTACAACAGAATTTTCTAGAATGGATTTTGCCAGAATACAAATGGCCTCACAGAATATAGGCACCATCTAAATCCCTGTAAAATCTCAAGTCTTCTTAAGTCAGTGGAGACTGCTGCTGACTTCACTAGAAACTTTTTGGTAGTCTGGAATTTGTTTTGGGTATTTGTGGAGAGATGATTTTTCAAGTAGGACTAGACACCGGCAAAACCTCAACTGAAGCTACTGAGTCCAGGCTTGAAAGACTTTCATGCACAGCCTTTAAAAGTGTCTAAAAAAAAAAACCTTCAGGCTGAGACCTATGACTGCCTCATCTTTTTTTTTTCTTTTTCTGATGAAAAACACAAAACCAATGTTCCTCCTCTCAAAATAAACCACTATGACCAGAGAAATATTACTAAATGCTATCTCAGTGTATTTCACAGAACACAGAACCACAGAATGTTAGGGATTGGAAGGGACCTCGAAAGATCATCTAGTCCAATCCCCCTGCCGGAGCAGGATTACCTAGATCATATCACACAGGAACGCGTCCAGGCGGGTTTTGAATGTCTCCAGAGAAGGAGACTCCACAACCTCTCTGGGCAGCCTGTTCCAGTGTTCGGTCACCCTCACCGTAAAGAGGTTTTTCCTCATATTTATGTGGAACCTCCTGTGTTCCAGCTTGCACCCGTTGCCCCTTGTCCTGTCAGTGGGTGTCCCTGAGAACAGCCTGGCTCCATTCTCATGACACTTGCCCTTTACATATTTATCTGAGCTTCAAAAAGATTTTGCACCAACATGAGCTATTTTAAATCAAAGCTAACTCAGAAAAAGAGCAGAAATGTGGGGGTTTTGGAAACACTGCTCAGAATGCACAGCCTTTATTTAACCGAAATAGGCTAGTTCTGTCTTAACACACAATAATGCTGACTTAGCATTTCCTCTCTTCCTTGTGAAACTACCAGTGCCATCTACGAGCTGACAAGTCTGAAATTATTCTACTATTAAATCTTCATAATTTAAAACATATTTTTTGTCTATCTTTTTTTATTAGTCATATTTCTCTGCCAGGATATGGAGTGTGCTGTTAAAATACCCATGCACCGGTACAGGCTGGGTGCTGATCTACTGGAGAGCAGCTCTATAGAGAAGGACCTGGGTGTTCTGGTGGACAAGTTCACCATGAGCCAGCAATGCGCCCTTGGGGCCAGGAAGGCCAATGGTATCCTGGGGTGCATTAGGAAGAGTGTGGCCAACAGGTCAAGGGAGGTTATCCTGCCCCTCTGCATGGCCCTGGTGAGGCCACATCTGGAGTACTGTGTCCAGTTCTGGGCCCCCCAGTTCAAGAAAGATAAGGAATTACTGGAGAGAGTCCAGCAAAGGGCTACAAAGATGATCAGAGGACTGGAGCATCTCTCTTAGGAGAGGTTGAGAGAGCTGGGTCTGTTCAGCTTGGAGAAGAGAAGACTGAGAGGGGATCTTATCAACACTTACAAATACCTTAGGGGTGGGTGTCAAGAGGAGTGGGCCAGACTCTTGTCAGTGGTGCCCAGTGACAGGACAAGGGGCAATGGGCACAAGCTGAAACATGGGAAGTTCCATCTGAATATGAGGAGAAACTTCTTTACTTTGAAGGTGACAGAGCACCAGAACAGGCTGCCCAGGGAGGTTGTTGAGTCTCCTTCTCTGGAGATATTCAAAACCCACCTGGACGTGACCCTGTGCAACATGCTCTAGGGGAACCTGCTTTGGCAGGGGGTTGGACTAGATGATCTCCAGAGGTCCCTTCCAACCCTTAACCATTCTGTGATTCTGTCATTCTGTAATTAACATCTAGAAGATAATACTCCTTTCCTTGAGTATCTGTGTCCCTTTGACCATGCCCTTGCTTGTAAATTAAATAGGTCCTTAGAGCGAAAGATGTTGCACAGCTCATATCAACATACATAGCTGCATTTCTGTGGCTTCATGGAAAAGAAGCTGGGATTCCTAGGGGACAACAGGTTGAACATAAGTTATCACCATGCCCCTGCAACAAAGGCAGCCAACCATATTCTGGCTGTAGGAGTGCAGCCAGCAAGTTCAGCAGCAGGTTCAGGGAAGTGCTCCTTCCCCTCTGTTGAGCGCTGTTAAGACTACCTCTGGAGCACTGTGTCCAGTTTTGGTCTCCCCAGTACAATGAAGATCATACTGGAGTAGGTCCAGTGCAGGGCCACCAAGCTGGTCAGAGGCTGGAGCACAGGACATATGAAGAAAGGTTGAAAGAAGTGGGCTTGCTCTGCTGGAAAAGCTTATCGCTGTCTAAACTACCAGACCAGAGGAAAAAGAGATGTAACTAGACTCTTCTCAGAGGTGCACAGCAATAGGACAAGAGGTAAAAGACGTAAGTGGAAACAGGGGAAGCTACAATTACATGTTTAGAAAAAAAATTTTACAATGAAGGTGGTCAAATACTGTCACAGGTTGCCCAGAGACACAGAATTTTTATACCTGGAGGTGTTAAAGACTCAACTTAACATGGACCTGAGCAACCTGATCTATCAGACCTGTTTTGAGCAGAGTGTCAGACTAGACGACCTCTGAAAGTCCCTTCCAACCTTAATTCTATGGTTCTATAAATCCCACTAAAAGAGTGTGCATTTAAACTGCCTACTGGAAACGGCTTCTGATCTATGCTATCCCCTGAACCACGTGCTGAAAGCATTGCAATTGGTCCAGCATAACACCGCCAGAGGAATGATAAGCATTAGACTACACAGGTCACTAGCCAATGCTCAAAACCATGTTCTGGCAATATCTAATTTACTGGTCTAGATGCAGGCTTTGTGTGTCACAGCTGGTCTCTTTGCTCTTCTGCTCTGAACAGGAGCCATTAGAAGCTGAAGAAACATTTAAGAGACTGAATTATCCTCTCTATCAGTTAGAGGTATCTTAATGCAGACCAGGGTCTTCAAGCAGGATAAGGATAAGGTAGCATTGGTCAATGCTTCTGGACTCCAATCCAGCTGCAGCAGCTAGCAGGAGAAATCAATCATTTGACAGTTTAACTCTGCGGTCCCACCCCTAGCAGACATATAGGGAAACACATCCAGCAGAGCTTCATCCAAACCTTTTTAACCTGCTAAGGAAGAACCAATCCTCTTTGCCAAGGAGAAGCTTGGCCAGAAGACACCCCTGAGGAAACCACCAGGCGACAGCAAGCAGTGACAACATCACAGGCACAGGAGATACAAAGTTGGGAGTAAGAACGATGGAGAACCCTCCCTACATTGTGTCATTAAGCAGAGCGTGCTTGCCACTCAGGATGATATATTAGGCTTCTCTTGTTGCAGCTGTGTAGATCTGTCCTCTCGGGTGGCCTGCACTTCTCAAGAAAGAACAGGGATTGCAATTGAGACCTGACCTTGGATAGCAGCCATGCAGATATGGGAAAGGGAAGACTTTTCCCCCTTCTACCTACACATCTAAACAAGGGTCAGTCTCAGTCTGCTTCCAAACTTTATATTCTTGGCTGAAAGAGATTAATCAAAATACAAGAGAGAGTAATTACTGTCTACATGCTCACAAGAAGCACGATGTTGGTTTAGATTCTCTCGCATGTGCAATTCAAGCTATATCTTTCAACATGATATGCTTGGGAGAGTTGGAGAAACACAAACTTCTCTTTAGTAAAACCTCTCTATATTGCCAGCCAAAAATATGAGATAGTAAGAGAGGACACCAAACAACCAGAGCCCCAGCCATAAAATAAAAAGAAACCATCTTCTATTTTATAAAACCTTTTATGACACTCTTTTATAACTGGAAGCTGATGAGAGGGGAGGGGACTGTTCTTAGCGTGGTATCTGAAACCAGACAGATTTAAAAATATTATCATGGATATTCAGAAAGTTTGCTTTATTATCAGACAACACATTGTTTTCCTCTGATTCAACCTTCACACGGTATTTTTATTACATCCCACTTTTTTTCACAGTGAGGGTATTTCATTATGAAAATGATCTTTGTATGAATTCACACAACTGACAGGGGATATGCTCTGTTTCTTAATGAGGTACTAAAACCCATGAAAAACAAATAAACCAGAGACTGAAAAGCAGAATTTCAGAAATACAAAAAGAACCTTTGTAGACTAATTGTTAAATTAAAACATTAAGAGGAAAAAAAGAAGACCATTTCTCAACTGTTTTCAACAATAAAAACAGAGCAAAGACCTGCAAATTAGCTGCTCAAAGTAACTCTGGTTGTATGTAGAAACATTCAGTTTGATTTGCATTTCCATTTCATGCCCAAATTAATGTAACAGAAAAGAACCATATGAAAAACAAATGATAATTCATTTCATTCTAGTAACTTATTTTCCAATTGAAAAAGATTAATAAGAGTAAGGAAGAAAAATCTGAGTGATTACATGTAGAGAAAGAAATACCTCAGGAATAAAGGGAACTATTGAAAGATTCTGTGAAGAAATTATGCATGCTAGAAATCAAAATAAAAAGAAAGGAAAAAGAACTGTAAAAGTGATATGATTCCAACTACCAGCAACTGGAAGGAAAAAAATCTCCATTCCAGGACTTCTTGAGTCTAATATCGCATTATCCCCAGTTCAGCAAAGCTCTCGGAGATCTCCCGATAAATATCAGTCCTGTGCTCACCTCCCATTCAAATCGGTGTGATTTAGCCATCTGTTTAAGTATTTTACAGCACTGGTACCACTATAATTAAAATATTTCAATGAACAATAAATACTAATGAGGAAATGATGGCTAAGCTAAGAATAACATAGAAAAATCTCAGTTCTAGTAGTATAATAGCTGCAGAACAGTTTGGCATCTTGGCTAACAGGAGGAAGCCCAACAAAGGGAACATTATACAAAAAGGCAATTTACTTCTCAGGAATTTTCCAGTTCCCCTTTGCTGTTGCTGCAGTTATGCCCTTTAGAATTATGCCTTTCTCCAGTGCTTAGCCTTCAAAGAGACTGCGGTGAAATCATTGGTTTGAATCTTCACCCATTAAAAGCAATTTTATGTTGTCATAACTTCACAGGAATCAAATGAGTTACAACACCATAAAATTAGTATAACATCATTGTTTGTTGCCATAGAGATAATTGCTGCTAGCCAATATTGAACAAGGGTCACACAGAGACAATAACAGGCTAACAGACCTAATTTTATGAGATCCAGGCTATTTATCCAGCTTCTTTGATTAACACCAGAAGAAAGCGAACACATGAACCAAGCATGATTACCATATCTATAAAAACTGGCAATTTATGTAATTGCCCTGCCTTATTATAGACAACACCGGGATCTTCTACAAAATAAGTACTGCATGACCTTCCCAAGCTGTACCAAAAGCCTTTGCTGCACTAGTCCTCCCCTCGGCTTTTCTCAGACATACCATCTCTCTGCAACAACCTGCTGACTTCCACATGTGGAGAACCAGATCAGTTCTGAACTGCAGGCTGCTATCAAGACATGGCTGAGGGCCTCCACTGCTAAATATAAAGTTAGCTACAGAATAAAGTAAAAACACAGAGGTCTCTTCTCCCTGAATTGCAGAATGCTCAGTGTCTCTCGTGATCAAGAATGCAGAAATAGGAGGCACATACCACTCACATGTACAGCGTCTAGCACCAAGTCACCTCAACCTGGCTATGACCAAGATTAGACAGCACGGTGGCAAAAATCCAAATGTCCATCAGGCTCCAGGTCTTTATTAACCTGGAGATGAACATGTGACCAAGCTTGGGGAATTTAGGGGGAAAAAATTCCAATACAGTCAAAAAGAAGACATTAAAAACATGCAAAAATGAGCTTCCATACAGAAGAAGGCATCACAGTATTATAAAGTAGGAAAAGGAATACATTTACCTTCGTATTTCACCACAACTTAATTGAAAATTAGAAGGCTATTCATCTGATTAGAACGTTGTTCATCTGATGACAATGGCATGTAAATCTTTATCTTAATAAAATTACTTTCTTTTCTTGATTTTAGAGAAAAAACATCTATGCATTGCCCAAATTCTACAGTAACTTCATTGGAATTACTTCCATACATAAAGATATGCCAATGCTTAAATTCGTAATAGTGAGCTCAAATACATATTTCGCTATAAAGATTTTTTTTTTTTTATAACAAGGTTTCAGGTTACTGCCAGAAATCCAGAGAAGGTCCAGACTTCTCCAAAGTTCAAGTTACATTAACATACCCCAAAAAGGATCATGAATATGTAAATCTCATTCAAGTGAAACTGAGAAGTCGTATTTAATAATGAACTTCTACTGTAGACCGTAACCTAGTATTATGCTAACAATAACTTTCCAGCGCTTGTCTAATAATGAAACAAAAGTCTCCCCAAGGAGACAGGGAGGAGGACTTAGAGGTTTAACTGCACACGTGAATATGAAGATTTTTTTTACCAATTCCTAGACAGACTGTAAGTATCTTCGGTTGTTCTACCAGAAGCAGAATAAGGTTGATTAAATTTTGGTATTAGTCTTCACCTTTTCCTTATGCCAGCAGCTTCTACAGGTATTGTTTTACATTCAGTATTAAATTCCCTTGTAGTTGTCTCTGTTATTCATTAATTAGCTAGAAAGCAAATTTAGATCATTGCACTGGATTGCACACTAATTATGTGCCATTTAACCACCACCTAATTTTAAACGTATAAGCAGATGATCTAGTTGGCAGTGCTGGACACTAGTGACATCTACTCCTATTAAATGCATTAAACACAAACATTACTCGTCTAGTATTCTCAAGGCTGATCTAGCAGATGGAAGGATACTCCATCCTATCTCTCTCTTTTCTGCTGACTGACACAGAGATATGGGTCTCCAGAAATGACAGAATAGAAGTGACATAACTATAATAAATCAGTCACGCTGGGAAACGTATCCATTATGGAATGGAAGCTCTTAAAACAAAGGCAAAACATGTTCATTTTACCTTACCCTTTGACCTTGAGCGCCATCTCTTCCGGGTGAACCTGATGCTCCTGGGACACCCTAAGCATTATAAAGGGAGGGCAAATGATGAGATCAAGTTAACAGAATCCAACTAAATCACTTTCCAGTGAAACTGTATGACATGCTTTGGATAAACGTTTTGGATAAATGGAACTAAGGCTTCAATAATGGGTGGGGCCATAGAAGAGACTCAGTAAAGAAGGTTATTTCTGTGAAATGAGGGATGGTTAAACACACATTGTTAAAAAGCACAGGCTTCACTCCCCTCACTACAATCCTCTGTTGAGACCACTGACAATTTTGTCAAGTCAGGCCTCCTGTGCCACTAAGCTGAAAAGAGCTTGATTTCCTACATCATTCCAGTGTCGTGTCAGTGTAACTCCACTGCACATCAGTACCTTAACCTAAAAATACAACTGCTATTTCTCTCTCTCATTGCTAAAATGGAGTCTGTTACCATGCTGTTTGAAGCCAGTGCAACAATATCAAAGGGGAAATCCTGCCTGAACTGCTGGCAAGTTACGGCCAAGTAACTTGCCAGCAGTTCCCTGTTGTTCAGATGAAATGTCACTCTCTGGCTCATGAAGGCCGCGGAGCAGCAGCCTGGGACCATTACTGCAGTGGTCCAGAAGGCGAACAAAACTGATTTCTGAGGAAAGGCTGTATGAGTTTACTGTGCCTAGCACATATGAACAAGAGAGGGGAATCTGGTAACAACCAACAATTACTCTAGGGATATAATCAGCAGAAGAGGAGCATCTGAAAAGGGAAGAGCAGAATGCTGGAAAGCAGCAATAAATTGGAATGTAATCTCCAGACTAAACAGCAGACACCAAACCGAGCAAGATTCACTGAATACTATAGGTTTTTAAGATGCCGATCTTGTGAAATATGGCACGGAAAAGATTAAGTGCCTGATCTGCCCTCTTAGATAACTCCAGGAAGAATTTAATGGGTTTAAAGTGAAAACAAGCAGATGCTGATTATTCACTGTATAAACAGAAATTTAAGACTGGATAGGTTTTGAGTCTCTAGAGACGCAATTTCGGGGTTAAACAATGTCAAGAAAGTAACAGGTTCTTCAGGCCCTGAATGATTTGGTCACTGCACACCGGCATACCCTAGATTCCTGATTCTAAACCGCTGTTCAAATTCACCCCAACACCACACTTCTCAGCAGTTTTGAATACGTACCCTAAATTCACAATCATGTCAATTCAACATTCAAACTTAGTTAGTAAGTGACAAGTTAAACAATAACTTAGGGAATACCTGCAGGCCAGGAAAACCAAGATCTCCCTTCTCTCCCTTTTCACCTGGTGGCCCCTGCAATTTAAGAATCACACATAGTAAACCAAATACATGGTTACTTTCCTATTTTTAATAGGTCCTTTCAGCTTCTTTACAGAAAGACAATCAAGCAGCCAGTAAGAAAATAGACTATTTTTCCCGCTGAAAGCAAACCTACAGACTCTATTTGCAAATCTTTAAATGAAGAATTTACAAATAATAGAAAATAAAGAAAATAAAACTAATGTTAAAAAGACTTCATAATTAACCTAACAAAACTATTGCCACTATGTTACAAAAAAGGTATTTATTTTCTTTTCTCCTCAACTGAATCTGTTTCTCTTCAGCCCTCAGAAGTATTTCCTATAATGCTGAAACCAATGGATTTCTATGGAAACTAGACGTGTTTCTACAGTACATATGCAGGACAAAGATATACTTTTCTACACAATAAACTAATCTTAATTAAATTCTATGCAGAAACAGAATTTCTCTATCAAATAACTATTCTTATAATTAATGCATTCTGTATTATTCTCTAATGACAGCATCATCAAGAATATGCAGTTTTGGTAAATCGCTTCATTATATTGTACAGCAGTGTCATATCGATGGGGTAAAAAGAAGAAAGTGCAGTAAATACTGTAGTAAATTTTGAAAAAAAGTCTAGCAGAAAAAGATATGCATTTGCTACCTTTCAAGGCTTGTGTGTACCCACCTACCAGAGACATATATAAAACAAGATTAGCACTGCTGATTCATTATTCTACCAATGTGTCCTTATGATGAAATTCTGAGACTTGTTTCACAACAGCATTGCAAACTCCAGGCCTAATCATCTCCTCTGATGATAGACTCTAAGTGTAGTGAATACTATGGCTTAATTTTGGCAGCAAATACGGTGTTCTTGCTTGGGTGTATCTTTCAAGTCAGAACTGATCTGCGATGAGCAATACCACAACCAGAAAAAGATAAAATATTAACGTTTTGGTTTGGGGCCATGTTACAACCCTCACTGCAATTTTTTTCACTTGTCTCCAGGCTTCTATGCTAACACCTGGGTCATACTCAACCTGCGATCAAATCCCTTCAGCTAACTAAAATTTCAGTTCCAAATAAAAACAGGAATGTTGGCATTGAACCCACATCCACTATAGGTGAAACACGAATCTGTGATTTCACCTCAAATATCGAAATTCAGATTCTGATCAGGACACCAAAACATATTTCGGTCTAGTCTAAGATATGTGCAGTTCAAAACATCACAGGAAAGAACCCTGTTGATTTTGTAAGTCTCACTGGAAGCCCTTGAATAGAAAGTCCACTGGGTCCTTGTGGTCCTGGAGGTCCTTGTGGTCCAGGAACACCAATTTCACCTCGAGGTCCATCTGGTCCCTAAAGTAGCATAGGACATAAGTTAAACTCTTATCATATGGACAAAGGCAGCTTCTGTTTGAAGAATTAAATACCAATAGACTCAAAACCATCTGAAATATGGGTTAACATTTGATTGAGCAGTTAGGGTTCAATTTAAAACTGGCTGGTTCCTTTACAAATACAAAAAAAAAATGAAGATGTATGCCATGACTGCAGCATTCTGAATTTTATATCTTTTATCAAGGAACAAACAGGACAAGCAATTGTTATGAAAAGAGACACACCAAATGCCAATGGCATTTCACTATTCTTTTTCCTCGGCGACATCAGAGACAATCTGGAATTCATTTCAATGTTTACATGCAGCAGACATAAACCAAGAACCTGTGCATCTGACAACTGTAAAGTGCTCTACAAAGTACCTTTGGACCTGGATCGCCACGATGACCTTTGGCACCTCTGACACCTGGACCACCCTGTGAAGCACAAGCACAGGACTTGGTGAAAACCAAAACTCTCAAATATAAACAAAAACAAAATCCAGAGAAGCCCAAACAGTTTTTTCTTGTTCCTGAATCAGTGTTCAGGAATCAGTGAATATCCTGTCCATACCCTTCCACTGGAGTAATTAAATTGAGAACATACTTAAGTGTGGCCATAATAGGAACAGATTTAAACACAGATGTGACTACTTTCTAGAGCCAAGAATGCACACCACGTAAGCCTCAAAATAACTCTGAAAGCTACAACAGGGATGGAAATGTATACATGTGGTTATGGGTTCCCCTCCAGTTGCTGAAACCTCCTGCACATCTGTATGTTCTCACCAAAATCACCTCATTGTTAAAGGCTGAGTTTCCAATGTCTCAGGAATATTTTTCAGCAAGAACAACTCCAGGATCTACTAGACTTACCATGGTTTAATTTAGGTCTACTCTTAGGTAAAATACTTTTTGCCCAGTTTTCTCTTTTTCGCTTTCTTCAGCGATGACTACATCTGTTAATCATTTATTAACCAACTGTTGCCTTTTTTATTAGTATCGTCTGAGACACTGGAGTTGCGTATATCTATGGATGGCTGCCATGAACATGATTGCATATACATGCTGCATCTGCTTTGTCCTCTAGGACAGCATAAATAAAGTGGTTTTCTTCAGTTTTTTCAGATCAATTTCACTCTTCCCCCACCTGAGTATACTGCTTAATCTCTTGGGATATGAGCTTTACAGGGATTCTGCCCTTCTTTGTACTCAAAAAGGACCTTGTACACCCAGGCACCATAACTGAATAGTGTTCTTTAGAGGCTACAATAAATACTTATGAAAATAACACCAGTTACATTAAAGACATAAAAATAGAAAATACGCTTATCAGATTAAATGCATATGTAGTATCTATGAGACTTTAAATAGCAATGCCAATAACAGAAATGTTTGAAAGTACCAGATTACTCTTGCTCTTCAATGAAGTATCATGATACAGTCTTCATATGTGATCACAGAGCAGTTTTCTACTCGTCGTCCCAGCTCCTTCAGTCTTCTCACTCCCGTCCCACAGCTCTATGGCCACGACCCATTCCATCACAGTCAGCTCTGACCTCAAAATCTCATCCCACGCTCTCCACAGAACAATGTTTCAGCTGCCAGTTCCGAAATTCCAGGTCCTCACATTTCTGCATTCCAGCCCAGTAGCTTCCCCTGCCCTTTCTCCTGCCTCTCTCAGATTAAAAATTCCTATGCAAGTACTCAGCAAAATAACTGCAACTTTTTAACATGAACAAAAGCACGCAGTTTTCTCCTATTTTATTCTCAGAAATAGATTACATTTTTACTGAGTAACAATATACACTTAAAAATAGCCTGATGCTGAGCCATTAAATCATATTTTGGTATACTTATCCATGTTTTGAACCCAGTAACCTTTGCTTTGTAAAAGCACAAGTTGCAGAAAAGCATTGATTTAAGATGAAAACATCACAAGAGCCTCCCTAATTTTTCTCATAAACTTGTTTTGGTGGTTATTCCCCCGCACTACTAAGCTTGTGTGACTAATTTCAAATTTTTCATTTATTTGGCTTCTACTTCTAGCCAGGAATTCCTGTTATGCCTTTTTCTGTTATTATAGCAGCCTTCCAGTACCTGAAGGGGGCCTACAAGAAAGCTGGAGAGGGACTTTTTACAAGAGCATGTAGTGATAGGACGAGGACTAACAGTTTTAAACTGAAAGAGGGTAGATTTAGATAAGATCTTAGAAAGAAATTCTGTACTATAGTGAGGGTGGTGAGACACTGGCACAGGTTGCCCAGAGAAGTTGTGGATGCCCCCTCCCTGGCAGTGTTCAGGGCCAGGCTGGATGGGGCTTCGAGCAACGTGGTCTAGTGGAAGGTGTCCTTGCCCATGGCAGGGGGCTTGGAACTAGATCATCTTTAAGGTCCCTTCCAACCCAAACCATTCTATGGTTCTATGATGATTTTAAATAACTTCTTAATAGCCAGCGCTTTCTCTCAGAAACAGTTATTAATCAACGGTTATCAAGTCACCTCCTTATTTCTTTTTAATAGTTAAAACCTATGAAGCACTGAAAGCTTTTCATTGCAATTAAACGTCTCCTGTCCTCCAATATTTTTTGTCTCCTTCCTCACCTTCTCCAGTTCTGCAGCACCCCTTTCAAAATGCAGGCATCAGGTTTGTGTGCTATCTTACTTTTACTTCATGTGGGGAATTTCAGACAGCATGATCAAATTCTGGCAAAGATTAAGCCATAAAAACAGTATCCTGTAATGAAATCTGCCAGATAATCTTAACTCTAAATGATTGTCTTACCCAAAATGACCCACTTCCTAAAAGAGCTTAAAAAATATTTCCAGAGATAGTATCCCATACAAATGGAAGCCTTTAATGTCTAAAACTGGCTACATGGTAGAATCCTGATCCCTTAAACAGAGAAATCCTTGGCTTAGAGAAAAGTCACATGACATTTTAATGACTTGGAGCAGTATTGACCAGACATAGCACATGTGACTTTCTGACTTAGCTTGGCGCAGAGTTGAACATTGACTTTATTCTTTTGCTCTGCTTTTACCTAGGCCTCTTACTTTTTTCCAGAGCTATGCCATGTAACTGTCTGGCAAAAAAGTATCACTCATAAGAGGCTGAGATCCAGAATCATGTACACCCTGCCTAGGCAGTGATTTTTCTGCTTGATTTTAAGCCTCTTCTTGCATGGCACTACGCTACTCAAAACACTGTTAATCCTAAATGTAATAAATAAAAGTACATTATTTTACTGCTAGGTTAAGCTTTAGCAATTCCTGATCTGTATATGTTTTGAACTATTGTAACACACATCCTTCCAGGCAAATAATTTTTAAACATTTTTCAGTTTACTCTGAAATGTGGTCAAACTTCTCAATTTCAGTTGCATTTTTGTGTGAATTATCCAATTGTCTTTTTCAAAGAATACAAACTGGACACCTATATACTGAAATTAAAGCCTTAATCCATACTTGATTTATAACCTACACGGAAATAGGAGAACAGAAAAATTTTTCCTTGTTCAAGATACACCTCTTCAGTGAAGTTTCTCCTGAGTTCCTTCTCAAATTTTTGTTCCAGAGCTTAAAGAACAGTTCTTGCAGAAAGACTAACCTCTGTGTTGTTACTAGGATAAATATCTGCTAGGATCTACTACGTAAATGTCTTATATGCAAGTTAGTTTTGTTGTTGAACATGTATCTCATGTAATTTGCGTACTTTAACCTTTTCAGAAACTTATTTTCCCTCGCATTCTTCACTGGCTCTTTCTCTTCAAAACATGCTCTTGGAGCATCCAGGACACAGTGCGAGCAGAGAAACACACAGTTCGAACTCATTCACAAAAGGGCCTCATCTCAAGCTAATTTAGCAAGCAGCCCTAAGATGCCAATCAGAGTTATCAATCTAGTTGTAAAAGAAAAAACACATGACCACTCTACAAACATCCCACTCAGCATTCTCATTAAACCAAACCAATAACAGACCATTGCAAACAGAGCCTACAACTTTTCTAAACTGCTAAACATCAGCCTTGGGATGTGAGATTGAGTTATCTAACTCTAGTGAGCTGTATCTCAGTTGTCTGGTCTGATCCATTGTCTGAGTTCTTCCACAAGCCAGTAAAGAGAAAAGAGATTTATCCCCTCTTTCTAAGATACTATGCTGAGATGGAAGGAAAGTTAAATAATTGTCTTCTAGAAGAGACTATGTAGTTCCCCTTGTTACACAAGGAACTTAGGTATACACTTACTTAACATTTACACAGTAGAGACTTAGACGAGTGCTATCAAAGCAACATCACAAAGTACAGGTAAAAGTTGTGATAGTGTGTATATCATCATTTACTGGCAAGCTAGAAAAAGTTTCAATTCAACTTTCATCAAAGCCAGTTCATTTCACCCTCTCTTCCCTTCACCACTTTTGGGTATCTCTTTGCCTCTAGGAGCTCCCAGAAGAACCAGCACTTTCAGTTCTACTTTCCAAGAAATATTGTACTTCGGTAAGGCTTTTAAGACAGAAAACTCTTCTTTCATCATTTATCACACAAGTGGCATTGTCATACCCCATATCTTTAATTCACAAGAATACTGCACAGTGAGCATTTCAGAAAGCTGAACTCCAAGCTACATTTAATACAAATATGCTGGAGTAGACAGATAGCAGGTGATGAAAAATTTGAAAATAAATGGCACTAACTATGACATATCTACTAATGCTACAGACCAGTAACAGGATTCAAGGTCTAAAGATTACCCTAACTGCTTCAGGTCTTGATTAAACCATTAAAAATTTGACTGACTTATTGGGTGAGGTTTTTTTACAGCATATTACTTGTCATCTTTGCTATAAATTGAATGTAATTTTATCTCTTTGACAAGATTTAAAACTCTAATTTAACCTTAGGAGTTATACAATGGCAGTATATTCATACGTCTTGGAATGAAGGTTGCCAGTGGGCTATTTGGTACAGTTGACTGCAAACCTCAAAAAAACCTTACCGGTGGTCCAGGAGGTCCAAGGGGACCCTTATTAGCTTCTGAACAGGAACAAGCATGAGGAAGAGCAGGGCAATTTTCCTCATCTCTCTAAGGAAAGATCAAGATAGGAAGAGAATGATGTCCAAAACTTTGATTCAGAAGTTAAGAATTTTATGAATCTAAGACATAGTACTGTGTGGATGCCTCTAAAGCACCTACTTGATTTAGAAACATATATCACATTGACTTTCAATAGGACAAGTAATCTAAGCAGACTTGTGCTTTTTGAAAACTCTTAACCATCCATTTCCATTAAAACATTTGTCTCAATAAAGGGGAAAGTAAAAGGCAAATTCTACAGTTATTGAAAGAAATTTCTTACCAAGCCAGGAAGCTCACAGCATTTGTCCCGGTTGGCCCATGAGGTAGCACAAACAATGTCAAACATCTGTAACTGCAACTGTTCAAAAACAAGAGTGATGTACAAAATGGCTGTTAGTTGTAAGATCAGTGCAAAATGGAGCCATCAGCAAGAAAAGCTACCTTGATTCAAGCACTCAGATTAGACATAGGAAAGGCTATCGACTGAGAGCAGCTAGCCACAAATGTGCTAACTTAAATGGTAAAAGGCTTGTGTTCTAATCAACTTGTCCAAACTATCAGACATTACGTGGACTAACCAAGCTGTGCAAGGTTAAATGCTGCAGGCATTTGTTGGATTATCTCCCACCTTCTCAATTAAGTTCCTGATTTTGCCCAACAGTGCCTCCCGATACTTTTTTCTAGCAAAGAAGGGATCAAGAGACAGGCAAAAGAGAGCTCAGCTTCTCAAAGCTGAGTAATTCCTCTTAACCCACTGGTATGGTGCTCAGATTTTATCTGGGACAAGGTCTCCTGTAGCTTATTACTTACACTGGAGCTGAGCCACAAACAATATTTATAATTTTCTCCAGTTCTATTTTACTTTAGAATATGCCCTCTCTCATCCATAGTATCCCCAGGCAATGAAAGTTTAAGGATGGTGAAAAGCTTGCTCAACACATGACAACATTGGGCAGAAAAGAAAATTCCCACCATAGGTCTGGGAACATGGTTTGCACAAGAATTTAATCTACAAGAACACACACATATGGAAAAAATAATGGCTGCTAGGTACTCAGAAACAATATACTAAATAGGACTCAATGGTAAAACCAATTGTCTCCTTTACAGCCTGAAACTGAACAAAGGGGATCTAGAGAGATGCAGATTTCTTCTGTTACTATTTCTATTTTTTTTTCCATGCCTCATTTATGTGCACACTGAATAGAGAGAGGAACAGAACAGAACATCCCATTAAATTAACCCCACATGTTAAAAAATGTGAGGAACTGCTAGAGATAGAATTCTCTTTGGTTTTGCTCCCATTTTTATTTTCAGTGGCATTATTTTAACACTAGAACAGAGGAGTGGATTTAAAGACTTTCTTAAAACTGCACTGCTGTTAAAATGAACTACATATGTGCACCTTCGGTTTTGCCTCATTTTTTTTCTTATATAAGTCAATTATTATATTTTAAACAAAGAAATACTTTCATATACATAGACGTTCTTCTTATTTGCCAGCAGATCAGCTAGTTTGTAGATATGCTGTACTACAGATGCAGACACACGTGAGCTGGCTCCATGCGAAACACCTTAGACAGCTGAAGTGCAGCGTGAAGGCAGCTTTTGTCCACAAAGGTCCATCCTGAGTCCAACAAGTCTCTGTCCCTGGCTAGGTCAAATGCAGGCTGACTCCATGTGGAGCCACTTAGATGTCTCTTCGCTATACATCCCAAAGCTACTAATTCCAGGAAGACTCATTAGCTTGAGCATAGTAGCCCATGAACATGCATGAACATACTGCTCTGGGACTCACAGTCACCCTGGGCATTTGCATGATGCTACACTTAAGCAAATAAGACATCCCAGAAAAGGAGTGCAGAAACACCTGAGCTGGTTGTGCAGAAAGCAGCTTAGGTTCAGCAGTAAGTCGTATTGCTGTTTTTTCCATAACCCATTCCATCCCAACCTATTCTGTTATCCTAAACAACGGAAAGTTGACAGTATTGGCTAAATTTATGCAGTCCTACATAGGGATGTATATGCATTCATTTTCTCTGGATTAGGCAATCTGAAGATCCACAGTGATAAAACATGTTGGTGTAAAATAAAGAGCAAATAGACATTCCCTGAATTGCTGTATTCACCGTCCAAATGTTGAATGACTCAGAATTCTTATTTTAAAATATTATGTGGGTTGCTCTGACTCAAGCTAAATAACTGAACAAAGCTTTCTTTGCTACTGTTAAAAGTTTATTCATAATTCTCTGTATTCATAGTGATTTTGCTTTCTAAATATCCAGCCCTGCAAGCAGAACCAGTAAGACGGAAGAGTCTGTCCGTCCGCATCTGGTCAGGCTACAGTTCTGCAAAGATTTCTCAAGAGCAGACCACATCACACATTACTTTTTTAACAGTACACACATACAGAGGTAAATAAGTTAAACTAAAAAGAAAAGGAAACATCAATAAAGACAAGGTTTGTGAATTGTAAATAAACAATGTTTTAAAGCTGGACTTTTCATTAAATGCCACTGAAGGAATGAAGAACGTGACTTGCTGGATGTCACAGTCAGGTTTCATTGATCTAGTTGGCTGGAGTGTCTAATCCAGAGAAGCTTCACTATTAAGGGATGTTAAAAGGGCTAGGCACCTTGAGTCTAATCGCCTTTTTGTCTCATCTATCTCTGTTTTGCCTGTTCATTGAACTGTTGCACACCATATGCATTGATGGGAAAAAAACTCTGATACAATTATATTCCCTCAAAATTGAAATGTTTTGCAAAATTCAGGTGATTGCACTGGATTAATTTATTAAAAAATACACTAAAAACATTCTGACAATGTTAAACTGTTCGATGTTAATACAATCAGAACAAAATATCCACAATTTTATTCCAAAATAACTGCCTGCCTATTTTTATCTTATGTAATAAGCATCTCTAAAACTAAGAATAAAGCATTTCATGAAAATACAGCTGATGAAAAAGAACTTTTCAGAACTATCAACAAACCCCAATTTTCATATCAATTCAAAACCATTTTCTAAATGTTTTACAAAAAGGAATTTTTGTTGCAGACATGCCTTCATGAGCATCTGAAAACTGTGAAGATACTGGAACGGACTAAATCCCAGTATTCTACTTCCAACGGCGGCACAAGTGATATCTAATGAAGCATAAGGCTGTAAGTCATACTTCTACCTTACAGTCTACTATCTTCCAAGGACTTTCAGAACAGGGATTTCCTGCCCCAGATTTGTTAATAACTAATATTTCCCTTTCATTCACTTGTCCAGGCTTCCCTACAATCTATATAAATAATTAGCACCCTCAAAATTCTATGGCAAGGAGCTGCACTGATCTACTACCTGTTGTGAGAAGAACCTCTGTCCTGCCTCCAACTAGCTTCCTTTGATGTCTTCTAATTTTTGGAGTAGAGGAAACAAACTCATTCATGCCTTAAATGTGACTATTCACACAAGTTTTACTCAATATGAAAAAAATGTGCAGAATGGAGACTTTAAAGAATGGTATATGGGTGCTTTCTTGACCTGCTTGTAATTTGGTATATGTGGTAATACTTGAAGGCAGCTAAACAGCACTATGGAGTAAAGAATTTTCATCTTCAGCAACACATTTGAAATCTTACGTCAGTTTTACAGTTCATTTGAACAAAACCAAATTTTTCAGTGAGTGGGCAGTCTGACTTATCTTTTATAGATTCCTGGGTTCTAACAAAAGACACCATTTCTTTCCATGTCTTTACAAAGCCTTCTCTAATTCCAAGATTTTCTAAGTTTGCCTTTTTCTGTTTCTATTCGAACATGACTACAAAGGTTGCTCTGTGTAATTGCCTTTACAGACCTCATATAATCATTATCTGTAAGTTTGTGGCCTAAAGGCTCTTTTTTGTACACAGAGATATATTCTGAGGGCTTATTTTTTACTAAACAAGAGTATTTACATACAGTAGCGAGCAAATACATTTTTGAAACCTCATTCCTATTCAAATCAAGCCTGGAGCTCAAAGTTCACATTCTCTGCTACCCTCATTCTAGGGTCAAGAAAGTTCAAAGAAAATTAACACACAGTACTGCACGGCGAAGAAGCCTTCCTAAGATCATCGCCAGACTGTCAATTCTTCTTCAACAACTAAATTTACCTGAAAAACCCAAAACAAACCTTCTTAATGACATCTGAAGCAAATTGTGAAGACTCTCATAGGTTGCCGTGCAAACAGAATGATCAGTTACTGCTTCTAGGAGAATAATTTCAGAGGATTGAAAGAGTACTTAATCTTGGGGAGGATCTTTCAATTTAAAATAACTTATATTATAAAAGAACTAGATATATTAAGACGGGGCTTTTGGGGGCCGTCTGTGTCAAACCAGTTCAATTATTTAATGAAGAGACGGTGAGCTTCAGGGCAAACAAAGAATAAGAGACATGGGGAATAACTATCACTCAAAACTAAGTTTAAGTGATTCCAGGCATTGTATTACTCTATGTAATACATTGTATTACTCTATGTAATGAAGTTTGAAACACAAGTGATACCTGAATGTATTGACTGTGTTCACATATGTGTTTAAGAATAACATTTGAACAATAACAATCAATGAAAATTGATAAATCAATGATCTAGTGATAAATCAATGATCTAGTGATTTTGCTCATTAAAATCATCAAAAAGAGATTTTGCCCAAGTTGAGAACTATTGCAGGTTTTTGCAGAATTTCTGAAATGCTGGAACTTTACTGCTTCAAATACAAGTTCACTCTGTTTCAACTTAAAACTAACTGCAAAGATCCCAAACACTTGTTTTTAGGATATGTTAAGTGGTTTAAAGAATTGTTCTTGTTCTACTCACTGGCGCAGAGTTGTCTCTTGGTCCTCTGGATCTGACCATTCTCCCCAGCACTTCTATGCCATCAGAACTAATATTTCCTGCTGCATTAATGGTCTTTTCACTCACTTGCTTGCAGTCAATAATTATTTTGGCTGTAGTCTTGCTGATAACAACATGCAACTAAGCAAAAGAAAAGATGTTTTAACAAAGAAGCACATAGGATATATTAATTTCCTGGGAAAGGGGGGCGTTTTTTGAAATGAGCTCCTAATTCCATGTTTGCTAACAAAACTCAAATAATAATCCATAGCAAATAATCTAGATGACCTCTAGAGGTCCCTTCCAACCTGAGTTATTCTATGATTCTAATCTGTTTAGTGAATTTAGCTTATTTTTCTGCTTATGGAACATCTGCATACAAATTGGCATCTTACGTAATTTATTCAGTAAGAAAATAATTTATCCCCGACAAAAGATCTATACAATGCTCTTATACCACCCAGATGACAAAGAACCCTTGATTTATGTGGTCAGTAATAATTCCTGGGCCTTGTATGACCCTGCTATATAGTTTCACCAATACATCCTTTATGGCCACTTGCAAAAGCCAAAACTAAGCAGTAAAATTTAGCCTGTAAATTATACATTAACCACACAGCAAAACCTTTCATGCTGAAGTTTTTACACTGAAAAAATCAAATCACATCAAAGGCAGTACAGAAAAGCAGAGCACAGCAACAAAGTTACTTCCGTTTGCCTTAACTCACACTCTGCTGTCCATCACTGATGCAGCAAAGACATTCCCAGCAGAGAGGACAATCCTAGGCACAACTGTGCTGTCATGAGCAAACTCCTAGTTAAGTAAAGTTAAGAATAATTTTTCTGGGGGGAGACTAGATGAAGAGCTAGTAGAAATGCAGTATCTGCTCTATACCAGTACACTATGTGGAGATGAGAGCCCAAGGTGAGAGAATGCCAGGAAGAAGTCCTGTAGCTGCTGTGCTCTGGGCTCAGCTGGAACTAAACAACTGAAAAGCTGCTATGAATTTGGTCTCCTGTGCCTTTCAAACACATGTATAGCAAGGATCATCATTCCACATGCAGAAAAATGCTTAAGAGGAGAATTTGCTAAAGCCTCATGTACTCCTCCAAAGCACAACTTGAAAGAGTCAGAATTAGACCCCAGCTCTGACCTACCTTCCTTTTCTCACTCCATCAGTTAAAAACAATGTACGGAAAAGTTAAGCTCTGTGAATACTATCCCTCAATCCACAGTCGTCTTTTTTTGTTTACGAAAGATACAAACATCAGGAATAAAAGTGAATAACAAAAGCACCTTCCACAAGTATGTGCTACAATCCCAGCACTACTTCATCTGCTTTCGAAAAGAATGCTACGAGTTCTCTTACAGCCAAGAAAAGTTCGACATGGCATAGCCCTTAAAATATGTTTAAAAATAACAACTCTGGTCATAAGAAGGATAATTTTTTTTTTGCTGGACTTTTCATTTTGAGCAACATTTCCAATCCAAACCTTAAAAGGAAAAGCCAATTTATTTTTAAATTACTTTTCAAGGCAAGTATTTTTAATCAAGTCTAAAATACAGGCACAAAGCATGAGATGAAAATTGATCACATCAGCTTTATCATAAAAGCTATGATTTGCTTAATGTTAACTCAATATTGCAAAGAGACGTAAGACAGTTTGCTAGATGATTCTGAATATGCAAAATACATTTCTTTTGGCAGCATTTGACCACATGAAAGAAGATTTCAAAACATAAAACACTCCCAAACATTTATTCAGAATGATTTTTTTTCCTACTACCATTACAAACCTTATGAAAACTCCCATAGAATATCTTCCTTATTTCAGGACCTTCAAAAGTCACAGTTTGAAAATCTCCTTTGTAGTCATAGTTAAAGAAAGTCAGAGTTTTACCACCATCTGTGTGAGAATAAAAATAAGGGCTCTGTGTTAGAGGAAGAAAAGGCCTAATACATTATTTGAAAGGGTCAACTTTGTGTTTAACAAAGACAACCAAAGATGTCAGATCAAATGTTAGTAAAAGACATTCATAAGTGATATACTGATCTGGAAGTAACAAGTTCTCAGAGAAATGCTCTTTCCTGGTTTGACAGGAAGGATGGGCCAATAGTTGGGAGTCTACCTCACCCATGCCTGCCTGATCCTACTCTCCCACTAGTTCTTTGTGAGACTTGGACAAGAACAGCAGGCATGGATCCTCAAGCTAGCTAAATGCCCAATTTCCACCTATTCCAAGGTGACATCTAAAAAATTATAGGAAACATAGAAAGATAAGTACTAATATATCTCTTTTACAATTGGCAGCTATGAAGAACAGCTATCATAGTATCTACATCTTTTCAACAGTACATATGGAAACCTAAATTATAATCCCCGTTTTACAGTTGTGGAAGTCAAATCAAGTAGAAATGAAGAGAGTCATCAAGAGGTCATGTCTCTAGCTCTGTCTGCTATCCACCAAACTGCATTGCCTCTACATATACCGCACTGTCACTACCACTGGCATATATCAAGATAGATTCTATTAAAACCAGATTCAGAGCAGTGGAAGTTTTAAAAGCAAATGAGTAGCTCCCTTACATCAATTTACATCTAGTACAGTTCTTTGGATTTCAGTATTATTGCTCCCAGTTTAGAGCACTGTACTCAAAATTTGACCCTAACTCCAAATTAAATTCAGTTAAATTAAACCTAAAAAGCATCCATTAGAGACTATCACCTTCCAGATTCAGGTAGTTGTTCTGGCAGCAGATCAAAACATTGGCAATAATAAATCTAGATACAGAATGAATCATTCGTACAGTTAAAGAAAAATATAAAATACATAAAATACAAAATATAAAATATAAAATACATACTGTCTAAAATAACTCCAACCAGTGGTTCATATTCTTCATTTAAAATCTCCCAAAGAGCAAATGGCTCTTCAGGTGTGTCGGGGAGTATACGAAAGAGAAATGTAATGGTGTAATCAGAAGGCAGACCTTCAGGATGCAAATACCTGAAAGAGAAATAATGTTTTTTAAACTGAAACAAACATTAAATTTGGTGATTTACTCACCAGATGTTCACTTAACATGCTTTCTATTACTCTGTATATTTCTTTGGAAATCGAGACTGAGAAGCAGTATGAGTAAGTGTTTGCAAAATCTACTCAACTTGATAACTATCAAAAGAACACTTATGCAGAAAGAAGTTATCTTTTCCATTGAAATTTACAAAATTGCCCTTAATTATTAATTTTTTTTTTAAATTTGAAGACCACATCAGAGGTCAGTTTGAAGTAAAGCTGAAATTAATTATATTAAAAGCTTTTGAAAAACAGTAGCCACTCGCAAGACTTTGCTATTGTCTGGTTTAACAGACAATGAAAATAGAAGTTGCTTGGAAGACCAATCTTAATAGACATGTCCTTTCTCATTAATCCATCCATAATGGACAGAAATTAGGAATGACAGAGACTGTTATGGGAAGCTTCATAAATTATATGGAACACAGTTTACCCATTTCAAAGCCAATATGTAGAAAGTGAAGTCAAAACAGAAAAATTTATGATATAAAAGAAGCATGTTATTTTATGCCATTTCCTAAAAAATGTTATTTAGTACTTTTGATTTAATTTAATCTTCTTCTGTCAAATCCCAAAGTGTACATTTGGACAAGTGTCTGAAACAACTGACTGTATGTTGAAAATATTAATTACACTGATTCCTTAAAATCATAGTAAAGGGATCTGAAAGAAGCCTGAAGAGGTTGTTTAACCAATTTCTGTTCCCCAAATATGATCCATTTCTTCAAAAGTGTTTCTGGCACATATAAGATGTATAGAAATAAATCATGCTGGAAAAGGAGTTAAATGTGATATATAATCAATATATTCTGCACAGTGTCTGTAGATGGTCAAACGTAATGTTACACTGCACGTTTCCCATAGAGAAAAGAGTGAGGGAACTCTACACGTATAAGAACAAAGCCTTACAGTATGCCCATTGAACAAAGCGCAAACAAAAGAAAATTCAGTAAGCAGGGTGGGGCAAACGCAAGGTTTGGGGATATGGAGATCAAAAAAGGAGAACAACGTTAATGACATTCAGTGCACAGATGAGATGACATAAAACAAGTGGTATTATTCAGACGTACCTGTAGATCATCGAGAGAAAGGTATTCTCTGAACCATGAAAGGGAGTGAAAGCCTAATGAAGCAGTAAGATTGGGCTGGGGTGGCAGCTAGAGAAGAGCATATAAATGAAGCAGATCCGATTAGAAAGAGCAGAAAGGGAAAAAGAAGTGAGAAATGCTAATCCCTGGAAATTCCAGTCCATCTAGACCCAGGAGGAAACTAAACACAGAGAATGTGAAACAGCTCCAAGAAGCATAGCTCCAACTGGGACACAACAGGATAATTACACAAAAACACTAAGATGACATCTAATATAAACCTTAAAAGTAATTTCCCACTGTTTTTCTTCCTTATTTATCTCAGCTAAAGAATACTTTTTGTTCCATACCATGTTTAGTCCAGCAGGGCCACTGCTTTTTTCTGGTGCCACTTAATACGAAGTGGGGGACTGGGCTGAGAGGAACCAAACACAACATACACACTGTTCATAGAGGAAATGGAGAGTTTCCATCACTTCCTCTCTGAGGAATGACTATAAAAGTTTGATGGGAGGTTTCTTCATCACCTCCTTCATATCTCTCCCAGGACATAGTCCTTGTCACTGAACTATGTCCTGCCTCCCAGGAAGGTACTAGATGGTGTTCACACAGACTCATTTCAGTATAAGAAGATAATCTTCCTTTGTAATCAATGAATGGACATAGACTGATGCAGAAGGTGGCTGAGGACACCTAAAGCAGGTTCCCACTCTGACTCGGACATTCTGCACTCTTTGAGACATAATTCACTTTCCAGAGGCATGTTTCACAAAGTACTACATACTGGAATCTGCCCAGACATAGCATCAAGCAATTTTGTGCAGGTGTAAACTGGCACAAGCCAGAAACTGGCTCATGTGGGAAACCCAAAATAGCCAGTGGGCTTACCTACTTTTACCCTCAACTGCTATTTTTGAATGAAACTGATTGAGGACTCAGGACACCAACACTCTTCCTATTCATGGGTATAATGTAGATATACACTAGCATCTCTGCTGTTCTGACGTGAAAATACTGATCCCTGAAATGAATAATTGCCCACACTGGACAATTATCTTCATGTGGTTTACGACTATTTATATGTTAATACATACTTGGTAGGCTGGGATACCAGGGCATCCTTGTGAAGTCTGTAACATGGGTAAACATTAAATGTACCAGGTTCCATTGAAACCCCTTCCACAGCTGAAAACTCCTTTTCAACCAAACCAAACATCTCCATCATTTTAAATCCTGGAAGGTATCAAAATATACATTATATTAATTTAAATTAATACTGCATTACAGGAAACAAAAAAAGGATAAAGCCAGTTGCATCAAGGAGTTTCATATCACCATCTGTTTAACAGCTGTTAGCATAAAGTGAAATTTATTGCCTAATATTGTGAAAATCAGGTAATGAAAATGATTCCACAAATCAGGAACAAAAATGAACACAAAAATACTGTACCTGCAAAATTGTTGCCATCTTTCACTACCAATGGGCAGGCTGGAAAATAAGGAAAGATATATTTAAGGATACAAGAGATGTCCCACCGGGTCAGAACAATGATCCACTCAGCCCACTACTCTATCCCCAGCTGCAGCAAAGATGCTCTTTAGGAAGGGCATGAAAACCTGGCCACTTTCTACTCCATTCAGTTGATGCTCCTCAGGATCCACACAGGTTATAGCAAAGACGTTAAAGGGTACATCCCTGTGTTCCATAAAATATCCGTTTATGGATCTGTTATCCATGAATTTGTCTAATCCTTCTATGAACCTGCCTTCATAACCTCTTGTGGCAACAAATTCACTGCCTGCTGTGTAAAACAGCATGTTTTACACTGGGTTTTAACCAAGCACTCTCTAGTTCTCTATTTGGGAGCTTCTCCAGCCTAACTCCATCTCAAGTTCAATTATTTTAGCTGGCGTTCTCTGTACCTTTTCAAACTCCACAATAGCTTTCATGAGCAACAGAGACCAGAATCGCATGCAGTCCTTAAGATGTGTGCACCCATTTTAAATAGCTGTAAATCTGTTTTATATTTTTCTTCTGGCAGGGAAGAAAACACACTAACCTCTTCCAGGAAAGTGCCCTGGGAAATCAATAAGCCTAGATGCAGGGTGTCAAATATGGCACCCCAGGATACTCATATTCAGAGATCACTTTTGGAATACAAGCACAAGTGACCAATAAATGCTACTGTTGAGCATCCTGAATGTTCTAAGTTCTCTCTACCATTGAAAGTAGAGTTTAAGGTCAAAACCAAAGAATTGGTGGGACACAAGCAACATATTTGTGTTTACCAGCTCTGATAACTCACAGTCCCATGCACAAGGACTCCTTACAATCACAAATGATTCACATCAGCAATACACTGTACTTCCTGGCTTACATATAAGGAAACATACTGAGGGCACACACTTAAAAGCATGTGAATTATTCACCTCTAACCATTAGGTGTTGTTTCAGAATGTCTTTCCCTTCATTTTCATAAACAGTTTGAAGTGTGGCATTTTCACAGATTTCAAAGAGTTTGGGCATGTTTTATGCTTTTCCTTAGGTTACAACTCTTCTGCTTTCTATAATACGAAAGTTAACGATTGGGTCTCTGTTAATAAATTAACCACGTGATTTGAATAGCAATGAAAGTAGCCAACTCTACTCTTACAGATGGTTACAGTAGCCTATAAAATAAAATATAATTAACTTTTTATTATTAAATTCTGAACTATTAACAATGTTTCAAATGTGAAATATCTTTTTGACAACCAATGGATCTATTCTGGATTTAAAGCAACCAACCATTAATTATTTTGAAGTCACAACAACTTCATCTCCTTAATCTTTTATGGAAATAACATTAGAGTTAGAATACCTGTAGTAAATTATGTTAAAAGATATACTTTCAAGAATACATCTTAATAGAAAATTAATAGTTACAAAAAACCCCAGTATTTAGCACTTATTTTAGAAGCAAGTAAAAGTCAAAATGGCTAACTTGCTGATGCAGTTTCACAAACAAAAGTGATCAGCTCATCTTCAATCTTTGAAAAGGCATCAAAGTCATCCACAAAGAAGACATGTCTTCCACTGGGCTTGCTGCCAATATTAACTAACTCTGAATAGTCAGCATCGGCTACTCCAATAGCAAAAAAGCTGAAACCTGTAAAACAAAAAAGAACACCCTTGTGAGTCATTCATTTAGAGAGTGGAAATACAATATGAATACAACTGTATTTGCACTGGCTCCTTTCCTGATCAAATACAAAGGTGGAGATTTTATTATCATCCCATAACACAAGAAAATTCATGCATGTAATCTAAAATAAAGGTAATGTATTCTCTGTGAGATATTTCTTTTGGCTGTTTTATCGTTAATCAGTTAATCCTTAAGTGCTTTCTTGAAGACATATAAGACTACTCAGTAGTTTAAAGTTTTAGCATATGTTTAAATGCTTTTCTAATTTAATGCTATACTGTATTACACACAAAAATGTCCATGTATCAAGTATCATAAATACAAAGCTCAGTAATTAATTTCCTGTAGTTCTTTTACAGATTTTGTTCTGTGCCATATATTAATCAGAGTTTTCAAGCCACTGCTGCCTCATGAGTGAACACTGAAATAAATGCATTCTCATTTCATCAGCAATTTAACTGCACTGGTTGAATCTGTTCTATATATTCTGCATGAATATATTTCAAAATTTGAGCCTGTCGTCAAAGATTTAAATGAAATTGGAATTGTATGCTCTATGTGTGAGGAGCAGCAAACTAGCTAAAAGTTTTTTGATATTCTCCTTTCCCCAAAAGATAAAGAAAAAAGCTGTCTACATCAGGCTGAATACTGTTAATGGGCACAGTGTTCTTGCATGGCTCAGTCCCAAATTTACTCCAGTCAAGCAACATTGTCTTTAAGTTTGAATGAGGCCCAAGGGCATTCATCACCTTCTGCAGAGCTTTTAGCATAACAAAACTTTGACTTAATGTATTACAACAACATCTTCATGTCTCATCCAAGATCAGCACCTCTTCATGCCAGTCTCTATCGTAGATGCAAGTCAGTACCTGCTCCAACCTATCTGCAGCCTATGCATACAGCACACACAGAAGAAAATGAGAGAGAGGAAGTCGTTTGTCCAAGGTGACACATCCCAGTCAGCAACTGAACGCCCATCATATGCTGTCTCCTCTCGAGGTCGTTGCCAGTCTAATAGTTAATAAGGCAACTGCAAGACTTACCTGACAGTTGAATATTTTACGTTCAGCTTAGACATAGACTCCAATTTAATCACAAATAAGGGGTTTTCTTGATTGCTACTTAAAACAAGTTACACATGCTCTACTATTTTGTGATATGATTTTACTTATGAAGGCACTGCACTTGGCATCCAGCAATAATACAAGCAGGCAGCCAAGCTCAATGATTGCATTGGGTTTCAGGAATCAGTAACATACACTGGTAACTTCATAGCTGTCCAAGTCTAAAGGCAAATAAAAAAGCACAAATGTAATTTCTTATTAGATTTCCTCACATTAAAAGGATGATAGTATTTTCTTCTGTCCTTTAGTTTTGTTACATGTGGCACACTGTGCCCTTTGGGTTTTGATACAAACCCCAGCATCAGACATTTCTACAAAAACTAACCCGGTTCTTAGACTGGGTTGCTTAGACTCACAACACTGTGTGGCTTCTTAAAGCTCTAAAATTGGTTGTTTAAAAAAATTCCTAAAGGTAATTAGTGTAACATGAGAGCAGATCAGAACCAGTAAAAGAACATATGAAAGAATTTTCAAAGGACCTCTTGTATGGAAAACAAAACAGTTCAGTTTGCTGGTAACCATGAGACTACACTTCATAGATGACAGGCCAGATTCTCAGGATAATGTCCCCATAATTCTTCATCATGGGAGCCATGATGAAGTCAATTCCATTGACTACTACATTATTTTAGCACTGCTGCCAAAATGAAAAACAATAGTATTAATCACCAAAAAAAATCCAGAATCTAATCACATCCTAGTGAGTTTCTCAGCATTTGCTGTCTGTTTTCTTTAAACTTAGAAATCTTCCTGGAGCAAAAGTTACCCTTATCTCATGCCCACACTTACGTAGTTATAATTAATGAGAAAAAGGAAAACACTAATAGTTCTTAAAACTACACATTTTACCATCTAGTTGCATTTCTCTGGAGACTTTGTTCACATCGTCCTGTGATCGCCCATCAGTAATGACAACCAAAACCTTTGGAATGCCCCTTCTCATGCCTGCCTCTCCAGTAAACAAGACTTCTCTCGCATGTTTAATAGCTTTGCCTGAAACAGAAAAAATTGACAACGTACTTTCACTGTGACATAAATTCAATTTCTATTGGCTTCTCATGTCATGTTAGATATCGGTAAAAAGAGAAATCTGTTGGGTCCTGAGTAGTCCATAAATTAGTGCATTCTGTAGTTATTAAAACAGAGGTTTAGAAAAGTTTAATTTTGACACTAAGCTTTGAAAATTTTATGGCTTCAGCCATTTGTTTCTTCAACCCAGAAGGTGAAGTTCAAGAACATGACATGTGGGAAAGGGTATTCTGTGCAGGTTAGAGGTAACAAAATCTGCCCTTACTGGTTTGTAGGGCACAGTCCAGGTGACAACTGAAAGTGCCACTGTAGCATTTTCTTGAGTAAATGAAAAACGTGTTATTTTGATACTACTGAGACTGGATGCAATGCAACAGCTGCAAGAAATTTCTGTGCAGTCTGAGAATAAAAAAAACACATGGTTTCCAACTAAAACAGATTTTAACCCTTCAGCACTCATCTTTAATTTCTTCACATTAGCGAGCTATCTCAAGGGATTAATTAAAATGTAACTACTTCAGTTTACAGACATCTTCCCCCAGCCCAGTCTTAAACATACCACTGAGGCTTAACTGTCCTGGCTTATAACCAAACAGACCCTCTTCTCCGTCCACTGTTTTCTACATGCTCTGCAAGCTCCCTCCCACTTTCTCTCCCCTCCCACCTCCCCTCTTGCCAAAAGCTGATTTTGTATTACTCCCCATTCCACCTTCCAAAATCCCCAAAGTCATTTACTTCTGCCTAGATGCCTCTTTCCTTTCCTCCCTGATCCTTGACATCACTGTTGGCCAGAGGGGTGAATAGCCAGCAGTAGGGGATGCAGGGTGTGAACTGCAGATTACAAAGACTTTCTAACTTCATAGCCCAACCTTTCACCTCCAGTGTGGAGATACCATGTTTTCACTGTTTTTGCACTGATATATTAAACCACAGAGCAAATGGGAAAGAAATACTGCACAGAGAATAGCAGGGAGAAAATCTGCACCATAACCATGACCTTTCTCACCTGTTTTTGTATTTCCTCCTTTGTAGGCTATTTGCTGAATAGCTTCAAGAAGAGTCTCTTTTGTTTTGTATGCATTCAATTTAAATTCTGTCCGGGGATCATCGCTGAACTGAATTATTGCCACCTGTGCACACAGAAGATGTGTTCATTACTAAGGCACCACCCAGTGTATAAGCAAAAAGTAAGTGAATCAGCGCATTTAAAGCAAGGATTTATCTTGTAACTTTGCTTCATCCTTAAATTGAAGCCAGATTTTTTTTTTTTTCTCTTTAAGAAGCTTTCACTAAGTAAAGTTTAATTTTACTCTCTGCAGCCTTGGCAACCACCTAACACTTTATGGTTTCATTTTGCAGCAAACAACATGAGAAAAGTAATACCCACTTTGGCAAAAGCACTCTCAATTGAGCCCAAAAGCAAATCCTAGTTACAGCTGCTCACACATGTACAGTTACTTGTACACAGAACTGCAAGGACTTTATTCAGTCTCCACAAATTAATAGCTGCACGTAAGTCACTTAAGTTAGGGAGCAATACTGAAGCAAGTAATACAAAGATGCAAGAACATGTTCCAAAATATTGCATATCCCAAATATGGTGCTACGTGAGTCCAGACCCTGTATTTCAATATTATACACTAAACCCCTACAAATCACAAAACATATATTGAACTTCATATTCTATAAGTGGTGTCCCTGATTTAAAGGGAACTACTCATATGCTTAAGCTCAAGCTTCTGCATAAGTTTCTGAAGAACCATGGACTATATTCTGGGAAAATAGCCGTAAAAATTGAACATTCTTCAGGAATGCTTGGACAAGTTAAAAATAATTTTCAATGCTATCCCAAACTGCATATTATACAGGTCACAATTAAATAAATGTATTTGCCAATAATCTTTTCTGGAGTACATTCAAGCATCTCTCTAAACAAACACATAAATAGAACAATCATTATAAATACTATCTTTTATTTCAAGCATTGAAGATTGTGTAGAGCATATGATTGTAAATAAACGAACCTTTAATTTTCCTTATCAGTGCCATTTTTAGCTTATTTAGAAATAAATACCACAGTGAGTACCAACACCAAAAGCATTACGACAACTTAAATCTCATTAGAATGATTTAGAGGAGACTGAAATTATACTTAGCCTCCATGCTAGCAAAATTCAAATCGTGAATTTCACCATATGGTGTGCCTAAAAGAAGATATTGGGAAAAAATGCTGTCCTAAAGCAGTTTATATTTTCAAAAGAACTGTGAAATGACGTCAATTACTTTTTGATTCATTTAACTTCTGATGCTAGTTTAAAATACCCTGTCAAGTCCATGTGCCCTCTCTCTCTCTACAAGTTATTACCTGCGTTCCATCAGGACCAATCTTATCCAAAGCTCCAACAGTGCTATAGAGAAAGCTAATTATTTTATTGAAATTGTCATCTCCAATACTCCATGACCCATCCACCAGGAACGCTAGGTCAGCTTTGGCTGCTTTGCACACTGGGAAAGAAAAGCAAGTATTTTGGAATTAGATCAATGCCTCAACTCCTCATGAAATCTCATAAATCACTTAAGACAATGCAACTGTCATGAAAAGCCCTTGTTTAACGTTAGTTAACAATGCTTTAGCAAACACACCTGCTGGCATTGACTTCAGTGCAGGTGTAGAACCAGCTGAGCTCTGCAAGGGGTGAATGGTCTGCACTGACAGACCCTGTCACAGAATATACTTATGTTGTTAAGAAGAGTCACACATGAACTTACACAGTCCCAGACTCCTAGCATGACACAGTAAGCAATATAAGAGAATCTCGACTGTGGAGGCTCCTAGTGGGAACCTAGTCCATTCAAAAAGTAACCCTAAGCTCTGTAGTGCCTAATGGTCATCCCTTTAACTGCACTATTTAGGAGCAATGCAAGTTTCTCCCATCTCATCTTATTCCAGCATGTTCTTATGCAAAATGGCCTGCAGAGCTGTACACCTGCTCACACAAGTCGCTCACTCTTTCATGGGAACTGGGAACCTTCCATGTTCTACAGAATCAAAGAGTCTTAAAGCAAAGTTATGTTTTTCAACATATTTCATCTCGAAGAAAAATGTTCATCTAAATCCAGAGAATGGGACAGGAAGATACGTACCTGTATTTCTCATTTTCTGTTGATTACTCCTTGTATTAAAAAAAAAAACATCTGCTGCTATGAAGTTCTAAAACACACACAATATTTTTTTTTCCTGTACTTATGGATTAAATTCTCAATTACTATGCATCAGTTTGGTTCGCTGAATTCAAGCTGATGGATTTGACCCTCAGTCTCCAACAATAATGCTCCCCTCACATAAATATTTATGAGACTGTACAAAACACTACGTGTTCAAATGATAAGGAAGTCTACTTAAAGAGAGAAGAGACTGAACATGGCCAACACTCTTCTCATTACCTGAAGTAGACATAATTTTAAAAATCATGCTGCTTTAGAAGTTTAATTACCCTAGAATGTCTGCCTTAGTTGATATGTATGGTTTAGGAGTTCTGGAAAAAGAAAATCTCACACATATTAACATTCCTTTCTGCATATTTCAAGAATACAATAATGATGTCAGATTTTTGGCTCATTAAATTTAAGCCAGCTGCCTTAACAGTGTTGCTGTAGCAAACACATTTTGAAATCTGATCCTCACAAGTCTAAAATAGTGTCAGAAGCAGAAAAACATTGCATCAATACCTTAAAATTATTATGAACCCACACATGCAGCACTTACCCTCTTTTGCAGGAGGGATTGTAGGTGGTGGAGGTGGCGTTGAAGGTGTTGTTGGCGGTTGAGTTGGAATTGGTACTGGAGAATAAAAGGAAGGAATATTAAAAAATGCCTAAAAGCCCAGTATATTTTATCTATATTAAACACAGCATTTTCTGCTCATGTCCACATTAAAATTCATTATCTCTAATCAACTAGTTATGCAATTGGAGAGAAATGTAGGTGAGCCATGTGTATGTAATGTCCTCCTCTACTGACCACCAGAAAAAGGATAGTACTATTACAGAGCAACTAATTGCTGCATTTCAGTGTGAATGATAGAATGATACAACTGAACTACTACTGGAACTGCCCCTTTTTGGGTTTCCCCAGTGTAGCAGACCATGTGGCAGCCCTATTATTGACCTGGTATCCATAGTTCATTTTGTAAAAGGCCAGCATCCTTTTCCTTTCTGACCACAACCAGTACTTAGTCACAGAAAGTAGGTCTCCACCCACCCTGGAAGGAAGAAGACATTAGTCCTGCAATCCAAAATACAAAAAGACAGTGCAAAAGCAAGCCAGTGCCTGCACTCAGAGCAGATGACAGCCTGCCCTGATCAAGATTTTCCTGAATTCGGTGGAAGACCTCATTAAGTTTCCAGCTAGAAATGCAGTTCTGACCACAACTCTACAGGACTGTGGCTTTGTTGCCTGCAGCAAACTTCAGAAAAGGCACCTATCTTTGTGAAAGATTAGTGCAAACAGGATTGATTACAAGCCTCATGTCCACATCCAAGTTGACTCCCAGTGCAGCTGATGTGTGTTTTCCCATTGGCTCCAACAAAAGAAAGGGCCAAGACTCTGAAACACCTACAAGAAACTACTACCCAGGACACCTCCATGACCACAGACAGACCAGGACTAGACCCATTTAGAAAGGGTCACAACTGCAGCAAGGTGACTTGAAAGGCTGCTCTCTAAGCACCAGAGAGGTACGGGTCACCCTGATGAGTGTTTTCTTCTGAGGTGATACAATAATTTGTCTGCATCACAAACCATCTTTTTCAAATGGACATGTAGGCCAAGGTGTGTTCTTCCTTATGTCTCCTAACTCTCTGAACTGCAGAGCACACGAAATGCATTCCTGCAAAAAGCAGGAGAAGGTTAGCTTGTTCCTCACTGCTCTAAGAATTAACCCTGGACAACTGAGAAGTAGAGTCATGCACCTGTGCAAGTTTCTCCTATGTGAAACCATAAGTGTGGGAGGGTTCACCTGAAGAGGAAAATTATAAATATTATCTACCCTGAGAGAAGGGTAACAGCATTGTCGTGAATAGTAATATAGTATGAGAAGAAAGGTGTTACTGAGACTGAATATGGGCTCGAAGAAAGAAAGATAATGTTAAAATATTCACTCTGTTCATCCTGTATTTTGTTTTGCAGTATTTTGAATTCATGAAAGCAGGATCTTGCCTTCATAAACAGCTATGAGGGCTTTTTTTGCCTGTCTTGTGCTATTGAGAATAATAATAAAAAGGTTTTTTGGTTTGTTTGTTTTAAAATACGTAAGTAGATTGGGTATCAAGGTCCCATTTAACTGTAAATTACTCAGACGCTGGTGAAATTTTATTAAATAACAAGAGCTGCAGGATACAAAACTTTCTCTGTTTCTCTGTTTGCTTCATTTTTCTGGATTTTTTTTTCCAAAGTCACGGATTTTCAGAGTATCCCCTAGTGGGATTTTTTATGAAGAAAGTTAAACCATCCTCCCTGTTTCATTCTCATTAAGAAGTCCAATACAGTTGGTGAATATGACTTCACAAGTAATACACAGCAGTGTATCAAGTAGTGGTGTAAGAATCCTGCAACTCTGTGGAGGAGTCACAATGTGGTTGAAAAATTAAAAACTCAGCTAAAGGCAACTGTGTATCTATAGCACATCTGCGGCCAAAGGGCAAAGCATGAGAAGCAATCAAGCATGATCGCTGCTGGCTGAACTCTGATCTATTTTACTTACGTGTTGTCTCCATGATGCTTACAGCAGGGCCCTCTATCTCCTGAAGCTGTGTATAAACACTGATTTTATATTCAGTTCCAGGCATAAGCTCAAAGAAACAATGTCTAGGCGTCCCTCCACCAAGATTTACTTCTCGCTTTTTCCCATCTGGAATTATAAAAGAAGCCATTGAAACATTTCTTTACTGTTTTATTGAATAATGTAATTTGAGTCTGAAATAAGAAGGGGACACGACAGCAGATGAAGGGCAAGTGGTTGACATAAATTAATAAACTACATGCTGCCTTATTTCTGGAAATTCACCTCTGTGCAGAGGTCCCTGAAACATTTCATCCTTCATATTAAAAGTAGGAGCTGAGGTATGTGTCAGACATCTGCAGGAAAAAAGATTAATTTCACCCCATGCACTGAAGTTAATAAAAATCACTAACACTGTCATCAATGGGCTTTGGATGTCGTCCTAAATTATCAGTCTAATGAGGAATTGTTGCATTATGTAATTCTACAGCATCCTTTGTCTGCCCCTGGTTCTCAGAGTCTGTAATGTGCTTAGTAATTGCAAGAGAGACCGAACTAGATACAGTATTCCAGCTTCCACTAGTAACCACTTGAACAAGTTGGTTAAGGAAGAGTATTTACAGGGCTCCAAAATTAATTCTGCTAAATTCTGAATTGGAAAACATGCTGACAATGGATAAAGTCCTGACACTCCTTATCAGGAGGTGTTACATTAGGATAAAAATAATTGATCACTGCCTGAACGAGACACACACACAATCTGTGTGACTCTTCATGATAGATGTTAATAAGAAGCAATTGCTCACACTTGTCTTGGTTTGGCCTAAACCAGGCCGATTTTCCTTTCAGTGATTTTTATTTTCAGCTAAGTCTCCTCTAAGTAACTGCACTTTCTGAAACTAACTACATGTTTTGCAGACAGTGTCTGCTTCCAGGACTGATAACGCTCGAAGTTTGTAGTTATCGCTGAGGCACCGGTAGGGATGTTGTGCAGTAAGGCTCTTGCTGTACTTTTTCTTAGAGAAACCAAGGTCACTGATGAATTCCTCACTGCTTACAAGTGAAAAGCCGAAGGGGGGTCGCAGCTGCAGGGGGGAGCAGACAGGGCAGGTGACCCAAAATTGACCAACGAGGGTATTCCATCCCATACACGTCATTCTCGGTATAAAGCCGGGGGATCACGAGGGTCTCGCTCCTCTGGCTCTTTTCTGCTATGGCCGGTGTCCAAGGAAGACTCCGACTGTTTTCCTGCTGCCCCTGATCCCGATCCGTGCATCCCTGAATCCAGCTCTCGACCGTCGCTAGGCCCAGCCTGGGCCTTCCCGGAGCCTGCCCTGCAGAGCCAGTGGGGACGTTGCCGACATCGGGGGAGCTCGGTCTTGGTTTTGTATATATATTTGTATATATTTGATTATTCCAATATTATTATTATACTCTTTTTCATTATTATAGTTTATTAAAACTGTTTTAACTTTCCAACCCGTAAGTCTCTCTCCCTTTTCCCTTTCCCTTCGGGTGGGGGGGGGAGGGTTAACAGAGAGCGTCTGCTGCAGGTTTAATAGCCAGCCCAGCTTTAAACCGTGACAACACTTTAGCTCGTTCTGCTCACATTTAGGCTCTTTTGGATCAGATGAAACAATTCTGGCAGTCCTATATGATGAAAGCAGAATGTTGTCTCGCTCTCCGATGAGAAGGAAATCTGTGCTGTCTTGTGCCAGCCAAGATCTCTGCTTTCTGAACAGCTCGTCTGTATTCCAGGCCTTCAAATAAACAGTATCACCATCCATTTGCCATACCACAGAAAGGTCATTTTTTTTTGCAACCAAATTAGTATTATTTTTCATGATAACATTTAATGGCATCTATCAAAGGTATGAACTGCACTTCTCTCAAGTTATCCAAGCTTTTAATTTGTCACCATTCAAAAGATCACTGATGCCTACTGGGGATAAGAGTTAGTCTGCACAAACAGTGACTTCTCCATAACCTCTTCTGGCTACACCTGAGAATCAGTGAGACAGAAAAGGCTGCAATTCACCTTCTACACAGTCAGTGCTAAAAACATCAACACACCATGTGTTGCCACATAAAAATATCTCATGTTTATCCAGATCAGTAACATTACTACAAGTTATAATTAACGAACAGCAGAATGAGAACAGACAAAAATGGATGCTGTTTCGACTCTGTGAGCATGGTCTGGATTCAGTCAGAGCTTTTCCTACCCTTCTACCCTCCTCTCGTGTCCATCCTAATCCTACAGAGCTACCACTGATGGTTTATTTACAATCTTAGATGTACTCAGTTCATCCTTTATCCATCTTCTCTCCCTCACACCAGTCAAACACTCGGGTAATCACCTATCTTCTCTGATAGATAAAACTCCCTCCCATAGAAAGGACAAGTTATCAACATCTGTTTGATATAAAAGGACAGGAATGCTACTTCTACTCCTGAAACTTTCAGGAAACAACTCGCTTCTGTCCATCATTTCCAGTATTTCAGGAGCCAGTCTACAGGTCCAAATGCATACAATTTCTTAACTTATGCAATTCAGTTCTCTGGGTTAGGCTGTAGCTGCATATCAAATGATTTAGTAACTTACCCACAAGTGATTCTATAACTACCCTGTATGCAGTAGCATGTCTGTGAAGCTGCCACTGAGCACAGAGGCTAGTCATGCGGACTTGATAGGAGTCCAAATTTGTCACACCCAGGTACACTGAAAATTAAAATACAAAAAAATTATATTTGCTTCTCTAATAAGACATACAAAAAGAAAATGACAAAAGAATTACAGTGAAATACTTGTGCCAATCCATTTTTAGCAAATAATTTCAAAAGCTGCCTAAAAAAATGATGTGAAGAAAATCCACAACAGGAAGGAAAAAAAAAAGTTAATCTTTAGACGAAACTTTTGGAACTTAAGTCAATTTAGTTAAGACTAAATAATGAACACTGTTAATTCAGTTACTACAAATAAGTATAAAAACATCATTATAACAGCAATATTTCTGTCAAAATCTAATTTAAAATTGAGCTTTAGATATATGAAGACTAAATCAGACTATATATATGGAGCTAGGAAATAAAAAGACTAAATAGACTTTCCGTTAAGGAGATTTATATCTACTACTAGGCAAATATGTTTGGCTGATAAATAACAACATCTGCTTTATGACCCCTGTCTTGCTAACATCCAGCACATTATTTTAAAGCCTGATATAGTCTGATTAAAAAAAAAAAAAAAGAGAGCCCTTCATTTCAGGAAAACAATTTGCACACAACTGAGAAAGTCTTCCATGTAAAAATTTATTTAGGGAGCTCCACAAAGCCATAGTTATAGTGAAAAATGGCCTGCAGAGATCTGAACAGCATGAAATCGTTCTTACAGGTTTTGGCTACGCCTGTTAGGGCATCACTGAAGCCTGTTGAGTATGAAGCAAATACTTTAACACTGTACTCCGTTCCACTGAAGAGATTTAGAATGAGAATGGTATTAATATCATCCCCTACAAAGGTCTCCAACGCAGGACCAGGAACTGGAAAAAGAAAAAATTAGAGATTCATTTGCTCATCCATTGAATTAGCAGGTAGTTAAAACAAATCTTAAGACACATTGAAAATTACATGTGCTCCTAAAGTTACTGCTATTTTTTTTGCCCTTTTTTTTACCATACACAAAACCAAAGACACTCTGCTCAGTCCTTGCAGGGACAGAAGCCACAACACACTTGGGAAATTCAGCAGTGGGATTCATTAGGGCAGGGCTAGACACTGGCGTCAGTTAAGACCCTTTTGTTCTGCTTCAGTGACTTACTACTGCCCTAAATAGGCAGCCAAAGATCTCCTCAGTTTGATGGTGTGCCAGGACCAATAGGGGGGACAGCAGATGCCAGCCAGCAATACACCCCCTAAGGGGTTCTTATACAACAGCATCATTTAACACTGTGCAAAAATGATAATGAAAATAGAAAAGAATAAAACTTTCCCAAATCAGAACTGCAAACAGCTCCTTTGTCACCCTCTCTTAGCTGTTATGGATACGCTTCAGAAACTAGGCAACAGTATTGTCTTTGGACAGTATTTTCATCCCTTAATAGTTGTGTTTCACTCTCAATAGAGGACTGTGATTTTTTAAAGAAATTTGAAGGAGTTTGGGTGCCTTGTCTAGCTGCAATGTGCAGGTGGGCAAAGGATGCAGCACAGGCAAAATGGGCAATGAATAAAATGTCAAGTATTCAGGAGGTGTAGAGGGGGAGTAGAAGTCAAGGAAACTGAAGCTTTGTTCGCATTGTGAGGGGAAGGAATTTGCAGGATAGGAGAACACAGAAGAGAGGAACAGGAAGAGAGCAAGGGTAGTCTCTGAAATAAATAGAAAGAGTCATGGTAAAATGACATAAAAGGACAGACTGAAAGAATGGGTTTGATCCGCCTTAAGATGGTAAGTCTATGGGCAATCTTACTGCTGCCTACACCTACCTAATGGGAGGGGTAGAGAAGACGGAGACAGAATCTCTTCTGAGGCAAATAGGAAGATGGTAAGAGAAAACAGACAAAATTTCCAACATGGGAAATTTTGATTAGCTATTAGGATAAACAGTTTCACAGTGAGAGTTGTCAAAAATTGAAACAGAGGCTTAGAGAGGTTTTGAAATTTCCATCCTTGGAGATATTACAAACTTGACTGGACAAGGTCCAGTGAAACCTGTTCCAAGCTGGCCCTGTTTTGTCAGGGAGTTGGACCAGATGATCGCGAGATATCACTTCCAACCTGCATCATTCTGTGACTATGAAACTTCCATATTCAAAACCTGAGACACATAAGTTAACAGCACTTTCAAGGCTGTAACTGCAACTGTTAGATTTAAGTATAAAGTTCAGCAAAAGATGTTGTCAAGACATTGTACAGTCAAAAACAAATGACCAAAAAAAAATCATTTTAAAAACTCACTGTTGATAGGTTTGTAGACAATTCTGTAACCCATTGTGGGTGATGGTGGGGCATCCCAGCTGATGCGTAATCTGTTGTACCATTCATCTGAGACACGTAAATTTCTAGGAGCAGACAGGGGTACTAAAAGGAAACCACACTGAGCTTTTACAAGTTTCTCTCAAACAAGCACATGCATAAAACCCAAGATGCGCACGTGAAAGTAGTGCAATACCCAGTACTCTGAGATTTACAGATAAAATTGCCAGGATGAAAGCCTTTAATCAAATTCATCTTTGGCATTACATCAGTGGCTTAATGTTGATATATTTAAGAAAGTTATACCAAGTTATACCAAGGATTAATTACAAACTTTGTTCAACAAACAATGAATTTTCAAATTAATTCCCAACTTCATCCTTACATTTTTTTAAAAACATAAGACAATTCAGAGATAATTATCTTTTATTTATATAGTTTCTTTCAATCCAAGTGCACTAAAATTTTAAATGTATAAATCATGCTCTTGTGAACACTTAACGCTCTCAAATTAAATCAAAGGAATGATTTACAAGTGATTTAAGTGTCTATACAAATAGCACTTCAATTTAGGCAGAAGTTATGTAAATTAGGAGAATAATTCAATAAAATTATACTATCATGACTAGAGGTGCATAATGAGATGATTTCTTACCAATACACAGTAGAGAGGGAACTTAAACTACAGCTGAATAATCTTTTGGTACTTGGTCAGAACTCTAGAGATAATGCAATCACTTTTATAAAAAGTTCAGCAGCATTTCTAATGCTCTTTAGGAAGTAATGATCTCACACAAAAGAAAACTTAACAGTACAATGGTTGATTTGACACTATCCCAGCAGGCATTGTTTACTTTATTTTCTGCACTAGTTGGCTTGTCCTCAGTGGGCTATCTATCAAGGACTTACCAGCTTTATTACTCAACAAGCTTCTGCAAACTCACAGTATTTTAATATAAAATACAATTTGTCAATTAGAAGCAACCCATTGCTTATAACTCAATGAACTGAGATTAATATAAAGCTCAAGTCATATAAGTCAAGCAAAATAAGCCCACATTTATACTAAAATATATTACTACAACCAAGTAAAAAAGGCCAAAAGAGTAAGCCTGTCTTCAGGCATATCCTGGCCAAAGACAAGCAGAAAGTTTGTACGTACAAGTTTTGCCAGGAGCTGAGACACTGACTCCTTCCCCATCAGAATAGATGGGAGTGATAGTAACTTTGTACTCTGTATCAGACAGCAGAGGCTGAAGCAGAAGTGTGTTTTGTCTCCCAGGCACCATTACCTGGATGGTGAGAAAAACAGAAACAATCAAGCTTAATGACTAGGGCCAAAACCTTTTTATATCTTACATGATATCTGACACCATATTGCACTAGTATTGCTGTATAGCTTGCATTTTCAAATATTTCTGATGCTTAATGGTAAAATAAAATTATCCACCCTTTTAACAGATCTACTAGTTACACCTGAGTAAAATAAAAAGGAGAATGTGCCTACGGGATAACACAGTTTTATACTAAACCAATGAGCCACTACAGCTCCACAAACCACTGGTACTATACAGATGGTTAGTACTTAAACAATTTGACTGTACAAACAAAATAAATCCTCTTATTGTATTTTTTCTTGACATGAACACGATTGTCCAAAGTTATGCCCACTAATAAAGGTTGATTATATGTTCTTTGGGGACAGAAAATCCTCCTTCCGCGGGAGGAAGGAAAATGAATTCAGGAGATTGGGAAGCATGAACTAAGCAAGCAGGAATAAAACATGTTTGTCCCATCTGTATCTAGTCTGGGAACAAGGAACTTAAGGTAGCTATTTAGGAGAGGAAGCAGGAGTACACCCCACAAATAGCAGAGGATCCCACACTGCCATGAAACATGGAAGATCTGCAGCAGAAATCCAACCAGGCAACCCAATAGAAGTAGAGAAGCTGTAGAAATCCCTCCAGGCAGTTTTGTGTGTGCTAGAATAAATGTTTCAAACTGCTGAATTAAGCATTGCTTCTTCTAATACAGTACAAAGTTTCCATATAAGCAGCTATTTCTGAAACTTTTCAATAGATTGCTATATTTTAGCCAGAGTCTCAAAAACTAGTATCACAATAGTGGTGGTAGAGGTGCTCAAGTAAAGCCTTGCAATCTTTTAACTTGTCAGTAAAATTTTAATCTCAGAGAGCCTCCAAAGTCTGAATGGGAGCTACCTAGCACATGGAGTGGACATGGTAAAAAAGAGAAACCAATCCTATGTTTCCTGCACCAAACCTGTGCTCTGAAGTGACATTGGTGGAAGCAACAGTCCCAAGGTCCAACCTCATATTTTGGACCCTCCCTGGCCCATGTCCATTGTGTGAATCTACCACCTGAGCCAGCAACTGCACATATTTGACAAGAAGTTGAGACACTATAAGCCCTTTAGAACTCAAGAAGAAAAAGCAGAAACTGAGCCTAAAAGTGTTTTGTTGTTTCACGAACACTGATGCACGTGATGATGGCAGAGCAAAATTTTCTGAAGCGTATACTCAGAAAAGAATGCACTCACCAGTTTCAGCACTCCAGGACACATTCAAGCTACTTCTAATTTTGGCAAGTGATACACAGAAGGAAATTAATCTAGTACACCCTGGTGTTGAGACATGTCAAAAAAGTACTTCGTTCATTGATCAAAACCGGACAAAACCACCTAAAGACATGTGCATGAAAGATTCCCATGCTAAACTCTTCCATACATATACTCAAAACACACAAACCAAGATTCTGAATGAAGAACAACGAACTTCTTTTGGTTTTTAGGAGGGGATTCAAGCATTGAGAACTCTCTCTTTTCCACATGTGCACATCAGAGATCTTCTACAGAACAATATAGTTTTCAGCAATGAGAAACATACTTGCCTTTAAGGAAGAAAAAAAATCTGATCCTTCCAGTATGTGCAGCATACCCGAGAACATACATGCAATTTAGGGCTTGACCCTTCTGTACTGAAAAGTATTCTATTACATTTTCTAGTCCCTGATTTTCAGCCAATTGCATCAAGGATTAAAAATCTTATTAATATTTTTATAGAAAGGGAGGAGTAATTGAAATTTATATCCCTGAAATCAGAGCCAAAAAACTGAAGCATCCACCACAGAATTGTCATGCTGTAGTATATTTAAGCCCAATATACTTAATGTAGTATATTTAAGCCCAAATGCCACAAAACTTTTGGGTTCTGCTTAAGGAATATACTTAAACATATAAACACTCCCCTAAAAATTGATCAACTGTGTCATTTTATTGACATCTGTGTTGCACCTCTCGGGTGCTTGAAGCCACATGATAAAATACATTCTTTCTGTTTAAAATTTGCTTAATTTTAAGTATAATCTTACATCATCCCTTATTCAGTAAAGTATTTATGTACGCGATTAATTTCAAAGATGAAACACGTGGTTAATCCGTTTGCCAAATTGTGACCAAAGATAATAAGACTTGAGAGTATACTTGAATAATTTGTGGAATTAGAGCCAAGATACCTACTTAATCTTAGAATTTTATGATTTTCTTTAATGAGCTTTTGAGTCAACTCTAATACCCTTCTGACAGACAGAATTTGAATACCTTTCCTACAGTTTTAATTTCCTTTTAAAATAACAGTTGTTGAATACTAAAAGAGAACTGCATTTGTATCACCCAACTGAATTTGATTAAGTTTCCCAGACCTGAAAGAGTAAATCTGGGATCTGAATTTCAGAAACTTTGGGTTATTGTCAGAAGGACAGTACAATTTGTGCCATTATGCTGTGCAAGTTTGCCACTGTATTATATACGGTACTATCACATAGTTGAGGTAAATTCATAAAGCATGTTTTCCAGTCCAAAAGGAAACCAGTACATTGAAAGTTCATTTTCAGATTATAGTTGAAAGAGATGGCTAAAAAGTAATTTTCTACCAAGGTCTCATAAAAGATGAATGAAATCAAAATGAAAAAGACTGATTCACATTTTTCTAGAAAAAAGCTATTCAACTAACTCCTTTTAATATTTTTTATTGATATAGTCTGATATAGGACTAAAAACGTCAGCTGCTAGATATCAAAACGAATATTCCATATTTTCAATATAAATGTTCTATGAATATAAGTGAGTCATATGACAGACACAGAAGGAGAATGATATGGGGAATATTTTTGCATTCTGAGCTATTTACTAAGAAAATAACCTTGAACTATACAATTTAATCTCTTAAATGTATCTACATAGAGCTATCTCAAACTTTTATAACTTAGTTTTTGTGGAAACCAAGAACTGCAATATTAAGATCTCCCCAATTGTTAAAAAAAAACAAAACACCAACACATGGCCTCCCAGAATTCTGAAATTATCTCAAAAACTGTGAAATCTTAAAATAGTATAGCTAGGGCTTCTTTTTTATTATTACTTGCTATACGCACAAAAGAGTACATGTAATACTCTTCATTCTTTCAAATATTTTCCAAAATATTGATCATCAGAAATTTTTTTTGTGTAAGATAATTTTAATTTTGACCATCACATAGTATCAGAAAAATAACAAATATTCTAAGGCACTTAGATGAAAAAGTGCTGTCCTTATTGTGACTTGTTCAGGTTAACGAGCAGAACGAAAACTCTGCAATTGAACTTGAATTACATTGCTTTAGCATAAAATGAGACTTTTAGGGAAGAAGCAAAATTGCTGAAGGAAAAAGAAATTACTTAAGATTGTCCCGTACAAACATTTAAGAGTTGTTAAAACACAACCTCAGGATAGAAACAGGCTTAGGAGTAAAAAATCCCCAAAACAAAAACTCCCAAAAACTTAGTCAAATTTTAAAAACACAGGAAAAAGAGGACAGGCAGCTAGTCATTTAACTATGACTTCTTTAAACATCTGTGTGATTGGGCCTTGATCTTACATTTGACTGCTGTTGCCTGCAGTGCAGCAGGTGCTATATGATTAAAACTTTGAAGTTCAATCTCACAGTAATACCAAACATGGGTCTTTTACTAATTGCAACAGGAGTGTCATATGAGGAGAGATATGCCTTAGCGATTATTAAACAAACTTTTCAAGCTTATGAAGCCATTCACAAAACCCATACAGACCATTCTTACCGCTTCCTCAGCACGGTCACCTTTTGCAGTGAGATAAGTCACTCTGAACTGCTGAACATTATAATCTGAAATGTCCCATATCACCCTCAGACTTGAGGTTGTTTCGTCATCTATAACAAGGTTTCTGATTCCTGTTCGAAAAACTAAAGCCAAAAATAATTTAATTAATATTTTCTCAATTCTGTTTTTAGGTTTAAAATTGTTCTAATTATCACCAGGTAGCTTAAAGCTCTACTGAAGTCACGGTGGGTCTGCAGATCCATGGTGGGGCAAACCAACACAGTTTAGTCATACTTGGGCATAATAACATAAAAACTTTATCTATTTAATAAAATAATAGTTATCCTATACTGCATTAACATATATTACCCCACCTGCTTTGTTTATATTACTTGGCTTCTGGAGCTTTACAGTAATCAAAACTCCACTGCAGCTAGAATGCCACAGAAGAGAAATAATCCAGAACTATAGATCCTTAAAAGTAATTTTTTCCAGGGAAAACAAACAGAAGCCTCAAAACTAAACAAAATTCTGAAGAGTTTCCAAGCTCATATTTATAAAGAGAAAGAGAAAAGAGAGCTGAATTCTCCAAATTAGTCTCTGTATTCCTATGTAATATTGCTGGTATCATTCAGAGTCCCTACACTGTGTAATAGGTTGGCTCCTCATCCACACATGGCACGTGCAAGAAGCTGGCCACACGTACAAGAGTGGTGCAGGAGCACGACAGTGTGCACCTTTCACCGGTGACGTCCCTTGCCTGGGGTCTACACCTCCACAAGATCTACCATGGCAGCGTGCTGACTTCATGGACCATAAGGAACTGGGGTTATCAGCTTCTCTGTAATATCACAGCGCTCTGCCCCTAGATCTGGGTGCTCTTATGGGGAGCCTTGGCTCTTTGCATTAAACAGCATTTAAACTGTTGATATTTATTCTGTTTACCTGCTGTGGTGGGCTTAGAAGTTGTGATACTGGTAGTAGTCACCGTGGTAGGTATTGCGGTAGTCCTTGCAACTGAAAAACAGTACTCAGCTCACTAACAATTCAACAAGACATAGAAGTCACAGTATTTATCTTGCATTTCTAGCTATGACAACAAAACTATGTGCTCACACCTACAAGTATCCCACTCACTTCAGCATTTCAGAGACTACAAGAGAACTATTCATTTAGTTTATTTTAGGCACATGTATTTGCAGGATTAGCACTCAGATCTACAGATAAGACATAATTATAAGTTGTACAATTAAATAAGAATGCATATAGTTTCCCACATTTCTGGCTGAACTATGCATAATGACTTCCACTCTGACCATTTGTTAAGGTTGATAGATTAATTGAGCTGAGGGCTATTTAAGGATGCTTCACTTCTGTCCAGGTCAAAACCAGAAAGTACACTCAGCAACGCTGGGCAATACCAGCGTCATTTGGATGGGGAGGGGCTTCTTGTCTTAACAGAAGATTCAAGATTAAGCTTGCAATTAAATTTCTAAGAATCAAATAAATTTTTGAATTTACACATGGAAAATATAGTTTTTTACTTAATGAAGTCACCATCTGTAAAAAGAGAATGGATAGAGCAGTCTACCTGAAATGCTGGCCACTGTTTCCATTACTAACTATAAAATATACTGTACATGATTTTCAAGTTTTATCTATGTTACTTTCATGTTAATGTCACAGGATGCCTGTGTAAGCTTTTTGAACCACTATGTCAGCCAAGAGTGAATTCACCTCTAGTGAGTACAAATTACACAAATAAGAAAGAAAAGGGTATACTGTAAATGCCAAACATCTTAAATTATATTCTTGTAAATTATTTACTTTAAAACATTTATTCCCCCACAAAATCTAATATATCTTCTCATAAGGAACCCTGGTGAAAGACTAAATATTGCAATGTAGGATGAAAGAGTATCTACCCAGATCCAAAGGTTATTAATACCACAGCTCAGATAGGGATCCAAACCATCATTTTGATTCAGTGCCATCTACCACATAATATTAAATAAGAAAAACAAAAAATACAGTCAGCAAAGCCCTGGTGCTAAACCACCACATTCTTCAATACTATAGCTACCCAAAGATGGACTATATTTTAAATATAAAAGATATGCATTAAATTTAAATCACTTAAACATCTCTAAAAACTACAATCAAGAGTTTGTCTTACATGTAGCTCCGAGAACAGCAACAACTTCACTTTCAGTTTCATCATCGAAAACTGCCAGCAAAGAAACTTCATATTCTGTGTCGGGCAACAAACCCTCAATAACATGACTGTCTGCATCTCCATTTATGACAACCTAAGAAACACAGCAAGATTAAAGAATATCAGTTCTGCATTTGATTAATTTATATGAATCGACTGAGATGAAAGAAAGAAAATGTATTCTCATTTAAAATAAATGAAATCTATACTCAGATCTGCCCAAAGAATTTATTAGCTATGTTGAAATAAAAAGTATCACAGAGTACATCTGGAAAAAAACACTGTTAAGAATACTTAAAATTTATTTGTTATTTTGTGACTGGCTTGATTATTCTAATGTGTAGTCTTATACTTTCACCCACAACCAATTAATTGCTAAAGCTGACCATATGCATTTCATTTGAAAATCACTAATATTCAAAACATTCATCAATGAAAGCAACATAACAGGGTAGATTAACTTGCATTCATACTTCTACCATTCAAGCACTGTTATGACAAATGTATTCAGCATCTCCACAGCCTTACAAAATGCTGTTTCTATACCAAAATTATAATCTGAGTTACAGTTCCACACATCTGAATGTGACTTGAAAGAACATTTGCTGCAGACTTGGGGATTAGGGGAGATGTGCTGATGAGAATTTTGCTATATGGTGTGATATTTTAAACAGTAATTTTCCTTATTTTTACCTACGACAGCAGCAGAAGATTCACATGTGCAATGCTAACTCTAAGCAGAAGGTTTCACTTCAGATTTTCGTGTGTTTCATTTATTTTATTGGAAGGGATCAACAGATAGGCAGGAGTTGGAGCTAAAAGGACTGTAAAGCAGAATGTAAGGAGCAAAATTTCAAAGCCAGGTTGAAGCAGAATTTCAAGGCCAGGTGGGATGGGGCTTTGGGCAACCTGGTCTAGTGGAAAGGTGTCCCTGCCCATGGCAGGGGGGTTGGAACTAGATGATCTTTAAGGTCCCTTCCAACCCAAACCATTCTATGATTCTATGAGCCTGACCAGTAATTCTGGTGAAATGGGCTGACTGGTTTTGCGAATAGTTTTTAGGTTACACAGACAGACACTACAATAAAATAACCTTCCTCTAGGACAACACTGGCAAGTTTTTAAAGGTGGCCACTTTATACATAGAATCAAAGTAAGAGTTATAATGGAAATCAAACAATAGATATATGCTGCATAAAATCTAGTACAGCAGGTAGCAGAAACAGAGAATCACATTTTATTCTTTTAATTACCACAGGAGATTTCCTGCGTTGGTCCTGGGGAAGAGGGACCTATAAAATAATCACAGACCTTCTGAACTCAGGTACAGAAATCAAAAGCAGAAAGAAATGAGTTGGGGCCATGTCTTCTACAACTATCAAATAATGAACTAGGCACCCCACACTGCACACTTCTGGCACAGATTTTCTTGGGAAAATTTCAGAAACTAGCTTGAGGGAGTCTAGCGATATACTACATAGGTATAATACCTTCCTTTCCAGTTCCCCAGAGCCTCTAGCTGTGTATCAAATCACTATAAAATATCTGTACGTAGTAAATATCTTACACATAACTTTGGCATACATTCTGAAGCACAGCTTCCATCGCCCTCCACTCCATGCTAATTTAGCCCACAGAGAAGACCACAAAAAAAGAACACAAAGTGCTGAACTTTCAATGGAGAGGACAAATAACAGAAGCAAGAATAGCAACAAGCGCACGAGCATAACAGCATGCATTCTCTACTGTAACCTAAAAATAAAAGGTCACTCTGAAATTTATACTGGCTCTTTAGTGCTAACACCCTACTAAACGCTCCTTACCCATCAGCAGTATGGGTGAAATAAGCCAAGAGGTGTGTAATTCTCACCACCACCCCCTGACCTCACTCAGCTAACTGGCAAGTTGGGTCTTGGGAGAAAGACAGAGGGAGTGCATGTCGTTTCTCTGCATGACTGATCACTTAGCTGGGAAAAGAAGCTTAAAGAGGCAACAGCCTGGAGGTATTGTGCTGTCCTACGGCTGACCCCATTAGAAAGGTCATGCAAGGAGAATAAGAAAGCAGCTCGGGTATTTTTAATATTTCAATGTACTAAAATATTAGGGCCTCCAGCAGTTCTTAGCGACTACAATGAACAAGTGGAACCTTAGAAGTTAAAATATTTCTTGATCATTTATTCTCACACTCAAAGAACAGAGATATCACAAATCTCACTTAAAATGCACATGGCTTAAAGGGATTCACTGACAGCTACTCACTGGAACTTAAACAGAAACAAATCAGTTCATCTGCCACAGAAGAAAATGCTAGGGTATGACCTGTGTCCACTCACTTATCTGCCAACTCCTTTTCCCTGCTCACTCCTGTAATTTCTTTCTTTCTTGCATGACTACCTCTCGCTAGATGAAAGGGAGAAAAGAATCAGGCTAAACTAAATTTACAGAAAAAATGCCACATAACCTAAGCTGGAATGACTGATTTCTGCCGTAATGGATGACAAAATGATGCCTGAAACCTAGGGCCGGGTGGGAAATGTCATCTTCCCCACTGAGTTCTGTACCCAGATAAACAGTTTGCAGATGTGGCCTCTCTTCGCATTGCTGATACCAAGAGAGCAAGATGTTTGAGGGAGTCATTAAAGATTGAGGAGTACAAAAGAAACCAAAAGAATGAGTAAATAAAGAAAGAAAGGGAAAGAGGAAATGGGACAGACTACAAAATTTGTGAAAAGGAGAGAAAGTGTCTGTTGCAAAATACTTGGAAAAACACAATAAAACAGGAAAAGCTAAAAAGATGAAAAATCATTTAAAAATTCAGGCTGGTGAAAATGGCACTATGGAGAAGACGCACAAGGGCCTAGAGCAAAAAATAGAGCAAAAAATGAGAAAGAACCGACAAGAGGAAAAAAGGAACAATCTAATAAATTAACTACGTGTAAACTTTTCCCTTTGTAGCATTACATAACTAAGGCTTCCTAAGCAATTTTACTGTGGCCAGCACATTAGACAAATGTGGAGCCTTATGTAAGGATATCACTGTTCTGGCTCAGCTGCTGTCATCTTCTTCACAGCAAAGTGAAGAACATGAGCCTCTAAAAAATGAAGTAGCATCAAACAGCAACACTAGTTGTATGGCAGTTAGCACATTACAGATTAGACCGATTAGCCACAAAAGATCTCTTCTTTCCTCACTTCCTCTTCAAAAAGTGGAATATCATTTTGATTTTGGTTGAGAGCTTTGCAGTGGGGTAGATTTTTCTGTAAGTCAACTGGCCATATTTAATTGGCAAAAGTTGCAGCATAGGTGTCCTCAGAAAGGAATTCTCTCTTCCATTTCACACCCTTGGAAAGTAAAGGCAACTCACCTCTTCAGATTCCCCCCCATCCAAAGGAATCCATGCCAATCTGTAAAAAGCAATATCTGAGGAGGTGGGCTTCCAGCTGACCCTAAAACTATCTGTCGATGCTTCATCAATTTCCAAATGCTGGGGAGCTGGAACTCTTTCTGCAAAATATTATACAGAAGAAAAGTGAGAGTAAATTATTGTCAGAGATTTGCATAGATGGCAACGTCAAGCACGTACCATTTTACCTGCAGTTTGTTACAAAGAGTATAACATGGGAGGTAAATAACAAAGGCACTACAGATCCTTTGCATGCTTATTTGCACTTAGGGAAGTGATTTTGTAGTTGGGGGAGGGGAATACGCACAATACATGCTCTTCATCTACTCTAACTGGACAAGCCTCCCTGTCCTCTCTCCCCTGAAGAGCTCCCTGCAACCCTCACTCCCTCTCCTTTGCTCAGAGCTCTGTGCACCATGTTCTTTTCTCTTCCTCTATCTCAAAGCAAAGTCCCAATCTTTGCCCTTTCCAGAGACTCTGTGTGCATTTCCATTTGCAGTTTGCATGTTGGTATTCACCTCTTGTTCCTAACACATATATTCTTCCTCTTCCACCTCATATTTCTCTTTCCTCTCTCAAAGTCATTCTCTTCCCATTGTTATGTTCAAAAGCATTGCTAAGTGTCATCAGCCATTTGTTTAATACACAACTTACAGAACTACAGTTACAGAAACTGTAACTGTGCTAAACAGATTACAGGAGCCTTAAATGTGTAACATTTTCTTCTTCTGGTGTTCCAGTTTCTCTGTACGTATATAAGGTTCTACCCTTTATTGCCTAGATAGTTCACTGGTTAAATGTATGATTCAAAACTCATCACACTTCAGCCGGAGAGACAAATGCCATCACACTGAATGATGGTTCAGAAAACTGGGGAGACAAATGCTTTACTACCTAATCGCAATAAAAAATGCTTTAAAAAGGCTGATTGTAGAAAGACTTAAGAAATTAACCTTTTCCACACAAATGTTTTCATGATGTCAAGAGATAACTCCCATGAGGAAGGATGCAATTGCCCTCATAATATGGGAGTAAAGAAGCTGAGAACTCCAATGAAAGTAACAGAAAGCATTCCATATATCTGAATTCAAAGCCAGAGACACTTGCTGTTACTTGTCTTACTTTCCAGTAAAGTAAGAGAGTATAAAAGTTCTTCTTGGAAAGCCTTCAAAAGTTCAGCAAATCTTACTTGTGGTAAAGCTGCCAGTAAGTGGTTCAGATTGTCCTTCATCAAACAGGGAGAAAATAGCAACAGTATACTCTGTAAGGGGTGTCAGACTTTTTAAAGTATGGGTTGAAACACGACCAACTTCCACCTAGAGAAAGCATAATTTGCAATAGATATTGGTCATACATTTTACATTATCAGTATCTGAAATTCTGCTGGGTAATAATGATACAGAAAGAGAATGTCATGTAATTAGTAGAGAAATTCCGTGAAACTATGAGCAAGTATAAATTCAGGGCCATAAAAGCTGATAAAATCAATTCAAATAGACAAACCAGAGAAAAGGAAAATTTTGTTTATGATAAACAAGGGAAAAGGAGAATTCAGCCTTAGTAAGCCTAACTCACTAGCTAATGTATCGGCACTGTGTGTTCAGGAACCCAGAAGGGGAAGGAACTTTTTGGGCTATTGAATCCAGTCCTTTATCATGGATAATCATTGCATAAACCATTATGTTTAACATTTGTCAAGAGATAAGACGACAGTTTCATCTGGTCTCTATCCAGGCTGCAGTCAACGTGACTTTGCCAAGGATATAAAACTCAAAGCTGTATAAACTGACAGTTCATCAGCCCAACTATTCAGTGTCACGTTAGCTCGGGGGAAATGCTACTGATGCAGAGCAAACAAAAAAATGCCACCTGCTCTTTGAACAGACATAAAGGAGAAGTTAAGATGCAGATAAAAACCTATTGAACATTCACTCACACTATAAAATACATTACCATAAGCCTGAGATGTTCAAATGCCATTATGATGCGTACAGCCAGACATATATGCAGTCTATATGTAGCATATATGTATGCAGTCTACAACTACCTGAAGGGAGGTTGTAGTGGAGTGGGAGTCGGCCTCTTCTCCCGGGCAACTAGCGATAGGACAAGAGGACATAGCCTCAAGCTTCGCCAAGGAGGTTCAGGTTAGACATTAGGAAGCATTTCTTCTCAGAAAGGGTCATTAGACATTGGAATGGGCTGCCCAGGGAGGTGGTGGAGTCACCATCTCTGGATGTGTTTAAGAAAAGACTGGACATGGCACTTAGTGCCATGGTCTAGTTGACAGGGTGGTGTCAGGGCAATGGTTGGACTCGATGATCCCAGAGGTCTCTTCCAACCTGGTTGATTCTGTGATATTATCTACACGAAGAGTAATCAATAGGAAGAGGTCAAATGATTTCTACTTTAAATTTTAATGGACATAGCAGAAAGAAAAGACAAAAAACATTGCACAGGTATGCTCTCTTCTGAACTCGGGAACAGTTTCTTCAGGTTTAATACAAATATTCCATCTTGTATGGATGAAAGGCCAGATGCGTCCCAGAATAAACATAATTACTACGTTACTATGTAAGGTTGGTTCCTATTCCATCCTTTTTTTTCATTCTATCACAGAATTCATGCTGCTAAAAACTATTATAAAGCACTATTGCATAAGTAAATTATTAAATGCAAGAGTCTAAGTGAGAACATCGTGGTATCATCTTATTCAGCTCAAGCCAAATCCTGTTTCGAGGAAGCAAGTTTTCACTATACAATTAAAGCAATAAATTTTAAGAAAATGTGGCGAAGCCTTCAGATAGCCTTTTTGAATGAGCTTGAGTCCATGACGTATGATACATTGAAAGACTTGTTATCTGGACTGAATCAAGAATAAATATTTCTATACCTGCAAGATCCTGCACCTACAAACCATAGTTCACTTGAGTAGGTTTCTTCAGTTTATGTGTGCCAGCAATGACTGCCCTGGTATGTAAGAAGTTCAGAGTACTGTCCCCGACACTTCTGATCCAGTCCAAATGTATACCTGATACTATGCAAACTCTTATTTGCACTAAGTTTCAGAATTCTTTAGCAAATCTTTTATTACAGCTTGCAAGATAGCTTTTGTTTATAAAAGTTATGCTTAACAATTACAGATGTTTGGGGAGGTCTGAGACTGGTTAAGGGAAGGGAGATGCTAATAATTTACCTCATTGGTTTCTGTTCCATCTGTTTTAACGTACATGATGCGATAGCCATTTACATTTTTGGAAGTGGGATCCCATGTTAGCTTAGCACTACTGTGTCCAACATCAGAAAATTTCAAGTTTGCTGGTGGACTTAGAGGCACTTGAAAAGGAAAGAGATAAAACCATGAAAGTGATTCCAGGTTGCAGCTGTGAAACTTTTCATGTCTTGAAAATAAACAGCACATTTTCCGTTCAAAAATTTATATCATCAATATTTATATTAAAAGACATACGTCAATGGAGCTACACAAGTACACGAAGGCAGGTAAAATGGCTTAGCTCTTTGCTGAAACAGAACTTTCAGTCTCAACTAATACTGAAAAAGAAAAATTACATTATTGTTCATAGCAGATATCATAGCAAGATCTAACCTGCACAAGACTTGCAATAAATTTGTGTTTGTATTTGTAAAGTAATTTAATTCAACTAGATTCCTATCCTATAAGCATTTGTTTTCCATGAGTATCCCAGCAAAAATATTTCATTACAGTAGTATTTTGGCAAAAAACTTTCTGAATCTTAAAAGTCCCTGACATAACGGTAGGTTTGTACCAAAGCATAACTAGCTCAGGTCTCCACACATGCTATTTTTTTTTACCTCTGCTTAACCTTTCCTCTTTTATTACACAAAGAAGCTGTTTCCTAACAGCAACCCCAGTTAAAGCCATATTTATATACTATATATTCCTTGACTGTCATGAGCTGAAGGAAAACGAGGTCATGCAAGAGAGAGTCTCAGATTGCATCCACTTTTCTGTCACACCAGCAAAAGCAATTTGTGCTGTCTGTTCCTCTCAGCAGTAGGTTCTGTATTAGCCCAACATCTGCTAATTTCCTCTGAATTGTGAAACCTATCTCTATCTATCCTGCCTTCACAACACACTCCTCACCAATCCATGTGGACAGATAAATATCAGCACTTCAGAAGCTGTTTCCCTCACACGAGCATGTGGGAAAAAGCAAAAGATAAAAACCCCATATATTATGTGGCATCTTCAGCCAGGCCATATATTGACTCAGAATCTGCAAGCAAACACCTAACTAGCTTAGGAACAGTCAAGTCAACTGGGCTATGAGGAAAAAGAAGATGGGAACACATTGGAATTGTATTAGATGGGTTTGCCACACTTTCTGGCATTCAATATATTCCTCAGAGTCTAGTGAAGGGAGTATTACATGCTGGCTTTCCTTTCTACTTTCTGTCAGTCGTGGAATGCACTTCATTTCACCATCCAGGCCATACCACAAAATGCTTCAGTCTCAGCTCTTTCCTCTTGGAACCAACCTCCTGACAACATTGCTCTCAACCAGACAGTCAGTCCTGATGCCAGAGTTATGTGATATTTACAGTGAGTCTTGGATAAATCCTGGCCCCAAAAAGAAACCCCACCGCAGAATGAGCTTGCTGATCATGCCTCTGTTTGGCACGGAGAAAGGTTTCGCTACAGTAACTGAGATGATACAGTGTGTAGTATGATATTATTTATTAAATACAGAATATCAGATACTACATGTCATACTACTGCAAATTAGGCAGATCACTCTCCAGGCAGATATGGTCCAGGAAGAAAATACTAGGTAGCCTATTCATTAGTTGGAAGCCAGAAATAATCTCACTGAGAGGAAAAAAAAAAAAAAAAGTAGTGTAAATCTGGATCCAGACAGGGAAGACATTACCATTGAACGTTGACCATGTGGGACAGGTGCGTTCCCCAAGAGCTTTCCTTCCTCCCACACGGCCCCACTGCCTGATTAATCAAAGCCTGTTACAAGAGGGCTTATTTGAATAGCTGCATATGGAAGGTTAGAATCAATCTTCTTTCATATTACAGTGCTAAAGTCCAGTCAGAGTTGGCTGCATTGAGTCACCCTAAAAATAAATGAAGGTTGCAGGGCAGTTAGATTTTTTTTTTTTATTCTGGTCTGGGAACAGCAGTGATGATGGGGTGACTAACATACGTTACTAGCTTCTGTGATCAAACACTGCAGTCATAAATCCTCAGCTTGTGCCAATGTATCTGGAATTTGCAAGTGATCTTCCATCCAGTGTGTTAGCCAGGTTTAGAGCTGTGCAGCCTCCAAGATCATACGACATGAAGTGAATTCAGGCTGGCACAGTCGTAAACTACATAAACTACTGTTTAGGATAAATGAAAACCAGATATTGGGCAGATATTGACCAAAAGCAGAGGGGGGAAAAGAAGGAGAAGGAGTGAGAGACAAAGAGAGGGAAAAAGGGACAGAGGGACAAAGAGCCAAAGATTTGATTCTCCAAGTGTTAAGAATCTTCTAGACTCATTTAAAGTCCACAAACATGCCCAGGTTGCAGTAGTTCGCTATTGGAGCTTGTCTGTCTACAACTGTCCTCTCAGAGATGACTCAGTTCAAACAGCATTCCTAGAGCTTCTTCCACCAGTATTGACCTTACAAGCAATTGCTCTGGCCCATCTTTTTCTTAGCATTCACATGCCTGAACTTCTCTTACCTATTAAATGTAAGTCACTTTCATTTTGACTTACTCATGCCAGAAGCGCAAAACAAGAGGAAGCAATCGCGCCACTGCTGGGAGCAATAGAGATGTCACTGAATGCAGTCCCAGAAATATCCCAGCAGCACAATCACTTATTTTCAAATCCTTTGTCTTCCAACTGCTGAGGCTATTTAGAGAGCTCACATACAGTGCTGCGTACAGCTAGCAGAGGACAGAATTTAGCTGGCAAAACTCTTGCTGCTTATTAAAAACACACCATCTATCATGAGTGCATAGGCGCTTTCCAACCCTTCGTTTACCAGATGTTAGGCAGCAGGGGTTGGACAGAAATCTTCTCTTTGCTTCTTTTCTGTCTGTGTCTACTACTGAGCCAGAGGAATGAACTGTTCCATCTGAGCAGGCTTCCCCACACACCTGGTTCTCTGGCTACAGGAGGCTAAACAGAGCAGTCTCCATTTAGCTCTATGTGGTGACCTTCATTCATCTTCAGCAAGTTCAGAAAATCATCAGTAGTTCCACCAAGATCACAGGGATATCCATAGTACCACTACTAACAAGAGAGAAAAGTTCATAATCCTGTTACAAACCCAAGCTGTTTTGTAGAAACTCGCATCCTCAGGCTCTATAAATCAAGTATTTGCACTGGGAAACCTAAGTACAGTTAAGACTTTGCCCTATGGACTATTCAAATCAGATTTTAAAATCAGATGTCTGCTCTAATATGTGCAAAGACTATTCTGAAGTTTTATTAACAAAGAAGTAAATATAGATATATTCTACCTACATGTAGTTTCTTGTCCTGTAAGGGGATCACTAGCTTCTTCTCCAAACATGGCATAAACTGTGACTGTATATTCTGTATTTGGCAACAGTCCATCCAGTTCAAGATCTGTTGAGGTCTCCCCAATTTTTATCTAAAAACATAATAAATAAAAAAGACACGTTATTTCCAAATTAGCTCATAATGGGGAAGAATACTATTTACACACTAGAAATGTGATCAAATGCTCTGCTGAGCATTTGTCTGATACTGTGCCTGTGGTACTTGGCCCAAGATTTGGAGGTTTTGCACAATAATCAAAAGAACAAAATTGTCAAAAAGCCAAAAGTCAACACACAGGTAAGAGGACTTTAAAAGTAGCTAGTCACATTAGCAATGACAAAATAGTCCTCTCTAGAATGTGCAGCTACTAAGGCCTCTTCATTCCCAGTTACAACTTGTTTCATCTTCAGTCATAGGACTGAAATTTCATAGGAAGAACGGATTTCCATGCACATCGAGGCTCAGATTTTTTGCCATTTAAGGTGTGCATCATTTTCCTCCTCCACCTCTTCACTGAGAACCACATTAACATGGACCGACTTATTCATTGAAAAAAGTCTTCCTTTGGGGTAAGGTTCAGTCCTCTTGCATCAGCTAGTTTTCAGGGAGGCCCCATTTTTAACAGAATTACACGCTCACAGCCACTCATTTAGCAGAGAGCACAAGTCTATGTGAGCTTTCAGTAGCTTTCTACACTCTCCACTAGTTCACATGCTCCTGCATGTTTTTCAGTGTTCTTGCTTGAACAGAGATGTTGTACACAATCTTAATTATACATATAGAAAATTGATCATAAAAACTTTCAAATCCTAGACCACAAGTTGCATTGGAACTATGCTAGCAACTTTAGAAAAGACTACCGTTTGTACTATTTTAGTGACAAAAGACTGGACTTTACCTTGTCCCACTTTCTTTTCCTTCTAAAAATATCTTCTAAACAGGTATTATTTTTAAATTTGAAAATAAAAGTTGAATAGAACTAAAAGAAAACCAATAAGTGTCACATCTGCAAATTTTATTTACTTTCAAAGGTCCTAATGAGAACAAAGGCTAAACTTCATATTCTTCTGATAACACACTCCAAAAACATCTTAGTTTTACTTTATTTTTTCTTCCTTTGAGTGTTAGTTTTATCTGATGATACAGTATCACCTCATACATCATTTCAAAAGAGTCACTTTAAGTCAGCTGAAATTGTTGCATTTTTATGGCAATGACATATAAAAATAATCAGCTGGTACTTCCACTTTACTCATAGTCTGTAACACATACAGTACTTAAGGCAGTCATGGGAAAAAAAAACCAAACAAAGTATTTGCTGATCAAGTTGGAGGTTAAAGGCCATGTACTAGTTTATTCTTTAAAAGATTTAGTTTTGAATAATTGCTATTCAAATGAAAGCACAATACATCACCTCCTTCTCATCTGCTACCAGTCCTTCCGTGAGGGGAGCATATAGGATCATGTAACCTGTGGCACCTGCTACTCCGTTCCACTTCGCTCTCATGCTGCTCTGTGTCACATCGTACAATTGTAGATCCGATGCCACTGGCAAGGCAACTACAGTGGAAAAAGAGACAGACACTTCAGTTGTCTCACTTCAACAACCAGCTATTTTTTAAACAGTTTATTTTACCCCAGGAAACACAAAGGAATACAGCTATCTCCAGGCATGGAAGTGCTGTCTGTATGCCACAACTATGAAGAGTTGATTAGTACACAAAAGATCGCAGAATCAGAGAAACAAGGAAATGATGACCTAACCAATTCCATCGCCAGAGCAGAGTTACCCCTTAGAAAGCATTTCAGCTCCTCATCCTAAATGGCTCTGAACATTTCAAGTGGGAGGATTTCTGTTCTTCAAGCACCAAATCACTCTGTTCAGATCTCACCCTTCCTTCTCCCTGATCTGCAGGAGGATGACCACTCGCTATCGAAGAATGGGCACAGTTGCCCTAAGGAACAAGTAGTAGTCCCCAGAGGTGTCTTTTTCTGGCAATAGTTCCCCCGCCAGAGGGTGCGAGAGACAGCCATGAGGTAGGACACCCTGGAGGAAACCCTGAATGAGCACGTTGCACGCATCAAAATATTTTGACTACTAACTGTTGTGTGTTTAAGGCCTGGACTCTCCAAACCGGCTCACAGGCATATGCCAGTACGATTATGCAAATGTGGGCAAGACCATCCATTGCAAATCATGAAGAATGCTTACCTGGTGAGTACAACTAAGCAGGCTGAGTGAAATTCAAACATTATTAGGAAGTTTACTTGTGAATTTAAGGCACTGATACCAGAACATAGCACCAATCTGGGTTCCTGAATATTTCTTTGTATTTCTGTAACTCTTCAGAGTAGCATTTTGCACTTCTCTGATTTTCCTCGCTTTCTGCCTTTCACAGAATAACATCTCAAGGCCTCTCCACTGCTGTTACATCATTGACAGATCCCACCAAAATACCCAGTCACTGGAGAGATATAAGGGAACTCTGGCTCCTCAGTTGGAACTTCTACACTGAGAATAGTTCCTAAAATGACTCCAAGGGTCTGAAAAAAACAGAAGGCAATTGGTAACTGGTATCAAACCTTTCCTATTAGGAACTCAAAGAGACTGTAATAGGCTGGACGTTAAGCCTCTACAAAGCTCTGCTTTGCATGTTTCTGAAGACTCTGATCTGCAAACACAGATTAAGCAACCAATTCTAATTACAATGCTAATAATTCACAAAGCTGCTCTAATCTCCTTGTCCAAACAAAAACTGCAGCCTGTCTAGCTGACATCTCCAAGGACTACTGTATCTATTATGTTATGTTCAACAAGCTCTAACAGAGCTCTTAACCTCCCCTATAAAAACAGGCCAGCCTTGTCCGTTCTTGTTCATTGAGGCCATTCACTCAGTCTGTTGTTCAGGTCTGTAACAGTGGACAAAACTTCAACCCAGGCCTCTCTTTAGGTTTCCACTTCCAGGTTACCCATCTATTTCACTTCCAAACCTTTCACAGTCTACCTCCATCCTATTTAAATCTCTGTTCATGTGTTGACTTATAGTCCCATGAATTCCCACGCTTCCTCTAATTATAGGGAGAAACTACCCATAAACATTTTCAAATTTACTTCAGTCTCCTTCCTCAGAGCTCCACTCAGACCTTTGATATATACAGAAAGTAACTACGTGTTCAGATATTCTGAAGGCACTTTCCACCACATTGTCTCATTCCTATTCAAACTGCCTCAGGATCACAACATATCCATCACCTGTCCTTTTCCTTATTTTGATTCTAAAAATCTACAATAAAAGTATCTTCTAACTCTAACTTCTGACTTCTATTTTAACTCTAAACAGGAACTCCTAGATACTCTGGCAATATAAATAATAATTAACGAAGAAGTGACTGGAAATAAAAAAAGTGGTGTTTTCTACTGGAATTTTCAGCTGCAGAGCTCAGAATCTCAAATGTAAATATCCAGTAGATAATGCTGATTTGCGTCTTGGACAGTTACCAGAGTATCCTAATACTCTGGTAACACAGGGATAAATTAAACCTACTAAAAACCAACCGGAATAAACTAAAACAGGTAAAAATATATTTGTGGCAAATTAAAATGTGAATGCATTTCATATTTATTTCAAGTTAGAAGTGACTATTAAATCAGAAACCTTTCTAATTACCTGTACCTTATGCATATTGAATGCATCTATTTAGATTTCACATACCTGTAAGCTATTTTCAATGTTCCATATGAACAAATGTGATTGATGGCTATTTTAATCTGTCAGTATCTCACACAAAGGCAGGAATGTAAACTACAATTTTCATAGTTCTCCATTAGGATAGTAAAAAATACTTTCAAACTGCAGGTATTTTATCATGTGGAGTGATCAATACTTGCACATGTCAGACTATTACTTCCAACACACTATCAAAGACAGCTGTATAAAATGCTTGATGCTGCTTGACCCTGGGGTGTGATCTGATCAGTTCTCAGAAACCCAGCAGGGCTGGGCTCCGTCAGAACTTGACTAGGTGACTTCAAAGGAGTACCAGGTGCAATATGAAACAATCCCGTTGGCTCAGTATGTGACTGTTTTCTCTGCCTCAATAAAACAGATCCTAACACCGTGTTATGGGGTATAACATGGCTGGAGATGACATTTTGGGAGACAGACTAAAATAGAAGTCTCAGATAATTTTATACGATCCTATTCTATTTTCTTTTCAGATTGGGAAGATTAGCACTGACACAGAATCAAAGAACCATTGAGGATGAAAGGCACCTCTTGAGATCATCTAGTCTAACTTCCCCATTCAGTCAGGGTCAGTTAGAGCAGGTTGCTCAGAACCATGTCCAGTTGGGTTTTAAGTATCTCCAGAGATGCAGACTCCACAGTCTCTCTGGATAACCTACTCCCACGTTTGACCACTATCACAATAAAATCATGTCTTCTTCTGTTCAGATTTAATTTCACGTTTTTTTAAGTTCTGCGCATTGACTCTTATCCTGTCAGTGGGCACCACTGAGAAGAGTCTGGCTCCCTCTTCTTCATTCCCTCCCATCAGGGATTTTTACACGTCAGTAAGATCATCCTGAACCTTCTCTACTCCAGGCTGAACAGTCATAGCTGTCTCAGCCTCTCCTCTTATGAAAGATGCTCCAAAACCTTAATCATCTTTGTGGCCTTTCACTGGACTCACTCCAGTAAGTCCACATCTCTCTTGTACTGGGGAGCCCAGCACTTGACCAAGCATCCAGGTGTGGCCCCATCAGCACTGAGCAGAGGGCAAGAATCACCTCCCTCAACCTGCTGGCAATCCTTTTCTAAGGCAATCCAGGAGGCTCTTGGCCTGCTTTGTGACAAGGGTGCATTGCTGATTCACAGTCAGCTTGTTATTTACCAAGACCATCAGGTCCTTCTCTGCCCACCAGGGACAAGACTTTGCACTTCCCTTGGTTGAAGTGCATGAGGTCAAACATGTTTTCCCCTTCATATATCCATGCTAATTCCAATCACCTCCTTGTCCTTCATGTGTTTGTAAAAGGGTTTCAAGGATTAGTTGCTCCATCACCTTCCCAGGGATTGAGGTGACAATGAACCAGCCTGTAGTTCCCCAGATCGTGCTTCACAAAGGATTGACATTTGCTTTCTTCCAGTGTTCAGGAACTTCTCCCAATCACCATGACCTAATAAAGGATAATCAAGACTGTCCTCACAATGACATAAGCCAGCTCCCTCACCACTCACAGGTGCAGCCCATCCTGTTCCATGGACTTATGTGTGTCCAGTTTCCTTAAGTGCTCCCTATATTGGTATTCCTCAAATGAGAGTAAGTCTTCCTTTCTCCAGACTTTCCCACTGATCTCAGCAGCCTGGGATTTCTGAAGGCCATTTTAACCAGTAAAGGCTGAGTCGAAGAAGTCATTGAGTATCTCAGTGTTTTCCACTTCTTTTCTCAGGAGGTCCCCTGTCCCATTCGGGAGTGGGTCCATGTTTTCCTCAGTCTTCCTTTTACTGTTTATGCACTTGTAGAGTCCGTTCTTGTTGCTCTTCACATCCCTTGCCAAATTCAGCTCCAGGCTGGCCTTGGCTTTCCTAAACTTACCCCTGCAAGATCAGACAGCAACTCTGTACTTCTCCTGGGTCATCTGCCTGTTCTTCCATCTCTTATACACTTCCTTTTTATGTCTGAATTCTGTTAGGAGTTCCTCGCTTATCCGTGCCGGCCTTCTGTCACCTTTGCATGCTTTCCTACTTGTCAGTATGGACCTTTCTTGAGCTTGTCGGATGTTATCTTTGGGTATCAAGATGCTCTTCTGGACCCCTCTACGCTCCAGAGCCATATTCATTGAGATTCTTCCAAGCACGTCTCTGAAGAGACTGAAGACTGCTATCCTGAAATCCAGAGCTGTGGTCTTGCTTTTTGCACTCCTCCCTCTTCTTAGAATCCTGAATTCCACCATCTCATGGTCATTTCAGCCAAGGCTACCTGTGACTTTAAAACCCCTCATCAGTTCCTTGTTTTTAAGTATCAGATACTGTACAGCACCTTCTCTTGCTGTCTCCTCAACCACTTGTATCATGAAGCTGTTGTCAAAGTACTGTAGAAATCTTCCCGATTGTCTGAGCCCTGCTGTGTTGTTCTTCCAGCAGATATCAGCTATTGATATATCACATATTTACTTCCTGGCTCCTAGTTGGAACTAAAAAGTTACTCTTTACTTCCATTCCTAATATCTGTCATATTTACTAAAAAAGTAACTGTATTTTGTATACAAATGCATAAAATTGATTTGATCAATAGAAGCACATTATCTCAGGTACTAGCATAGTTTTCATTATAGAACTCAAAACTGTAAACATATTTGTTCTAACAATATCCCAAGTCACCATTTTGCAGACCAAAAATAACTGAATCATTGAGAAAGGAACTTACAGAAGTTACTCTGAAATCTTTGGCACTAGGGGGAATCATGTGCAGGTATTTCTGGTCCCACCTAATGCTACACTCATGAGATCATCTTCAGCCACAAACCTAATTTATAAAACTTGGCTCCACACCCAAAGTGTAGGAATGTTCTAATTTAGGGTTCAATACGACCAACTTCAAAGTTCAGCCCAGAGATAAAACCTTTCTTAGTGTTTAAATACTCACAGAGCATTTGGATTGAGGAACTTAGCCCAGAATTAATTCAAACAGAAAGTAATTTAAGGCAAATGCATTAAAAGAAGCTAAATTGAAAAAAGACTCCCTTCTGCATTTCTTTTTTCACAAAGACTAATGCTTACACAGTGTGATTAAATGCAGACAGTCAAATCCATAATGAATATGATAAGGATACTTACGTGTAGTTTCAGTTCCACGGAGGCCCTCGCTAGCAGCATTTGAGTATATAGCAAATACAGCTATCTGGTATTCAGTTAAAGACATCAGGTTTTTCAGAACTGCTGTTGATAAGCTTCCATCTACCACAACCTGTTTAGAAAAAAATTCAACTAAATATACATAAAACTAACTAACTATATTACCTTCAAATCAATCAATCCCTCTTTCAGGCAATTTTTACATTGGCATCTAAGAATCAATGTACTAAAGTTCAATTCATAAATCAAATTTGCTTTTGCTACCATTATGTACAGTAAGGTGTCTGAAAAAAGAACAGCAACGATATATATCATCAAAATGTTTAGCTGATACAAGTAACCATTTAGAAGAAAGGAATTGCTTAGATAAATAAAGTGTATGGAATACAGTTTAAGAGTGTATATTGGGCACTTTTTTACATAATTACTATATCATCATAAATATTCCTTTAGTACTACATATGTACACACACAGTACTTCAAATTGACATTAATACATATCCATACTAAACAAGTTTCTAGTACAAAAAAGAAATAAAATATACCCTTAGTTAAATTCTTTTGCTCTTCTACCTTTCCCTTCAATTTTGTAAGCCATCAGCTGAAGCCAAAAGCTTGTTCTACTGCGTTTTTTCCCATCTCCAAAATGCCTAAGTCCTATTCAAATAAACATCTCTCTCCAAATTTTCAATGACTAGTCGTAGATCTCCCAAAATATACACCCGTATCATCTTCTCTTTATGAATTATTTTTCCTTAGAACCGAAAATCTGGCTTCCCATCAGCTCCTACCTCTTCTGTTCTTGTAAACAGAACAGTGCAGCGGAAGTCTATAGAATTGGTTCCAAGTAACTGTATGTGTAAACAAAAATGCAGGCAGTTCACCCCACCCCCAAAAAGTGCTCATTGTTATAGCACATGACAGAAAAGCAGCCTGGCTACTACCTAACCTTCACCACCATCCAATGTGACCATATCTCCTTTCTGTAGCGGGCTTCAGAGCTCACACAGGGAATTTCAGGGTAGTTCTAAATGAGACCATGGATTTTCTGTCTGGTTAGTTCTTGCTATTGTATTAAAAATTTCTGGGAAGCTTTTCCTCCTATTACCTCTTCCGGTTGTCCTCCTCGAGTGGGATAGTACACAACCCTGTATTTTTCCACTTTGCCTGGTGCATGGGTCCAGCTAACCCGGAATCCTCTGGCTGTTACCTCAGATGTGACCAAATCCGAAGGAGCCCCAAGTGAAGCAACAATTGTTCCTAGGTTAGAGACAATACACATTTTTTTTATTTTTATTTTTATTTGTTGTATTTGCTGAAGCTCCAAAGATTGCTCCTCTTCAGAAAATCAAATAATTGGCTACTGCACATTTATTTAGGTCATTTTCAATAGAAACAAAGAACTAATAATGAGTACTGCACATGGAGTTTTCACTGGAACTAAGCCTCCCTGGTCTTTCATAGACCTTTATATGAAAGAAACAAAAATATAAAACTAAGCCTTCCCTGTCCTTCCTCCCATCAGTCTTTCAAGCCCTTTCTTTCTGTTTTGTTTTGTTGTTTTTTTTTTTTTTTTTTCAGGCTGCCTTCCTCCCAGTCATGAAAAACATCCAAGTACATATACAGCTGTGATCTCCTGTGCTCCTCTGCAAGCTGGAAACTGGTATGCTGCCTGTCAGCAGATTGAAGAGATGTAGCGAATGGTCATCTTCTCTGGCAACCGTTCTTTTCCACAAAGAAGTCTCATCTCTATGGTTTTTCCATCCTCTCCCTCTCAATTTCCCAATTGACTGCCTACTCCCTCCACAAGACACAGCTAATATTCTGTATTTCTTCCAGATTCCATGTGAATAAAAGAGGAAAAAAATCGAAGGAAGCTTTACTAATACACATTTTTTCATTGCACAGGTAGAAATATGTGTGAAGACAGCCTTCCTTACTGATCTATATTAGAAGCTTATTGAAAACATCACTCAGCATTTCTGTGATATTACAGAATCACAAACCAAGCAATACAAAATCCACTGAAGCCTTTCAGAAAGAATTTCCTCAGGTAGGACTGTTTCTCTGACAAATTGCAACATTTTTTCATGGCCATTTCTTTTGTTCAGAAAAGCAGAGTCAGAGAAGGCTTTTTTATATACGAACAATTTTCTTCACCACCATCTTTTCTTATGCTCTGAAATATATTTTTTGTGTATTAAATAAGAACAAAAAAAAAAATCCATCATACAGTCTTAATAGTTGAAAATTTTGAAAACTTATGAGACAATAAAAACAGTAAGTTAGGAGATGGAAATCACAGCACAAACATATCAATTCCATGTGCAGCTGTTAAAGTAATTCATCCCCAAACCTGTGTATTATAAAAAATTTTTTCTTACCCACCACTTGGAAACAGTTACAGCAGAATAAATGTATATTTTTGTATTTTTGGTGCTACCAAATACCATAATATTTACTACTATCAAAGACAGAGAGCAAAAGATCAAAGATATCAAAGCAAGAATAAAACATACCTAGAAGATAACTTCCCTGACAATGTACTTTCTTGTAAGCAAAAGAATATACAGCATGAGTCAAGTGCCAGAAGTCAGCTTAGAACTGCAGGTATTTGGAATAGGATTTGTGGCTCTAAGTTCATATTAAGTTACATTAGATGTTGTTTATTATTCACCTTTTATTTCCTTCTCCTGTTCCTCTACTCGTGAGCACACTGTTCTGGTAAGACCTTCAACAATAGTATGCATGAAGTTAAAGTCAGCAACGTTGTAGACGTGTGTGCTATCAGGTTCAGAGGCAATCTCTTTGAGTTCATTTATATCTGCATTCTTTACACCTTTAATTGGAAAGAAAAATAAAGAAAATAATTGTAACAAAAAGAAATCTTGTATGCACAGGGATTGATAAAAAAAATTACTAAAATTCAATTCTTTCTATTTGTTGTAATGACCAACTACAAATTACTCTGTTGTAAAGATGTTACTTCAAGATGTTAATTTCTGCCACTGTAACTGCATTTTTTCAGCTGTTTCCTGATAATGTAGCATCCATGTATACTGCTAAACTCTGGTTATAGCAGCAATGAACTGGAGAACATATTAAAAAAGATTTAAATTAATGATGATACTTATTGGATACAGACAGAAAAGAACAATTCCTTAGAGGGCAACAGATACAAATACACCAGAGTATGATGGGACATAATATATGAATATGGCAGAATACACACCAATAGCAAACAGCTCAATGCCAGCATCTCGTAGGTTTTTAGCAGGAGGGATAACATCATCTTGGGACTTCCCATCAGTGATCAGTATACCGATTTTAGATACTCCAGGTCTTGCACCTGCTTCAGGCTTAAAGCTGTTTTCCAAAATGTAAGTTAAGGCAAGACCTAAAAAAGGAAACATTTTAAAAGACTTTAAAAGGGAAAAATGTCCATTAGTTTTGCTAATATCACAGCGTTCGTCTTTCCACTCAATTTAAAAATCCTGAGAAACCTTTTAATGAAGAGTAAGTATAAAAGGAGAGTTTATGTACTGAAAGATTAAATTCCAACAAGCAACCTAAACTACAGAGAAGGTGACATTCGTCTTTAGCAGTCTTTTGGTCTATCAATGTATTTTAAATTGGCTATGGAAACCTAAACTGATCTTCCCGTGAACACATCATCTTTTCTTTCTTACTCTACAAAGTTAGAATAAGAAGTCTCCTCTCCTTCTGCCTACATTGCTTACATGAAAGTACATGCTCTGGATAGCTTAGTAAATCCCCGTACTACATAAAATCTTTATTTTGTTTGTTTGTTCTTTCTAAGCTGAAGAAAAACTTAAATAAAGCTTAGGGAGAATCTGATTTTAATACTGCTAATTATTTCAAGGGAAGGAAGAACAACTCCTCAGGACAAACTTACACGTCACAATGAGATCCCATCTGAAAACTCTTTTAAGTCTCCCACAGCAAAGGTTCCTAACTCACCTTCTTCTAACATCCACATAAAATAATCATGACAATTTACTACTTGCTACCTCACAGTAATCAAATTTCTAGAATCATACCAGAGTCCTTCTGTCCTTTGTCCCACTGCAATCACTACTTATACCAAAATAAAGGCTGTTGCAGAAGAGAAGGAGAATTTTTCACATTCTTTCTCCCCTTCCCTCGCCGCCAAAAAAAAAAAAAAAAAAAAAAAAAGGAAGGCAGCAATTTACTTAGAGCCATGTCTGGGTCCTTGGATATATCGTTCTCCTGGCAAGACAGCCAATATTACTAACTGCTGCTTTGATGATACTGGAGTTGTAATCAGACACTGTATTTTTCCCAGGTTGACAGGCATCCCCCATTTATCCATCACTAAGCGTCTTCTGGGGCTTCAGCACTCTAACTACTAAAAGGTCAATGGAAATATGAAAGCCCCACGTGATCATTTGAAAAGTTACTATTGCCAGTTGTCAGACATTAAAACAACATTCTTTCCTTCCCCAGAATAAAGCTCTGTGCATGAACATTATGAATGGATTTTGCATTTTCTTCCTAGCAGGTATAAGATTTTACTTCCAACACAGACAGCTCATGTACACTTTGTTTTATGAGATCCTGTCCTGACCAGAAAGATTCCCAGTGAAGCCAATGAGACAAGCACTTCAGAAAAGACTTCACTGACATTGGACAAAGCCATTAGCACAGTGCAAAAACCCTATCCTTTTTACCCTTCATAATAAGCACTAACACTTCTCAGTCTGTGCAGCAGAATATGTTTTTTAATAAAAGACAAAAGCTAAAACATCCACTGTACCTGTTAATGTGTTCCCTCCCTTATACGGTAGATTACGGACTGCATCCAAAACAGCATCTTTTGTGCCATAGGCATTCAAATGCCACTCAATTCGGGGATCGCCACTGTACTGTGCAAGACCTAAAGAACCAGAAATTAAGGTAATCCATTAGACAATAAAGCGCTTTTTTTTCCAAGTATCTACACTTTATGTACTTGGCTACCAACAGTTTACAATAGTAAGCTTTGCTACCATACTAGAAAAACTGCATTGCTTGATGTCAAAAAAAATAGTATAAAGTTGTTCTTAGTGGCAACTCAATTTATTTTCAAAGCCTTTCTTTCAAGTGCTAAGGAAAGTAAATGAGAAGGAGCACAGAACTTTTTCAGAGTTTAGTGAGATTCCAAGAAATTGTTTTTTGAAAAAGAACAATTTTATTTAATATGCTTTTGAATGGACTAAAATATAAGTAACAGAACAGAAAATCTGAACCAGTTTAAACCATGAGAAAAGCCATCCATTGGCACATTCTTACTCTGAAAATTAAACTACAACGGTTTGATCTAACGCTAACTGAAGTCAGTAAGACTGTTTCCACTGTTTTTTCTTTTCCACTGACATTGCATTAGAGTTTACTTAAGCTGAGTATCACAGTAAACTATGAGGAATTAATACTACAAACATTCCAGCAGCATTACTCTTATGAGAGAAGTGCTAGTTCCACGTGAGGATGAATCTTGCACAAATAAGTAGCATTAAGCTGTTAACTATCCTGAAATAATGAAATTTTTACATTGCTACAGAAATATTAAGAAAAAAATACGGCACCTTACCTACTCGTGTTTTCTCAGATCCCACGTTAAAAGCAGAAACCAGATTTTCCAGGAACAGTCGAACAAGTCTGAAATTGAATCTGCCAATACTCCAAGAACCATCTACCAGTATCACAATATCTGCAATAGCTGGCGTTTTACAGGTAAACAGGCTTCCTGTAAATCATTAAAATGAAAACAATATTGTTAATTCAACAATAAAATTGTAACTCAATAAATATATACCCTCCTCCTCGCACTAAGCTTAACACTTAAAGCTTTCTTCCAAGCGTAAAGTGAGCAATAAGCAAAATCACTAAATGCATTTGTTCTAAATTTAGTAGTAGAACAGTTTGGCCATTATCTACTTCAGTTCTTCCATTAAGCTGTTCAAAATTACTGTTGGGAGACCCATGAAAAAGAAATGCTTGTTCTAAAAATACAATACTCCAGAAAGAAAAAATTAACTGTCGAACAACACAATCAAACCAGCAGTTCATTTTCATTCTCAGGAATATACATACACAGTATACAGTTCATGACACTTGACCTTAGGTGTAGACAATGCAGAGAGAGCTACCTAGAGATGCAGACATCCAAAACAGTTATCAAGACCCCTTTTATAGTCAACATAGAAAAGCAGGTGTTTCTATACATCTCAACAACCCTGTAGAAACACTTCTTTAGCTGCCATTGTAGACTTCTAAAGTTAAAAGTTAATCTCACCCTGGGAGTCTAGAGTAAAACTGAAGGTCAATTGAATACACTGTATTAAACCTAAGTAGGAGGCACCCAATACAGCAAAGGTAAAACACAAAGACTTCAGACTCAAATTCACAATCTCTCTGAGAACTAGCACCCCATGAAGATTTAGTCTTACAGATATATTGAAAAGTACACAACAATAAAAGAGCATTAAAAAAGCAACAGAAAAGACCTGATGAGAATTAGCAGAGATGCATATTAATAGTCTCTAAGGCTTAGCTAACCAATGAGGAAATCAGAGGAAATGGGAGCAGAGATTAGATACAAACTGCAAGATAAACCAACAAGATGTTTTTTAGGAATACAGATTCTTAACAAATTGAGAAGCGTAAGCAAAAGTGCCACATTAGGTTCGAGAAAATGACAGGAAGAGAAGTAAAAGAAAGAAAGAGGTTTCCGTAACTTCAGACAGAATTGCCACATCCACAGAAGTGGCAGCATAACTGTAAAAGTAAGGTGGCTGAAGTAGTGGATTCATATTATAGAGCGGGACAATGAATAAGTGATATTACACAGGTATATCAAACAAGAGCTTATGTTTGAAGTATAAAAATAGCCAACACTCCATCAGACTGACTAGAGAATAAGTATGAAAGAAGGAAAGTCAAAGCAAAGCATGTTAGTAGAAAAGGTATCATGCATCAAAAACCATTTAGGGCTGAAAATCATGTCCCTGAACACAGTAAAAAACCTGCAGATTTGTGAAGTAAGCTGCAGCCCAACTTTTATAATGAATTTTTTCAGGATCTGCTACATAATTAGTTGGCAAAGGATACCAACACCTAAGGTGGTACTAACAGGAATAACTAAGCAGGTTGTTAGAAATAAACTGATCTTGAGCAGAGATGCTCAGCAAATAAAAGAATTCACTGAGAAATAATCAAAAAGGTGCTTGCATTAGCTCACAAGCAGCTCTCCTGTTACAGAGAGAGAATAAACAACACCATTAGCAACTTAAAACTTCAGCGTCATATTATTAATGACAATCTTTTCATTAAAGAGGAAATTATAGTCTGATAGGCAAAAACAATCTGATGTGCAGGACTTCAAACAATTGATAATAATAAAGATTTAGATTCGTACTGTAGTGTAAATCCACTGAGCAAGAAACCTGACCCATAAAGTTACAGTTAATGTCTTAATCGTGTACTAAAAATGTTTTTAGAAGAGCAGGGAACATTTCCTACGTGCAGCTAGCAGTGCAGAATAAGTTCTAAACACATGACAAAAATTCCACTTACAAAGATGCCAAAACAAATATTTTATTTTAGTTTTTACATACAAGACAACATTACTTGAATTGGCAACACATTTTAATGTATAAACACTGGGGAACATTTAGTAAGCATCAGAAAAATGATCTTAAATTGGAAGACAAATCCAAAGGAGGTCCAAATCTTTATATCACGGAAGTCAACAGGAAAACTTCCCTTGATTTCAGCAGAACTGGAATCTGTTTTGTGATTTAATAGGAAATTACTGGTCATGGCAAAATTCATGCTTTAAATATCTTTGCCAAATAAACTTCCTGTTAATCAGCCTGCATTACTTGCAATATTTGTCTTCCATTAACACCCAGTTCAATTGTGCCATTCTCACACTGGCCATGATTAGCTCCTTAAGCTTCAAAAGAACTATTGGCAAAGTAAAACGCTACTCAACACCAGTAAGAATGATAGAACTGGACCCCTGATTCACATCCAAGCAGCTGTACTGTAGCACAGACGTACTTTTTCAGTATGATCCCAGCAGTTTAATCATGTAGCCCAATGAGGATTACAGGATTTGCGTGGTTGTATTTCCCTTCTCTAATTCTAAAATCTTATGCTTACTATGAAACCCAGTTAGTACCCTAGGTCTTACTCGTTCATATCAACAAGTTTTGCCTATAAGTCTTCTTTAATCCTATAGTGATGTCTTTGTGAATAAAACCTTTTACTGGTTTTAGTAAATCCATTCAGTGAAGCAAAAAGCGAAGAATAAAGAAAACAATAACGGCATTGCTTTCAATATTTTATTTCCATATGATCAGATCAGTGCAAATAGTATCATTCAATTACTTTTTGCTAAAAAAGCATGTGTGGTTTGATCCAAGATTGTACTGCAATGTCACAGAATGGGAAAATTTGATTCGTTCTTCATAGATAGGAGATACTTGTTGAATCTTTTCTGCATAAAACATTTAGGTTTTGTTACTTCTGTACACCCACTATTTGCTTATGTTTTCTCCTTGTTGTGCTTAATAGAATTGTAGAAAGTTTCCTAAAATGGAATAAACAACAGTGAGATATTAAACAGAATAACATGCTGCATAGAAATCTTTAAAACCTGATAGGAATACAAATACCATTATCACCCTAGTTTATAGTTAGTCTAAAAGACACAGTGTGCAGCAAATAATTTACACACCCCACAGCGATTAGCCAGTTTCCATTACCAGTTCTAGCAAATGTTTTTTTCAGTAACCTTTCCATACATGGTCACAAATTCCTATAGGGTTTGAGGATAATTTTGAACATTTCAGCTATCTAAATGTAACTTTAATAGGCAATTTTCTGAAAAAAATTTCTTAAAGGAGGATGACAGCATATAATTCAATCTAAAAAAAAAAGCTTCCAACACTCAGTGTTCTAGCCCACTACAAGTTTCAATACTGTGATCAGGTTGTACATATTTCCTTTTACTTGGTTATAAAGAAAACAGTAGTGAGAGAGAAGGTATCACTTGCTTCTGAATTACACACTACTCACCAGTTTCAAGAGCAGGACAGTAGGGAGGAGACCAGTTACCTAATTTTGTATAACGTTTCCTAATGTTATACAGAAAGCATTATTCTACTTCAAGTGCTGCATTCCACAATCAACAACAGAGCCTACGTTTTTTAGGTTAGAGAAAATGAGAGAATTGCAAACATACTAAAGTCAGAAAAAGAGCTTAGACGTTCTACATCAGCAACCGTCTTCAGTGCATCCACCTACAATGGGTGGAGGAGTTTGATGGAGCAAAAGCAAAAAATTAATGGACTTTTTGTAACAAATTTACAATCTTCCGAGCATTATTTGGCAGAAGGAACTTGCCATTCTGCCAGGAAGCTAACTGAGGAGGAAGGGGCTTGGCCTGCTCCTTTCTACATGTCACAAATGAAGTCACAGGCTCAGAATTTCACCTCCAAAGACACCAGCATACAACGAAAGGCTACCAGCAATGTATTAGGACAAGATATTTGCACAAAACCTGCTTCAGTATTGCCAACAGTCATCATCGTCAAGAATCTTGGTTCCTTTGTTTCAGGGAAATCTTTCAAAGAATAACCAGCATTGAAGGAATTTTGCATTTACCAAATGAAGTTTCCTGCCTTTGATCCCTCAAGCCTCCATACATCAAAGGTGACGCATTTGCTTGCAATTCCAATGTGCAAGGGCTATAGCACTATCAAGACCCATGTCACAGTTTGGCCGAGAGTGAAGCCAATGATGACAATGCTGAAAAAAGATCCAGCTAGAACTTTCTGGGATAGAAGAAGAGTTATTAGAGCCTGCAAAACGTGACCCCTGAGATGTCCTATTGAAGGGAATGGAGTGCAGCATGAGGACTGTGAGGGTTCTGGCAGTACGGGGGACACGCAGAACAAAGCAGGGTCTGCAAGCTTCTGTAAACACTGACCACCTCTCCGAGGCTGCATTTTCAACCTGCTGTTATTCTTTCATGCATGTATTCAGTAAGCAAGTGAGCAATGTTAAAAAACAGAAGTTTGACCCAAAAAACTGCAAGCCTTACTTAGACACAAGTACAATACTATGATTTTTAGGCTACAGTAGTGGCTCCTTGACTCATGGAGTTAATACTACTACTCTTTGAAAGTTCTTTGAAAGGCAAATGGAGAAGCAGCAAATATAGGCACTGCCACACAGGAGGACTCAATGCCTTAGAAGAACCAGTTCAATTTGCATGCAGTTACGATACATTTTGCAGAAACACATTTGATATTTTGCCTGCCCTTGGTATGAAACTCTGTTCTCGTTTTAAAGAGCCAAAACACACACTACTTCTGCTAGAAGAAGTTAAGACTATAATTCTTTCAGAGTCTGCAATATGTTGTTTTCTTTCTTACTCCCTGTCACAGTGGAAAAGTCAAATAATATACGTGGAAGGAGAGGAAGAAAGTTCAAGCAGAGGTCAGTAATAATACAGTATGAATGGAAGACTCGTTCACAGGGTAACAAAGCGCAAAAGGCAAGAAGCTTGATGACAGAAGCAAGTGAAAAATACCTTGTGAATAAAGCATGAATGACAGAGAAAAGTCAGTCCTCCACAGTGATTGACAGCACCACAGCTGAGCTGAAGCACCACTGAGGACAAGGGCAATATAAATCTACATCAGCAAAATGTCACTTCTTTTAAAAAAAGGGTTAAAAAAATACAGGCATGTGAGGCAGTGTTCATCTCCAAAATTCAGTAACTCACTAGTCCACGCTTCTGACATTGATATCATTGCACTGTGCTGGTGATATCATCATGGCACTTAGACCTCAGTTTAACACATCCCATATGTCAGGCTATGGACCAGACAAATGCATACAACATAACTGCTTTTCTTTGAACTAGATCCAACCCTAGCTTGAATTTGAAGGACTCAGATGCTGGAACATCATTAGATTGAAAAAGCAGCCCAACAAGGTTAGAAGTTTGTCCCTGCTCCCTAGAAAAAAAACAAACAAACAAAATAAAATAAAGCAGCCAGCCCTTTCCCATGCACCTTGTTCTGTTCCAGGAAACTAATATAGCCTAAGTGGCAGGCCTACAAATTTGTCATTTGCAGGAGTTGGAATATTAAGATTTACTGAAACCATTGTGTCTAATCATCTCACATTTGACTGTGAATGCTATAGTTCAATAACAACAAATAAATGTTATTATTTAAAGCACACCTTTTGAATTTAAAGTCACAAAACTAGTTAAAGCAGTAGCTGATAAAATGCATTAATTGCCTACATACACTAGTGACAATTCTCAAGTGTGAGAGAAGGAAGCATATAGACATTTTCTATGCACCTTTCCGTACACCCTCAATGATAGTTGTACTTCTGCAGTAAGCAATCACTAGCTTAGAAAAACTTTTAGAACTTTCTTCCTACATCTTAACTTTTTAAACTACTTGAGAGACAGAATAAATATAAATGGTAACTACGAAAGAAAGTGCTGATGTTTTCTGGCAGACCATTGCTGATTGATAGCACTGAAGCACCTGATGTCGGCAGCAGCTTCCCAAATAGCAACACTAAACTCTCTTGGATTGTATAGAAAAATAGAAAAATAATGTTTAAAAATTCCTCTGCATTTCAACTGAGAGTTCAAAACATTTATTTTAATTTCTCTTCCAACAGGCAACATGTCAAGACAGAACAAAGCACACTGCTGAAATCTCTCCTGAAACTGAAGTTCAACATGGCAAGATACTGTGTCCATTTAGCCATAATGATTTACACTGAAGATGGTCCACAACCCTCCAGTAAAGTACATGAAACCTAAGAAACTCTTCTGCAGATTACAGTGATAATTCTCTACTTCTCTTTGCACTCAGTTCTGCATCTGAGTGCATGAATGTTTTAAATGAAACAGCTGTCTCAAAGTCTAAATGAGTTTTCAAGGCAGAGAACTATTATTTTTTATTAAGACGGTCATATTTATCCACCATTCCTACGTAACAAATACACCAGGATTTAAGAGAGTTATTTTTCCCTTTGCTTTAGTGAAGTACGAAATCCCTGAGACAGTTTCCACTGGCTAACTAGAAGGCAGTTAATCAGGGGGCTGCACACAAAATTGGCACTCAGAAATCCTCAAGATTAATTAAGCTGTATGTATAAATGCCTCTAAATCATGATAAAGAGCTGGTCTGTGCCTCAGCTTGTAACTAAGTTACAGCTTTAACACAAGTAAAGTAACAGAAAAGGGCCTGCCTGAGAGAACAAGCTGCACATCTATGAAAGTCACTAACACAGAACTAATTAAACATTAGTTGAAGCGAACTGCTACAAGACTGTTACATTACAGCTCAGCATTATAGATCCAGGTACATACCATGTTGTGGCCAGTATGTCCAGAAAAAAAAAGATGGTGCAGTAGAGTTACAGTGCAGAAGACCTTCAAGCATTTTTTACCTTCAAGCATTTCTTGAAATGATATTACCATAATGTAACCAAGGTATATGCTTGTATAAACATAAATATGCAGTGATCTTCAGAAGCATCACTAATTTTGGATGTCATGTGTTAATCCACAGAAGCTTGGGATGAAATTTGTGCCCTTTTGAATGCAACAATCCATCCGTTGTCTAATTAGCAGAGATGTCCAAGTGAACACCCTATTCTAAAAAAATCTCCAACCCCCAGAATCCCAGGGTAATGGAGGTGGGGAGGGACCTCTTGAGACTGTCTAGGCAAACTGTCCTGCTCAAGGCAAGGGCAACTACAGCAGACTGCTCTGGGCCATGTCCAGTCAGGTTAAAGTGTATCCAAGCATGAAGACTCCACAACTTGAGTAACCTGTTCCAGTGTTTGACCATCCTCACAGCAAAAAGAAGTGCTTTCTTCGATTAAATGGAATTTACAATTATTTCAGTTTGTGTCCACTGCCTCTTGTCTTTTGACTGGACACCACTGAGAAGAGTCTGGCTCTGTCTTCTTTACTCTGTCCAATGTGTATTTTTACACATTGGAAAGATATCCCCTGAACCTGCTCTCCTCCAGGCTGAACAGTCCAGCTGTCTCAGCCTTTCCTCTTATGAAAAATGCTCCAAGTCCTTAATCATCTTCATGGCCCTTCACTGGACTCACTCCAGTAAGTTCATGACTTCTACTGGGGAGCCAGTCCAGCACTGGACACAGAACTCCACATGGGGCCTCACGAGGGCTGAGCAGAGCGGAATGATCACCTCCCTCAACCTGTTGACAACCTTCTTCCTACTGCAGCCCAGGAGGCTGTTGGCCTTCTTTGCTGCAAGAGTGTATTGCTAGCTCATGGCCAGCTTGTCCACCGAGACGCCCAGGGCCTTTTCTGCAAAGCTGCTTTCCAGCTGGTCGGCCACCAGCCTGTCCTGGTGCCCGGGGTTATTCCTCTCCAGGGGGAGGACTCTGCACTTCCCTCTGTTGAACTGCATGAGGTCCCTGCCGGCCCATTTCGCCACCCTGCTGAGGATGCTCTGAATAGCAGCACAACCCTCTGGTGTATCAACCGTTCCTAACAGTTTTGTATCATCTGCAAACCTGCTGAGGGTGTGATCTTTCCCATCATCCCGCTCCTCATGTTATTGTAGGTTCTCATCTCCCTCCCACATCATTCCTATTTTAAAGCTCTTCTGACCAGGCTGACCAGCCTGTTAGCAAAGAAGATTTTGCTCCACTTAGTCAGATGGATCACATCTCTTCCAAGCAGCTATTGAGCCTCAAAGAGGGTCTCATTGTCATAGAAACCTAAACCCTGTTGCTGACAGCAACTGCAAAACTAGTTGTTGACCTATAGGATCTGCCCAGTCCTCCTCAAGCCCTTTCCCCTCATAAGTGGGATCAAGGAGAAGACCACCTGAACCCCCATGCTCTTGACCATTGCCCCCTGAGCCATGTAGTTGATAGTTTGCCACTCACTGCAAAGAGACCCTGGCAACAGGATTACCATAATTAGTTTCTACTTAATTCTCTTAAAATATGTGCTATTAAGCAAAAGCAGACAAACACTAAAACAAAAAAGTCTTCCTTGGAGTATTTAATTTTGTGGTTGTTTGGTTATGTCTCAATAAGTATTTAAAAGAAGAATCCTCAAAGACCGTGCCACTGCACTGCACTGAAGTACTGATCAGTGGGCTAAGCAGCAGTAAACACACCACAGGTATCTTTTCCTAAGTGAGCATTTAAGATAACTATTGATTTTCTTTTCCCCTAGTTCACAGACTTTCAAATTCCCCTTATCCACTAAAGCAGTTATTCCCAACCATAAATAAATTACTAAACAGCCACGTTGCATATTTTCCCCCTCAGGCAGATTACACCGATGCCTTCAAGCCTGCAACATTTCTTTCTGACAGAGATTCCAGTCTCTTCCATTCACTTACTATTTCTTTGATCTTGTACTTAAAGTACCATCCAGCTAGACAAACAATGCATATAGGCACATCAGTTATGTGATATCAAACATGGTGGATAGTTAAAGAAATTTTTAAACTACAGAAGGACTAATAATAAATCTCAAAATAATTTACTGAATATTTTCTTCCATTCGATGTCATTTATAGCTACTTTTCTTTATAGTGTTTCAAAGGCTTTAAAACAAAATGACAAGTCTTATCTCCAAATCCAGATGCATTTTTAAAAAATAAAACCAAAAATCTAATGCAGAACTTCATCATAAAGACTTTAGTCCAAGGATTTTCTTAACAATTTCACTGTACAGAGGAAGGCAATTTTTTATCTTTAACTTGCACATATATGACAAAAATACTAATCTGATTTTGCAGAAAGTCTGCATAGGAAGTAATAGGGCCCTAATGATTACATTGCATATGATATTTTTTAAAACACCTTTCAGAAACAATGGCAAATTCTAAATCTGTAAGAGTGAATTTAAAATTTACACTGAGGAAAAGACAATTATTTTAATTAATCTAGACAAATTACTGGCTGCTATCCAAAGTATACAACCGTTATGGGAGCTGTCAAACCCGAAGGAGAGGCCTATCACAAGGTACAGACTATGCTTAAACATCTGGGTTTACTTTTAGTTTGGCCAGTAGCTACTTATCAATTTACAATAGCCATAATCAAATTGAAACTGCTGGCCCTTAACTAAAATCACGTACTTCAATATGCACACATATAGTTAAATCACCCTGATTCCTGAAAAGCTGGGTGATGGCAACAATGTAAAAATTTATTAAAATAGTCCTATGGAGCTCAACGGAGGATCTTTTTCATTTTTTTCTGAAGAAAAAATGTTCAATATTCAATAAATAACTATTCAGTACTCAATAAATAAATTTTCAGTTGTTCTTGCTCATTTTTTTCCAATAGATAATAATTGTTGCATAATTACATTCCATTAGATCAGTTTTAGGGTTTCCCTCTCGCCGTCTGTTTCCCATTCCCAGATTAATAAAATACTAACAGTTACGAGGCTGGCAAAGGACCTGTCATTCTGTTGAGACAAAACACGAGCTTCCAAGTGTAATTTTCTTTTTTTAAGGTATAGCTAAACATAATTGCCCCATCAAAGTCATAGAAGTATCTCAACCAACCTCTAACAGATACATCATTATTGCTTGCAACTGATGCTTTACTACTATTTCTCAGAGGACAAAAAAGCACTAAACATTACGAAGCTCTTAAGGCAGAAACATCTGCCACAGTTTGACACCACCTCCCTGACCCCTAGGTATTGAGCTAAATTAGGTTATTGAGTTTGAAAAGTCTTGAGGGTAGGGAGACAGGAGATGAGATACGAGTGGTATTTCACAGGTCACAGCCAATTTAGTCTTTTTGAAGGAGCTACCACCCCAAGCCCACAATTTACAGTTTTCCTTCCTTTATCATACTTACTAGAAAGATCAGTGCAAAAGACCAAAAATCTTACCATACATTTTTAACCACATAAACAAACCAAACCCAAGCAAAAACCCTGCTGAGACTAACGTTTACTTCTGAAACAGCTGTCTGCACCACTATGCAGCCCTAATTCTGCTAACTTTCCTGCATACAAGGAAAATAAATATGCTCAAGCATCAAGCTGGTGCTCCAGAGAAGCTCCTTTGAGGATTGCAGGAGAGCAGAGTACCAGAATACCATGGTTCTACTTACTGGGGAATACTGAGCCAAACAAACACTTCATGAGCCAAAGACACATATGAAACCCAGCAGTCAGACAAGGAAACAGGACTCCCTCATTATACACAGAGCGACTGGTACAATCAGTACAGCTAACCAGACAAGCAAGAACACCGTTGAGGTGGAAAATATGGACCACTCAGCCAGGTAAGTGAGTTCTGTTTCAGCTGCTAACTACTACCTTTTTAACCAAGGGGCATACCTCAGTTGTAACACCAAGGCTTACTCAGCACACAGGGCACCAGGCAAACAGTGCTGACCATGAGACAGCCCAGAATCAGAGTCCTGCATCAACAGGTCCATGAAGAACACGAAGACCCTCAGATTACGCAGCGAGGGTGGAAATGACCCTGAAATCATCTCTCCTCAAGTACAGGCTCCTTCTTGATGTTGATCAACAGTGTTAGCATCAGATGAATGAGACAGACTGTGAAACAAGACTCCTCTCTCAAAGTGTAAGGAACAGCCTTGAAACGGAACTTGTACAGCAGACAGCTGAAAAGCAAAAAATTCAGCACTTCTAGTTGCATTCAAGACAAGGCCATCTCAGGGATCACAGTCCCTGAAAAGAAATACCAAAACATCAACCTTAATCTGACCTTAATGTTTCAGGCTTGCCAAGCATTATACATATTTACTCTGCAGAGATATGAGGACAAACATCTTGTAACTCAAGGGTTACGAACCTGAGTAGTTCTGACATTAGGAGCTGGATCACTTTATGACAAAATTAAAACTTACCATTACATCCAAGATAGGCTAAAGGCAGCTATAAAGCTATTTCTTTTTCTGAGCTACATGTTCTCTAGATATCTATGTCAACACAGTGTCTACTTTTCAATGAAGCAGATGCATTCAAGGGGAGTTCCTAAAGAGAGACAGGGAGGGAGATTGTGGGTAACAGGCAATCTGTCCAATCTCCAGCTTCTGCCTGGCCTGGAACACTGTATGAGAGGTAATGCACAATCACGACCACTTATCTGATGTTAACATACTGACAGATGGAAGAACAGCAGCTCCTCCTACAGAAAGGAGGAGCCAGGAGATAAGTGGAATCCCTGGATAAGAATGGAGACTGGCCATAATTTCTAATGCCAAGCTTTTTATTTTTTGAACAAAGCAAGAGTTTGTCTGGCATACACAAATTGAAGAAGGTATCCAGCAACCTCTATGTTAATAATCAATCTCAAACCAGGCTAAGGTAAATAAATAAAATTATTCACAATTTTACAGATATCCAAAACAGACAAGGCAGTTACAAAATACATACGAGACCCTTCTTATGCTAAGATGAACCCCTCCCACCCAAATATCTCACTCTCTCTCTCTGTTTCTCTCTCTTCCTTGATCTCACTTCAATCAGGGATTCCTTCTGTCAGGATCAAAGTACACCACCCAAAGTTTCCCAATTCCAGCCTTCGTAGCCACTTTTGGGTCTTCAGTTTCAAGCTTGCTTTCTTTCAAGAACCTATTTCTTTCTTATTCAGAGAAGGACTTGGGGGTTGACAAGAAGCTCAACACGAGTCGGCAATGAGCGCTTGCAGCCCAGAAGGTCAACTGTATCCTGGGCTGGAACAGGTTGCCCAGAGAAGCTGTGGATGCCCCCTCCCTGGCAGTGTTCAAGGCCAGGTTGGATGGGGCTTTGAGCAACCTGGTTTAGTGGAAAGGTGTCTCTGCCTGTGGCAGGGGGGTTGGAACTAGATGATCTTTAAGGTCCCTTCCAACCCAAACCATTCTATGATTCTATGATTTCAACACACTTGGGAGTAAACTAATGGCTATTTAGTTCGGCCAGATGGCAGAGGTAAAAGCTGCAATCTCTAAACGTAGCTTGCTTGGTTTTCTCCAAATCAACCACCAAAATGATGGCAAAGGAAAAGCATTTAAGAATTCTGTCCACGTCAGTGCTGATACTTCCTATCAGGTTTTCCAGTCATGGGAGGCAGGAAGCAGGAGCCTGCTGAAGGATCCTAGCCAGGTCCATAAAAGTATTGCCATTGCAAAAGGAAATCCAAGTTGCAAGTAGTAGTCAAAGGATACAAAAGCTTAGGTATGCCCTCCAGATAAAATCATATGATGAACTCCTGGAATAAGCATTGATCATCCACAGTACAATGAGCTAAACTTTCCAGACAGTAAAGGGGAGTTTATCCAAGAGTTTCCTTGCAGCAGAGTCCTCCTGGAAGTCCTCCAGTGACTAACAAGGAATTTCTAATGCACAAAGCTCTGCGTGGTGGCTCACAGGTTTACAGACTAGCTTGGAAACATAATGGATGCCTCTCATCAAATTCTACCTTCTGAGAAGCACAGAAACCAACATGGCTTGGATGGGGTATCCTAAATTCATGTCAAAGAAAGCAATGGTATATTCTGACAAGTCTACTTCAAGTCCTGTTTTTAAACAGATATTTGCATTACCTGAAGTTGAAAAAGAAGACGTCCATGAGGAGTCACATAGAAGAAGAATGGAAAGCCATCACTCACATGGCAGAAGTTAAAAAATAGTCACTGTCAAAAAAACCCATGCTCCGCCAACCTAGCATGGATGGGAGCCTGCTGATAGGATTTCTGGGCAGGTTTTAAGTGGAGTCAAGAGCAGAGATCTTTTAGCACCACATCAGGATGGTGATATGACCAGCAGTGAAACCACTGACACACCAGACTGGCTGCAGGCATTTAAGTGAGAGTCCTATCAGCAAAGATCAGATGGTTCAGGACAAGGGGCAACAGGCACAAACAGAAACATGGGAAGTTCCATTTCAGTATGAGAAAAAACTTCTTTACTTTGAGGGTGACAGAGCACTGGAACAGGCTGCCCAGGGAGGTTGTTGAGTCTCCTTCTCTGGAGATATTCAAAACCCACCTGGACGTGACCCTGTGCAACATGGTCTAGGTGAGCCTGCTTTGGCAGGGGGTTGGACTAGATGATCTCCAGAGGCCCCTTCCAACCCCAACCATTCTGTGATTCTGTCAGGTGCTGCTTTCACTAGTGAAAGCTGAGATAGGATGCACCATGGATCCTCTGCTTGGGCTAAGGGTGGGCAGAGCAAAGCCAAATGAGTCCAAAGCCAAAGTGACAGAGTCTGAAACCAAAATAAGTCTTTAAAATTATCCCTGGGTGAAGCAGCTTCAGAGCAGTCAGAAGAGTGTAGTGAGGGCAGCATAATTATAAATGCTTGCCAAAGCTTTGTAATGGTCCAAAATGTTCTCAGAATGCTGCAGCATAGTCCAAGCATTCCTCAGTCTTCTCAAGGGAGGCATGGGGATCTGAGGGCACCCTCCTAAAGAAGCACAGATCATATGTTCATTTTTATGTTTATATTACCTTTAACTGATTAGCAAATGCTAGAACAAGCAGGTATACACCACACACACACGAGTTATTCACAATCAAGTCAAAGGACTGCATGTCACTGCATGCCACACAGTGCTGAAAAGCCATTTGTGGTAAAGACTACTAAAATCCTTGTCAAGATGGTAAGCACAGAATCCAAAGGTAAACAGAAAAAAAAAGCAGTCGTGAAGTAACGTAACAGCCTACACAGAGCATGTGTCCCCAGCTGTGAGGCAGTTAAATGACAGCAAATGTGCATCCTGTTTCATAGATGACAAGGTAATGCACCCACATACCTCCTACAGACACTGCAAAGATGAACTATTCAAGTCTCAGTATGATGTATATACATCTTTTAGGGAAGTGTAGACAGTAGCCTACCATTTAGACAAATGCAATCAATAGTTCTAAACTTCACTGTACTTTTTGATGCAGACTTTAATTTACACGTGTCCAAAAACGAGCCCTATCATACTGAAGTACTCCACAATGTTTAAAGAACTTACCATATCTCCAAAGCAGGAAATGCATCTGTCCCTATTATGCAGTATCTAAGAAACTGATACTAAAGACTAATGGCCAGGGTTATGTCTATACTTTGTAATGGAGGATAATGTAGAAGTCCTTGAGCTAGCTAGTCAAAGGCAACGAAAGGGAGGGATCAAGGTAGTTTGGGGAGGGACAAGCATGGGAAAATAGAAATCTAAGGAATAAAAGGGGCCAGTTCCACCTTCACAGGTGGCTTGTTAGTACTTGTTTGGCCAAGCCCTGTGCTTGATCACCCCAGGCCTATTGGGACTACACGTTCAGCCTCGCTACTGGTTGGATCTAGGAGCATGGAGCTAGGGCAAGCCTGCATGCTTCTGCTGGGCTACAAGATTCAGTGATCCCTAACACAAGACAAAAAAGAAATCATATAGACAGTGGAAGAGTCAAGTACTTTCCAATAAAACATGCTTTTACCCTCAGACTGCAGAAGCAGATTAATGTGCAAGGGCTGAGAAGATAAGGACTGTTTAGGAGGAACAGAATGGCACTGAGGAAAAATGCCCGCACAACATAGTTACGATCTCTTCCTTCTGCTTGCTGAAGTGTCCTTCAGAAAGCTCAGGGAAACACTGTTAGTGAGACAAATTACAGGTTGCGCAAAGACATAGTTAATGAGTTCCATAGCCTAGGAGTTCAGTAAGTAATAAAAAAAATAGAAAAATGTCACGACTAAAATCAACATTTGCAGTTACATTAGCCAGGATGAAGTGAGTAAAACTATGAAACACAGCCAACGGAGCAGAAGTTCAGAAGGTATTCATTCCTGTGGCTCAAATACCTCATAGCACTCCTTTCACACTGTCTAGTAATACTTACTGAAGCATCTGACGTTAACTAAACAGACAAGCTAATAAATTGGATAATTAGTCTCTTCTGCTGAATAGTATCTTAATATACCTCCCTGTGGTTTTTTTCCTACCCTGCTTAAATAGTGCTATTCAACCGCTACAGAGTAAATGTCAAAGCTTATTTGCATCAAAGGTGCTATATAGCAGTATTGGAAGAAGGCAGCAAATAGGTGTATTTTTCATGCTTACTGCACCTCTCATTTCTATCACTGTCTGAAGACTGATGTGACCTCACTGCAAGGGTTATTATGCTAGGAACCTCAGATATATATACCATGTCATTTTGAGGAATTATATGCCTTTCGCATTTTCTGATAGTGTGCATAGCACTGGAAGAAAAAATATGGAAAAAATCATTCAGAAATATTTATTTTGAAAGACTGTAGAAATAATTTAAATAATAATATCACTAATACAGGCTGGGCGGAGAATGGATTGAGAGCAGCCCTGAGGAGGACTTGGGGGTGATGGTTGACGAGAAGCTCAACATGAGCCGGCAATGTGCGCTTGCAGCCCAGAAGGCCAACTGTATCCTGGGCTGCATCAAAAGCAGCGTGGCCAGCAGGTCGAGGGAGGTGATTCTGCCCCTCTGCTCCGCTCTCATGAGACCCTACCTGGAGTATTGCATCCAGCTCTGGGGCCGCCAACAGAAGAAGGACATGGAGCTGTTGGAGCGAGTCCAGAGGAGGGCCACGAAGATGATGAGAGGGCTGGAGCACCTCTCCTATGAAGACAGGCTGAGAGAGTTGGGGCTGTTCAGCCTGGAGAAGAGAAGGCTCCAGGGAGACCTCATAGCAGCCTTCCAGTACCTGAAGGGGGCCTACAGGAAAGCGGGAGAGGGGCTTTTTTCAAGCGCATGTAGTGATAGGACGAGGACTAACAGTTTTAAACTGAAAGAGGGTAGATTTAGATTAGATCTTAGAAAGAAATTCTATACTGTGAGGGTGGTGAGACACTGGCACAGGTTGCCCAGAGAAGTTGTGGATGCCCCCTCCCTGGCAGCGTTTAAGGCCAGATTGGATGAGGCTTTGAGCAACCTGGTCTAATGGAAAGGTGTCCCTGCCTGTAGTAGGAGGGTTGGAACTAGATGATCTTTAAGGTCCCTTCCAACTGAAACCATTCTATGATTCTAATAATGTAAAATACACTGTGAAGGCAAAAAAAATCAAAAACTATCTCAGTGCAAAACAGAATAACTTTGGATATGTCTACACAGTTTTTGCAGGCGGCCAAAAACTCCACCTATTTTCTAGACATGAACCAGGAAGCTAGAAGTTAAGTTCACAAGAAAAACTACAAAAGAACCAGCACCAAAGAGACATTGTTTCTGCATGATTCAGAGCACTGGCAGAGCACGCTCATCTGAAGGGAACTGCAGGTATACATCTTCCTATTAACACACAGCAGGTAAGTCTCATATGACAGATGGCTTCAGGTCTCTTTCCAAGAGACTTTATGATACTGAACACTGAAAGTGCTAAAACACTTGAAATTTAGTACAATACAACCAAAATTTCTTCTCTGTGCAGCACTGAGTAGTGAAGAAAACCAAGAGGAGAGTGGGACCAGCATATGTCAGAGGAACTCTGACTGAGTAAGCAGCCATTCTGCACAATATTTGTAACTTCTATGTTTATATATCTGTATGCATAATAATAATAATAATAATATCACGAATAATATTAAGTTCACTAAAGGTCACTAGTAAAGGTCACTAATAATATTAAAATATTTCAAAGGAAATATTTATTTATCCTCACAGGTAATTTTTACCTCTTCCTCAAAACCTTTTACATTTAAATCAATACACAAATGCAGGAATATCGATCAAGACACATGAAGTCATTATTCAATGTTTTTAACATTAGTTCATATTATATTACCTACATACAGATAATATAACCTGGCATCTGCACTTTTCTGTTATACTTTGTGGCAGACAAGGTATGGCATTATACAGTTCATTAAAAAGAGCTTCTGCAGTTTTTTCCTATCTCTGAGGCCCACTATGATTTCTACATTATTTTTCACTCACCTAGTGTCTAATTTTTCAATTCCCAAGTTGTCCTTTTTATACCCATGACCCAACAGATTAGCTATACGTTTTCTTTCCTAAACTTCTACCTGCTTCTCTCAGTCTTCCACAAAGAAGACTTTATTGTCAGTTGGTTTGTCCTAGAGCTTCCTCCTGTATACTCCATTTGAGCAGGGAACTGAGGGGCAACACTGCTTCTCAGGTCATCCAGCTGGCCCCACACCAGCCCAGGCAGCTCAGGTACTGTTTTGCCAGTTTGGTTCCTGGCATGTGGTAAAGGTGACTCCACCAGAAAGATGTATCTAAGGTATTTAAAAAGCTGCAGTTCTCACAGGATTTTTAACTAGGCCACACATTACTAGATTTTCATAGGAATTGGTAAAAAATACACCCACACCTACCCCTAATGGACTTGCTCCAGGGATGAAATGCGATTTTTCATTTGGGAAGGTTGAACTAACCAGCATGTTCTGTGCAGTGAAGATCTCTGACCTCCCTAACAAGTCATACTTACTATATGACTATATTACATGCACTTTACAATGAGAAAGTAACTGTTACATTGCATCATACATAAATCATAATCTTTTACAGGAGCTTATTTCTGATTGTTTTAATAGTCTACAATCTGTAGAAGGCTTATCCTGCAAAAACTTGATTCAGAAGAGAAATTTGGTCCATATATGCTCTATGCAGTCTTAAATCATCCTGATTTGAGATTTGCATAAGAGAATTTCTGGACAGGACAGGTTTAAGACTTCGTAAATGCTTTACTCTAGTAGAGCATTAGTAGAACACCTCTTGTATTGGGTGTCTGGGTCCAGGTTTGGCAGCAGGGGTGGCCTTTCTGAGAAGAGGCCATGGGTCGGCCTGTGCCTGTGCACAGCTGGTGGCACCTCTGGGAAAACATATTTAAGAAAGGGCAGAAAATGCCACGCAGAGAGAGGAGGAGGGAAAAAAAGAGTGAGCAGAATGAACCCCAAAGTCAAAGAAGGAGGTGCTCCATGGTGGAGCAGATATTCCCTGCAGCCTGTGGAGGATCCACACTGGAGGAGGAGAAGAAAGGTGTGAGAAGAAAGGAATCAGAGAGAGAAACCACTACGTCCTGATTGTAACCCTTCAACACCCCCTTTGCACTACTTGCTTCCTCTCTGAAGAGACTTGGACTGAGCGTAACCTGCTATGATTAACAAGGGAGGAGGTCAAGTTGAGCCTGGGAAAGCGAGAAGGAAAGCTGTTGTTTTAATGTTTGTCTTTCTTGTTTCCCACTACCCGCATTAGCATTTTTTTTTTAGATTATTTTAACTGGAAATAAATTAAGTAAATTTTCCCCCAGTTGACTCTGTCTGCCTACCACGGTAATTAGTAAGCAATCTCCCTGTCTATCTCAACCCATGAGCTTTTTCATTCCTGTTCTTCCTATTTTCTCCCCTGTCCTGCTGGGGAGGGGAGCGAGCAAGCAGCTAGGAGGGAGTCTGGCTGCTAGCCTAGGCTAACCCACCACATCTCTAGAATAAAAGCCCCCAAAATAAAGTCTGCAAGCAAGAAAATGAAACTGGCCCTCAGTGTTTTGTGTTTTTTATTGAAATGGGTGGCTAAAAACATTTCAGACACAGAGAAATACTCTGCAAAGAAAGGATGTAGTCACATATTTGCCACAGGACATACTCAAAACACTATGATTCTCCCCTCCCCCAAGGGATTTGATTAGAGAATCACCTGCAGCAGCTCTCTGAGAAACTGTAAAACATCTGAGAAGGTACAGAATGTATTAACCCCTGTCGCTGTACAGAAAGGAGCTTTGTACACAAGGGAGCTGGAGAAGTGCCAGGGTACAAGTACTCAAATATCAGTGAGTGCTGAAAGAAGCTGAGTCTATGAGCTTTATCTCAACAGAGTAAAGGCTTCTGACATTATTAATATGAGTGTGCAGCAACGATAAATCACTAAGCTGAAAACTGACAGGTTCTGAAAAATATAGAAAGAAGTTTCAAGACTTGAAAGTAGTTGTGCAGAACTAGAGGAGGTTTCTGGAAATCAAACATAAACTGAACATTTGATGGATGAGTGCTAGACATAAAAACCTGAATTAATTTGGCATAATGACATTACTGGATATACACTGGAGGTTTGTTTGAGATAAGAGAACGGTACTTAGAGCAGGAAAGAGAGGAGTAAATCTTTTCAAACTACTTGAATGGGCAGGACAAAAATAGATGGAAAATTTAAATCTAGGTTACTGAAGCTGCTGGAAAAATTACTAGCACGCCACACAAGCCACTGACAGAGTTCCATAAAAACAGAGCGAAACTCAACTACAGGCTAATTTTGAGACAGAGAAAAAGGTAGATTTGGGAGGTTAAGAGAAGACATCCACACCTCCCAGCACTACCTAGAGCCTCAGACAGTTGGTAATCAAACAGAGAACAGCACTGCAGCATCAGTCCTCCAAACCACAAATTAAAGTAAGAGTGAGGATCTTTGAAACCATCTGGAACCATTAATACAGACATTCATCTTGTATTTCTTAGTGAAGAGCTGGTTTATATGAGTAGAAGAGTTATGGTTAAATCCTTGTCCCACTGAAGTTGAAAGTGAAATTTCTGGGTTTTATTATGTGACCCTGAAGAAAATATATTAGCTAAGAAATTTATTGTTCATAAATGCTATGATTATGTACCTTTTATGCCTTTCAGGAAAATCAGCAGGATACATGTAGATCAGATCACAAGAGTTACCATAATGCACGAACTGGACCTCGCATTATTGACAGAGTCCACATACTTTTTCATATACTTTGACAAGTGTATTACCGCACTTTAATAGTTTTGTCCCAAAACATTGATTTTGGATTATCTGACCTACTAAACGCCAAAACTGTCCTAAACAGTCACACCAGAGAATTTTGCCAAACAATTCTCCATATGCAGGAGAATGGCTGATGACCTTTGCCTTTCTAAGTCTTGCAAAGACACTCTAGGTTCTTCTTATATAAACATCTTTCTGTAAGAAGTGGGGTAGTTGTTCACAGAAAGCACCTCCTTACATCAAAACTGGACTCTAATGCTTGCAGAAATGATGCAATAGGCTTTTGCTATTCTTTCAGTCAAGACACAAGCAGAAGCCACAACCACTGACAATACCAATCTGGACAATGGTTGTTTTCAATTTGCTTTGTAGGCAAAGATTGCTCTTGTTTTCAGACAAGATATCACAGTACCTAATGATTTCTTTTGTACTGTTAACTCCTAAGGTCTTATCAACTTGACCAAGGATATAACACAGCCACAAAATATATCAGGGTCACTATTAAATCCATCAAATTTGGCCAAATACTAAATTGTTATGAAACAAATTAACTGCTGGCCTGAATCCATTTGGTCATACTCAAATTATTTCCTGTCAAACATCTGCAGAAGATCAAGTTATTCTTCATGGTTTTGCCATAAAATTTTGCTCTTATTTCTTTAATCCATTTCTTTCACAGACTCTTCCTGATTTTTTTTATCCAATTTCAATTCGAGGTGGAACGGTCATGTTAAACTAGGAAAGTTTTGATACCATTACTCTTTGTGTATCAGTTCTGAATTCACTTCTATCCCAGCTATGCATTTTTTGCTGATGCTGTTTTTTGGGAAAGATCTGATGCTGTTTTTTGGGCAACGTTGCTGCACAACGTTTTTGCTTGGACTCTCACCCTACTCCCACTGAAGTCATTCAGTTGGAATCTCCATCACTTTGAATAATCATTATACTGTGCAAAGGGAAGAAATATGCAAGAGCTAGACAGTAGGAAAAAAGTCTATTATTTTACATTAAAATACTGCTGGATTGGGAATAGGGCTAAACAAAATCAAGAATTCATAAAAATTACCATAGCATTTTTTTCTTTTCATTCAGTTTTGATGATCAGGAAGTTTGTAGGTTTTGCCTTTCTTTCAAATACACACCCCCTTTTTCTAGTAAAACCTGCTGCAGTAAGTGTAAAGCAATAGCATTTCACAAGTTCTAGACGGAAGCATATTTTCCTCTGATACAAACTGCCCTGATACAAGTGAAGAAGTTTAGATGAGTAAAAAGTTGTCCAAGAAGGAGGAAAGCAACTGTGCTAAAGACTTTGCAAGTAAACAAGAATCCTAAAAAAGGAAAGACTGCAGATCCTGTCTCCTCTCACCAACTGTATTTTTGCCCCTACTCTATGAAAAAGCGTAAATCCTATCCCAGTCTGGCAGACACTTTCCTCTGTCTGCATTTAATCAACATTTTCCTATTACAGGCCCAGTTTTCCCTCCTTCAACTTTTATCACTCGTCCTTCATTAAGAAAACAAATCACATTTTCCTCATTTAGTTCTCTCATTTCTTCCAACTCAGTCTTCCTCCAGACATGAAAGAAAGATCACTTATTCACTACCCCATCATGCCCTAGCAGGTATAACTTGCTTCTTTTAAGTGTTGTAAATACCACCTAACACTTTCCCCAATGCAACACAATGTGATGAATTCAAGGGTGCTTCGGCTCGAGAAATGCTGTATGGAAACAAACTTGTATAGTGTTAATAAATACAAAATGACACAAGTAGGTACATTAAGAAGAAAAACCCACTGAAGTCAGAAAAATTTGCATGGGCTTCAAGGAGCTTTGGATGAGGTCTTTGATACTTGCATTAGTAAGAGAGAGCGCTAGAAGGGACAGGAGAAATGGGATCCTTGAAACTGTCCAATTTATTCACAGAGAGACTATTTAATATCATATCAAGCTATTCTCGTCTGTGTTTGTTCTATACATCATAAATAACCACTGAAGGGAATAACTACTGCTGGGGCTACTTCATAAAGAAAATGCTATTTGAATTTTAGAATAACAGGAAACAGAGTTACATATTAAGCTTGAAATAAATTTTACTGTCCATACTAGACGAGCTTCTCATGACAAGCTGTATCACACCTTTCACCAGAAGATTGCCTCCTTGCAACAGGACAAAATGAACTCCTTTTTTTCCCCTCAAAATTTTTCAAATGTTTTCATATATATGACTTACATTAGGACAGAGTTACCAAGTTACTATGTGCCTAATTATACAATATTACCAATTTGACCTTAGGTGGGAATTAATACTGCACGTCTCTCTTGCAGCAAAGATGATATGAATCATTATGTATATACACACACACGTGCACGTGCAGTTCTTTCACTACTCAAAGTGCACTCAGTGGGGAAGTACAGGCAATATGATTTTTTTCATGCAGGTTCAAAGACTGCTTTTATGTTATTCATGGTGGTACTTAGCGTTTACTGTATAAAATGGTAAAGCAGAACACAGAACTAAAAGCAATACCTCTGTTGTAACAACTCTCCCATATTCCCAAAAACACTGATTTTTCCGTTCAGTTTAACTTAACCCTGGGAACCAGATTTAAAGTACTTACTAAAACAAAATCTACACAATGGCCAAGTTAAATAAAAAAGCTGATTATTTTCAAAATATCACATAAGTCATATGTGTTATGATCTGACCTTCTGGAGCTGGTTTACTCGCATTTGTTTTTTCTGGATCCTTCACCTTGGATTTACTTGTTTCTTTTCTTCTCTCTATATCTTTAACTGAAAAGTAAGGGGAGGAAAAATAATCAATCAAACTAGAAACAATGCAGTCAGAAGCATGTAATTTTCTTCTTCCAGATAAAGAAGTGGCACACAACATCTTGCAATATGCTAAGGTAACAAGTGACTGTTACTCGGTTTTCCCTCCCTCCCTCCCTTTGGGTTAATTCTTTTTATGAATCTTTCCCCATCCTATCATCATTAACGTTCTCAGAAGTTAATGTGTGTCTTCTCACTCTCCTGAGTGAGAACTCTCTCTCACACAGGAGAGTTCAAATACAGTGACATCAGCACCTAAGCCCACGCTGACAAGATCCAGCACTGGAAATATAGTCCAGAAAATTGGAAAAGCTAGCTGGGGAAAGTCCAGCATTGCAGTTCCACTCCAAGTCATTCAACACAAAAGCACATAAGCCAGCTGTTACATTATCCTTTTTAAAGAATCAGCTTAGATCCCATGCCCAAATCTGTGTTCAGGGCACCAAGTACTCCCATGAGAGCAAAGCTGCTCCAAAGCTCAGACTTCAACAGTTTCCTGTCCCACAAGTGGGGGGGATACCTCCCTTATTATGTCCCATATCTTTCATAACAGCCAAGCAGAACCCAGGCTGATTAGCAATTTCTAATATTACATTAGTAGCCAGTATCGCTCTACTCATAGTCTGAAAGATTCTGGCAATATCATTGCTAAAGTCACATATTAGGAAAAAAAAAAAAAAAAAATCCTTTCAGAATTTCCTTAGAACGCTAATTGGTGTCAACACCCCAGTTGTCTCCAATGGCCAGGAACAGCTTAAAAGAATGAAGCAGAGAATATCTTTCACATAAAATAAAATTCTACTCCAATTAAAGTCTTTAGTGTATGTAGATCTGGATTATGACCAACATTCATCCACGCAGGGACTGAGGCTCAGCCAGGATCAGAGTCTATCTGTGCTACAGTGTCTCTCAGCCCTGATATTTGCTGGAAGGCCTACTCAGCCAGCCATCCTCAGTCCAGGAGGTTCCTCCAGTGCACCGATGACAACTTTCTGATGCAAATGGTGGATGAGCCAATTAGGAAAGGAGCGTTGCTGGATCTTATCCTCACTAACAAGGAGGGTCTGGTTGAAGCGGTGAATCACAGAATCAACCAGGTTGGAAGAGACCTCTGGGATCATCGAGTCCAACCGTTGCCCTTACACCACCCTGTCAACTAGACCATGGCACTAAGTGCCATGTCCAGTCTTTTCTTAAACACATCCAGAGATGGTGACTCCACCACCTCCCTGGGCAGCCCATTCCAATGTCTAATAATCCTTTCTGTAAAGAAATTCTTCCTGATGTCCAACCTGAACCTCCCCTGGCGAAGCCTGAGGCTGTGCCCTCTTGTCCTATCGCTAGTTGCCCGGGAGAAGAGGCCAACTCCCACTTCACTACAACCTCCCTTCAGGTAGCTGTAGACGGCAATAAGGTCACCTCGGAGCCTCCTCTCCTCCAGGCTAAACAACCCCAGATCCCTCAGCCGTTCCTCGTAGGTCAGAACCTCCAGACCTTTCACCAGCTTGGTCGCCCTCCTCTGGACTCGCTCCAACACCTCAACATCTTTCTTGAAGTGCGGGGCCCAGAACTAAACACAGTACTCAAGATGTGGAGGTTGAGGGCAGCCTTGGTTGTAGTGACCGTGAGATGCTGGAGTTCAGGATCTCATGTGGCAGGAACAGAATAGCTAGCAGAATCACAACCCTGAACTTCAGGAGGGCCAACTTTGGCCTTTTCAAGCAGTTGCTAGGGGAAATCCCATGGGACAGGGTACTAGAAGGTAAGGGGGCCCAAGATAGTTGGTTAGCATTCAAGGACTGCTTCTTCCGAGCTCAAGATCAGAGCATCCCAGCAGGTAGGAAGTCAAGGAAGGGTACCAGGAACTTGCTGACAGTGCACTCTATTCCCTCATTCAAGTCATTAATGAATATATTGAATAGTATTGGTCCCAGTACCAACCCTTGAGGGACTCCACTAGATACAGGCCTCCAACTGGACGTCCATAAATCCATGGGCCCTGATGGGATGCACCCGCGGGTGCTGAGGGAGCTGGCGGAAGTCATTGCTAGGCTACTCTCCATCATCTTTGCTAAGTCGTGGGCAACGGGAGAGGTGCCTGAGGACTGGAGGAAAGCGAATGTCACTCCAGTCTTCAAAAAGGGCAAGAAGGAGGACCCGGGTAACTATAGACCGCTCAGCCTCACCTCCATCCCCGGAAAGGTGATGGAACAACTTGTCCTTGGTGCTGTCTCTAGGCACATCAAGGATAGGGGGATCATTAGGGGCACTCAGCATGGCTTCACCAAGGGGAAGTCATGCTTAACCAACTTGATAGCCTTTTATGAGGACATAACCTGGTGGATAGATGATGGTAAAGCTGTGGATGTGGTCTATCTCAATTTCAGTAAAGCGTTTGACACGGTCTCCCACAGCATCCTTGCAGCTAAACTGAGGAAGTGTGGTCTGGATGATCGGGTAGTGAGGTGGATTGTGAACTGGCTGAAGGAAAGAAGCCAGAGAGTGGTGGTCAATGGGGACAGAGTCCAGTTGGAGGCCTGTGTCTAGCGGAGTCCCTCAAGGGTCGGTACTGGGACCAGTTCTATTCAATATATTCATTAATGACTTGGATGAGGGATTAGAGTGCGCTGTCAGCAAGTTCGCTGATGACACAAAACTGGGAGGAGTGGCTGACACGCCGGAAGGCTGCGCAGCCATTCAGAGAGACCTGGACAGGCTGGAGAGTTGGGCAGGGAGAAATTTAATGAAATATAACAAGGGCAAGTGTAGAGTCCTGCATCTGGGCAAGAACAACCCCATGTACCAGTACAAGTTGGGGACAGACCTGTTGGAGAGCAGCGTAGGGGAAAGGGACCTGGGGGTCCTAGTGGACAGCAGGATGACCATGAGCCAGCAATGTGCCCTTGTGGCCAAGAAGGCCAATGGCATCCTGGGGTGTATTAGAAGGGGTGTGGTTAGTAGGTCAAGAGAGGTTCTCCTCCCCCTCTAGTCTGCCCTGGTGAGGCCGCATCTGGAGTATTGTGTCCAGTTCTGGGCCCCTCAGTTCAAGAAGGACAGGGAACTGCTAGAGAGAGTCCAGCGCAGAGCCACGAAGATGATTAAGGGAGTGGAACATCTCCCTTATGAGGAGAGGCTCAGGGAGCTGGGTCTCTTTAGCTTAGAGAAGAGGAGACTGAGGGGTGACCTCATTAATGTTTATAAATATGGAAAGGGCAAGTGTCATGAGGATGGAGCCAGGCTCTTCTCAGTGACATCCCTTGACAGGACAAGGGGCAATGGGTGCAAGCTGGAACACAGGAGGTTCCACATAAATATGAGGAAAAACTTCTTTACGGTGAGGGTGACTGAACACTGGAACAGGCTGCCCAGAGAGGTTGTGGAGTCTCCTTCTCTGGAGACATTCAAAACCCACCTGGACGCGCTCCTGTGTGACATGATCTAGGCAATCCTGCTCTGGCAGGGGGATTGGACTAGATGATCTTTCGAGGTCCCTTCCAATCCCTAACATTCTGTGATTCTGTGATACATCATTCAAAAAACACTGTGAGAGGGTAAAAGAAGGTTATCTGTCTCTTGAAACCTATGATATAAAATAGACAATACAAGTATTCTGTTTTACAGAAGTGGAACCAAAGCCAAATGGATTTCTCTAATTTACACAACAGTATATGGAATATCTGAAACAGCCGAGAGTGCTCTACATTCCAATTCAAAACATAATCACAAGACCATTGTAAGGTCTTAGGAAGACAACAAGCCATTGTCAAACATCTGAGTGTGACCTTCTCAGTGTGATAACCCTCTGCAGAACCTATGACCTTTGCACTCCAGGTATAGAGGTAGGAAAACTGGTGAAAAATTAACTGAAGTTTTGACTCCTCTGCTTATTAACAGAGCATGTGTTAGTACCTCTACATCACCTCTACCTTTAGCAAATGATTGTGATACTGATTCAGAGGCAAATTCAGGTTCACAAGCTTGCTGAGGAGTCAGCTTTTACCAAGGCAGATCTTGGTTATTAGCTGGGTTACAGATAAAGCCATGACGACACCAGGTCTTACACAGAAATCTGGGTTTAATCCTTAAACAAGGGTTAAACAAGTCTCCAACTAAAATAAAAGAGGTGAAATTACCAAAATAATACTAGTCAAAAAGGATGCCACTGCTTAGCCTTCTAAGAGCATGCCTTTGAGAAAAGGCAAAGAGCAAGCTAAGGAGCTGCTTGATGGCCTCCTCTAATGCTAGTGCTGTTGAGCGGCACGTCTCCAGAGAAACAGTACAAAAGTCTGAAAATGCTCATAGGAGACAAGTTGGTCACATCCTGACAGAGATTTATGGATTTGGAAAAGCGTTTTCTAACTGTCAAAATTCTAACCACATAGGAAGAACAGAGCAGAATACACCAGTTTTACTCACATATTTACACAGACAAAAAACTTACCTAGTGCATGTTTTTACAGCTGCACTTTAGAAGGAAAAAATTTCCCAGTGATCCTTGTTAACTACGTACTGTGTACAATAACTTACAAGCAGCATTAGAATCAGAAAGTATACCTGCCTATATAAAGAGGAATACTCTAACAATAAAACTTTATTGTAGGCTTGAGAATTCTTTGCACCTCAGTTACAACTCAGCAGCATTAAAAACATACTTCCAATGCACTAAACCAGAGGATATTCTCAAAGCTTTGTATATACTTGACCTTTTTTCATCTCAAGAACTAGTGACCACTTGTCAGAGAAGCGGGAAAAAAACATAGAATACGGGATAGCAAAAAAAAGAAGAATTTGTATACGTGCTGTATCTTGTTTTACCCATGCAAGGCATCATGCTGTCAAGTGAAACTCCAGCCTCATTAAGTACTACATGTTTTCACCTGCAGCAAAGAAAGAGTATACTAAATAGAACATAACCCCCCTATTCTTAAATCAAGCTGCCAGCTCAACTTCTCCTGAAGAATAGAGGTAGTTTAAAAAACAGCCACACCTAATATTATAGAAGTTGGTGCAGCTTTCTGTGGGCTGCTCTTTAATGCTAAAATAATCTGTGGTTTTGTGGGTTTCTTAAGCGGGACAGAACTTAAAGTAGTAAAGACACAGCTGCAGTGATGAAAAGCTAGAAAGACTTTGACACACACCACATCAAGCAATCAGCATATTTTATCTTGTGGTGGTTCTAAAAGAAAGGTAGTTTAGCAATGACAGTGAGAAATATTCAGTGTCAAGTGAATTCAGTACACTTTCAATTGTACTACTCCCAGACTGTCACACTTTTGTCTTTATGAACCGAATCTTCACTGATGATATTTAACTGAACTGTTTAAGTTGCAGATCAAGACATATCAGCTAAGACATATATATCACTATGATATAGACATTAAGAGTATGTGTAGGTCAGATAAAGTCTTAAGCATAATTAGTAAACACATTTGACAGCTGAACACCAGTAAGAATTTAGCCTTTCATACTATCATTTAACTATCAACTAGTTGCCAGTTGGCACAGCTATAAGAATGTTTTAATTAAAAGCTGGACGAAGAGAAGGAAATTTTTTAAGTATCACAACATATCACTTCCCTCCTTGTTTCTGCTCACTGAAGATTCTCTTCCACGAGATACTGGCTAATTTCGTAACGGAATGGGGAAGAAAGGGATTCCAAACCAATGTAAACAAAGATAGCCCAAAGCAAGAATCTCCTGTGCAAGAGAGACTGGATCAATTCAGGCCTCCAGCTGTACAGGTACCAATTAAAATCTGTGGCTCTGATTGGAAAAAACCGTTTCTTCTGTGGTGGAAGGCTATTGTCCCCCTTTGTGTCAGACTTTGTTACAATTTCATAAGTTACATTAAATATCTGATAAATTCTGCATGTCAGGCATAAAAAGACACATACTTCTGAACTGGCCTTGTGCTGGCTTACTCTCCTTGTCTTCACTAAATGCAATGATCTGAAGGGCATAGTTTTGATCTGGAATAAGACCTTGAATAATTGCTTTGGTTGCAGTGTTTTGAAGAATTAATTGATTGGTTTTTCCACCTGTAAAAGAAAAGAAAAAAACCCACAAATACATAACTTTCTTTGCTTTTCTTATAGCATAGTAAATGTAACGACTTAAAACTACCTCAGGCTCTATAGTGACCCAAGTGTTCCCACTTTTGGGACTATCCATACAGCCAGGTCAGAGAGCATCCTAGAAAAGCAAGAAGTCAGGCAGCCTGACCAAAGACATGGACCAGTTTTCTAAGATCAATCAATCAGCCTTTTATCTGGGCCTCATGGAATAGCCACAGTGATATTTTGCAATAGCAAAACTATTAAGTAAGGAAAAAAAAAGAAATATTTGACAAAAAGCTGTCAAGTTTGGTAACATCATATCCACAGGCTTTCACGCTGCTCTGTGACTGGCTGCCAGTTCTGATCCCATCATAGCCACATCATCTTTGAACACCCTCTTTGCCTACTTCCTTTAGGCAAAGAAATTCTCATGTATAAATACAAATATTAAACATTTGTATGTATACATATATATAAATACTGTATATAAAATATGTACAAATATGTATTTTAGCTGTATGCTAAAAGCATATCTATATCTAAATTTAAGTATGTACAGAAGTAGTACCTCAACACAGGTAGTCTAATATAGCCACTTTTTGTTGCCTATCTTTACATTTTAAGTCTTCATTCAAAAAATTTTAAAAAGTTTTTTGTTAGGTTGGTTGTTTTTTTTAAGTTTGGTCTAAAATATTTTTGGTCTTTTCTGGGGAGCTCACTATGGGAGAGATCTATCTCAAAGCTTTGGCTGAAACAGGGTTCCTATGTTCTCCCTTGAACATTTCCTAGACTTCCTTACACCCCACTGGAAAAAGGTAAAGACAGATGACACTAGCTTCAGAAAAGCTGCTCAGCCTTAGGATGACAGTCCTTTTACCTTAAAAAAAATACAGACTTTTGTCTTACCTGAACTTGGAGTGACAAGAAGCTTATAACCAGTGAATTGCCCTTTGGGGGCTTTCCAAGAGATCTGTACACTGTCAGGACTGACTACATTATATCTTAGTCTTGTTGGTGGGGACACTGCAAGTGGGGAAAGAAAACAACATTTTAAATTCAAATAAAAAGCCACCACCAATTTTAAACAAACATAAAAATAAACACACATAGGAAGACAACATAAATTTTTAATGGTAAAGGATGCAAGTTATTCAAAATGTCACATACATCAGTTTATTAGTTTGTAAAATGACATCCCCAGTGCACTACTTCCCTCAGACACACCTTTTATTTATCTCTTTATAAAAACAAACTAACAACCTAACATCAGAGGACAGAAAGACAAACAGTGTTAGATGTTAAGACTCTAGTTTAGCAGGCAAAGCTGGTAATAAAAATGCTCTTTGTTAATATACGGGAATTAAAATTGCTCTCCTTGCTTACACTGACAATACACACTACCTAGGCTCCTTTATCTCTCATTACCGTGGGCATTTCCCCACATTTAAGGTCACTCAGGGCCAAATTTTCAAAGCCTTGTGAAGACACAGTAACCAAGAGGAAAGATAGGCATGCACAAGACAGAGCGAACATTAACTGCTCAATTTGCAAACCTGGCCTAAGCAGCAAACACACTTGCCCAGCTGCAAGTACTGCTTCACTCTCGTCAAGACCAGCAGGCATGCACAGGCTAGTCAAGATTTAGACAGGGGCAATTTGGAGATGGTAAGCAAATCTGGCTTCTATTTATATTGTGCCATCACCTAGGTTTCTAACAGAAGCAGGTGAAATGAATAAAAGCATGAAACAACTGAGAAAGAGGTGATATTTCAGTGAAGGAATGCACAGAGGAACAAATGGAAAACCCACCCTACGTTGTTACTGCAATATCAGCAATATTGTGCCTGTGTACATTAGTTAGTGTTTCACAGCTTCGCATCTCTCTACCCAGGCAAGCTCCACTGATGTTGGACAACACTCTACATAGTATTTCTGCTCTGCTCCAGGAAGCCACATCCCTCCTTCAGAGCAAATAACAGAAGCAGAGCTGCTACGTGTGCAGCCTGTGGTGTCCAAGGCTGTCAATAAGGAGAAATCTTCATATATTTACATAGGGTTTGGTCCACAGGGGACTAACTGATCTGGGGGAAAGGCAGCCAGGGAAGCTACCCAGAGCTGCACAACAGAAAGGGCTAGAAAACCTTACCCCTCCTCTCCCCACTACCTCCACAGCCCCCCTGAACTTTTTCCTTCACTTTCCAAACCCTTGGTGCCTCTGCCACTACCACCCTTAAGGTTTCTGTTGATAAGTCCAAGAAATAAGGGAAATCATCTGAAGGAGAGAAGTGGCAATTTCTTTGCCCAGGGCCCACAATAGCTCTTAATGGACTAAGCTCATGCCCACAGTTTGTTGGTCCGCTAGATATAATGAGCCAATACTTCTCATGATATTTCTGAGATTTAAGGATTACAGCATATGGAGCATGTGAGTCAACAGGCAGAATGTGCTAGCCAACAGTCTCTGGCCTCTCCATTTGACCCGCTACAGTCAATGCAGCTCTGGCACTAGCAGCAGCCAAAGACCTGTCCTGAACTGATTACTTTTTCCTACGTACTTCTTTTTCCAAGAATTCACGGGAAGAAAGAAGAAAAGAGGCAGGCTGTAGTTTTTTGAGATTTGGGGTGCTGTTTTTTAATGCCATTTAACATTAAAAACATTTTGGGTCTTAGAAGTAAAAACATGGAAGTTTAATACAAGAGATGTATTCCCTTGCATCCAGCCTCGCAACCTGTAAGGGACAGTTTTGGCAGAGCAAAGGCAGGTTCTGCAGTTCTCTGCCTTGAGGGACTTAACACCAGAGCACAGAAAAGAGAGTAAGCACCAAGAACAGCTTAGTAACACCTCCACACTCTCAAAGACTTCAGAGAACGAGCTCAAGAAGAGAGGCAAGGGGACAGAAACAGCAAGTAGCACACCAACTCCATGCACTCAAAATTGTTCTGATTGGCAGCGCTGGGCTTCCACCCAAACAGTGCATTTCCCCAGTTGCTGGGCACAATCTTGTCAGATCTCATCTTCAGTCTGCCTGTCACCTCCCTGAAGTTTAGAGAAAGAGATGCTGCAAGCAAGAGTGTGTGCAGGAATCACTGCAAATACAAAATCAGTTCTTTGAAAATTCGGCCCTCATATTGTAAAATGTTTTGCTGGACAGGTTTCTGCAAGAACATTCAGCATGCTATAATTGTAATAAAATGACAAAGACTATGGCAAAAAGTTTTGAAAGCCAAGCAGACTGTAGTTACGTATTACAGCTTTTAATTCATTCTCAAGATTCATTCTGTCTTTGAGCTATACATAAATCACAACCAATTGGGGCTGAATGAACCAAGAGTGACAAATCACACCTAGAAGTCTGCAAAATATGCAATTCCTTTTATTATTTATTTCATCTAAGGAATAGCAAATAAACTTATGAACAATGACAGTATGCAACTGTAAAAATGCTGCACATTTTATCAGGATTAAGTGGTAAATTTGTATGGGGATTAAGAGGCAGAGCAGAGAGCAACAAAATAACACCAAAGATTGAAAAAAAAAAAAATCATGTCTCTGAATTTCAGAGTTAATTTTCTCTGCCATCTTCTTCCTTCCCCTGTCATTCCATTCCGAGCTACTTTCAACTTAATAGTTTATGGAAACACCTTCTAACAAAGCATAGTTCTGGTCTAATTGCTATTAGCCATCACCAAACCAGGTAAATTTTGGGAGCCCCTAAAAAACCATTACAGATCTTACAAGCAAAGAAGGACACAATCACCAAAAGTTTTTCTGTTTACTACAGAGTCACAATGTGAAAGACTAGAAAAGTTGTGCCAGAATAGTCTTTACATAACTAGTCAATTTTCACTGGGTACTTTTTGTATCAAAGGTGGCAGTGCAGGGGAACGGACGTTCCCACACAGCAATCAACCATAAGGAAGAAAAGAATAGTTCACCAGACAGATACTCAACTGTATCTTAGTTGTGCAAAGACTAACGTTCTGGCATAGAAAAGTACATATAGCTACGGAAGTTAAAAATCTAACACTTGAACAGACAACAAAATATTGATGGGAATTACTACACATTCACCAACCTGAAGAGGGTATCTTTATTTCTTTGGACCTTTATTTTCTGTGGAATAAAAACTCACTTCTTGCAGAAAGGGAAAAAAATTAATCCAAGCTGAGTCAGTTAACTGATAAAAATCAGTGGCTAGAGCTTGTTAAGTGCTTTTACAGGAATGCAAAAGTGAATGGCCATCAGCAACATTAGAGCAGTCACCCAAAAGAAAACTACAGACAAGTTCAAGGCTTTGGTTTATGCCACCTGATAAACTAGTACTCCAAATATATGACTCTTGTGGACAACTAAGGAAAGAACGTTTCGAACTATACAGTATCTTAATGCAAAGGAAAAATACCATAAATTGCATATGTGCAGCTCTCTAAGACATCCAATACTCTAAGGTTGGATACTAACTAAACCTTGTGGCTTCCAATTTACTTTTGTCATAAAAATTGAACAAGTTATTATGCACTGCAATTACTTAGCAATTACATTAGTAACACATGCAAATTGTTGCTACACAAAGAAAAGTTTCCATCTCTAAATACAGAAAGAAAATTCTTAAAGCAAGTTACTTTATGAATAAATGGAAACTTCTAAAGTATTTTTCTTGCCCAGCACTATTTTTGTGTATATAAGAACATAAGCAGACAAAAGCTGGATTTTTTTGTTGCTGTTGTTTACGTGACATTATGCTGAACGAGGAAGAAGCAGCAGTGATGAAAGAATAATTGTTGTTGAGTAAAAACTGAATGTCACTATGTGGTTTATAAGGCGTTCAGGCAATAAATGAGATAAACCCATGTAGCTCAATGCAGACAACTCCTCAGTTGAAGGAACAAGTTGCAGCTTCAGGCATGTTGACTTCAGTCTCCCAAACATACTCTCTTTTCCAGGAGGTCACATTACACACCTTTACCTGAGCATCTTTGCCAAAGGAAGGAAACACAAGCTGGAACTAATACTAGCTCTTCCTACACCTTGGCAGAGTATACAATTTCTTAGAACAGACAAACATACAGTTAATGCTGTATTACATTGTAAATAGTTAACCAGCTGCATGAAGAGTTTACTGCAAAGGGTGGCAACCTTGAGAAAATAAAGGATTTGAGAAACATCTTATTAATTTAAGCAAGAGATATTTTTATTCTGCAAGCATGGAATAGAGACTTCATATCACCTCATCCAATAACGTAACAGTCATTTTGGGCCAAGGCAATAGTCCACTTAGCTTAGTACCACACTGCTGACAGCATTCAGCAGCTGATGATTGTTGAAAGAGTGTAAGCACAAAGGAAGTACTGTTCTTTATTCATCTATCTTCTGCTCGTGTGATGATTGTGGAAAAATCTCTCTCTGACCTTCATTTCATTATATTAATAGCTTGAGAGTTTTCTCCCTGACATATGAACGAATAAATCAAAGTTTTTTTTTAAAAAAAAAGAGAGAGGGGAAGAGTACGGTTTCCAAGCTCAAGGAATTTTGCAAAACTTTCTGGAGATGGATCTCAATCCCCAATCCTGGTTTGCAAATCTTAACCATATGTATTAGGACTGAAATACAAAGAGAGAGGACTAACCATATGCTTTACTTTATTGACTCATTAAGTCATAAACATTCTGGACCTTATTTCTGACCAGAATTGATGTGTTGAACATTGGGAACATGTATTTCCTCATTCACCTCACATCGCCCACATTAAATATTACTGCTTACATGTGTCCCTAAGTTCTAGGAGAGGCTTGTAAACACTCGTGGATTCCCAAACATCCAACATGGTATGCTTCCCCAGCACTTGAGTGCCACGCAGACTGGACAGCGCTGCTACTTGCATTTACCAGAACACGGAAAGCCTCAGCTTGCCACTAGTCTCTGAATGTGCTCATGAATAATGCGTTATACAAGATGCTTTAGAAGAGCCCCAGGATCAAATTCTGCTCCCAGTTATGCCTATGCAGTCTCATATCAAAGGGATTACATAAAGTTGAGAGAAATGTCTTTCTTTAGAAATCATAAAAACTCATTGATATTCTTTCTCTCTTCTTCCCCAAGCAACAGGATAAATTTCCTCTAGAAGTCAAACCACTGTCAATATGATCCAACAAGTATTTAAGCCTAACAATCTCAGCAGTATCTTTTAATACCCACAAAGGAGATTTTAAAAAAAAAGCTGCAGAAGCAGTCTGTGACATTTAAGAGTCCCGTGCAATACTGTATGATGCGTTACAATAGCTACTGTTCCAACAAAGAAAAAATACATATGCCATACAAGTTTAGTATCATAGCTGGTCCTTCAAACTTAATTACATAGAGTACAGTCACAGCAATTTCTGATCAGTACTTTCATGTAAATAAGAGTTAAAAAAGAGTGCCATATAACTCATTTTGAGACATGTGAATCTGCAAAAAAATTGAACCTAGTGTCTCAAATACCATAAAAGAGCACACATGAACATGTGATTCTACTCCTGCCCCCCAGATCAGCAGCAAACTGCTTCATTTCAGTAGTACTGGATCCACATCCTACTAAGAGGGAAGTAACAGTTGCATTTGGAATAAGAAAGTCTATTCTTGCACATCAGCATGAAAAGCTCTGTCTTCTTATTTGTGACTTACCTTGGCCCTGGGCATCACTGATGAAGAAAGCTGCAACAGCTAAAAAAGCCAAGAGGAAACAGCTCTGTATCTCATACCGACAAAGCATCTTCTTCCCCTCAATACACACAGTATCAGCAGGTCTGAAAACACACAGAACAAAAAGATTTATTAAACCTGCAAATATAAGGCATCCACTTTAATAAAAAGTGTGGGCAAAATCTGGATTCCATTAAAAAAAAATTCGGAATTTGCCACAGACATCAGTGGAGCCAAGACTTCATCCTCACAGCAGTTTTATAACCAAAGCACATTTTACCTGAAAGGGACAAAGAACCCCATTTGGGCCACTCAACAGTTCTGAAAATCTGGCCCATGGAAAGAGAAAACTGATATTCTTTGCTAAGCATACATGAGTATTGGAAGCAGAGTTTGCATAACAAGGTAAAATGGGTATCTCTATACAACCCAGTGTTGCAAGTACCTTATCAAGATACCTGTGGTAGAGAACTCTGAAGCTCTCAATAACAAAGTAGGACTAAAACTATTATCTACTTTATATCCAGAAAGTATCCAGAATGGGATGTTAAATTATGTATTTCAGGAGTCTGTAATAAAAATAAAATAAAATTTTAAAATTTTTTTAATTTTTTAAAAACAGAGAGATGAGAACTGCCCTGCAAACCTACCATAAAATAGCAAATCCACGTACTCAATAATCCCAGTGAAATAATCATTGATCTGTTCAACTGAGCAATTTTGCATATCAGTTGTCAAAAAAGGCAGAACTTTATTCTGAGGAAACACAAGTCCTCTTCTCACTGTCCTCTACAGCCTACTCTATTTTTCCTTTTTCTACCTTATTCATCTCATTCTGTGCTCTCTTGCTCTCTGTTGTACCACCTGGCACTTACAGTGACTAAAGCAGACACAGCTCAAAAGGCACGTAGGATATCAGCTGAGTAAGCACTAATTCTATTTGTAGGTAAAGCCATGGTCAAAAATATTTACTCTATCAGTTAGGGACATCAACACTTTAGAGTGTAACACTGTATGATCACTCAAGGTAGTCCCAGGTGAACTAGTTGGGTTACAGGAAGCAATTCTGGTGCCAAAGAACAAGTCCCAGAGGGATAATTTCGCTGTCCACAGAAGCCTAGGTTAAGAACAGCACAAATTTCATTATCTGAACTTGGCCTTTAACACTTTCCAGTACAGTTATTCAACATATATAGAAGCACCTCTCAAGATACATCAACAGGTATGTAACATCCTGCTCATAAATGTTTATCTATCACTTAACTTTACTGCACTAGTTTCAGTCGATTTTCTGGGCTAGGAAGAAGAATTTTTGCTGCCCTCTCCTGTGAGTATTTTACAGGAGAATTAAATTAAGATGATTAATAGTAGATTTGTTGCTGTCAACAAAGAGTCAGCATTTGAAAGTTTACTTTGGTAAATCTTGGTTTATGTATTTCTGTTTTGCAGGTCTCTCCCATTCACCTCCTGTGTCACTTTCTCTAATATTCCCAAGATACCACCATTGAATTTGCCTTCCATGTTTTCATTGTCTTCTGAGGAAGGCAGAAAGCAAGTTGTTGAACCGCTATCTAAAAATATAAAAGACAGACTGAAGTACCTCAACCATTATTAAACAGTTAAGAGGGTAAGACCTACAGCTCCTTCTCTCTCCACGTATGTACAATTTGCCACAGTTATCCCAGGACTTGGTAGGTCTCCTGCTGCAAATCCCAGCCATTAATGATTGATATGCCACCTAGAAATATATAGGGGGATTAATCATTGTGAATTCCATCCCCACAGGTTACCTACGTTTTAGCCAAATTATCAACAAATTTCACACTACTTAAATATGTATTTTGAATCCATCTCTTACAGTATAAACCTCAAGACAAAGGCAAATAGCTAGATCCAATAACAAAAATGTGCACCAAAAACTGTCTTGGAAAACGTCCTCCAGATGGAATTCAGAAACCCAAGCAAAGTGCCCAGGCTTCCTACTACTACACACACAGTCACACACTCAAGGACTGGATCCAGACTAGCCAGCACAGTCAGCAGACAGTTGCCTAGTGTCAGGCAATAGGAAAAACTAAGACAGTTAAGTCTTAAACAGTCTGAAATACACCTCTTGTGTATCTCACATTGGGTATCAAGGCTTCTCCCCTCACTCAGGAATACAACCTGGAGTAAGTAAACGTAGACTCTTAAAAGAACAGCATACAACTCTTCTTCAATGCAGTCACCACTGACGATGTGTGGATTTCCCTCCATGTAATAACCCAGACATTAAAATATTCATGCACAGTGGTGGCTCAATTCCCCATCTGCTAGATTTGATATAAACCCTCCTCCCAAATAAGGGCTATAAATACTAACTGACAGGTAATTCTGCATAGAAACACTCTCCACTGCTGCTTTTAGAGAAAAGCCATTGCGCAGAGAAGATTTATTGGGATACATACAACTAGTGCTGGATAAACTAGGCACAAGTTCACCTCTGCAATGACCCGCACTTCAAGGTTCACTTCACCAGGAAGGGCAACCACCAGTCTGCAGCCACCTTGTGGGAATAGAAAGAAATATTCCATTCCTCCTGCTTTTTACAAATTTCACCTTTTATTAACTATTTGATAAGGCATTTATCTGACAGAATAGCCCTGGCAGCGGAGACCAAACCCTCCTAAGCCAAGAGCCCTGCCCGTGAGGGAAGCCCCACTCCCCCCCGTGTGCTCGCAGCTCCTCTCCCGGGTGTGCTCCAGGCCCGGGAGCAGGGCACCTTCTCCCGAGGGAACAACCTGCCTTTGAGACCTCCCAGCCCGGCAGAAACACGAGGTACGTCTTCATGCTCCGTACCAACCTGGCAAGGAAGCTGAGCCGCCCCGGCGCCGCTCCCCGAGGCAGGCAGGTCAGCGCTGCCCTCCTGAGCGGGGGCCCGCGGGTTATTTCTCCTGTCTCGGTAGCTCGTTATGGAGCTGCGTGACCCAGCGCCCACCCGCTGCCACGGAACAGCAATACGGTTCTCGGCTGGACGTCCCGCTGGGCGAAATGAAGAGCGCGACCTGCCCCGGCACCGCCGCGCCTCGAGGGAGCCGCCGGGCCCGCCGCCATGGCCGCCGCCCCCACACGGGAAAGGCGGGAAGGCGGCGGAGGAGGCCGGCGGTGAGGCGGCGGTACCGCCCCGGCTCTCGCAGACCCGCCAGCGGTGCCACAAGCCGACGGGCGCGTTTCGTCCGCCTCTCCACAGCCCCCGCAACACAGCTCCAGCCTGGCCGGAGGGGCCGCGGCTCACAAACACGCCGCTGCTCCTCACCCCCCGATTCCTCTTAGGGCGCTCCCCGGCACCCACGGGCCTCCCGTTTGAAAGCGAATTCCCCGCGCCCCGGGTTAAGAAAGGGGCAGCGGGGAGTTCGTGGTCTCCGCCGAGCTAAGGCGAGGGACGGGCCCGGTGAGACCACGGGGCTGCCGCCGGCAGCCACCCAGCCGCAGGGAGCGGAGAGCCGCCGCCGGCAGCCACCCAGCCGCAGGGAGCGGAGAGCCGCCGCCGGCAGCAGCCCGCCGTGGCGGGGCCGGGCTCGCCTGCCCGGGCAGCCACCCGCTAAAATAACCCCCTCCGGGCGCCGGGCGTGAGGAGCCGGCGCGAAGCGATCTGCCTCGACGCGCCGCGGAAGGGAGGCAGGATGCATCCCCGGGGTGACGCTGGCAGCAGCCAGACCCTCCGTTTTAAAGTGTGGCTGGTTATTTTAAAATTAAGATTATTATTAAAAGTAAGGCTTTTGCAGGAGTTTCTGAGGGGGTCCCCCTCCCCACCCCAACCTCGCCGCTTCCCACCGCTCCATCCCCTCACCAGCTCTCCCTGCCCGGGCTCCGCTCCGGCCGCCGCGGGGGTGGCCGGGCAGGTGCGCGGGAAGCGCTCCTACCCCTCGCCCCCCGCGGGCTCTTAACGCCTCGGAGCCAGCCCCCACGCCCCAGCCCTCGGGGGAGACGGAGCGGAGCTCACACCGACCTGCGCGGGCATCAGCGGGGGAGCAGCCCGTGGGGGTGCGGCTGCTCGTTTTCACGCGTGGCTGTGGGTGTCGAGCCGGCTGCGGGAGAGCCGCTTCCCGCCGCTCTTCCCCTCGCTGCGCCGCATCTGATAAGGCGAAAGGGTAGCGAAAGGAGGCGGGCAATTATAGAGCAGAAGGTGGAAAGACGGGGGGCGGGGGGGGAAGAAAAAGAAGGCACGGGCGCTGCCTGAGGTCCAACCCTCCGCCCCCGAGCCCGAGCGCCGCGGCGGGGGCGCGGCCAGGTGCGCGGGGAGGCGCGGCCGGGGGGGCTCGGCTGGGGGGGCTCGGCGTGCCGGGGGTCCGGGCAGCGCTCCGGGCGCCGGTGCTGTGCCTTTCGGGGTCCCCTTTCTTCTGGTTTTGCTGCCTTTTCACGCATTTTCCTCTCCCCGAAGTTATTCCTTCGCTTCGTTTTAGATGATTTAAAAGGTGCCTACACGGCAATAGTGCTGGGAATGAGAGTATCCCCCATTGCCGGGTGTTGCGATGTATGGATTAATGATTCATCGGGGAAATATTTATATTAAAGTATTCCAGTATTTGTCTGGCTTAGTATAAGCCTTGATTAAAAGCGTCGTAGTACATATGCACATTTTCACCATATGCATAGATACTGCAATGGGGACGTGGAATTGCAGAATCTATATTCATATGGAAATATGAGTTACGCTATGGTATACCCTGCAGAATTTACAATTAAGGCTACTACTCACGAAGTTTGTAAGTCCCGAGAATTTAAGAGGTGAATGAAAACATTCATTTCAACATGCCTGGTCATCTGTATAAAATTACAAATGAAATCACGGAAGGATTGCAGTTAAGAAATGGCAGGCGTAGGTGAAACAGAGATGTGCATCCCTTAACGTAAGTAGGAGCCCCTTCTAGGGAAGGGGAAGGCAGCAAGTCTGGGGGAGTTGACTGTGACTAACTGTAAAGCGGGACCTTCTGTTGCTGAGGAGGATTCCCAGTCCTGCAGGCTCTTGTCCAAATTCACAGTTCACAGCTATCTTTCCACTGAAACTGTAGAAGTGTTTGAGCTTTAAAGAAGTTCTTTAAGTCCAATTGTTTTCTACAGCAAAGGTTAAAAAGCATTCCGAAATCTAGAAAGCATCTCCCAGATCTAGGAATCTCGGAGATACTGTCATCTGCAGTTATTCCACTGCACCACCAGCTGTGTGGTACCAGTCAAGAAGAGAGCAGCTTGCAAGATAACAATTCCGAATAATTGTTCAGAAGGAATAAGATGTTCAGCTCATTGATGCTAAATGTGATACGTTTTGTACCTTTTCAGTCCCTAATTTATGTATTTAGCTAAAGAATAATATCCAGAAGACAAGGAAGCAGATGGATAGGACTATTTGCAATACCCTTGAAGACTCGGTAAATGTAGAGAGATAAATCAGCCTAATCCATGACTGCTGCTGGCTCATGTATTTCAGGCTAGGACAAGGAACAGCCTGCCAAAGGCAGAGTCTGGCTCCCTCTCTTTCTTTTTTCTCCCCTCGGATTTATAATGTAGTATGCAAAGTCCATGAGCACCATCCTGTGGCTGCATCCAGGCAGAGTACTGGGACTCACAGTAAAAAGTCTTGAGGATCCCACTGACCAGTAAATAGATTCTGAAACTCTCTGCAGCCTTCAAATGACTTTAAACTTTAATTTTGAGTCACCTGTTCGCATCAGAAATGAAACTAATATTTTTAATTTATGCAAAGTATGTACTTTCAAGGGTAACTGCTGATTTTGTTTGTATCAGTTTATTCTCCTGATTTACAATGTTATTTTTACACCATTTGTCCACTTTTTAGAGTGAATTGTGCCTGTTACCATTGAGCTTTAGTCAGCTTCCTCTGGAAAGCACGGTAGATCTCCTTGCATAATTAGAAGGAAGAGTTCATGTTGTTCAAAAGTTCAAGCTAAAAGTTAAAAGGTAAAGCTTCCTTTCAGTTTAAGGAAGTATAAGTTGCTTGGCTAGTATAGATTCCATGAAATTTCTATAAATAGAATTACATGGGAATGATATTGAAAACACAGCTGGAACCCAAGGCAAGTGCCACAAAGAATAGCATTAGTGCAGGCTGGTGAGCTCAAAGTGAACTGGGCTGAATATCTAATGGTACGATTGAACCAAGTAATGGATCACTGACAGCACTATTTGTGGGAACTGAACAGAAACCAAAATAATGGATGTTTTGTGTGGCTGTGTGTAAGAATTACACTGTAATTATCAATCCTTAGCTTTTTAGGATATACTTACTTAGAATATTTTTCTGACTTTTTCTGATATATTAATGAATGCAATGTTAATTGTGGCACCATTTTTCACGAGACTTTAGGGAAATAAGAATATCGAGTTTGGGGGATATTTTCAAATTGCAAATAATTATAAACTAATCAAGTCTTGTATTTTTTTATTACAATGATGTTTTCAAAGGTGACTAGTGTTTGTATATCCTAAACTAATTTATTTTACAGAGATGTACATTTTTAAATGCCCTCTTTCCCCTAGCATCCAAAAACTCCAATCACATGAAAGATTTTGAATATGGATATCCATATTTGCATGACTTGAACTAGTTCCCAAGGCCTAATAACAATTCTTAGAAATTTTTTTTTTTGCTATTGAAGGACCTGAAGAACACAAAGACAGAGGCAATACATGAGGTAAAGCATAGCTGACTTTTGCTTTAAATTTTTTAATTCTTATTAAATATGATGGTACATACAGTGCTTTTTGGAAGGTGCTCTGCCAAGATCAATCTGTCAATGCTTATGATAATTAAGTGACTTATGAAGTCATGTGCTGAGAGATTGGAGAAGGACTTAGGACTGTGTTCTTCCCAAATTAAAAATACAGAAAACATATTTTGATGAAAAATGTGATTGTGATACACCACCTTTAACATATTAGCCAATCTTGCTTTTTAAAGCTTCTTGTCTTCAGTAGTGAAAATAATTTCACACTTATTTTGTGATAAGAATATGCAGTGAAATGACTTCTGAAAAGGGTAGCTATTTTTTGTGAAATATTTTTTTTTTCTAGTGACTTTCTTTGTGCTACAGCTGTTTCTCTGTTATCAACCCCACAAATGTGGCTTTTTACAGCTCTGTTTTTAGGCAGGAACTGACAGAGTTGTCAGGCTTTGCTTTGTTACCGGTTGGCATGTCTGATGAGTCATTTTCATTTCCTTGATACTTTTTAGAATATTTCAGTGCTGTCAGCACTTTAGTGAGCTGCTAGGTTTATAAGTTTATTACACGTAATGAGGTAAGTGAAAGGGATACATAGAAAGCCCGATTCATGCCATGGCCATTGAAGTGTAACTGTTCATGTTTAGGGTTGGTTCTGCTCCTCCAAATGTGCAGGAAAGAGAGCAAAATGGGGCAAAGGGAGCACAGGGAGATGGGAAAATACAAATATTTCTCAGTCATATATTTTTCTGTTCATCTCTCAGTATGAGGGTTCCAGAAGGTAATGGGAAGAATGACAAGTTTAGTGTTCCATAAAGTCAGTTTTTTCATTCTGCAGTCAAATTAGATTCCTTTAGATTTGTGAGGTGAGATTCATCTATCCTGGGTGTACACTTCAACATCTGAGGTAGTTGCTGAGCCCTTTTCTGACCAATGCTGAGGAACAGACATATATGAGCCTGGAGACATGGCCAGGAGCTAAGGTCCCTCGTCTTACCCTCTAACAAATGTAGCTTATCCAGATCCATTTAGGGAGGGAGTTGAGCTACATGTTACAGTCCTTGAGCAGCAGGGAGGCTCCTGAGAAACTGGGGTCCCAGCCTCTAATTCCTGCACCCATAGCCTCCTCACAGCTGCAGTGAAAAGGCAGTCTGAGGAGAAGGAACACGCCTCCACAAAATCCAATGTGAATCAAAGTGAAGACGTTTATTAAGCATAAGCTGTCCCTTTTATACATTTTGTACTTTCCCTGGCTGTAAGCATGTGCATTGCTATTCGTTAATATTACTAAACATACTCTTCTTTGATGTGTTGATTGGTCACTGCTCTGCCACTGGTCCTTCCTTAATTGGCTCCATCAGTTCTTGTTTCTTCTCCTCTGTGTTCGGCTCCCACCGGCTACTCCCTCAATTCTTGTTTGCTCAGCTGCTGTTTTTCCTCATCTCTCGAAGGTCGGCTTGTTGACACTAGCTACATGAATCTTCTCACGCAGCTAGGCCTTCACTCCATACTCTCATACTTCTGGCTCATTACATGACCATTCTGCTCCAAAAACCCCTCTACAATTCCCCCTTTCTTTTCTTGAGCCAGAAAGGCCGTGTTTATTGTCCGCTGCAGGGCCCTTTGCAAGCAGGAGAATAAACACGGTAATACAAGGATGATAATACAAATCACAAACAATCCCATCAATAGCATTTTAATCAATCCGACCAGCCACCCTCCAATTCCCAAATTACCCAACCAGTCATCCAGGAACCCATGCTGTTCCCGTATTTTCTGTGTGGCATCCATGAGCTCTTTGATCTACTTATGAATTGACCTGGAATGATCGTTCAGATCCATGCAACACATCCCATCAAACTCCTGACATCCGTGACCATGCACTAATAATAAAAAATCTATAGCAGCTCTATTTTGTAAGGTAACATGTCAGATACTATCTACATCATTGGCTAATGTTCCTAAAATTCTAGAAGTTTGATCAGCTCTTTTTGCAACCCAGCAAGCTAAATTTCGCAATTGTGTTAGTCCTTGTGCAGCAGCAACACCCGGTGCAAAAATAGAAGAAAGAACTACTTTGGTCCTAGACCATAGTTCTACCTCATCTTTACATTCTTTCCCTAAGGTAGTGACACTTCTTTTAATCTTGTGTAGGTTAGTGTGGTTTAATATGACCTTTCGTGTAGGCATTAGTAAGCTTAATTTACCTATGGTACACGGACCTCCCAGTTTTTTACTGGGCAGCCCTGGCCAAGCCCTATCTCCACAAATTAGGAATAAACCTTCTGGTAATTTTCTAGGCATGGCCAAATCCGGTGCTGGCTCTGTTCGACTGCGCCCTACGTTTGCACACCAGATAGATTCATTTTGCCACAATGGATTACTGGGTGTGACATTTTGTAATCTCTTTATGTCGTTCTGATAAATGTTTGATCCCTCTGTGTAATTGAAAAACACACAGGATTCTGCCTCTAAAGTTCCTAGGTTGTCAAGTTCTTGGGGCTCTAAGGGACTGACAGGCAAGCTATCGTCCCATAAATCCCAACGTTCGCCACATTTCATTGCATTCTCACAGAGGCTCTGTTTCAGCACAGTCAACCCTGCCACTATCTCCTTACTTTCAGATCTGTTTAAGGGGACCCCCACTAGAAATGTATGAAAGGGTTGTTCAGGCTGAGCTAAGGAGGCACAAAACTGCGTCTGGTTCAAGCTCCGCATCAGAGTCACCCAAACGTTGTGACTCCCCTTCCATGGTGTAGGTGGAAGGACTATCGGTTGATGACCTTTTGTCAGGTCCAGGATCCAAAGCAGGCTTAACACAGAAAAAACAACCCCTTGCTTCATCATGACTGCGCCTTTTGCTCCCTTTTCTATACCTCCCACGCAAACCTTTTTTCACACTTCCCGCAGTCAGGGCACTGGATCTCTCGAGAGGTCAGTGTTCCGAGGCAGATCCTGAGTTGGCTCCTGTAGTTCAGGTTGTTTTTGTAGCCACGGCTTCACCCACTTAGCTGGTACCCATTTGGCTCCTGTATCTGTAACGACACATGCATACCCTCGACCCAACGTTATTAATTTCATTGGACCTTCCCACACACCAGTCACCCCATTTTTTACCATCACTTTGGCTTGTTCCTGTTCTTTCTGAAAAGCCTCCATACCTCCCTTTAACCCTGCACCATGTTTTACTGCTGGAGGTACAGAGTAGTCCTGTGGCAAGCGTAAAAAGTTTAGTACATAAAGCGCTTTACACAACCTGTCAGGAGGAGATAGCCCTGGCTCTCCCCCTTTTTGTTTTTGTAAAAGGTGTTTCAGAGTTTGATTCATGCGCTCCACAATAGCTTGTCCCGTTGGTGAATGTGGGACACCTGTTATATGTGTTATACCCCACAGTTGGAAAAAGTCCTGTGTGGCACGTGCCACATAGCCTGGGCCATTGTCCGTTTTAATCGTCTGTGGAATGCCCAGGGCTGCAATAGCAGAACGCATGTGTCGTTGAACGTGTTTGCTGGATTCGCCTGTTTGTGCTGTAGCCCAGGTAGCAAGGGAGAAACAGTCAACACTCACGTGGACATATTTCAGCCGTCCAAATTCGGGGATGTGTGTTACATCCATTTGCCATATCTCCAACGGTCCAGTACCGCGGGGGTTGACACCAGGTACTAAACCACCCCCAAGATGTTGACAGTCTGGACAGGACTGGACTATCCCACGTGCATCTGCACTGCGTAGCCCAAACTGACGCCGCAATACCTTAGCAGATTGATGGAAAAAGGCATGGGATCGTTGTGCTTGAGCGAAGCGATCAATTGAAGGCGCAGCCCAGGCAGGTGCGACAAGTTTGTCTGCCCGAGCATTGCCTTCAGCTAAGCCTTCCAGGAGTCCTGTGTGACTACGGATATGTGTGATGAAATATGGATGCAGTCGCTCTGTCAGCAAAAGCCATAATTCATGAAAAAGTTGGTATAGTTGTTCATTAGCTATCTCTCTGAGCAGAGCACGCTCCATCCTCTGGACAATCCCTACGACATATAAAGAGTCACATACCACATTAACAGGTGCTGTGTTCCATCGCCTGAAGACCTCCACTACAGCTCGCAATTCTAATTGTTGTGTAGACCCTTGAATGTCAGATAAAATTACATCATGCCACTTCCCATTGTCTAGCCATGTTAGTGCTGCTTTTTGAGCTTTGCCTCCAGCATCTGTAAAAACGGTGACACCACTGACCGGACGTTCTGACCTTTTTGGTAATTCTTCCCATTGACCCAATTGCAGCACAGAGAAGTATTTGTGAGGGGGTAGACGTACCTTCAACTCGCCCCTATAATCCAATAACGCAACTTGTAATGGTATGGAATTTTGTAATGCCCATTGTAGATACTCTGCAACCAGTGGAATAACCAAAAAAGCAGGTTCGACGCCTGCTATCTCTACAACCCTCTGCCTTCCTTTCATTACAAGTTGTGCTATGGCCTCTACTTTCGTAGTGATGGTACGTTTTGGTTGCATAGGCAAAAAGATCCATTCCAGCACATGCAGAGGATCCTTGTCAGTCACCCACTGCATAATTAATGCCAGGGGGTGGCGATCGTGATTGATAACCAATACTCCAATACTGTAATCTGGGTCCCAACGGTGAGTGTATGCCATAGCTATTTTGGTACTCAGGTGTTTCAATGCCTGCTCAGCTTCCTGTGTCAATGTGCGGGGGGCATCTGCACCGCCTCCTCCCTTTAGCAATTGCATCAAAGGTGCCAATTCAGCATTGGTGAGACCACACAGGGTTCACACCCAATTGAGGTCTTCCAACAGTTTTTGTACATCATTTAAAGTACTGATATTCACACGAATTTCTAGTTTTTGGGGTCTAACAGTTGTTTTGGTAATTTCCCACCCAAGGTACTTCCAGTTTTCCTCCTGTTGTACCTTTTCTGGGGCTATTTGCAATCCACCTTTTGCTAGTTCAGTCTGCAGTGTATTAATCAATTGTTTTTTATCCAATTGTTTCCCTGCTATTAGAATGTCATCCATATAATGGTATATAATCAAATTTGGAAAATTCCTTCGCACAGGAGCAAGTGCCCAGGCCACATACATTTGACACATTGTCGGTGAATTTTTCATTCCCTGTGGTAACACAACCCAATGATAGCGTTTCATAGGTGCAGCTTTGTTCACTGATGGCACCGAAAAAGCAAATTTCTGATAGTCATCAGGGTGCAAAGGGATGGTGAAGAAACAATCTTTTAAGTCAATGATTAAAATGTCCCAATCTTTAGGGATCATATTGGGGGATGGGAGCCCTGGTTGTAGGGTTCCCATATCATCCATGACCTCATTGATTTTTCAAAGGTCATGTAACAAACGCCATTTGCCACTTTTTTTCAGAATAGTAAATATTGGGGTGTTCCATGGGCTTGTTGTGGGCTCAATATGACCTTTTTCCAGTTGCTCCTGTACCAAGCTTTCAAGGTGGGCGATTTTTTTCTGCAGACAGCGGCCATTGATCAACCCAAACTGGGGTTTCTGTTTTCCAGGTTAGTTTTAGGATTGGTCGCCCTTCATCAATGGCCGCCTCTAAAAACCCTCACTGTTAGTTACCAAACGTGCCCCTAATTGACTTAATGCATCTCTCCCCAGTAAACAAATGGGGACAGGCATCACATATGGTCTTACTGTACAGGTACTCCCATCCTGCAATTTGCAACAAATCACATTTGTACTGATTTTAGTGGTCTGTATTCCCCCGACCCCCAAAATGGGCGTAGGGGGGATCTCCAATGGCCACGAATGGGGCCACGCTGCTTGACTGATTATTGTAACGTCTGCTCCAGTATCAATCAGCACACTGACCACGCAAGTTTTCCCACCAGGTTCTTTTAGTGTTACCCGTTCTGTTGGTTTTGCCTTGCTGATATCCATTGCCAGATAAATGTCAGCCTGGCCTGTTGATCCAAAACCCCCAGCCCCTCTTATCTGATTCCCAGCTGTGGGCACAGCTGATTTAAAGGGGACCAGTTGTCCAATTTTTTCTCCTTTGGGTATATGAATTGGTGGCAGGGGGGTCCATACCATAATAGATATGACCTTTGTAAAATCGGCATCAATTATACCGGGTAAAACGAAAAGACCTTTTCGGGTTGTAGAGGATCGCCCGATAAGTAAGGCACTCAACCCGTGACCCAGTGGGCCTTTCATATCGGTGGGTATACATTGTACTTGCGGGTCTATCAGTCACCTCTACTGCTGTGGCAATGTCCACCCCAGCACTCCCTCTTGTGGCGGCGCCGACGCCATCCAGGCAGCCCGGGTGGAAGACCTGTTTTGTGTCATCGCGCTGGGTCTCCTCGCGCTCGCCCACCCGTTTCCCAGCCGAGTTCCCTGCTTAGTGAATCTAGATCGGCATTCATCTGCACGGTGACCGTATTTCCGGCAGCGATTGCAGGCCCCTGCAGACTCGTGACTTTTTACTCGGCATTGAGCCTTAAGGTGTCCCGGTTTGCCACAGTTGTAACATTTTGGTCCCTGATCGCCTCTCCCTGATCGTACTAGAGGTTTTACCGCAGCTGCAAACGCTGACGCCATGTATCCTGCTGTTTCTTCCGTTGTTCCTACGCGCTCACACGCATCCATCATTTCTGCCAGGCTAGAATTTTTGGGTAATGTCTGTAAAATGCGCTTACAAGTAGGATTAGCATTGTCGACTGCCAACGACATTAGCAACGCCTCTCGAGCTACATCGGTCAGCGATGCCCTTTCCAATGCTTCACGCAATCTTTCTAAAAATGTCATATAAGGCTCAGATGGACCTTGCCTTATTTTTGTATAGGCAGGAATTACTTTCCCATCTTCTGGGAGGGTTTTAAAAGCCTCTCGGGCTAAGGTGGCAGTAAGTGCCAAGGCTTCTGGTCTAAGTCGTGCCTGTCGTTGTGGATCACTAAACTGCCCTTCTCCCACCAGTTGGTCAAATGTTATCCCTAAAAGAGGATCATTATCTCCCCTCCCCAGGTTTTCCACCGCTGCAGCCTGTGCTGCGTCATGCCACCTCGTCCGCCACAAGAGTTCCTGCATCGGGGTTAAAATCATCGCCATCAATTGCTTAAAATCAAAAGGTGTTAAAAGCGTAGACATAAAGATACTATTTATAAATGCTTGAGTATAAGGTGCGTGCAACCCATTTTGTTGTACCGCTTTCCGTGCCTCCTTAACAATCTCCCACTGTAATCCTACCCAGCGCGGTGGTTCTCTCCGATTTCCCAAAATAACTGGGAAAGCTGTGGGCAGAATCTCCCCCTCCACTAGCGCATTCTGTATAACTCCTCGCCACCGTAATCGCGGATCGTCTCCTCCCCCGTCCCCCATGACAGAGTGCATACCAGCATTCCCATCCATGTTTCTCATGCGGCTAGTCCCAGCCGCCTCAGCACCCCCCCCGGCCCCCCTGGCCCCCCCGCGTAGGCGTTCCCTTTCTTCTTCTCTCCTCTGCTCCTCCTTATGTTGTCGCTCAGTTAAGGTCATCTGTCTTTCCAGGTCTTGTAATTTTGCTAACAATTTTTCCGCCCAAGCCACCGGATCCTTAAATTTCCCTGGACCGCCAGCAGGCGATGGCGGAGACGACGGGGGCAGAGGGGGATATTCGTATTCGGCGCGATTTGCGAGATTGGCGGCTCGCGGAAGCTTGAAGGGTCGGGGGGTGGGCTCGGCCTGATGCTCATCAACCTCCATTTCCTCCGGTTTAGGGGGCTCCCCTGTTGGTTTAGGGGGTATTTCAATTTTCTCCTGCTCTTCTGGTGGTGCGGAGGGGTTTGAAAAAACCGGTATTGGCGGCTGACCAAAAACACGAAGACCTCTCGCCCCAGGGTTAACCTCTGTTGGACGCAGAGCCGTAAAAGTCCCTGCTGCAACAGCCCTCTCTGCTTTCATTTCTTGAAGAGCAGTAAGAACAGCCCTCCATGCAGTTGCCAGTTCTATTGCCTCCTTTTCCCCACTGCTTATCGCGTCCCATAAACCCTTTCCAATATCTTCCCAAGTGTCCACCTTAAAAGCGCTCTGGGGGTCCGAAGGGAACCCATGCTCTCAACACCAAACTAACAGTCTCCGGAGCAAATGCTCATCATATTTCACTCCTCTCTTAGAGAGGATATGTAGGAGAAGCCTTACTATCGCACTTTCTTCTTTAGAAATATTTTGGCCCATCTCCTTTTTCCCCCGGCTGCTCACCTCACTAAGTGTCCCGTTGCAACGTTCTTTTCTTTTCTTGCGAGTCGTCCTCCGTCTCGCCCCGGTCTTCAGACCTGCTGAGCCGTACTCCAGCCGGTGTACCTCCTTCTGGGCTATTCCCCGAACTTGCCGTCGATCAGCGTCTCATCAGGGTCACCATCTGAGGAGAAGGAACACGCCTCCACAAAATCCAATGTGAATCAAAGTGAAGACGTTTATTAAGCATAAGCTGTCCCTTTTATACATTTTGTACTTTCCCTGGCTGTAAGCATGTGCATTGCTATTCGTTAATATTACTAAACATACTCTTCTTTGATGTGTTGATTGGTCACTGCTCTGCCACTGGTCCTTCCTTAATTGGCTCCATCAGTTCTTGTTTCTTCTCCTCTGTGTTCGGCTCCCACCGGCTACTCCCTCAATTCTTGTTTGCTCAGCTGCTGTTTTTCCTCATCTCTCGAAGGTCGGCTTGTTGACACTAGCTACATGAATCTTCTCACGCAGCTAGGCCTTCACTCCATACTCTCATACTTCTGGCTCATTACATGACCATTCTGCTCCAAAAACCCCTCTACAGCAGTCCACCGGAGAAGTGACATTATCCTCTCTGATGTGCATATGTGCTCACACAGTAGGGGCCCATCTTACCTCCCTGGACAGGGAGGGCTCATGTGTGCTCATTCTCCCTCAGGCTGCAAGGAGAAGGAAGAGTTTCCTGGTCTCCTGCTGGGCAATGTTCTGGGCCCATGAGCATTACGCAGGATCACAGAGCTTGGAAGGCACCTCTGGAGATCATCTAGTCCAACCCACCCTGTTCAAGGAGGGTCAGCTAGAGCAGGCTGGCCAGGGCCATGTCAAGTCAAGTTATGAGTATCTCCAAGAATGGAGACTCCACAACTTCTCTGGCCAACTTACTCCAGTCTTTGACCACCTTCACAGCTGGGGAGGGAAAAAAAAAAAGTATTTTCTTGTGTTCAGATGGAATTTAATGTGTTTCAATTTGTAGCCATTGCCTTTCACCCTGTTGCTTGGCACAATGAGAAGGCTCTGGCTCCCTCTTCTTCATTCCCTCCCATCAGGTATTTATCCATATGGATGAGATCTCCCTGAGCCTTCTTTTCTCTAGGCTGAACAGTCACAGGTCTCAGCCTCTCCTCTTTATGAAAGATGCTCCAAACCCTTAATAATCTTCATGGCCCTTCACTGGACTCACTCTAGTAAATCCATGTCTCTCTTGTACTGAGGAGCCCAGGACTTGACCCACTATCCAGATGCAGCCTCGCCAGGGCTGAGTAGAAGGGAAGGATCACCTCCCTCAACCTGTTGGCAATGCTCTTCCCCGTGCAGGCCAGGAAGCTGTTGACCTTTGCTGCAAGGGCACACTGCTGGCTCATGGCCATCTTGGTGTCCACAACCCCAGGGCCTTTTCTGCAAAGCTGCTTTCCAGACAGTCGGCCACCAGCGTGTACTGGTGCCTGGGGTTATTCCTTCCTAAGGGCAGGAGCTTGCACTTCCCTTTGCTGAACTTCATGAGGTTCCTGTTTTGCCATTTCTCCAGCCAGCTGAGGACACTCTGAATGGCAGCAGAACCCTCTTGTGTATCAGCCACTCCTCTCCATTTTTGCTATGTGCAAACTTGTTCAAGGTGCACTCTCCACCATTGACCAGTTCATTAATGAAGAGGTTAAACAGTATTTGCTCCGATATCAACCGCAGGGGTACATCTTTAGTGACTGGCCTTCAGTTGGACTTCATGCTGCTGAGCGCAACCCCTTGGCTGACAGCGGCGGCACCAGCGAAAGCGGCGGCAGCGACTTGAGGTTAGCGCGGGGGCGAGGGCGACATCGGGCTTAACCAGGCGGTTTTTGTACTCTGGGCCCCCCCCTGAGCCCCCCGCGAGCATCAGCCCCGAGCTGCTTCCCCCCCACCCCGGACCCGGACCTGGAGGTTCCCGGCAACGAATCAGGAGAGGAGGGGGCGTAGCCAGAGGCACCGCGGAGGCACCGCGGGCGATTTAAACGATTTAAACGCACCACCCCCTGTGATCGGGTGATAAAAAGTCTCCTGGAGGAGAGGGACTAGTCCCTGCCCAGAAGGGAGAGGGAGACTCAGCTGTGACTGGGTGTGTCCCAGGGCAGGAGAGGCTGCAGCAGTTTGCAGCTCGTTGGGGAGGGCTCTGACTCCCTCCCAGTGCACAAGGCGAGGAAGGTGCCAAGGAGCTGTGAACCAGGGGGGTCACCAACAGGTATTTCCCAGCTCAGTGAAAGAACAATGGTATCTACCCGGCGGAAGAAGACCAAAATGGATGTGGGAACCCAGACAGAGCTCCCACGGAAGGAGGCGATGGTGCAGGTTGCAGGCTGCAGGGAATGCTACAGCGTCTCTGTGGTGTCAGGGGGCTGTGTGAGCTGTGAGCAAGTAGATGATCTGCTCGGCCGAGCGGCACAGCTGCAAAGCCAGGTTGAAAGGCTTCAAGCCAAAGTAGAAAGGCTTAGGAGCATTCGGGAGGCTGAAATGGAGATAGACTGGTGGAGCCAGGCTCTGCCCTCCCTGCAACAAAAATGGGAGCACCTGCCGGAGAGCTCCCAGGATCGAGGGACCCCTGTACTCTGCCCCTCTCAGGTGGAAAACGATAACCTAGAGGAGAGGAGTGAGTGGAGGCAAGTCTATGGCTGTGGCAAAAGGCGAGTGCCCTCCTTGCCTACCTTGCCTCCACACAGGTGCCTCTGAGCAATAGATATGAAGCCCTAGTGGAATACAGCCGGTCCAATGGGGATGTGGTGGAGAGGCAACCTATATCAGAGGTCCCACCACAGTCAGAAAAACCTGACAGGCGTATAGCTACCTCCTCCACAAGGAAGAAGAGAAGAGTTTTAGTGGTTGGAGACTCCTTCCTAAAGGGATCTGAGGGCCCAATATGCAGAGCTGACCCCCATCACAGGGAGGTCTGCAGCCTGCCTGGAGCCCGAATCAGGGATATCACCAGGAAACTCCCCAACCTGGTGAAGGCCACAGACTACTACCCCCTGCTGATCTTCCAGACAGGTGGGGAAGAAGCTGCATCCCGTAGTCTGAGGGGGATGAAGAAAGACTACAAGGCCCTAGGACGGTTGGTGAAAGAGTCTGGGGCACAAGTTGTTTTCTCCTCCCTCCTTCCATTTTCAGGTGATGACGTGGGATGAATAGTAGGATTCTCTCTATTAATGCCTGGCTACGAGACTGGTGCTACAGGCAGGGCTTTGGGTTCTTTGATAATGGCTGGTTTTATAAGACACCAGGCGTGACTGTAATACATGGGAAAGGTTTATGTCGTAGGGGCAAAAGGGTTCTGGGACAGGAATTAGCAGGGCTCATTCGGAGAGCTTTAAACTAGATTCGAAGGGGGATGGGGTAGTAGCTGGGCTTGCACCACTGGGGCAACGCTCTAGTGTTGAGGTAGACCAGGAGGCCTCCCATCCCCCTGGGGTGAAATGGGTGTGCTCAGCTCGCTCCCTGAAATGCCTGTACACCAATGCACGCAGCATGGGGAATAAACAGGAGGAGTTAGAAATACGTGTTCGGTCGGGGGGCTATGATTTAGTGGCAATTACAGAGACTTGGTGGGATGCCTCGCATGACTGGAATGTGGTCATGGATGGCTATGTCTTGTTCAGGAAAGACAGGCCGCTAAGGAGAGGTGGTGGAGTTGCTCTTTATGTGAGTGAGCAGCTAGAATGTATTGAGTTCTGTCCAGGGGCGGATCAGGAGCGAGTTGAGAGTTTGTGGGTGCGAATTAAGGGGCAGGCTGGCAGGGGTGATACTGTTGTGGGTGTCTATTACAGGCCACCGGATCAGGATGAGGAGGGTGATGAGGCCTTCTACAGGCAGCTGAGAGCAGTCTCTCAATTACAGGGCCTGGTTGTTGTGGGGGATTTCAACTACCCTGATATTTGCTGGGAGGCCTACTCAGCCAGCCATCCTCAGTCCAGGAGGTTCCTCCAGTGCGTTGATGATAACTTTCTGATGCAAATGGTGGATGAGCCAACTAGGAGAGGAGCGCTGCTGGATCTTATCCTCACTAACAAGGAGGGTCTGGTTGAAGAGGTGAAGGTTGAGGGCAGCCTTGGTTGTAGTGGCCATGGGATGGTAGAGTTCAGGATCTCATGTGGCAGGAACAGAATAGCTAGCAGAATCGCAACCCTGAACTTCAGGAGGGCCAACTTTGGCCTTTTCAAGCAATTGCTAGGGGAAATCCCATGGGACAGGGTACTAGAAGGTAAGGGGGCCCAAGATAGTTGGTTAGCATTCAAGGACTGCTTCTTCCGAGCTCAAGATCAGAGCATCCCAACAAGTAGGAAGTCAAGGAAGGGTTCCAGGAGACCTGCATGGTTGAACAGGGAACTGCTGGGCAAACTCAAGTGGAAGAAGAGGGTGTACAGATCATGGAAGGAGGGGCTGGCCACTTGGGAGGAATATAAGTCTGTTGTCAGAGGATGTAGGGAGGCAATTAGGAAAGCTAAGGCCTCCTTGGAATTAAACCTTGCAAGAGAGGTCAAGGACAACAGAAAGGGCTTCTTCAAATACATTGCAGGTAAAGCCAACACTAGAGGCAATGTAGGCCCACTGATGAATGAGGTGGGGGCCCTGAAGACAGAGGATAAAAAGAAGGTGGAGTTACTGAATGCCTTCTTTGCCTCTGTCTATACTGCTGGAGGCTGTCCTGAGGAGCCCCGGACCCCTGCGGCCTCAGAAGAAGTCAGGATAGAGGAGGAATCTGTCTTGGTAGATGAGGGCTGGGTCAGGGACCAATTAAGCAACCTGGATGTCCATAAATCCATGGGCCCTGATGGGATGCACCCGCGGGTGCTGAGGGAGCTGGCGGAAGTCATTGCTAGGCCACTCTCCATCATCTTTGCTAAGTCGTGGGCAACGGGAGAGGTGCCTGAGGACTGGAGGAAAGCGAATGTCACTCCAGTCTTCAAAAAGGGCAAGAAGGAGGACCCGGGTAACTATAGACCGCTCAGCCTCACCTCCATCCCCGGAAAGGTGATGGAGCAACTTGTTCTTGGTGCTGTCTCTAGGCACATCAAGGATAGGGGGATCATTAGGGGCAGTCAACATGGCTTCACCAAGGGGAAGTCATGCTCAACCAACTTGATAGCCTTTTATGAGGATGTTACCCGGTGGATAGATGATGGTAAAGCTGTGGTTGTGGTCTATCTTGATTTCAGTAAAGCGTTTGACACGGTCTCCCACAGCATCCTCGCAGCTAAACTGAGGAAGTGTGGTCTGGATGATCGGGTAGTGAGGTGGATTGTGAACTGGCTGAAGGAAAGAAGCCAGAGAGTGGTGGTCAATGGGACAGAGTCCAGTTGGAGGTCCGTGTCTAGCGGAGTCCCGTAAGGGTCGGTACTGGGACCAGTTCTATTCAATATATTCATTAATGACTTGGATGAGGGATTAGAGTGCACTGTCAACAAGTTCACTGATGACACAAAACTGGGAGGAGTGGCTGACACGCCGGAAGGCTGCGCAGCCATTCAGAGGGACCTAGACAGGCTGGAGAGTTGGGCGGGGAGAAATTTAATGAAATATAACAAGGGCAAGTGTAGAGTCCTGCATCTGGGCAAGAACAATCCCATGTACCAGTACAAGTTGGGGGCAGACCTGTTGGAAAGCAGCGTAGGGGAAAGGGACCTGGGGGTCCTAGTGGACAGCAGGATGACCATGAGCCAGCAATGTGCCCTTGTGGCCAAGAAGGCCAATGGCATCCTGGGGTTTATTAGAAGGGGTGTGGTCAGCAGGTCGAGAGAGGTTCTCCTCCCCCTCTACTCTGCCCTGGTGAGACCGCATCTGGAATATTGTGTCCAGTTCTGGGCCCCTCAGTTCAAGAAGGACAGGGAACTGCTAGAGAGAGTCCAGTGCAGAGCCACGAAGATGATTAAGGGAGTGGAATATCTCCCTTCTGAGGAGAGGCTGAGGGAGCTGGGTCTCTTTAGCTTGGAGAAGAGGAGATTGAGGGGTGACCTCATTAATGTTTATAAATATGTAAAGGGCAAGTGTCATGAGGATGGAGCCAGGCTCTTCTCAGTGACATCCCTTGACAGGACAAGGGGCAATGGGTGCAAGCTGGAACACAGGAGGTTCCACTTAAATATGAGGAAAAACTTCTTTACATTGAGGGTGACCGAACACTGGAACAGGCTGCCCAGAGAGGTTGTGGAGTCTCCTTCTCTGGAGACATTCAAAACCCACCTGGACGCGTTCCTGTGTGATATGGTCTAGGTAATCCTGCTCTGGCAGGGGGATTGGACTAGATGATCTTTCGAGGTCCCTTCCAATCCCTAACATTCTGTGATTCTGTGTGAGCCCACCAATTCAGCCGGTTTTCAGTTCCCATGACTGTCCACTTATCTAGCCCACGCTTCTTCAGTGTGTCTATGAGGAAGTTATGGGAGAAAGCGTTACTAAAGCTAAACAACATTGCAGTCAAAATGCAAAATCTGTAATCGCTGCTCCCACTTGCTTCCAGATGCTATGCTGAGACTTCATCAACCAGCCCGAGAGAGCGCTGCAATTGATGCAGGAGGCTGGGAGGCTGCTAGCACGGAGACAGGGATGCCCTCAGGAAAGAGGGAAGACCAGCCTTTATGATGTTTGGCTCTACCAGCAGCTGGCAATAGGTAGGCAGAAATATGGCATTAGGCTGGCAAAAGTGAACACAGATTTCTTTTCACTGGATTACACTGCGGTGCAGATTAAGTTGCAGCCCACCAAAGGTACAATATAAAGCAGTGAGGGGATGGTTCCCCCCATTTTTTACTGAATAAGCAGAAGACCTACAGATTCTGTCTGTCTGTGCCAGAGTAATTTTCTTTGGAATGAAATCCAGGCTGAAATGAATATTTAAACCCAGTAAGAGCTGGAGGCAATACCATGGTGGTCTCTGTAATACATACCTTGAGTAATGAATACAAGACATGTCTGGAACAAAGAAGAATTCCTTTCCAAATAACATGTATCTTAAGCTATTGCCTAAAAGAAGCAGAGTTTCTTGTTTATCTCCTTCTGAGCTTCTTGTCTGAGCTCCTACTCTATACACTCTTCAACGCTATAATTACACATCTCTGGTCTGCCTCAATGTACTTTAAGCACTTTTCTAATACACGTGTCCATGAGAGTGAAATTCTTGACAAGAGGAGCAAGATTTGCTAAATGCTGTCCAATGAGCGATTTTTCCAGCTTGTCGATTATTGCGAAACTATGAATTTTCAGTTTTTCTAATTTGCAGTTTTTAGAGAAGCATGTCTGCTCATTACACTCTGAAAAATAATCAGAGTTGTATCCTAGAATAATATCTCGTAACAACACACAAGGTTTTTTTGCCACTGAATAAACACCTGAACAAAACTCTCCTTTAAGACATCAGTTTATATTTCTCACAGATTTTATTAATCTAAACTCTTTCCTTTGTTCAGTTTTAAACAGCCTGGTTCTCTTTGCTACTTTTGTTTTAAGGGATTTGAAGTGGGTGACAAAATTCAGAGATGGGTGCTTTGTTCCCATATACCTTTTTAAGTACTACAATTGTAATTTGCAAGAACAGACTTACTTCTCCAATATTTATTTAAGCATATGTTAAGCATATCAAGTTAGTGTTCCACAAATAAAATATTGAATTGACCTTAGCAGAAATTTTATGAAAGATAAATGGTACTGCAATTTGTATTTGCCAAAGAAAAAGCTATTATTGTAACAGCTGTGTTTCAGAGTAATTTTATACAAAATGTGGATGGAGAAAACCAAGAGAAATATTAATATTTTAATTTGTTGCAAACAGCATAATAAAATTGCCCCCACTCAAATACTTACTGAAGAAATTCAGTTTGCCATTTATTTTTATATTTCACAGACATTTAAGCAGCTGAAAAACTGTCAGTTAATTATTCCAATAAATATCTATACTAAATACCAGTATACTGGAAATCTCATTTTATCAGGTATGAGAAGGAGAATTTACAGCAGTTTTAAACGTTTTCATCATTTGTGAAGCAATAACAGATGGGGGCAGTCTTGGACAAAAATCTCTTTTGTGTATTAACAAACCTCTATCTTTCTAGCTTCTGTGCATCCAAATTCAAGTACTGTGCCTGCTAAAAAAACCCTACTTTAATAGTTCCCTGTTCTTCGATTAAATTGTAAGAGCTGATAAATGATTAGCTGTAAAGACCTGTATTACTCAGCTTCTGTGCAGAAGGGTTCCACTCAGCCAAAGCCAACTCATATAAAGCTCCTTTACAGGGAAGAACGTGCAACCATGAGATGGACTGCAGTGCTGCTCAGGATTACTGCTAAAGCAGTAGAGTGGTACCTACACTGCAAGAGTACGTGTGACTGTTGTCAGTGACCTGTCCCTAAGACTGAGATGGCCATTTGCTGTCTCAAGATTTGCCAAGAATTGTTGGATAAAGAGAAGGAGGAAGCAAAGTTTTGGTTCTGCTCTGCATGTGTTGCAGAACTAGCTCTCCATGTCGCATACACACCCAGGAAGTGCTTGGACACTTCCCATTGAACATGATTTAAGTGCCTTAAATATAAAGCCAAAAATAACAGGAAATTATACAGGAGGAAAGCAAGCTTATTTACTAGCCTTAAACAAATACCCAGCGCTATTTATGCTCCAAAGTGATTGATCTGGTGATTTAAAAAACTACAGGGTATTGTGACAGAGAATGTGAAAGCTGAAAAAAGGAGATGCAGTAGTCTACAACCACAAAAAGCAGATAACATCTCCGAAGTTTTTGGGTTAGCCTTTTCTTTTTTTTCCCCTCACTCTGAACACTCAGAGACTATTTTATGCAGTTGTGCAAGTTTTTGCAACATCTGGATCTTGCACTGAACATCACCTCGGTCCATATTCTTCACAAAACCCAGGTGAAAACAGAATGTTCAGCAACGCTCCATCCATGATGCTACTCCCTTTTCCAGTATTTGTTCATTGAACTGTAGTGACTGACTCTTCATCTCAGGCTTTTTGACAAAAAGTACTGTGATCTGCATGTCATCTCTCTCTCTCTCTCTTTTTTTTTTTTTTTTTTTTTTTCCTGTTTCCTTTAGATTATCACTGTTTGGGCCCTTTTGTAATCTTTAATTTACTGGTGGCATCCTTCCTAAGTGCTAGTTTAAATGTTCTTGTAATATTGGCACTGGCTGCAGCAATGTTCTCTATCTTACAGTTCACAGAAAAAAGCTTATCCATGCCCTATTTAAATTAGCACAGTGCTTAAGGTAAGTCAGATTACAACAGGGCCCTGAGGAAAATAAAGCCTTGAAGAGTGCAATGTTTCTTACAGCACAAACTGGTAGAATAGTAGATGTTCTTCACTATCTAGCACAAACAAAATCTCTGTCCCAAGGTCTGCAGTCTTGGAAGAACAGCCAAAACATGTGCTTTAGGCCACTGGGCAGTTCACAATGTTGATGATGATGACGATAATAGTAATAGTAGTAATAATAATAACAACAGCAACAACAATAATTTAGCACATGGAAAGGAGTTACTGCTGTTTGGGACATCAGCCAATCTGTCCCTTCAAATATTAGCAAGGTTTGACTTCAAGAATTAGTCCTTAAAATCTGGAAGCTCTGAATGCTTTTACAGAGAAGGGAGCATGTGAGCCCTTGTAGTAACAAACAGTATGTTCGCATTGCTTCTGCATGTGCTGGTTCATTAGAGCTAGTAAGAGACTAAGTATACAGACAATTAGACAGCAGATTAATTAAATGAAGATGGATCATGATCCTATTCTATCCTGTTTAGTTCTTTTTTCCCTTACCTCCCTGTCTCCCATATAGCACAGGTAACTCTCCATGGGGGAGTCAAACTATTCTTTGACTGACATCAGTCTTTGGAAAGCTGCCCCTCTCATCTTCCCTGCTCTCCATCATTGGTCAGATTGCCTGCCTGGAATGCCTAGCTGGGAAGCTGAATAAGGGGAGAGTGGGGTTTGGGGGCAATGAGCCTTCGTCAGTAAAATAATTCTTCACTGGACCTAAGATATGCAAATTGTAGAAGTCTACATTAAGGACTTGAATCTATGTAATGATAAAAGCAACTTGGTTGGGATTTCACTGTATTCCATTAAAATCAAGAGCAAAACTCCTTGGTAGGGAAGAGGGAGGATAGGAACAGCTTATTTCAAAGAGTTATGAGCACCTTTGTAATCCAGTAAGCTTCAGGCTCAGCTCTCACACAGAGCAGCTCTCCCTGAGCAGTTCTGCAGCAGGTCATGCAGAGCCATCCAGATGTCTGTCCATTAGCTGCTTCTGTACTGTGTCAGTAAAAGAGGAACAGGCAGTAACGATGCTTTTTGTTACTGACATCAGCTGTTAAGCATAAAGGTACATTTCCTAAAGTCATGTTTCTGCCATTCTCTCCAGTCCAAAGTTCATTTTCTTTGTCTTGTATCTGCTGATAGTTTTAAAGTTATTGCCTGCTCTCTAAAGAAAAAAAAAGAAATAACTGGAAAAAGTGAAGAACAGCTTTGTTTCTCCAGTGTGCTACATTCTTCATATATTTTATCCTTAAAAAAAAAATCCACCCATGGCCTTTTGCGAGGTTCAGAAAGTATTACAACCACAAGACAGGGCAAGTTCAGATTTCTATGTACATTCTGTTCATCTTCAAAAATGTTCCTCATAAAACTTATAAAATATTTCATAGTATATAAAACATTCTCAGCATTTTCAGCAGAGGAACCAGCAGATGAACACTGTAAGAGTGTAGTGCAGTGATTCATTTCTGGGTTCACAGGATTAGGTGAGAGCCTAGTGTGCCCCATTGGCACCAAGGTGGATATCACTGGAACAGCACAATTCTGTATCGGCAGTAGTCACAATGAGCATCCGCTCTGTTTTTTGTCATTTTTTTTTCTAGAGTGATTTAGAGAATCATCATAGTCAAATCTGTGCTTCTTACATTGAATAATATTTCTTATTAAACCAAGGCTGCATTTGGCAGGCAAGTCCTGTTCAGATTTACAAAATAATTTCCTAAATATAAGTTGTCTTTTATCTTTCTGCTGCTAAAATCAACCTGCCAAAAAAAGGTCAGACTGTAATTTTGCTTCTTTTCTTATAGTCAAGTGTCATTTTTGTACAGTTAATGGAATTATTCCTGATTTTCAAGTGGGTAAATAAAACAGAAGCTCACCATAAATATTTATATTCAGTATTGTCAGAGGAGCCCTGTATGAGAGCTGGGTGTCAAGAGGAAAGGAACAACCTCTTTTCACTTGTGCCCTGCGGTAGGACAAGGGGCAATGGATGCAAGCTAGAGCACAGGAAGTTCAACCTCAACAAGAGGAAGAACTTCTTCACTGTAAAGGTTACAGAGCACTGGAACAGGCTCCCCAGAGAGTCTCCTTCTCTGGAGACTTTCAAGACCCGTCTGGATGCGTTCCTGGGTAACCTGCCCTAGATTGGTCCTGCTCTGGAAGGGGGGTTGGACTTGATGACCTCCAGAGGTCCCTTCCAACCCCTAACATTCTATGATTCTATGATTCTAATTGTCTTCATTTAGCCCACACCCAGGGCTTAACAATAGCCATTTTTCTCTCACCCAATGTCCCTTCCCCAAATGAGGAAGGGAACTGGGAAAAGGAGGGAGACTTATAAGTTGAAGTTAACCAGATTTTAATGAAATGAAGAAATCAATATAAATAACAACACAAAACAGACAAAAGTATACTTATCCACAGAGCACTGGCAAGTTGCTCCAGAAATCGCAATGAGGGAGAGGAAGAATGGACAAGAGGCAAAAAGAGCAGGAAAAGCCCCACCTCTTCTTAGCAAACCCTCTCTTTTATAGCGAGCTTGATGTCAATGATATAGAATACACCTGTGGGCCAGCCAGGGTCAGCTGCCCTGGATTTAACTGCTAAGGGCCTTGATCACCATGGCTGGCCACAAACTGAAACCAAATCCTAACAAAACCAGGACAGGAATAAAATTAGAATTATTGATAGAGGTAAAATTAAACATCTGAATTCTTCATAATTCACAGTCTTTTTACATGAGTGAAACCCACATTTTACAGTTGTCATAGTTCAAAAGATGTTAACCTGTCGTTTTTACTTACAAATTCCCACTTAAGTTATTTTACTAAAAATATTACTTGATCTGTAGCAATACTCATTATTTAGCTATGCTGTTATTCCTTTGAAAAGCCTGTGGGCCTCTCGACGCTTGCTTTTTAGCAATAGGCAGGAACGTGCCGGACAAATCAAGCCTTGAACTGAATGTACTATTGAGGGTGTTTTTGTACGACCGGCTTCTCTACGAACGACAGGCTGTTTTTGTGGCTTTGCTTGGGTAAACGTGGCTCTCGCTGCACGGCGTGGGGCCAGTTGCGCAAGGCGGCGTGACGTTTGGCCTCCACATCCTCCCACATGCTGAGCGGTTGTACAGCACCCTGGGGACCAGGGCCTGATCCAGCCCTCGGCAAGCTCAGCTGGCAGTCTGCGGAGTTTGGCGCTGAGCGCTTTCTGCAGAGGGAGCCTCTCGCACAGAAGGGCTGGGAGGAAGGGGAGCTTGGACAGGAGCTTGGAGAGGGCTGTGGAGCTGAGGAGCTCGCAGGTTGACTGCACGTGACGGGTACCTGGCACACTGGTGACAAGAGCGTGCCAAAACTGAACATACGGGGTTGCAAATGAGAAATTTATAGCTACATAAGTTTCAAAATACATAAAGGGTAATATTTTTCCGCAGCCACGGAGCCTGTGGGTTGCAGTCAGTACAGGGGACTTCTCTTTTTGCGTTAGAGGGTGAGGGTGTGTGCCTTGCTTCCCCTCTGAAGGGTTGTCCAGCGGGCAGCAAACTGGCCAAGGTCTTTAAAGAGCAAGTTTCAGCTCTGCTTCTCCGCAGGCTTCCAGGATGACGTTAGATATTCAGGTTACCCATGTGGGTTTTACCTCCCGTGTGGTGGATCTAGGAGCTCGTCTGGTGACACTTGGAGAATGGTGGATGTGGGAGCACAGGACCCGAGGATGTGCTGCCAGTTGTAAAACCTATTGAACATGAAGATGTATAAGCCAGCGAGTAGGGCATACGGTCACAACATGTTAGGTAACTATTGGTGAAATCTTCAATGCTGATGGCCCTCTAAACATCTGTGGGGGTTAACAGGTATTTTTTTTTTACAGATTTTTTTTGTGTCAGCACCTAGATTCGCTATAAATTTCACTTTGAATTCCTCATTTGGTTTTGAACACTGCCTCTGCCCCCTTCTGCTACAGGAGGTGAGCAGAAGCTACCCTTGTACCAAGGGCTGAGACGTCAAACACTGAGGTACGTGACTGTTGTGTAAGGGACACAGTAGGGAGAGCCATCACTGAAGCATACAGGAGGTATATAAATACTTCAGGACACCTGAGAGCTACAATACCTGTCACATTGCAAGCAGTGGAATAAAACTCAGGTTTAAGTGGAGATACTCAGCTGCTGCTGCCTCTGTTCTCATCTGCTGTGGCTGCAGTAGCTGCTACTCCTTCATATGATCTCATTTCCCTAATGGGAGCAGGTTGCTGCCTTGCTGTGACTCCTTGGGAGAAATCAGTACTTTTCAGGACAACTTAAAAACACTAACACCCAAAAAGCAGGAAGAGTCTGCTGAAACATGCAGAGAGTAATTATGTATGATCATTTATCTATACAGATTACAGCTCACCTGACAAATGTCTCTGGTCCCCTTGACTGGTGAAAGACAATTGAGAAACAAAGCTATCCTTGGGTGAGAGGCTGCTTTGCAGCTTGACAAAAAGCATAACAGAAAAGGAAAAGGAGACGCATTTCTTGGGATATTTAATAATAGCACATCATCACACTTAGTTCTGCGTGATACAATTGTGCAATGACTTCTCAGAGAATTGGCTCGGTAGCCAGGAAGTTCTTTGCCATCAACAGCACTAATTGAATATACAGCTGGGTAACTCCAATAAAATAACAAGCAGTAAGACAGTTGAATTAACTGATATGAAGTGGTGGTTGTTAGGGATGTCATTCAGTTGTTCACACATAGGAGTCTAGTGCCATTTGAAGTATCCTACAGTATTTAAGATGTCCTCTGGGACTTAGTCTCCAGATGTGATTTCAAGGGTTATGGGCTTCCCCACAGGTGCTCTCTGTCCCATAAGAATGTCTCAAATACCCCAAAACATCTTTGATGGCACTTGACATTTATGTGTATGCAACAGAACCAAGCCCCAAGGTTTCTGAGTTCAGATTCCAATTAGATAAGTAGAAGTAGATGCCATCACCCTGCTGCGATGCTTTTTCAGATTATCTGCAGATCGGGGCAAAGAGCACTGCATTAGCCCGCGTGCCAGAGGTCATCTTTGCAATTACAAGCCCATTGTTACAAGTTAATCATGGTTACTACTGGAAAAGGGTATCATCAAAGAGCCTTTAAAATGTGGACAATTTGACCTTAATTATAAGATTTTTATTCCTGTATTACGTGGCTTCCTGAAACTCTGCTCATTAAGACAGTATTGCCTGTTTTTTTGCAAAAGCAACAGTAATCAGTGAGAGTTAGGGTAAATGTTTTCTGTGCCTTCATCTTCCAAATACAATTTCCAACTGAACCAGAAGAGAAGATTTTTTTTTCTCTGACTATGTAGGAGATGAGGTCAAGGGGATTTATATTTAAATGGTCTCTAGAATGGAATACTGATGCTGCTGTAAGGAAGGTGAATCAACAATCCTTGGAAAAGAATCTCTTAGGAGAATGAACAATACTACAATCATGCAGATACCTGTATAGTGAGTAATGAAACAAAATTTGAAGTGTGTAATACATATTTTATCATGAAAAGTTAATATTTAAGAGGGTCACTCTGCACCCTTTTGTAAATGCTTCTTTTAAGCGTATTTTGTAGTAGATGATTTGTCTGCTGGAGTGTAATGGAAAATGAAATTTTGAATTTTTTAAATATTCAACAGGATCTTGTTGATTCTGGCAAAACAAACAAAGGACACACACATCCCAAACTGCAGTAACAAACAAAAGGGTGCAGTATGTTATCTTCAAAAAGCAGCTGAGCTGACAACACTTATAAAACAAAACAGGCAACAGGAAAACTTAGCATTAAGATCTTAAATACTTTCATGCTTCTTCCTTTCCAAGTTAACCCAAAAAAGCTAGTGGGTGCCATCTGCAATATTTAAATGAGTTTTAAGAAAATCTTATCTGATTTCTAGAAATACTTTGCAGGTAAAGCAAGGCTGGTAGGGCATTTTGAGTACGGAGAAATAAAATAGATTCCTGATCCTGCAAACTACTAAGCACTTCTGAGTGGAATCACTTTATATTTCCCAGGCTTTGCTCAACATCACACTTAATTAAACTTTTGCTAATAAACATGAAGAGCTCAGTTTAGCTCCATTGCTAGACTCCATTGACAAAGCAGTTGTTCAGTCAGGCCTGCTTATCTGCACATGTATTTATTTTTAGTCGATACATGCAGTGTTTCCACATACATATAAATATTTTATAACAATTTTAGAAATCAAGGATATGAAAAAAAGAGTTGTAATTACTTCACAATGTAAATGAAGATTGTTTCTTTAAAGGAAATGTTTTGTTTGGGTAGCTTGTTACACTTGAAACTGAAATATTTCACAAAGATCTATCTTTACTATGTTCTTAGCTCGTGCATTTTATGCCTGAATGTTCTTAAATGCAAAAGTATTAATTACAACTTTGTTCTTATTGAGAAGACAGGGTTAAGAATGTAAATTGTAAATTTAGTCATAAAACTACATTTTTCTCCTCTGTGCTTCTATTAAGAAACATAACTGGACAGAACCTTTCCATACTACACCCTATTACTGCACCTGCCTGACAGATGCTCTTCTGGGTTCAACACTTGTTTTGCTTCTAATTTAAAATCATCAAGAAGAATTTTAAAACAAGCTAACTTGATTTTTTTGCAAAAACTAATGGTTTGTACATGCTATGTATTTTCCAGCTACAATCTAGTAATAGGCATCATATTGCAAATTTTCCCAGGGAGACTCAGTGGAGGTTTGCCTGAGAAGTGCAGGTAACAACTACTATTCCCTGAGTTATTCTTGGGTACAAATAGAAAAGTATGTTTTCTCACCATCACAAGTTCTACTGGAAACATATGGGGGAAAAGGGAGCATTTCCTAATTGGAAAAGCATAGAATAGAGGGAGAAAAATATTAATTGAAGAAGAAGAGGAAAACACAAATACTAATGATTAAATTATCCAGTCATTTACATTTTGCAGTGAAGACATGAGTTCATGTGGTCCTAAGCCCAGGTATGGCTGGGAGGCTGTGCTCCAGTCGAGACGTGACGGAGAGAAGGTGCAGAGGGTCTGTGGTAGCTCATCCAGAGGACGGGAGGAAAACACCACTCTTTGGAGATCTCTCATCTTTCCTCTCTGTAATCTGAGAAAGCCCATGAGAGCTATGGCCCATATTGTGTTATAAACCATATGATGCTTTGTTAAGAGTAGGTGTGGTGGTATTTTATACCTCAAGTTAATTTTATTCCATCACTATGGTAACTTTATCTTATTTGTTCTCTTACCTCAAGGCTTTGTTTGTATCTTAGTTATCATTTGATGGTAAAGCAGCACCAGTTCACCCGTTTTCCTGAAATCTTAAGCTTGATAAACACTCACTGCTAATTTGTGAAAAGCAAGTGATGATGATCATGATAAAGAGCCACTCAAATCATAGAATCATAGAATGGTTTGGGTTGGAAGGGACTTTAAAGATCATCTAGTTCCAACCCCTCTGCCATGGGCAGGGACACCTTCCACTAGACCAGGTTGCTCAAAGCCCCATCCAGCCTGGCCTTGAACATTGCCAGGGAGGGGGCAGCCACAGCTTCTCTGGGCAACCTGTTCCAGTGTCTCACCACTCTCACAGTAAAGAATTTCTTCCTCATATCTAATCTAAATCTACCCTCTTTCAGTTTAAAACTGTTACCTCTCAAAACCAGACTAGTAAAAATGACAAAGAAAGCAGGGCCATCAAGACCTTCAAGAACCCATTTTTGAGTTGGCAGCAGAAAGTGAGACCATTTCAACTATATAGCAAAAGGAGTAGAAGAATAGGAAAGAAAACAAAATAAGTCCATAAATCACTGGTAGAAGCAAAACAGTGTGTCCTTTAGACCCGGGCATAAGCTGTCCTTTAGACCAGTGTTCCCCAGCTTGGCCTGCTTGGGTGCATGCAGCAGCAGGAGCATTTCCCAGTAGAGATGTTCAGCTGCCCAGGCACAAGGTAAACACACCTTTGAAGTGGCCTGCATGCCCCTAGCTGTCCAGATACAGTAATCTAGAGACCGTTTTGTAGAGGTCTCTGGGTAGAAGCACTTTAGGAACAGAAGCAAGAAGTTGCATGTAGAAAGAAGAGCATTTCCTATGGCTATAATCACCTGCAAATTGGTGACATAGGTGGGAAAGCCATGTGTGTACGGCAGCATTTTTATATAAGAGGCAATACAACGATTTGTGCTGCCTAGCATACAGTGCCTGCTTCAAACACGTGCTCTTGGAGTTAAGCATTTAATTTTAAGTGTGTGCTTATGCAACTTGAGTTTCAACAGTACTGGAAATTCACAGCTCCCACGGACAATATGAGCATGGATACCTAACTGCAAAACAACAGCCACTTTTCTAGAGGACATTCAGTTTGACAGTTATAGCTATTCCCTCCTGAATATTTTTTAATTTTACTGAGGAATTGCAAGTGCAATGACTAAGTATCTATACGTGAAATGCTGTCTTTATAGTATGAATTCAGTGTATCATTGAGTCCTGTGACATTCTTTGACATTCTTATATTCTTTGACATTCTTATATTATCTCTTGCATTAATGGCTTAGTTTGAAAATGAATGTGTAAATATTTATGTCCAAGTTTGTAGAGAAATCTAATAGTTTAAAATCACTTGGCTTCTCTGGAACATCAATGGTATTTTTATCTGCACTGTGTGTATGCAAGAGTAATTATTACATTAGCAGTTACTATTTCTGTTTTTCTAAGTAACACATGTAAGTGGAAAATATAAGCCACATCATTCACCAGATAAAGAAAGACAAATTTTAAAAGCGTGATTTATGGAAACATTTAATGGCCATTTTATTGTAAAAGGTTAGAAGTTCTCTCACTTTCAAGAGTGATGTGGTCTAGCTTTACTTGTACATGTGACATACACATGCTTTTTCATTTATACAAGTGGTTTAGTTCTAATTATACACTGGGAAGAAAATACTCATAATTTCAACAATTGATTTCTCAGTCTGTCTTATATTAGGCAAACATTTTTGCAAACCATATTGTCTCAGTTTTTCCTACCTCTAAAATTAGAATAATTCTTATTTAGCAAAATTAACATCAAAGACTTGTATTTAATTCCCGGTGTTATCTGAAATTATTAGAGCATTACCCCATAATCTGATCATTCTGTCTCCATCCACAGGGAAAAGGAAACTTCCATGCATCATAGCTGTCAGCACCAATGAAGAAAGAAGTTAGTCACTCGTTCTTCTCTTTCCTAATCCTCAGACTACTCTCTTTGGCTATGTCTGTGTTAGTACATCAAATCGGTACAGGGACCATTCTCTGGTCCTAAGGCTGAGTGGCACAACACAGCCCACACCCCTATGCCCAAATTCTGATCTCATGGTATTCTCTGAACTACGCTCAGGCAATTTTTTCAGAGGTCTAGACCATGCTAAGGGGACATGCTGACAGTTAAACCAGTAATTGTGTGACAGTGTTTGACACATCCCCAGCACTCTGTAGTTATTAGTGAGGATATAACCAGAAAAGGAAGAAAATATCGAGATAAACGTTCTTCCTGCATGACTTTTTCCTCCCAAAGCTCTTTCTGAAGGTAATCTCATAGAAGAGGGCAGTAGGACAGACCCACTGGTATTGGAGATGCTGCTCTGACACCACTATGTCTTTTTGATGCTGACAATTTTATTTTCAGCTTCTGCGGAGACCTAGAATGCAGACAATCAAATTCTGATACACCTGCAGTGGATTATTGCATTATTTCATGGGTGAAATGCCTTCCATGAGACTAGCTGTGGAACCAGTTGTGTTCAATAATACGTACATGGTATTTGAACTTCATAAAGGTAATCAAAATTATGTATCTTGTAGGAAACATGACAGAAGAAAAATAGGAGAAATATGGCACTGAATTAATGCTCCAATTAGCTTAACTGCTACTTGAAATTAATTAACTGTTATATTGCTTGAAGATGTTCCATTAATGACTTGCAAATGTACACGTGCAGAGGAGTGGCACTAATCTGTGTTTTTAAGGCATAAAGATTTATTAGAGGATCTCACAAGATCTATAGTAACCAAAAATGTGATGATATAAGAGAGTAAGTCTTACAAAAATGTCTGTGTTTTAAATGAAGTTATTACTGCTGATGCCAGGGCTTTTTTCCTTTCTTGTTTCTTGCTTCAGTCCACACTGTGATATTCATGCATCTCTTGAAATGCCCCACTTCTGTGAATAATCTTACAGTTCCCCCGGTGCTTTGGAGGAAACAAGGTGCTCTATTACAAAATTCTGTGCCTTCTGAAGTGCATGAGAGTTTGACACTGACTCCTGTGGGATGTCTCAGAGGGTATGTATCACTGTGTGCAGACAAACTGCAATTTAATTGGAAATTATACATTTCATAGCTTAATTGTTAACTTTGCGTCCTTTTTTCCAAAATACAAAATTTTCACTGCAGAGATGATTTGAATACCTTTGTCACATTGAAAAGGGAAAGAATTAATTAAATTCCGGATTGCCAGTCAAGTTGAGAACACAATATGGAAATCCCTATTAAACAGTAGGCAAGTAATGGTGCTTAAATTGTGAGAGAGACCAATGTATCTTGCAAATGAAAGTGCTGTCTCCAATCTATAACATAATGATATGCACAGATTTCTCTCTGCCCCCATCCCCACTCTTTTTGCTCAAGTCTGAAGTGCACTCTGTAATGCATTATTAAGCTAAATTCTGACCCAGTTTCTTAATTATCTGTAAGCTACAGGGAACTTGTAGCAGAATATTAACTAAGGCAAGAGAAGAATCCACGGTGGCATTAGAGAGAATCATTATCATTTTGCTAAGAAAATCCTTCACATTTTAATATTTAACCTAGCCTAACATGTAGAATTTATATTTTAAAGCGGTACAAAGTAGATACCAACCAAGCCACCAAAACAACCCAGGCAAAAAAGAAAAGAAAAGAAAATATTTGGGGAAGCATTCCTGGATTCACAAAATCAAAAACCTGTAGCATACTGACACATTTCTGGGACAACAGGATTTTTTCCAACAGTTCTTACTGGATACCATCGACAGTTGTTACAATCTCATAAAACATTATGTGCTGAACTATTTCTTTTAGATGAACTGTAGAATATAATCTGCTATGGGTTATATATGTGCACCAAAATTTTTCGGGGTGCAATAGGGATAAACAACTGTCATTCTAAATGACAGTTTGAAAGAATCCTCCAAACACTTTTATGCCTGGTTATTATCAAGCTAGCAGTTGCAATTTTATACCTCTCCACATTGCTACATATTAGTGGAATATGAGAAGTTTTCTTGGTGAAAAATCAACCATGGATATGCTATATCAGAAACAAAGAACACATGGACTTCTACCTACAAAGCTGCAAGCATATATGATTTTGAAAACTTGCTGTCACTCTGATGTAAATGTGTTTGGGTGAGTGAAAAACATACTGCAAGAGCAATGTATTTAATGAGAACAACTTTTAATATAAAACATATTTCAAAATTATTTGAGGAAAAAAATACTTTCCCCACCCTGTTAATGGAAGGATTTGTGGCATGCTCATATAGAAAGTCAAGATTTAATTGTAAAATTTAGACAGCAGAGAAAGTCTGCAATATATATGTATAATTTTGTGGACAAGGATGCACTTATTCAGTTCAAAGATCAAAGAAAACAGATGCAGTCCAATTACCATCGAGTTGAAGAGTCACCTAACTCAGCAGAATATGGAATTTGTATATACATTTTTAAAAAAGATTTGTTTCATGAATTTGTCAACGAAGAAATCCTACTGTTTGAAAAAGAGTAAGCGTCAAATACATTTTTTTATTAGTAATAGTGTCAAATGCAACTCATGTGGCAAGTCTGTAGTTTGGAAAACATTTGATGATTGGAAAGTGCTAACAAGCTTAATGTACATTCAAGTACATTGCTTCAATTTGAAGTGTACTTTCCCTACTGGAACGTCCGGATGTATCATTGCTAATGCCAACACTCTGAATTTCCCACTTCAACCCACCAAATATTCTTCTTCTTCTATGGATAAAGGTGTCCAAAATTTCTCCACAGTGACAAACAACAAGACTGAGACACCTTGCCTTTACAGATAAGGAAAAAATATAAAAATCAACATTTTATGCTGGAGCACTCAAACCAGTGCATAGGCATCTAAACAAATAGCCTGATTTTCCAAGGCCAGATTTTGCAAAAGTACGCACGCTTTCTGTTTTGCATGGCCTTGCATTTTTCTTTCTAGACTGATCCATGTATTCTATCATCAGGTCCAAATATTCACACCAGAGTATCCCTTACGGAGAATGAACACCTTTTTTCATGCATTTGCAGTTCGTTTGTGTTGATTGCAATCAAGCCAGCATTTAGTCACCTGCCCCTCGTCCCAAGGAGAGAAAACTGCAGCAGCACACGCTCCCGGCACAACGCTGGACACCAGGAGGATCTTTACCAACACAAATATGTCATGCAAACCATCTGTGACATCCTGACCCCACAGTGTTTGGTTCTTTCATCTCCTGAAGCGCTTTGATCCAGTGGTGGACTGGGAGGAAGTCTGCACGGCCTCTTAGGTGGGAAACCATTCTGACCAATGCAGACATGGCTGGACAGACAACCTATAGGCCTTAACCTTGTCTACATTGGGCAAAGAAAAGTCCTTAGTGAAAATATGCTGGTATCTATTGTTCTTATCATAATCACCAGTGCTATTATTGTTAAATGAAAGACAGCTCCCCTCCCCCAAAAGCAAAATCATCTACTCAGACACAGCAACATTTTGCCTCCTTGTGTCATGCTGCTCCATGGTCATCACTATTTCTCTCACAAAAATGTCCAGTAAGAGTTTTTCTTTTTCTCAGGACTCTATTTCTTCCATCACTTCCATCACAATCGTTCGAGGGCCAGTCAGAATGAGGTTGCTCACTGTCCTGTAATCCACATGGAGAACGTTGAGGCCGTTGACAGACACGACAAATTGGCAAACCTGAGGAGAAAGGCAAGTAGCAAAAAAAGTTATGCATTAGAATTTTTGTAAGGTTGTTTACACAGATGTACTATCAATGCCTGGGCATGCAAAAGCTCCAGAGTTCTTCATACCATCTGATTCAGCACTCTTAAGAAAACCACATTTCTTAGAATTAATCTGGCACGTTAATTTTACATAGAATTTTTCGAAATATCATTGCAACTTTCAAACCTGTGGAATTTTGAAGTCCTACATCAATCATTTTTCTTATACCAATGGTGCTTCGCAAACAATATGGGACAAGACATCTCTGCCCATTGCAAACAGTCTGTTATCCTTAGTTTGTCTCAAACACTTTCATAGAAACCATTTTAGAAAGCTCTTGGTAGTCACAGTAAAAATATGCATCATGTTTCCAGGCTCAGGGCAAGACTAAGTGATAGACATCTAAACAAATGGCCTGATTTTCAAAGGCCAGATTTTGCAGAAGTCTTCACTAGATTCAGTGCCAGAATCTCCACTGTACAACATGAACCCAAAGGATCCAAATTCTAGGAAATAATATAATGGAAGATGAAGTCAGCACTAGGATAGATTAAAATGCCACTGCCATTTTCAGGAGATATTCCTACACAGGTTTAGTTCTTTTTACTTTTTATATAAACAGTTTTTTGTTTTCTTCAGCAAGTATGGCTCATTAATTAATTTCAAATATGCTAATATTTTATTTTTAAAAGCCATAACAAATTCAAACATTGAAAGTCTTGTATCATCAGAGGCTGTTTTCTGTCCAAAAATCTTGATAGAAATATGCTGACCAACTACACTGTGTATTTTAAAAGAGTTAGGGAAACCAGAGAAAAGATCACATCACCATTGAGAAGAACTGACAAGAAAAAGAAAGATAACAATACTGATTCCTCAAAAACATTAAGCCTTCTCTGTATCTAATCAAAGTATTACAGTATTTGATAAAAAAGACCAAAAATGTGTAGTGTCTAGATCTGTGTTTTTAATGATAAAAATGTGGAGTCTAAAGCAACAATAATATCATCCTGATGTTTCAATGAAAACAATACATTCACCAGGTTATCCTACTCATAAGTGATCTTGAGTCTGTATGAAAGAAGCTATGAAGCAAGTATCAATAGAAATTTTCATGCTTTATTTTATAGAATCATAGAATCGTTTTGGTTGGAAAGGGCCTTTAAGATCATCAAGTCCAACCGTTAACCTAAACTACCAAGTCCACCACTAAACCATACCCCTAAGCACCACATCTACTCGTCTTTTAAATACCTCCAGGGATGGTGACTCCACCACTTCCCTGGGCAGCCTGTTCCACTGCTTGATAACCCTTTCGGTGAAGAAATTTTTCCTGATATCCTATCTAAACCTGCCCTGGTGCAACTTGAGGCTGTTTCCTCTCATCCTATCACTTGTTACCTGGGAGAAGAGACCAACACCCGCCTCGCTACAGCCTCCTTTACTTTCCATTTTAGGCAGAAACACAACATAGAAATGTATGCAGGAGAGGTGGGAAGCAGCTCTGGTGTCTTCCATTGCTAGCTCTAAATAGATTTCTCAAGCCAAGTCATTTACCTTTGTGCATCAGCTATCTTCCCTCTCAAGTAAAACGTGTGGTGAAACTCAATTCGTATTTGTGCAAAATGTTCCATTTAAGGAAAATTATAGAGGGAGAAAAGGCAATCTAAAAATGTAACATTTCATCAAAAATGCCACCAATGATTTTAATCTCTGCTCCTTGGAGCCTCTGCACAGGAAGAGCAGCAGCAGTAGCCCCTGAAGGGAGGGCAGACCTCTCTCTTGCACCTTACCCCTTCAAACTCATAACTCCTCTGCAGAGCTGAAGATCCTGAAAGTCAGACTTACTTACTGGTAGCCTAAATGATCATCGAAGTATGGCAGTCAGCGATACCACTTAGCCAAATTCCACGGCAGTATGGATGTATCTTTCCTATACATTCATATGCTGTATTTTAGCTGCAAGCAGCATTGGGAAAACAGTTCAGTCTTTGCATGCAGACAAAGCCTCCTGAATTTTAAGGATTTTCGTTGAAAAGGTAACCCATCATCCTCTGCAGCGTGCCTCAATTAGTATTTAAGTGGTATGTCTATTTAGTTTAAAAATAAGATTTTTGCAGTATCTATAGGTCTCTCAACTCCCAGCGATATTTTCTAACGCTTTCTATGGGTTTCCAAGATTGTATCAAGTTTTACTGAATTATAGCTCTGGCTCCAGAATAATATTTGGGTTGATTTAAAACAGACCTGCAGAAATAACATTGTCTCTTCTGGTTTAATGCAATTTTTGGAAGTTGAATGGCTGACATTTCTTTTACTGCTGCATATTTTCAGACTTCTCAAGTTACTGGAATCCCAATGCATGGGACTCGTGTTTGGCCAGGGACAAGCATGCAAGCATGTGATGGATAACTCTGCATGCTGGATCATGTCAGGAGCATTCAGGGGCCTCTGGGGAACATCCCTGGCAGAGGAACAGACTTTCCAGACCAACCAGCCACTCGTACCAGGGCTGCAACGCTGTAAATGTGGATGGTACAGGCACCGCAGTAGTGAACACCAATCTGCATGCCAAAGAGTGAACCTCTTACGCAAAAGACAAGAGTTGACATGTCTGTGTTCTCAATGTGTTTGTTTTAATGTATGCCCTTGACAGTATTATTAATCAGCTACGCGTACAGGCTGAGAACAGTCCCCTTCATGCTGTCCTTTGCGCTGAAATCCAAATGACTTATTAGTTTCACACCATGTCCAGTGGGTAGGATTGGATGCAAAAAGTCCACCCAAGCCAGACGAGGAGGAGAAAATGTAGAGAGGAGACGAGGCACAGAAGAGAGTACTTCTGTCCTAAAATTGCATGAAAAGACCTGTGAGGAACAGGAGATGATAATAAAGAGCCAGTCACCCTGCAGGCAGAAGCTCTCTCCATGGCCATCCCTTGGCCAGTGCCCCCCAGGGCTGAGTCTCTACAAATTCCAAGATCCAGTTCCCTCAGAGATAAAGAAATGTAGAACTATTTGCTGCATCCTCCAGTCCCTGACGAGGAGAGAGAAGTTTGCACAGTCCTGAGCCCTTCAGTATGTTGAGTGCCCTCGACTCACCCAGTATTCTTCTCCCCACCCTGGTTTTCCATCCAGTACTGCATCTAGCAGAGAAAAATGAAATGCAGCACTGCTTCGTGCATTTTGGCCATCATCAATCCTGCCCCAAAAAAGCCCACATCATGTGTTGCTTTCTTGGTGGAGTTACAAACGAGCGAGAGCAAGCAAGTACCCACAAACCAGCCCTGACTGAGTACATCAACCCACGTATTATTATCTCAGGAATTTTCTTAAAGAGACTAGTTTACAAAATCGCGATTATTTAATGTTACATTTTTAAAAACACATTTCAAAAAGCTGTAAGTGCTCAGCTCATAGCTACAGATGTTAAGGGCTTTGTAACTATAAACATGTACAATTTCTCTATTGGTTTCCACACATCAGTAACTACAATAGATAATAAACTAAAGTTAAAAGAGCCTCCAAGAGCCTTTTATTGCTCATTTCCTCATAGCTCTCCAAGGAGCCTCACAGGAGATAAGCATCCATTTTTATCCCTCAGACTTCAAGAAATGACAAAGCCCAGAATAAATTCCGACCATTTTGTTGGTCAGGATGTGGCAATCTAAAAACCACAGAAACAATAACAGTTAAATAAAGGAACACCAAAGTGAAAAGACTCCCTTAATTAAATTCAAATATTTGAATATTACAGTAATAAACATTTATTGTTAAGTGTTACAATTTCCCACCCTGGCACACAGCAGCCCACAGAAGTAGGGAGAGCAGAAAAGGCACCTCTGTCTTTCTGTGGGTTTTCACTGGCACATACAGAAGGTTTAACCACATCCAGGTGTTCTCAGGAAAAGGAAATCTTCAACTTTGGACTTACATTTGCAAAGATTCGTCATGCCGTTTATCATCAAACTGAAGATGGCGAGAAGAGCAATTATAATTAGTTATCATAACATTTAATGGCCAAAATCAGGATTGTGCTGTGCTTGGAGCTGTACAACCCTTCCTTCCCCTCACTTGTTACTGCTCTTCCCTCCACAGCAAGCTTTGGCTGCCGGCCCTTCCTCAGTCTTGCCAAGCTGCCCTGGAGATGTACATCCACACCCCCCGATTTTATTGCATGCCGGCCAAACCAAAGCCCCGCTCCCTCGCAGGGGGCTGCCCGCCCCGGGGCCGGACGGCTGAGCCACTGCAGGCACGGGCGTGGAATGGTGCAACTACCTTAAAGCCAATTACTGAACAAAAACATCGCATACCTGTCACTAAGTCTTACTTAGCGTTCTGCCTCAGGATGACCTTCATATTTATGAATGCTACAGGGATATTATTTGAGGATAGACAGTTAGCCTAGGCCCTTGGATATTCAGACGCTGTTTGCGCTGTAGGCTTTAGTCACCCGTACACGCGGAGACAGGCCTTGATTGCTAGACTTTTTTCAATTTTATATATATATATAAAAATTACTTTTAAAATGTCCTTTCTTTTTGTAGGCACACTTTTTAGAAAGGTGCTGTGAAAGATCATGAAGAGCTGGAAATTCCCACTGCAGAATTTGGTTTAAGTGACGACTGCACAGTTCTTTGGGACAGTCCTAAAAAAGCATTTAGTTTTACAGATGCAGCGAGCACGGTTCATCACTGGTCACGAAGCAAGTAACAGACATGCAGAGTCAACAGATAATATATGTCAAAACAGTAGGATAAGACCATGATTACACAGTCACTTTAATTTGACATATACTTAAAAAAAAGCTTGAGATGAAGAGGAACATGAATGCCAATGCCAGCATACAGGGAGTGCATGGCTGGGGGTGGCTGGATGCCTGCCCTTCTCCACAGCAGCAAATGCCTGTGCCCCATTTCAGTGGCTGTGGATTAAGGCTCTAATTCTCAATGGATTTATCATTTCCATTTCGGTGTCAGGATGAATGTCTGGAATCCACTCTGCTTTTTTTCTCCTAACTTTTATTTAAGAAAGAGAGTATAAACAGTGCTACAAATAATGATCTAATAGGCACCAAAGAAATCAGTGTTACCAAATACAACATAGGCTTGAAATTCTTGAATACAAAGCTACATTATGCAACAACACATGAAGGACAGAGTGGCAAAAATACTGTTTTTCAGCAGTACTGATGCTTTACCCAACTATCTGGGCAGTGAGGGGACCATTCAGGGTCTAAGACTGCAATGCACAAAGTTGCTACCAGCACACTTAAGTTATCTATCTCCTCCACCACTACCAAGGGCAACCAAACAACAAGGTTTTCATGGGCTGTTTGACGCTGATAGCTGCTCTGGCATCGGGTGTTAACAGCCTAAAGAGATGCTGAAAACGTTGCCACCAATTCATTTCCATTAAAGGTACGAATATTACTGTACATCTGGCAACGGCATGAAGGAAAAATCTTAAAAACCGCTGGAGAGAGAGAGTGAAATCCAGCCCTGAATTAATCTTTCACTCCAGAGCAGCCAGGATTTCACCCTTGCACTCTGTGCAGATCTGAACCAGATTTCTAGCAGCTGGCAGCTCAAACCAGGGCCATGTCCTGCTGCAGAGCAGATCCCTTTGAAACCAAGGTACTTCAAAAGTTATTAGCGCATTGCACGGAAACATGCAGTTGCTGGGAAAGCTGTGTGTGAATCAGGGCTGGCTCAGTCGTCCACCATGAGACAGACTGGATTTAACCCTTTGCTCTGCTCATAATTGGTATGCACACTAATTTACGCATAGTTATCGGATAGTTTAGGACACACTTCCTGGACTATTATTTCTTCTTATCGTCTGATGTGATGCCAAACTCACACATATGATTTTTACTTTAAGACAAGCCTTTCCTAAAATACAAGGAAAAATGTATTGGTTTCTTTTTGGTCTTTTTTTTTAAAATCTTATTAGTATCAAATAGAAACGATGAATTCAGGCAAATGTAGAGTTCTTTTCAACCCTGGAAAGTTCTTCAGCAATTTTCCTACGAGTTAAAATAGAAGCTTCTAAGTATAACTTCTTTCAGAGCTGTCTAAAGAAAAGTATATTTTGACAATTTTACATAATAAAATTGATACCAGAATTGACAATATAAACTATTTCGAAAAGAAAGAATAGTCCAGTGTTTCTGGTTTTGCTTTTCTTCTTGCTCATGAAAATTCAAATGACATCCATTACAGAAACAGTCTGCTTACATTTCTGTTATAGAGATACCCTCAATAATTATAAATAAATGCTTTTTTCATGTCCTACCAATCCTGATGAGACAAGGATCAGCTGGCCAGTTTGAGTAGCTCAAGCTTATAATTGTTTTATTATGGTATTCTGAAACTCACTGTGATCTTCCAGAGGAAAGGTTCTTCATGTGTGGTTAGCAAAACCACCGATTTTCTACGTGTAACCTGCATGAGACACCTGCAAGATCCTCACTTCTATTAAACGTCAGGCCATGCTATTGGTCATAACCCTTCCTCACAGGCACCCATGCAAATTGAGGCTGAAGAATTAACATTTTGCCATTGTCAGTGACCTGGAGATGTCTTAAGCCGAATACCCAAGAACTCAAGCTGTTCACCCTTTATACTTTTAAATTTAAAACTCTGGGCCAGTTCGAAGATAGAAAACTTACTGGTTAATTCCTGTGGTATGGCCACAGCTCTCACCTGTGAAGGCTACTGAACTGCTGAAACTGAGAATGAAAAAGCAAAGTAAAAGAAAATATATTCTTTACCGCCGCTTGTTTAAAAAGGCGATATATCTGCTGTGGCTTTTCTTGTCGTGCTGACAGATTTCAGCAAAATTTGGAGAAGGCTTAGGTGCTACAGGAATGTAACATCTGAAACTCAGCTTTCCAGCCTTCAGCAAGGAGGAAGGGGACATGCAAGCTTCCAACATTTCAAAGGAAGAGTTATGCTTCCAATGTGATTTCCCCTCCCTCACATTCCCCTTGTTCCTCTGGGGATGCTGGGAACCGCTGCTCCCATTCCTGCCTCCTGAGCACCGCTGCGCTCTCAAGCAAACAGATGGAAATCAAGGCATCATTTTAAAAATCTAATTTAAATATGAAATATGAAGGCGTTGAGAAATGAGTGAAAGTAAACACTCCATCTAAGGCAATTATTTTGTCACAAGAGGAACAAAAAATGGCAGTTTCTACTTTTTATTGCAGTTACCGTTTAAAAAGAAGCGATTTCCAAGCAGGTAACCACGCAGGTTTGCCTTGCTGGATGTTAGATCTCTTGAATAAATCTCCCAAGCTAATTACCACATCATCACCTCTTACCTCATGCACGACGCCACGGGTTTGTACACAGAACACTTAGTGACAACACCAGAGAACAAGGCTTCCCTCTCCTTAGGGATTAAAGAACTAATATTACTTTTAAAATAAATGTGGGGAAAAAAAAGGTTTGTTTATTAAAAGCTGGAGCAGTAGCCTGATCTGGGACCCCACAACCCTTTCCGCTGGCAGAAAGGGATACCCTTGACTTGAATTGCCAAGGACTCTGCGGATCCACATATCAAACCTCTTCCAAAGGGGAGGAGGGTTTGTAGCAGGACTTGGTGCCTGTGCTCCCAAGAGGTGCTCCTGTCCCTTTATGCTGGCTCCGGGGAGCAGAGTGCCAAAGCCAGGCACCGCTCCCTTTTAATCCTGTGCCAGCAAAAATAAATAAATGAAAGGACTTGTCTCCAGGCAAAATATGTTCACTGATGTGCCTGACATGGTTGGAGGAAGGAGGCAATAGATGCATATCTGGTTGGAGGCAAAGGGAAAGAAGGAGATGAAAAGGAGGTGAAGATAGGATCAACCTTTCTGGCAGCAGCTTACACTTACATCAGTAAACTGCAGCTTACATTTTCAGATAACCTAAAGTCCCAGTGAAAGCAATGGCAAGATGGATGTTAAGGCAGAAGGAACAAGCGCAGAGAAATCCGAGGCAGGAGGACAACAGTGGAGGAGAGAGGGCGCAGGGCTCAACAACTTCTTTTACACCCTTACTCACACAACCTGCATTTACGCTGATACAGGGGCTCTTCTGTTTTAATAGGTAATCCATAGCCATAAAGCAGAGGAATCCCCGTGCTCAGCAAATTGCCCAGGCCACAGAGATGCTGAACGTGCTGCCACAGAGGAGCCTAAGACACAAGATTAACCTTCTAAATAAAGCAAACATAGGGCAGCACTGAAGTATTTGCTCCTGCTCTGCTAAGCTTTACATTGTCACACTGGAATGAGGAAAAGAGACAAAAATCAGAGGTCCTAAAAGTTATGCTTCCAGTTAGATTTTTATCTTTTTTTTTTTTTTTTTTTAAGAATTCATGCAATCTTACTAGGATTAGTAAATCAAAGCTGGAACCTAACAATTCAAAACCTACTGCATGTCGCCGGAAGGTTAAAAAATCGTGCAATGTCCTTTTCTACATAACTGAGGTTACTGGATGAAACAGAATAAATTGCAGCTGTGTGTTCAGCTCAGTAAATATCTCTAGCAAATGTGTAATTGGCTGTAGAGTGGGTGGTGTGGGAGTAGGCAAGTATCCAGGTCTTGCATAAACACAGGATTTTCTCTCTAGAGGGACGCATTTCTTGTTCAATCTTTACACCAGTGTTAAGCTGCCCCACTGTCCCATCAGCAGGCTAGAAACCAGGCACCAGCAGAGCATGGTACAATGCACAGCAGAGCAAACCAACTCCATATACATCATTACAAACGTAAACCTGTAATTCTGTCTCTCCATCTTGATCCGTGGCTGTGGTCTGGTATGGTTGGTTTGCCTGAGCAAGGCTTCATTACATACTTTCATTGCATACATTCAGTACATAATTCTGTTTTTTTTAAAAGGAGCTGAATTATAGTATTCCAAACTCATCGGTCTCTAACTGAAAAAAAAAAATCAGAAATTAAGCAACATAATATAAAAACTAATATTAAAAATTAATAAATACATCTAATAAAATAATGTTTAATTTATAATATAAAAAGTCACATAATATAAAATTAAGTCATAGATTCTCAAAGGGCCTCATCATTGATTCAGTCTCTCCTTCCCTCCCCACTGATGGGAATCAATGGGAATTTCAGTCTTTTTTTTTTTTTTTCACCATGAATAGAATTAAACCATTGCTGTGCAAACTCCACAAACAGAGTGGACAAATTAGAGGGGGAAAAGAGCTGACCTAATAGCCCATGAGAAGAACTCTTGTTTTGGGGTGGGTGGCTTTCAGTCTGCACGCAAGTGTCGGCTCTGCAGTGGCAGATTGAGTGGTCAGACAACCCCAACACAGCAAACGGGAACTACGTAGGTAAATTAAAGCTATCTGTAGCTACCTGGAGGGTAATAACAGGAGGGACCCAATACCCTGAAATGCAAACCTTCCATAAATAGGGAATAGGGAAATATAGGTCACTGCTTCTCATGGCCCTAATTGGGAATTGGTGTGTAAAATGACTGACTTCATCTGAGTTCCAGTGGGAAATACCCACAGGTAAAGCCAAGCTGGACTGGGCCATGTCAGGAAAGCGAACCAGTGACTGCATGCTTGACTTTATATGCATTTTTATTGTATACTGCAATTTGATACCTACTACAGAACAGCTTGAAAATGTTAAATAACTTGAATGGCTAAAGGTGGCTCTGGGTGAAATACTACATCAGTAGCAGAAGAGCATGGAGTCTTAGCTAAGAAATAATGTCTGTTTATGCTTGGTTTGACCTTTTAGTGTTCTTTGTTTTTTCTGGTATATCTATACCTAAACAAGAGTTGCTAAAAGAAAAACACCCATAATGAATAAAGAACTTAAAAACTATCAGTTTACTTATAAGGTCAAATACAATTAGGCTAAACTAACTAAATGTAGTTCATTTATGGCCTATATTAGTTAAAAACAGCCCCTAAACCAGCCCAAACAAGGGAGTTACAAGGGCAGCCAGATGTCTGCAGGGCACCCTCAGCACCCTCTGCTATCAAGCCTGTAACGAGTAGGAACGGTCTGTGAAGTTCGAGACCAACAGCTGCTCTCTGTTTGCACGGACAAAAGTGCAATTGTTTTTCCATGTGTTTGACTAGCTAAACAGAGCCTGGGCTTTAATGCAATGTGTTTCCCGAATCATTCGCTTATATCATGAAAGGAAGCCAGCTTGTGTCTTGAGCAGCAACAAGACAAGACATGGAGTGCGGGGAAGGATCTGTAAAGCAGCCGGGGAGCAGCAGCATCCCTGAAGCACTTGGGGTAGGGAGCTGCGACAGCCACGATGCTGTAAACCCAACAGCGTCTGAGGACCCCTCCAAGGCTTCAAATGAAATGGATATTGCAGCTGAACCTAATAATACAAAACGCTTTTCATCCTCAGTTGAGAGCAAAAGTAGTTCAAAACGCCAGCGGTTTGCTGTACTGGTCTCTATTTTATGTCTTTTTTTATAGACTCTTAGGATACTCTTTTTAAGATTTCAGCCATTCTGCAGATAAGTTTTTCAGATGATAGTCCTCTCTTTAGAGATCCTGGACTACCTAAGAGTGACCCGCAATAGCCTAAGAAAGCTCGAGCAAGGGTAAGGTCCCAGCTGTTCTGGCTGGCAGCACATCTTGCCATTCAATGGGCTATAGACCACGCTGGAATTTGGAAGCTGTATCAAAACACAAGCACAGCCCTGTCTTACAGTGCAGCTGAAACCAGGGCTGCTTTCTCACTTTCTGAATGCCTACAGCTGTAAGACTTCAGAAACAATCAAGAAAGCACTTTTATAAACACAGAGTGTTCAGATATCTGCGTTATCCTGCCGTAAAACACCACTTACTCAAAAAGAATTTTTAAACCTACTTTTTATTAAAATAACGTGACTAAATTTTAAAAATCCACTGACCTCCAATTACAAACCTGCAGATAATTTTTTTTTTCTGAATTGTATTTGCTATTGATGAGAAGGAGCCAATGTACAGATAGGTTCCCAAGTATAGTAGGTCTCTTGTTCCTCAACAGCATTTTAGGTGACCGGCCTACAAACAAGTTTAATTCTAATGTCAACTACACTGCTGTAAATGCAGAAGAGCTCTGAGGAATTATGAAACTTTCTGTATTTGCATAAGGTTTCAGTTGTTGTAAAGAAAAAAGAAAAGTCATTTTATTGCACAGTAAAACTCTCTCTCTGTTAAAAGAGTCTTTAGAAAAAATCACACAGAGTTATTGGAAATCTAATACTGTTCTGCAAGCCAAAATTCAGGCCTGGGATAAGCAAGTAAGACCTTGCTAAACCTGTGTCCTGCAAGTTTAGGGGGGAAAAAAAGGGAAATTAACTGTTAAAGGAGAAATTTATACTGAAGAAGCTAAAGCCATTCCTTTTATATTTTACATAGGAATTTCCACGGCCTTAATTCCTTTCTCTGTAGTGAATAACATGGATCCTGTTGTTCAAAATCATAAAAATAAATTTTCTCTGTTTTCTTTTGTGTCTGCAGTTTGCAGGTTGTGTCCTGTTGGAGTGACATTTGAGCACCACGCTGCCCATCTGCATGGGAGTGCATCTTTCCCCTTATACTTCAGGGGGGTGACTTTTCACATGCAGAGTTTTGATTTCTTTGTCATGTAACAGCCCCTGATGATAGCCCCAGCAAAGAACTAGAGACTAGTCTCTAGTCCAATATAAAGCTGGCTGATTTTTTTAGTTGATTTTATGTCCACTGACTCAGAAGAACAGAAGCCCATGGTCCATTGGTATGAGTGCAGTCCCGCACCCCACCTACTTGATGGTGACTGTGCACTCAAAGACATCTGCACAAGGGTAGAGTTCACTTCACCATCGAAAACAGCTTCAACAGAAGTACTGGGGCCTCAGAAGATATGTCTTCAAAACGAACTGATCCTTAAACAACTCTGTGGGGTAAGAGGCAAGGCAAACCAAGGAAACAAGCAGAAAAATGGACATCCACCAAAAAAGGTAGGAATGTAGGATGAAATTCTGCCATGTCTGAAGACCACGGGAGCTTTATCATGGCTTTAAAAGAATCAGAATGCCACACCTAAAAGTCTAATGATTGATTAGTGGAAAACAGAAAAAAAACAGAGGAGAATTTTGGTAAAGATTAGCAGAGACTGGAATATGGTGGCATTGGAAAGCCTCTACTCATCTGCAGAACAGTTACAACCTGGGCAGGGAAGGCAGGGTGGTATGTTGCAAAGGAAATATTTGGAGTTGATGCAAACACAAATTCCTTGTCAGGAGGAGGAGGATGGCTTAGTAAGAGAACAGTTGTACAAACTGGATTTTGAAACTCAGCGGAGCCTGTGCCAGTGTAACATTGCTACACAGGAGTCAGTAGGTCCAGTCTGTAAATTTGGGTCTACGTGTTGCTCTGAGACTGGGAAACCTAGACCATATGCTGTGAACCACAGCCCCGGGAAACACAGGGAAAGTTGAGCAAACCTGGAGTTCTATTCATTTGTACTGGTACGAAAATGGATCTACTCACCAAACGTTTTGATTATGTCAGATTTGCTGGCATGTTCCATCTCTCTAATCCCACAGTACTTTGCAAGAATATCTGTGTATTCTGGTAGGATAACGGTCAGCATAGTTACACAGAGAGTTTGTGACAGGTTAAAGAAAAGAATCCAAATCCAAATTGTGTCTTCCATGTGGCCACCACGGGGCAGGTGATACCACCAGACCAGTGGCACAGTGTCTCTAAGACAGTCTCCTGCCACTCAGAGAGGCCCCACAATGACAGGGCTTCCACCATGGAAGAGGAGTAAAACAGACTGAGTAGCTGGTGTGGTGAAGGGGCAGAAGAGAGACTGACTAGCACCTCATTCAATGCTGCACTGGGATTCCCAATGATGAGGAGAAAGGGGGACTGCTGAGAAAACATTTAACCTAAATCAATCAACCTAAAGACACTGTGATAATGGAAAGGATGATCAAAGCCATAAGGACTCTGTTGTTGCACTTGTAGTATTCTGTAATGAAAGCAAAGGGGAGATTTGCCAAACCTTTTCTCCTTTTGGCAACCCAGGTTCTGTCAGTGACACACAATGCAGCTCCCAAAATCACATTTTCCTTCAGTAAGAGAAGCCCCTAGTTTGGTGAGAGGGCTGAATTCACAAAACCTCAGACAAGAGGAGATGGGTGCAATGCAGCCTGCTGCCCAGTACTCATAGAACTATGTTACTATCATAACAATAATCCCAGGGTAGTTAAGAGTATCAGAGTTTTAGGATAGGTCCAAGCTATTGAAAAGTGGTAACAGGACTCATTCTAAAATGCTTGGGAACTACCCATTGAGGTTAATTAAACACACCCACTGGAAATGGAAACTTTGGGACAGTTACAGAGGCATCACCGCAGCTCACCAGCAAGCTCTGTGAGCAAATGATGACCACAGATCAAAAAGAGAAGGCAGGCACAGAGCAGGAACACCCAGGCACAGATTCAAGCATCGATTGGTAAAGTATGGTGACTGCTATATGTGCTGTTAAACAGTTGCCAAGGACAACCAACCACTAATCTATTTTTCATGTCAATGGCAGAGTTGAGTATTTTCACATTCACAAATATTTGATCTCTTCCAACTTCTGTTGAATCATCATGCTACTGACTAACACAGCTGCCTTACTAAATTTTTCTTTAGAGTCTTTTAGGAGGATTCCTACTAGAGATTAAATGAAAAGAAAAAAATAGCATCCAAAATGTTGACTGTTATGTTCTTACTACGCTCTTAACGTGCTAATGTGACAATCGCTCTTCTTGAGCATGACTGACAAGATGTTCAAGTCTAATGGCTACCCCCACCAGCTTACACTCTCCAATCTCTGTGATGGATAGTAGCACATAAAATCTGAGGTTCTGGTTACAGCTGCATAAAGTGAAAGACGGAGCTACAACTTATTTGAATCTTCTTTGGCTTTGCAAAACCAGAGTAGGTTTTATGGTAAAATATCAAATCTCTGAAGTCATAGGTACTTGAATATAGCTTCCACATTTCTATGGAAGAGAATGGATCTTTACGATATAGTTTATAATTAAATACCACCAGAAAATGAAGCACTCGCTTACAGAGACATGTTTTAAAATTATATATACATCTATATTCAAGCCCTAGAGTAGTGGCATTCATCGCACGCAGCGCTATGTGCATTTAGCTCTGCTGCTTCTCTATTTACGGACAAGCTACAAAAGCAGTTTGTCAGCAACTTTTTTTGAGTGTTCACATTACCAAATACATTCATTCTGAATTCACTCTAATGTAATTACCAAATTCAGCACTGAGCTGATAACACAGTGAAAGGAAAATACCAACCTGCCACAGTGTTTTCATGCTGTAATTGAAAACAGATGGCAACTTGTGTAATTTATGCTTTTCTGCAATCAGTAACATGTTGGTATAAGATAAGAACTCTAAGACTGAATTGCATCTGCTTCAACAACACCATATGCTAGTGCACAGTATAAATATTTATCCAAACCTATTTCACCTTCTCATTTAAAGCTCAGTCACATGAGAGAGTGGAAGTACCCTTTGGATACCTTCAACTAGCATTGAAGCATCTCCCCAGTGCTTTAAAGACTTAGACTCCCACCACCAAACACTGAAGGATCTTCCCTTTCCTAAGCTTCACGGAGGGGGTTAAATGGAGGCACGTACGTTGTGCCTTACTTATATAATATAAATCCCAGTCTTTAAGCTCCCGCTAGGCTGCCTTTAGCTTCTCTACTTTTCCCACTATCCTGTAAAACATTGGAGACTGGCCACAGCCATAAATGGGATATTTTTTTCCTGGGGGAATAATTTTTTTTTTTTTTTTTAGGATTTTATCTTGCCTGTCAAACAGTTAAGCAATCACCAGTTTTGAGGTCAGATTGGCAAGGACCATGGAGTGGGTTTCATGTTTCCCTGCAGCATGGGGTACGTTCAACCTCCTGAGAATTTCACAGTTCAAATTTCTTCCTGTTGCAGGAATCGAAGGCATTGGCAATTCCTCTGACACCACATGCTTTTGGGTTGGTTTTCCCCCCACTTGGCACCTTATAATATGTATCTTTTAGTCCTTCACGTTACAAGCGTGTAATATTTTGTGACTGTGGCAGTATTTGGACTCTTTGGACTAATCAGATAGTACCAACGTTCCTTTGATTGCAGGGAGACTGGCCTTGATGAGCTCGATGGACCTGACAGCAATCTGTTCCGTGAAACAGTGGCTACTCAGTTACACTTGAGGTTTGGCTCTTATTCTGCTAGTGAAGTCATTTGAGAACCTGGACCTGAAATAATAATTTGTGAATGCATAAGACGATGGCACAGGCAGAAAATTTATGAGGTTGACCTCCTCCCTGTGCCAGCTTTTAAAGATCAGGAGGAGAGCAGAGCCGTGCTGGAATGGTCCTGGCTGTACACCATAATCCCCAAGCAGAGCTCAAAACAGAAGGGGTTGGTACCAGTGACCATACGTGGTCCTCCAAACTCCCTGCTACTTAAGAACTAGAATAGGGTAGAAAAGCTTGAGTGGCCATTGGCAATTTGTGCGATACAAAGACCTTAGGTGCATCAGATATAAATACTAATTTGCTCACAATCAGTTTAAGGAATCAGATATTCTTTAGCATTCCTCAAAGGTTAGAGCTGGGCACTGATTTCTCCAGTCAAAGGGAAGAACAGATAATCAGCAAAATAAGTGATTAATCTCTCTCTTTCATGAGCCTCACGCTAAGCTAGGTCTGCTTGTTTTGTCACACCATTGCAGTGATGTCACACTAAATAACAACATGTGATGCATCATTTAAGTCACTAGTTTGAAGTCAAGTTGTGTAACTTTTCAAAAAAAACTTGTACCTTAAAAACAGAATTTAACATAGAGAATAAAACACTGAAAAAAAGGGGAAAAAGAGTTTTCCTGACAACAACTGGCAATATTTAGCTGTGTCATCTGCAGAGACCTGAATTTTGCAGCCAATCAACACTGAACATTAAAGCAACCTGAGTACTCCAAAATCCTGCTCTTCCCATCTTCCACTGCTGACAACAGCAGACAGCAAAGCAGAGCTGCAAATAACTTAGAAGTACGCGTCGCAACACTGACTCCTTTCATAGCCCCACGTCGTCTCCAGCTCCCACTTGGTAACACGCTTACTGCAACCAGGCTCTTTGCAAGGCTGTCACAGGCAGCTGCACTTCAACAAACCAGGTCTAAAAATACTTTAATAAAGCTAATTGACAAGAAATTTATTAAATTCGTTGCTCTGCTTCATACTTGAAACCTCAGACTGTAAATGGTAATCCTATTTACCAGCCCCAGAAGAGGTATTAAGACTTAAAGCCACAAACATCACACCTTCTCACACCTCTTCAGCAGGTCATGCTAGTAGGGATTTTCTCAGAATTAAACTGACTCAAAATTCCCCCAGAAGAGGATGTCACATATAACGAGACAGCAAGCTCTGCTATGCAGAGGTCCACATGTGCGACGGAGCCCCATGCATCCCAGCGCTGTGGCCACCACGCAGCCACTGTGTGTGGTCAGAGCTCCACCAAGTTCATTGAGATTTCTACCAAGACTCCCAATTCACAGTGCTTTGGAGCAGGCCAGGAACCCAGCCAAGGTCAGACTGAAAGCAAGACACCACAATGTCCTTCAGGTAGGTTGAGCCTGTAATGTTTAATGCTTTATGCAGTATATGGTAGAGTTTTACGTGCACAAAGTGAGGTCCTACAATGAGATTATAGGCAGCAGCCCTCTCTCAACAATTTGTCCAGCATAATGCTAAGACAGGAATATAGTGCTCTCCAAGAGAGATAAGTGCAAAATCACAAGCTTTACAAATAAAGATACTTCCAAAAATTATTACACTGGATACATCTCCTTAGGAGGAAAAGCCCTGCTGCTACTGCCAAGAACTTTTCTACAAACTGCAACATCAAGTCTTGGCTCTTCTTCAAATGCTTGACCTTTTCATCATAGCCAACTTTCCTTGTTAGCGCTTCTTTGCTGTAGCGCTCAGAGCAACACAGGCAGACAAAAGCCTCTTGCACCAGCCCACCAGAAGTTACTGGGCCCAATAGTCTGGTTTAGAAGTGCCTTTCCTGCAGCTTCCACACAGGGGAAGGTTTATATTCAAGGAGCTGTCATTTAAGGCCTGTCATATGATTCCTTTAAATTTGACAGATTGAAGAGTTCTGTAAACAGATGGATTAAGTGACATCATAGATTTTTAAAAATTTCAAATACTGCACTATAATTTACATACCTGTTGCCATGGGAACACCTCAACAAAACCCCTTATTTTCAAAGAAAACTGGCATTTCTTCACCAGGGGCTAAAGGTATTCAATGTTTCTGAAAATGGGGCACTGATTCTGAAAACAGGGACTCATCTAATATATGTCCATAATGTTTTATATGCAATTCTGTTCTGAAAAGTGATTTTATATAAAGATAACACCTTTGCAAATAATCAGATCTGTCCTTTGTGCAAATTCAAGGCAATATATCCCAGTTTTACTGTCTAAAATACTGTTTGCTCCCCTCAGGACAGCAGACTATTTTACATTCTTATGTCTTGTATGGTTCAGTAAATCTCTGTAACCCCATCAGAGAACATGAGGTCATGGAGAGCACAAATGGAAGACACGAGGCCATAATTTGGTATATAAAACCAGTTTCAGAGGTGAAATATGAAAGAACCTTGCTTAACTGAAATATGCTAGTGCGTAGTCCCAGGGCTGCCAGCATGAAACCAAAAGTGAAAATAAACCAAAGCCCCACTATATTCAGCTCTAAGCTGCTGACTGCAGAAGTAAAATCTCTAAGATTATACATATGACACCACAGTGTTATTTTTACAAGTCAGGTTTCAGAAGAGATCTACTTTATTGCTAGCTGCTATATTCAGAGAGTAAAAGATGCTGTAAAGTACTAAACTCCCAAGTTCAGGATCTAGAACATACATATGAATAAATTCATTATTTTCAAATTGAAGTCTTTTAAATGTTAGGCAGTATTACTATTTGAAAGTGATACTCTTCATATAAAAATTGTAACTGTATATTATATTTAGGTATTGTATAAAACATAAAAAATAGCAGCTCCCTCAGGAATCGAGCTGTTTGCCAGCAGGATGTGTCAGGGTGCTGCGTGCACCAACAGGCTCTGCAGCTGCCATTCCCCCTCACAGGGGTTTTGCCTGCCCGTACTCAAAAAAAAAAGTACATGTTTCAAAGACAGTACATTCTTACAAGTTTCATGAAAAACACCCAGCAGCAGAGAGGAGAAACCCCTGTAGTGCATTTGCTAAGGAGGGTGCCACAGCAGGTCTGGCATCGTGCGACGGGCAGGATGCGCGTCCTTGGAGCTGTGGCAGCACGTGCTGCCTCCAGCTTGGTGGGTGTGAATATACAGGCAAGAGGCAGCTGGCGTGAGCGTGATGGGAAAGGGAGATGAACTAGAAGGCAGGACAAAATTCATGGCAAACTGGGCTTCATGTGGAATACACCTGAAACCTTCATCTGTGTTGTTACCATACCATAAAAAATGACATAAACTGATAATTTAATCTTTGTGTCTGGCCCAGCCTGGACATGGGCATAGCATAGCAGCTAGTTTCCCTTTCTTGCTTTTATCTGTACTTGGCATTACGCTTTGCTTTTAGCTTTCCCACTGTACAAGACAGTGGTTAATCCACAGATATATGTAGGATGTGATCCAAATCCTCAGGTAAGTCAATGGGCTCTGCATTAGCAGTACAAAAGCCTTCACATGGAATTTGTATTTATTTATTCTTAAATCATGTATGAAACTATTTCAACTCTTTATGGAATATGAAAGCATCATACATTCTTCTTTCCAAAATGTCTTGAATCAACTGATTTATGGTAAACAACGGGTTGTGCTAGCTTCACTTTCAATAAGTATGTCTGACTTTGCCTCTTCCTATATACGCAAAGTCCAGAAGCTGCATTACCAGCAACCACATAAATTGCAACGTAAAGAGGGAAGCTGAAATTGTGCAGGGTTGGAAAAAGCTGAAAATAACAAAAAACCCCCCAAAAAACCCAAAACACCACCACCACCAAAAGCAGCCAACCAACGAAACAAAAAAAACCCCACAACCCAAAAAAGGGAAAAAACCAAGAAAGCAATTTCGAAAGGATAAAAGAGGCTCATGTGGAAAAGAGACTTGAAGAATCTCAAGGACAGAGAAAAGAAACAGGAGGGGAGTGACAGGCAGCAGAACTCACTGTGCACAAAGATACTCAATGCTGTAAACAAAAGCACCTCTCTACTTCCAAGTACAGGCAGCCCGAGGCCTTCCCTGAGCAGCACAAATATCCCCCGGTAAATCATCCCATTTTGAAAACCCACCTTCATCCCAGCTGCAGCTGCCGGCCCGCTGGGGTCCACGGCCTGGATGTGGCAGGGCTTGCTGCCCCGCACCACAAAGCCCCAGCCCACCGCGTCGCCAACGATCTGGAAAGAGAAAAGAAGGACGTGATCACCTTCAGGCAGCTCGGTGAAATTCAAGGGGGTAACATCTAAACGGTTCAAGACATAATTTCAACATCTCTGTACTTCCAACACATAGTAAAGGATGTTGTGTACAGGCTGCTGTACCACTCATGGGAAAGGCTCTGTCCAAATGATTCCTCTTGCTTTTAATGAACTTTTTTTGTTGAACTAGGAGGCTGTAAAAAGCAATGCTTCCAATGACTAGGTTCAAAAAACTCTTTACAGAAAGGCTTTCTCTAATAGGGAATATGAATCAAAATTTCTGTCCCATCATAGTCTATAAAGGCCTAAGTAGCAAACTTCAACTTGGGTAAGTAATCCACTCCTGCAGTGCAAGTATGACCAGAAGCACACAGTCTAGATGAGTTTGTATAATACAAATGTTTTTGGCTTTATGTCATTTTACACTCCATTTAAGTCAGCCGTACTACATTGGCAAAAAGACAGGATAAACAAGTGCAGAATCAGACTTGAAATGTGTGGAAGTACTGATAACGGAGTCTGGGATTTTAAAGTACAAAGCTGAGCAAATGCAAATAAGCTGTAATTATCCCATCAGAAAATGTCTGTTTGTATTCTGCATACAACACGCAGAAAATAAAGAAAAATACTGCAGACATACCGTAAAAGTTTTTCTTACATATGGGGCTCCAGGCATCAAGAGCTCATCAGCAGTCACGGGTCTCTTTAATACTGTGGAGGTAGATAAAGGAATATTAATTATAAGCATTCCTCTAGAGGTTTTCCTAATAAATAAGATGATACAGTGTTGGGATACAACATCTTCTTGGTCCCACTTCCCATAACTCTTTCAGTTTCTTGCAGACTTGCTTTGAAAGTAGTAAAAGAGCCAAGGAAAAGACAGCAGAATAACTCTGAATACAAATGATGAGATCTTTGGAAAATCAGGGCGTTTAGCCAACAGACTCTGTTGTCTGCAATCAAGATCCACTAAACACTGTCACAAACATCGGAAGTGGCTGTTTCTGTGTCCAGTGTTGAAATGAGTGACTGACCTTCCTGGTATGGAGCAGCTTTTCTTCCCGGCTTGCTCTGTGCATGTTGGGTGCTCTCTGCTATTTCATCTGAGTTGGGTTGAATCACAGAATTAAGTAATAAGAAAATTCTGCTTGAGTCAGAAAATTATCCCAACAAAGAGATTTCTGCAATTGTAGGCACAGACATCTATCCCCATCTTATCCAGGGACAGCCTAGGTAATCTATAGCTGGCTGGGATTTTACATGGAAGGAAATACCAGTGAGTTTCTGCATGTGATTCCCCACTGCCTTGCAATGTAATCTTCCCTTGAACAAAGTAAATGTAAGTTCTGGGAAACCAAATCGATATCATTCTGTATACCAGTTTTTATCTATCTATAAATGCCTGACAGGATGGAGGGACAATGGAAGATATATGTTGCTCACCGTATTTGCCTGCTTCCCCACTCTAAAATTATGGCTGTTTTTTTAGTGATAAATAATTTGATAAGGTCATGCATTTTCAGTCCCAGGTGGAGCTAAAATTTCCCCCAGATGGTATTCGAGGACAATTCTTGAGTTTCTTAATGACATTCATAGAAGCAGGGAGAATTCTAGCATACAAACCAATCGTATTTTTTTTACTTTCCCATGGATTTTGACAAACTGTCATTTAGCCCAGTGTTACACTTTGCAGAGCATGCCTGGTCAGTGCAAAAAACCTGAATGATTATGCTCATTCGACAAGTCAGAAAAAAACTGAATGATTATGCTCATTTGGACAAGTCAGAACCACGGTAAATCATCCATGCGGGGCTCCCTTGTGTGCCTCCCTTCATTATACCTCCAGAGATTTTTTTTTGTTTGATGATTGTTTTTCCACATGACTGGTCAAGTCATGACCTGGAGTTTTTTTTACGTGTTTGCCTGCAAGAGAACTCATCTGACAACAAATAATACCTCTGCCTTGTGTTTATTAGCACGCCGTTCAGCAACATGCTCTGGGTCTGGACAGCAGGAAACTATTAGTGAAAAAAATCACTTTATAGTCCAGCAGAGGATTAAGAATTCCTCTGTAACGTTTACATCTGACAGCCTTATGTTAACCTAAGATTGTGTGTGGATGATGATGTGTGGATCTGTACTTGTGCTATGGGAGAGACTACCCTGTGCTGCCGGTAATCGTATAATTCTTAAAAATAAGTCTGTTTATAAGCCCATTGCTGCCTTCTTTCAAATATGTCTGTTAAAGCTATTCAGAGTTTGAAAACTAGTCCTAAGGGAGAATTTCTTTTAAAAAATAAAGAGTTTATGCAAAGGCAACATCAGCGTATCCTTTTTCTTCCAGTGTTGTGTAATCAGCTGCATTAAAATAAACTTGTTCTCACTACTCATGGGTTGACACTTTGTATATAATCAGAACCATAAATGAATGGAATAGTCAGCATACTTTAAATAACACAAACATTTGTGGACAGCACATGAATGCTGCTTTATCTGTCCCAGAAAATTTTCCAGGGTGTAATTAAAGATGTACTGAGGCCAAAAGAGCTCACCACACAAAATCTATCAGAGCATTTCTGGAAAGTATACCTGAGAGAGATTCTGCCAAAACATGATAATGTGGCACCCTTCATATAGGAGCGAACACAATGCATATAGGGGTAAACACATCAGAAGGTGGTGCTGAACACCCAACAGCAACGTACTCCAAGGATGAAACGGCCATTGGCACGAGAGCGTTCCTCCATGCTGGACAGCCAGTCTGGTGTAGGGGGTTATGGCTTCTATAATCACACTGAGTCCTTCAAATTATTTTAATTTAGAGCCTCATACTGAATTCCCAGCAGAGCCTAAGGAGAAGGAAGGAAGCATGCTAAAAGGAGAAAGAAAGAAGAAAAGAAAGAAAGAGAAAGAAAGAAAGAAAGAAGAAAAGAAAGAAAGAGAAAAAAACAAAGAAAGAAAGAAAGAAACAAGAAAGAGAGAAAGAAAGAGACAAAGAGAGAAAGAGAGAAAGAGAAAGAGAGGGAAAGAGAGAAAGAGAGAAAGAGAGAGAGAAGAGAGAGAGAAAAAGAAACAAAGAAAGAAGAAAGAGAGAGAGAGAGAGAGAGAAAGTCTGCAGAGCAGGAATGAAATGCCCTTTAGCTCACTCATCTCCAGAGTAAATTGTCAATGTTATGAACAAGATTCATATACTGCTTGAGGCACTTGCTAGTAATAATTTCAAATGCCAGCAAATCATTTCAAATGCAAGCAAAGCTTACACATATCCACTGAGCCTTCCCCCATTGCACGACGTTCCCCACACTGTCAGCAGAAACCCGGTAAATTTGAAATAATAAGGAGCACAAAGGGCAGCAGGGACCTTGCTTTGAAATTCCAGGCTGTTTCTGAGGAAAACGGAGAGGCTGAAACAATATCTATACTGGTCTCTTTTCCCCTTCCCAGATGTACAGTAAGAAACAATTTTAAGTGAATTGTGGAAGAACGGGTGTGTTTAACCTTCTGGCGTGGGATAGGAAATCCTTTCAGAAGGAAAATAAGCTTCAACACTGCTTTTGCCTTCCTAAACAGATCGGTGTAAGACCTAAACAAACAAAAATGTTGAAATGGTCCCTGACAGGCTGAAACAATGCTGCCTCTTTTTTGTAAAGGCTGCTGTTTTCTGAGTTGTGTTATTTCATAGCAACTCAAGTGGCCACTGGATAGTTAAACTCTCCTCTGACTTGCACCAAAGGAATGTCTCCAGGATATTCAGTTCAGAGCTTGGCAATGAAGAGGCAAATCTGGTCTCTGACTGCATGTCCTCCTAAGAGAAAAACTGCAGCTCAAATCACAATTATGGGCTTGATGCAGAGATTATTGGAGGCAGACATCTGGCTTGTGTTCAGCAGGACTTCAGGCTAGAGGATGATAATAGTCCCTTCTGGCCTACAAAACCTGTGACGCTGTGAATTTTTACTCTCTCCTTGAAAAGATAAACTTAGACGTGATGCTAGGCATTCTTCATGTCACCTTCTCCCCAAAGAGATGTCTGCGCCCTGTCTCCTGTGCATCATAAGCAATGCTGGTGCTCACCGGATTTGGGGTTGCAGAGCACGGGGGGACTGCTGCTGAGTGTTGGGCTACTGCTGAAGTACCCGCTGCTGCCGCAGCTACTCATGCTGCTCCTCCGTACTGCTGACACGATCTTTATCTCCTTGGTGGGACTCACTACGAACAGAGAGAAAATACAGAGAGAAAGGGAACTGGTATCAATTATTAAACCCGCTTGCCTGGTTTCTTTAGAACAACAGCAATAAGCCACACTTTCGCTGACAACACTGGGAAGGGGTTAGTGTGTTTTCCATAGTTAGAAGAGTCACTGCCTGAGTATGATATATTAATGTATACTGTAGCTAACACGACGGCTGAACTGCTCCCATTGCAGCGTCTTCTAGGAAGAATTTCAAAACAGGGAAATGATTTTTTCCATTTTTCCTTCTACTTCCCATTTATTTTTTTGGTTCTTGCTAGATATTGCTGTACAGCAAACGCTGCAGGACCCCTTCCCCTCACTTTTACTCTTCTCGAAAACTCCACATAGAATATATAACTAATTACTTTGGGCTTGGAGGGATTTTAACCAGTTCTGTTTGTTCATGGACACTCATTTTTGATCAGCATCTGACATGCTATTGATACAGGTGCAAAACCACCCAGGGAGCTAAAGATTTGGTAAATCAAGTGAATGGGACAATCCCAATGAACAGGGTTACACAATACCCTGCCCTGCTTTTTTCAGATAAACACTGAAACTCCTTGGCCAAAAAAGGATTGTTTAACATCCCATGGAGTTGCCGTACAGACAGTAGTATAGTTGATGAGTCACCTGAGAGAAAACTGGTGTGTTTTCTGTTGTCATGGTTCTGCTTGCGCAGGCAAAATGGGCTGTCATGGCTTTCTGGCATCAAGCGAGATTTCTCAGTGAGGAGCTCCATTAGTCGCCGCCGCCGGCGGAAATTCATTCTGCACTGGTAGAGCAAGTTGCTGTCCATAAAATGGTGTTTGTTGGACACTGGAAAAAGAAATGGACAGAAAGTCTATGCCTGGTAGGACTGAAATCAGAGCATACCTATCTGCAACCTGTTCACTGCACGTTTTGCTGTAAGGAAGCAACACCCGGAGCTCTCCCCTCTCCTCTGCAGACTCAGAAAAAGGAGAAAGGTGGTCAGCTTTACATGGGTAGCTTGGGTAGCTTCAATATAGAATCATAGAACCATTTTGGTTGGAAAGGACCTTTAAGATCATCGAGTCCAACTGTTAACCCAGCACTGCCAAGTCCACCACTAAACCATGTCCCTAAGCACCATATCTACACGTCTTTTAAATACCTCCAGGGATGGTGACTCCACCACTTCCCTGGGCAGCCTGTTCCAATGCTTGATAACCCTTTCGGTGAAGAAATTTTTCCTAATATCCAATCTAAACCTCCCCTGGCACAACTTGAGGCCATCTCCTCTTGTCCTATCGCTTGCTACCTGGGAGAAGAGACCAACACCCTCCTCACTACAACCTCCTTTCGGGTACTTATATACAGCAATAAGGTCTCCCCTGAGCCTCCTTTTCACCAGGCTAAACAACTCCAGTTCCCTCAGCTGCTCCCCATCAGACTTGTGCTCTAGACCCTTCACCAGCTTCATTGCCCTTCTTTGGACTCTCTCCAGCACCTCAATGTCTTTCGTGTAGCGAGGGGCCCAAAACTGAACACAGTATTCGAGGTGCAGCCTCACCAGTGCCAAGTACAGGCAGACGATCACTTCCCTAGTCCTGCTGGCCACGCTATTGCTGATACAAGCCAGGATGATGTTGGCCGCATTGGCCACCTGGGCACACTGCTGGCTCATATTCAGCTGGCCATTGATCAACACCCCCAGGTCCTCTTCCACCAGGCAGCTTTCCAGCCACTCTTCCCCAGGCCTGTAGCGGTGCATGGGGTTGTTGTGACCCAAGTGCAGGACCCACTTTTATACATACACACTTTTATAGCATCAATAAAAAGTCGGAACTTTAGAGACCATTGCTGAGAGGAATCTTTTACACTCCCTTGATTAATGACAAGCACTTCTTTTTGTCAAGTGGAAATGGAAGTACTTTATCTTTCCGTGACAGGTTGCATAATGGTCCATCTCCATGCATGCTCCCTCTGTATGCTGTTTGGTGCTGCTGGTCACTACAGACCAGACTTAGCTCCTCACATCGAGTGTTTTGTAAATGCATCAGGCTAGGGCATCCCCTGGGAGCTCTGATTACCTCGTTTGGAGCTATGGGGCAGCAGAGAATCATGACCTGTGTATTATTTCCTCTGTCTTGTTCACCACAGACGCCGTGTCCAGACACTTCCTGCAGGCTGCTTCCTCCCCTTTGCATGGATACGCAAGGCTTGGGACACAGGCACCCAGCCAAAACTCATTTCTTACATAACGAACAGAAGTCTTAATTACAACCTGTTCTGACACTGAGAGCAAATCCCAGGTTGCTGGTGTCAGAGCAGGAGCGCCAAGTCTACCCACAGGCTGCAGCATCGCCGTAATACCCGCGTGTTCGCTGCCCCTGATGCTGCATCTTAATAGTGATGAAAACTGCAGCAGTTGGACGGAGCTCTTGTGCCAGGTCCCAAAAGTGCTCTGACTCCTTCGGGGCTTGATCGCAGGAAAGCCCTCTGGAGCACTCCCTCCATAGTACTGCAGCATCTTAAATAGCCGCAGTAGATGTTTTTGCTGCATTTCTCCATCTTCACCTAGCTCCTGTGATCACATTCCACAGAAGTGATTTCCCACAGTTGACTTTTTCCATGAAGGATCTAGATTCTAGATTTACCTAGTTATAAATTGCAAGTTCTTCCAATATTGAATCATAACAACTGGTTGGCTTATACGTATTTATATGTAAAGGTAAACAACAACATAGATGATATGCACTCAGAGGTCAATCAAGTCTCTGAGGACATGACTCAGTCATTTGGTCTCAGCCTCCTACTGCAGACACTGAACTTTTGCCTGGCCCTTTGCTCTGCCCAACATGTGGAGTCCAAAGCAGCAGAGTCCAAGGTGCTATACCAGATCCAGATCCTGGAGCCCTGCTGGCTCACCTGCTCTTCATCCTCATCCCCAACACACTCCTCCTTGCTCTCATCCCTTCTTAATACCTCCATGTGTCTCATATTGCTCTCCATGAGCCCCACAGAAGTAGACCACATACATGACAGCCTTGCAAAAAAGGCTGTAATTTAGACATAAACCTCCAGTATGTCATTTGATCTTGTGAGCTGAAGGAATAGCCCTCAAAGAGAAAAAAAAGCCCAGTCACCTTCTCCAGTATATTCACACCAGGTATGTCAAGTCATCCAGACAATAAAGAAGACGCCAGTCCTAGCCATGGTCCCCAGGGCACAGCCCTCCGTACAGATACAGAAACTGTCATATGGGGTCAGACCATATGTCCGTCTTGCAAAGAAGCATGTCTCTTGCCTGCCTGGACACTGTCAGAGAGGGAGACCCTGTACGAATGGACTTTTGCCTTTGTGACACAAGTAATAATTAGGACACAGGAGCTTTCCAAACTGCACATGCTTGTGCCTGAGCTGCCACGCAGACTGTCTGCTCCAGCCTCCCAGAGTGGGTAGGCTGTAAGGCATTTCTTAAGAGTTTTGAAAAAGGTGAGAGTTTCAAAACTCTACCTTTTTTCATGAATAAAGCAGAAAGGCCATGCCAGTCAGCCAAACTGCGACGTTGGAAGTACCATCTACAGAAAAAAGTCCTGTTACCTAGATTGCCTGGTTCCATTGAAGAGCTTCAGAAGAGCCAGTGCCACCTGGCTTTTACTCTGCTTCATTTTGGTGCCAAACCTGTTGTTTCCTCAAATCAGCCATATGCATTGTCCATAAGCAAAACGGCTTTGCTAGGTCAAATTTAGCACTGCAAGCAATTTGTTACTGTGTTCTGATACATTAAATATTGCAGGCACACACTGCTGCTGTGCTGATCATTCTGGACACATATAGTATGCAATGCTATTAAACAACACTTACTAATGATCACTATTTTTGAAGAATGGAAATAGAGGAGGAGAGATTTGGAGACTTGCCTACATCCACAAAAGGATTTGCTATCAGGGGCAGAGTTAATATGTAGGTGTTTGCAGCTACCAGTCTAGTTTTCAGACCACTGGCACGATAAGTAAAAGTAGCGATATCTAGCAATATCCTGCCACATTATTAGAATAACCTGATGAAAATACAAAAAACTTCGAGGTTTTTTTTGATGACATCTTAAAGAGCTCCCTGAAACTTAAACAGACAAGCTCTACTTCTTCAGCACACCACTGGGATTCATAACGTTAAGTGAAAGAGGGCCCCACAAATATACTCGCTCAGAAGTAGAACTACTGTTGCCAACCATTTGCAATATAAGAAATATCAGTATGGTTTCTGATTCAAGTTAAATATTGTGGCACTACAGTTTTTAATGAAAATTATTCTGTTCTGTTTGTGTCATTAACTGAAGTGCTCTGACAGTCTTCAGAAACTTTGATAATCAGAGATCAACACACACTTGTGTTGCAGACATCATAAAGCACTATGAAATTCTAGAATAATTATTGACCATGAAACTACATAATATAAACTTTTTAATGCCAAGATACTGAACATATTTTAGAATAACTAGACTTGTTTTGACTGAAATATCGTAACATTATATATTTACAATAGCAAAGTTTAGGTCTTACATTGAAGTAATTCATCCCTGCTGTTACTATTTTAGTCCATGGCAGGGTGAATTTTTATATAATATAAATGAATACAAGTGGAAAAGTTAAGGCCAATGATTATATGTTGTAGAATATTTGTATATGATTTACACAACAAAAGGTTTGTAGCCAGAACTTTTATGACAAGCAGTATTAGTACAGAATCTGGAGTGCTCCTTGATTTTCATAGTTTAATTCCTTGTTTCTACTGATAGCTCACATCTCATGCAAAATGTCAGAATAACAGCGTGCACCCTCGGGTTGAGCAAATAACGTATTTGTAGCACCATGTAACTTTCTGCATATCCCTTGACTAAAAGGTAATATTCATGTACATGTAAGGAGAAGCTCAAAAAATAAACAGTAGTTAGCTCAAACTGCCTCCTTGTACATACATCATCACATAAAATATCTTACCAAAATATTAGTGTGCCCCCGTGGGACTTTTTTTTTTTTCTTTTTTTGTATCATCAACTTTCTGACATATTCATGATTTGGATGAAATGTCCATGCTGGGACTTCGCCTAAGGGTGAACGTGTCTGGAACGGTGTGGAAAAAAGGGATTTCCAGACCACAGATCAGAAGGAAGAGGTTGAGGAGGGGGAGGCAGACACGGTGCGGGCTGCCCCTGAAGCACTCCTCAGCTGCAGTGGCTGACCTTCACCGTTAACCAGGAGGAGCTATGCACGCCCTCATCCTTGATAAATCACAACTATGTGAACGCCGGATGCAAAGTACGCACAGAAGGTTGGTTTTGCTACGCTTGGTATGTGCTGGGTGAGTCGTACCGGTGCAGGCATGGGTGCTCAGCTCAGCTGCTTTAACAGTCCGTGTTTTGCTGCAATCAGCAGAGAAAAGTGGGAGTGAAAAACATTTCCAAGCTGATTGCAGAACGCCGAGAGGACTGCACAGACTTGCTCGGGAGGGACTTCTTTAAAGGTAATTTAGAGGTTGTTACCTCGAGCTAACATGGAGTGTTGACTCAGAGGCAGCAGCAGATAAACTCATGGTGCCCAACAAGGCTCCTGCTCCAGGTATCTGTCCCTCTTGTGGAAGTTGCTGCCTCCGGATAGGGGCTGACTTAACTACTCCTGAATTAGTCACTGCCCTTCATAATGCAGCATAGAAAAGCAAACTGGCACCCATTTCAGTTTGTCTTATATTGCCAGGTCATGGCTGACAAGGATCAGGACCTGTATTTGTACGTGATGACGGTGATGTAAAGAGCAAGGTGGGGTGACTTCATGGGGTTTTCATTCCAATTTAATTCACCAGTGCTCATGTGGCAACATGTTCCTGTTACGTTGTGCACCTTATGAAACAGAAGGAAACTGTATCAAAGACAGTAAAGAAACTACGTGGTGACTGGCAACCTCCAAAATCATAAAAGTGCACAAGGGCATTTGTGGTCCAGGAGGGAAAGGTGCCAACATCAATTCATAGTCACCAATGTCAAACTTTGGAGGTACAGTTACAACCCACCAGTCTAATCTCCCATGTACACAGGCCACAAAATTTCTCCCAGAAACAGAATTTTAAAACTAACTTTTAATCTTACAAAACTATAGTTTAATCTTACTTTAAAGCAGCCTGTAATGACCACTTTCCTCTTCCCCTTACGAGCTGTTCGAGCCTTCAGTTACTTTTCCTGCCAGGCAATAAAGGTTTAACTCAAGGCTGAATTTGTTTAACTTTAGCTGCTAATCCCTGGACTTTGTCACACCTTCATCAGAAAGTTACATAAGATCTGGTCAGAAATCTTTGTAAAGAAGTCTGCAAAATGATAAAGCCAACTCTCAAGCATATCTTTGATCAGCTGAATAAATAACAACCCTTAAATACTGACTCGTTTTTTAGCCCTCCTTAAGTCCTCTTCAGACTTTCTTTATCCTTCCTAAAATCCAGCTATCAGAACTGCATGCTCACAGTTACAACCTCACTCCCTTCTCTTGCTTGCTGTCCTCCTTTTTGTACATCTCGGGCTCATAGTAACAGTTTGTACAACTGTACTGCTCGAAAAGCATAAGCTGGGAACAATTTGTACCTCGTACATCCTCCTTTCCCTGCACAGCATTGCTTATATGAGGAAGAAATTCTTTCCTGTGAGGGTGGTGAGACACTGGCACAGGTTGCCCAAAGAAGCTGTGGATGCCCCCTCCCTGGCAGTGTTCAAGGCCAGGCTGTATAGGGCTGTGAGCAGCCTGGTCTAGTGGAAGGTGTCCCTGCCTGTGGCAGAGGGGCTGGAACTAGATGATCTTTAAGGTCCCTTCCAACCCAAACCATTCTATGATTCTATGATTCTATGATTCACATCAATGAGCGGAGCCTGTATTCTCATTTCCTAGATGTGTTGCCTCCTAGTTACACCATTAGTTATATGAAAACACACCTCTTTTTGGGTAATGACTATTTAATTAATAGAGTTCATTTATTAGAGTTCAATTAACAGAGTTCATTTAATTAATAGAGTTCAATCACTTGTTTACTGTCTCATCTATTCATAGAGTTCGCAAACTTCATTGGCAAGGATTTTAGCTGGTCATTCTCCATTTACATTACTGTTAGGAAGAGAAAAATCAGACTATTTATTTTGGCATTTGTCTGGCTGGGAGCACTTAAAGTTGCAGCTTTAGTGGTTCTTGTGCTTGGCTGCTTCACAGTTTCTGTCCAGATACACGAAATATAAATTGCAATGTCCATGCAAATCTTGTTTCAGCTTCTGATTCTGACACAAAATCCTGGGATCTGCACAGGGCTCAAACAGCCTTTTCTTTTCTTCTTTTGCATGCAGGCTGATGTACAGCAGAGAGAGAAATATTAGCTTTACATTGATTTCATAGAACTGAGGAGGCTTTAGAAAGTACAAAAGCCTATTTTAATAAATGATGTGACTCATGCCTTAAAAATCAGGCCATTTTCATAACTGGCTTTTCCCCTAAATCCCTCCCACCATTTCAGTTCCCCATGATTTTTAGCGCTGATAATCTGTGTACATCTCCACCGCGGTGATTAATGCTTTCTACCAGCCGAAAGCTGCAGTTCCCAGCAGGCCACATCCAGCGATGCGCTCCAGCTGCTCTGCGCGTCCCCAGAAACACCACGCTGTCATCAAGCGAGCCCGGGGCTGGAGCTGGGGAACCGCTGCTCCATGTAGAGGAGCGATGGGAAAGAGATCAAAGTTCCCCAAGGAGCCAGATGAGTAGCTTTTCTCAAGAGAGTGGAGGACATGTCGAAGTGTGCGCTTGTTTGCTTGTGCGAGCGTGTGCTTGCGCTGGGGTTAAGAGGAAGAGGTTATAAAAGCAATTAGCAGAGTATATGGAGTTTTCAGGGCTGATATGTCATGTCTTTCCTCACTTAAAGACAAAAGCAGCACTGAACTCCTGCCAGCAGTGCACAACACGTTGTTCCAAGCCTTTCGCTGTACAAGGCAGCGGCCCCAGTCTATTTGCAAGTATATTTTCTCCTTTTTACTGAGTAGTTTCCTCTATTAAAATGACGTTAAACCCAGTTCAAAGCTGCAGTAGATCATTCTGGACCTTCACTATTACTGGCTGCAATGGTCTGCACCTTCGTATAGCAAGTCAGAGATGACCATAACAGTTTTTGACCTCTGAAGCGGCAGGACATTGCCCCAAAAGGGCTGACATACGCAGGATGATGAGACCCAGGCTGGAGGGCTGCAGGGAGTGACAGGGGTGCTGGTTTATCTGAAGGAGAGCACGGCCCGAGCTGCTCCCACCAGGTCCCAAAGTGTGCCCAGAGAAGGGTCTGACTCCAGCCCCATGTCCTTTTGCTTCCTTGCTTCCCTCTCCTAAGCAGAACAAGTGTTTAAAAGGGAAGAAAACAAATCAACGCTGTGAAGTAACGGTTCCTTAAAAAAATGCTCTCTCTGTGGACAGCACACAGCTTGCTGAGCCCGTTCTCCTCTGTGCCCCAGGCCTTTTGCCAGCTTGGTGTCCGTCCCTTGCCAGAGAAGCAGTGGAAGTGTGTGTGTCCACTTCGGCTTTCGCAGAGCAAGGGTGAGCCCGCGAGCTTGGAAAACACCAACCAGCTGCCGAGACCCGCTCAGCATGGCTGCTGGGCTGTCGGCTGCTCCTCGCCCCCGCTCCACGCTGCCCACCTCTGCCCCACCACCCCACCACTCCTGCCCCGTCCCGCTTCCACTCCTGCCTTGCACCAACGCACGTGCGGCCGCAGGAGAATAACCGACACTTTATTCTGCATTGGACAATGCTTTTCCCACTCTTCTCAAAGCCTTCCTGTTTTTCTAAAGCTAATCTGGCACCTGCAAATGCATTTTAACAATGGCACCTATTCAGATTAGTTTCCTTTTAAACACTGATGAATTCCACCTGCTTGGAGCTCCCTCAAATCAAGGAAGAGAGCCTACAGATGTTCAGCGAGCACAGGGCCTTGGGTCGTGGATTCCCTGCACCATATATAAACACGACACTTGCATCTCCACCTCTTATGAACGTATATATGCCACGCAGACTGTAGATAAGCCCACCTGTGAATGGACTCAGCCAGCATGTTTAACTCTTGGCAGTGCAGCTGTACTAAATGGTATTGTTTTCTCATCTGGATTACAAAGAATTCGCTTTGAATGGACAACAGATCTAAGCTTGAACTGCTCTCATTTCCACCGACCCTCTCGTATAAAACTGCAAGGCAGATCCTGGCACTAAAATACAAAATCCAGAGAGCTGTTCCAGCTCATCCTAGCTAAGGGTGAAGCCAGTAAGTGTGTTCAGAAGTAAGTAGGTCCTGGACCTGTAAGTAGGTCCAGAAAAAAAGCTGTGGTTTAGTTACTGAACCCTGTCTCCTGAGCTGTTTCAATGAACTGTGGTATATTCATGTGCTGCAGAAAAAGTCTAGATAACTTTTATACTGCCTTTAAAGCATCAGGATGACGATAGACAACTGTCAGAAGTTCCTTGGGAACTGAAATACAGAGTATCCTGCTCTTATTAAAGTCATATGCTCTGCTCAGTGCATTAACATTTTATTTCAGCTGGCTTAAAATAGGTATGCAGATGAAGTGTTTCTATATACATTTTGCCTTTCCAGTAGGTTTGCCATCTATTTGCAGTCTATTTTCAAATACATGCGACTTACTCTAGCATGAAAAGCCAGTGTTGAATCACACGCATTTCAGTTTGTATATGAGGATTTATCATCTTTAATTTAGCAAGTTTACAGAACATAGCCAACTGCTTCTCTTTGCTTCCAAATAAAGTATAGAAAGTACAGTCTGTGGCAAGGGAAGCAGAAGATGAAAAGGCCCATCTGGGTATCTTTTTTCTGTTGCAGCTGTTAAAAACTGAAACCCATTCTCTGTCAGAAAAATAGTATTTGGTAGTTAATATGAAAAGAAGCCTTCATATGTTATTTACTTAATGCATAGAGCATGTGGCTCTTTCAAAAACCAAACCCATTCCTGCTTTAGGTAAAGACAACTGCAAGAAGAGCACAACGAGAAGACGATGGAATAGGAAGCTGGAAGATTATACAATTGCATACGAAGTTCTTATTCTCTACGTTTCCTACCAGGACAAAATCATGAAAAATATGCAAAGTGGTCTCCAGATTTAGCATAAGCAGTTGAATTACCGTGGGTGAGGATACTGTCCCTATGTATGGGAACTGCCGGGGAAGAACTGCCACACAACTCAACAACGGCGTGCCTCTGCTTGGCATCGTCACAGGGGGAACCGGGCTTAGAATGAAAACAAAGTTGTGTTGCAGGACTTCGAAGACTAACTGAAGGTCAGTGTTTTACTGAGATAAATCAAGGCACCATCTGTAAAAATGTGATGTTTTATAATTTCTAGCATGGAGCATACACAATGAATCCTTGGATATATCCAACAGCTGATGTGATCCAGGCATTAGATCAACTAGAAAAATTATATAAAAAAAACACCTATGTGCTAATTTAGAAGGAGATAATCTATGACCATTTAAGTCAAAGATTTATGGGATGGTTCAATTGCACTTGTAAATTGCTACCCGCGGTTGATATTTCCAAGAAAAGGGGTTCCAAAGAGAAATCTCAAATTAAGGAAGAAGTGTATATTTCACATCTATGGCAAGTTTTCTCTTACAAAGTAAAAAATTAAAAATAATCATAAGCAATTGGACATCTAAGCAATAATCATAAACAATTGGCCAGCTCCCAAGGGGCTGGCCACTTGGGAGGAATATAAGTCTGTTGTCAGAGGATGTAGGGAGGCAACTAGGAAAGCTAAGGCCTCCTTGGAATTAAACCTTGCAAGAGAGGTCAAGGACAACAGAAAGGGCTTCTTCAAATACATTGCAGGTAAAGCCAACACTAGAGGCAATGTAGGCCCACTGATGAATGAGGTGGGGGCCCTGGAGACAGAGGATAAAAAGAAGGCAGAGTTACTGAATGCCTTCTTTGCCTCTGTCTACACTGCTGGAGGCTGTCCTGAGGAGCCCCGGACCCCTGAGGCCCCAGAAGAAGTCAGGATAGAGGAGGAATCTGTCTTGGTTGACGAGGGCTGGGTCAGGGACCAATTAAACAATCTGGACGTCCATAAATCCATGGGCCCTGATGGGATGCACCCGCGGGTGCTGAGGGAGCTGGCGGAAGTCATTGCTAGGCCACTCTCCATCATCTTTGCTAAGTCGTGGGCAACGGGAGAGGTGCCTGAGGACTGGAGGAAAGCGAATGTCACTCCAGTCTTCAAAAAGGGCAAGAAGGAGGACCCGGGTAACTATAGACCGCTCAGCCTCACCGCCATCCCTGGAAAGGTGATGGAACAACTTGTCCTTGGTGCTGTCTCTAGGCACATCAAGGATAGGGGGATCATTAGGGGCACTCAGCATGGCTTCACCAAGGGGAAGTCATGCTTAACCAACTTGATAGCCTTTTATGAGGACGTAACCCGGTGGATAGATGGTGGTAAAGCTGTGGATGTGGTCTATCTCGATTTCAGTAAAGCGTTTGACACGGTCTCCCACAGCATCCTCGCAGCTAAACTGAGGAAGTGTGGTCTGGATGATCGGGTAGTGAGGTGGATTGTGAACTGGCTGAAGGAAAGAAGCCAGAGAGTGGTGGTCAATGGGACTGAGTCCAGTTGGAGGCCTGTGTCTAGCGGAGTCCCTCAAGGGTCGGTACTGGGACCAGTTCTATTCAATATATTCATTAATGACTTGGATGAGGGAATAGAGTGCACTGTCAGCAAGTTCGCTGATGACACAAAACTGGGAGGAGTGGCTGACGCACGGGAAGGCTGCGCAGCCAGTCAGAGGGACCTAGACAGGCTGGAGAGTTGGGCAGGGAGAAACTTAATGAAATATAACAAGGGCAAGCGTAGAGTCCTGCATCTGGGCAAGAACAACCCCACGTATGAGTACCAGTACAAGTTGGGGACAGACCTGTTGGAGAGCAGCGTAGGGGAAAGGGACCTGGGGGTCCTAGTGGACAGCAGGATGACCATGAGCCAGCAGTGTGCCCTTGTCGCCAAGAAGGCCAATGGCATCCTGGGGTGTATTAGAAGGGGTGTGGTCAGCAGGTCGAGAGAGGTTCTCCTCCCCCTCTACTCTGCCCTGGTGAGGCTGCATCTGGAATATTGTGTCCAGTTCTGCGCCCCTCAGTTCAAGAAGGACAGGGAACTGCTAGAGAGAGTCCAGTGCAGAGCCACGAAGATGATTAAGGGGGTGGAACATCTCCCTTATGAGGAGAGGCTGAGGGAGCTGGGTCTCTTTAGCTTAGAGAAGAGGAGATTGAGGGGTGACCTCATTAATGTTTATAAATATGTGAAGGGCAAGTGTCATGAGGATGGAGCCAGGCTCTTCTCAGTGACATCCCTTGACAGGACAAGGGGCAATGGGTGCAAGCTGGAACACAGGAGGTTCCGCATAAATATGAGGAAAAACTTCTTTACGGTGAGGGTGACCGAACACTGGAACAGGCTGCCCAGAGAGGTTGTGGAGTCTCCTTCTCTGGAGATATTCAAAACCCGCCTGGACGCGTTCCTGTGTGATATGGTCTAGGCAATCCTTCTCCGGCAGGGGGATTGGACTAGATGATCTTTCGAGGTCCCTTCCAATCCCTAACATTCTGTGATTCTGTGTGATTCTGTGATTCTGTGATCTAAAGTAAATGTAACAACACATACTTTACACTTTACAGAAATTTTAGATGAGAGGGAAAGCTTTTCATCAAAAGCAAAAGAAATAATACTTTGTTAGATATTTAATATACTTCCACAATTGTAACATACTTTCAGCTGCATCACGCACCTTGATGCTTAAAACTAAATGCACTGATCATCTTGTTAAAAGAAATTTTGCTCTATAAAGGTACAGAGTCCTTGCAAAGAATAGGGAAAATTAAATACATGTTTTAAGACTTTTTTGCAGAGACAGGGAGGTAGCATATGTCAGTATTTACTGTTCTCACTAAGTCACTACAAAATGTTTGTTTTCAACTCTGAAAGTAATTTGCACACTGGAGTTTTGCTGATAAAAGATTAACTCTAGAGACATGGTAAACACCTGCTTCTGTGCTAAGCCAGCAGAACATGTGCGTGCCTTGAATGCACCAGGTCTGGCCAAGTTCAATTAACTCAATAAAACTTTCTAAAGCTGAAAGGTATTCCAAAGAGGAGTGGGGGCACTTATATCATGCCTAGGACATTCTACCGCATATTTACTATCGTTATAAAATCCTAGCACTGATAAAATATTTCAAAGGAAGATACTTAGGGACATGGTTTAGTGGTGGACTCGGCAGTTAACGGTTGGACTCGACGATCTTTCCAACCAAAACAATTCTATGATTCTATGATTCTATACCTGCTAGCCAGTCATCTCCAAAAGAGGTTTTTCCACCCCTCACTCATTCAGGAAAGCAAAGTCTATGGCCTTTCCAGAACCCATCACACTCATGTTCCTTTGCTGGTCTAAGGTTGGGAATCTGCATCCCGACCTCCCCGGAGCAGAGTGGGCAGCCAGGCAAACCATTTCGTGCCGAACCGTGCTGTGGTCACTGCCTGGGGAAGCCGCTGGAGGGATGTCAGAGAGGAAATAACACCAAGCACATGCACTGGAAGGTAAGCAGCAGCTTGGAAAATAGCAACAGCAAAAGAGAGAGAATGTGATCTGGCACGGGAAGGCGAGTGCTGCTGCTGCTCAGACCCGCGTTTCTCACAGGCTCGATCGGGAGAGCGGCACATGCCGTACTGTCTGCAGTGCAGGGCAATCGCTGCGTGTTTACACTCCACCACATATTGAAAAGTATTTCTAAGTGTGCTACGGTTTGGCGGCTGCCACAGAGGAAATGCAAACCTTCACCTTGCAAAGTGCAAGTGCTATTCTAAGAAGGCATAAGTTCCTCTTAACAGTATTAACCAGATTTTAAAATGGAAAGTATTATCACTTGAGATTCCAGACCTTAAACCTTTCTGCAAGGTGGGCAGATGTTTCTTCATCCCAGCTTCCATACTCAACAAGTCCTCGGATGAGGACAGGAGGAGTTAACCTGTCATGTCAGTGGTGCTCTGCTGCTGGGGCTGTAGGTGCAGGGTAAGTGCTGCGGCAAATGCCATAAGCAAGTATGAGCCACAAAATGACGCCCAAAAGAGCTCTGTGGATACCCTCTTTCCTCCTCGGATATCTCCATATCTCTGTTTTCCAGACTGAGCAAGGGCCTTGACTGTGTGTGGATGCTCATGCTCATGCTGTCCTCTGCCTGCCCTTAGCCCATCCTCGCTTTGGTTTGATCTACCCTGGAGCTGGCAGACAACTTCCTTCTTCTCTTGCTGCATGTGAATTTTGACCATGGTAGCTAATCTATCTCACCATTTCCATATGAAGAAGAACTATGAAAGATCCAGTCTCCTGGAGAAAAGGCTTCTCTGTTAATATTACAAAGCTCTACCTACCTCACCATACCAGAAATTGGCTTTTCTACAGCTGAGAAATGTGTTCTGTGCGTCTTTTGTCCCTGCCCTTATTGAATGTGCATGACCGTGTTTATAATTATTTGCACAGTTTTTATTCCTATATTCTGGCGAAGACCATCAGTGTTCACAAATGCAAAATAACTACTGGAAATTACACTGCCAACACAAGCTTTCAAGAAATGTACAGTGCATAATTAATACCCTGCTACCTATACTTTTTTTGTTCCATAGTACCTGGGGGTACCAGGTCATAGGAAAGGACATCTGGCTGCTATTTGTGAAAATGGTGGTTTGTGGGTTAGGATTTGTATGTGCCAGAGGGATTTTGGAAGGAAGCAATTCAGCACTTAAGCACGTTTCATCATTTTCACATATGTCAGGGGAAATATGTAAAGTTGCATATGTCCGAAGAGATCAGGAAGATTATTTTTAAACTGAAACATTTGATGTTTCTACAGCATTTAAACAATTCCTCTTAAACCGCTGTTTTCCTTTTTAAAATTAGCATCAGTGTGTGTTTCCTGTGTGAAACCTGGTTTGTGTCTGACCAATTAAAGTGAAGATAAATGTGTCAGGAAGCTGTTTTGAATACAGTACCTCAGCTGCAGAATAGAGCTTCTCTGCGTAATTGAAATGGAAGTCAGGATCAGTAAAAATAAATTGCACAACTCTGTTGTGGCTGGAAAACTACTACCGAGATTGGCAACTTGATGCAACTATTTCTATTACTTTCTATTGCATTAGGTAAGGTAATAAATGCTTCATAAGAAGAGTAAAGAAAGCTTCATTTTATTCCGTATTGTGGATATCAAACAATACTGTTAGCAAAAGATTGCCTTTAGGTCAGGGAAATGTTTTATTCTCCACTCCTGCACAGTCGAGAGTCTTTCTGTTGGTTCTGCCAACAAGGATGCCAATTAGTGTCATGTAACATTTTGGTACTGCTGATGAGATACAAACCAAAGGGAGCATAGTATGGTGAAATGAATTTACTGTACTAAGAGACAGAAAAATACCTTTTTTTTTTTTGGTAATTGGACCTAGAATTCAGTGAGACGTAGTGAAAAAAGAGAATACCACTCCTGCTGTTTTACAGTTTATATCCCCACTTCTGTACTGGGAGTTCTCATTTTGAGCTCCGTTCTTAGAGGAAGCCAGCATTACATAAACCTTCCAAATGCACACATCATACCCACTTGCTAAGGTGAACCCCAAACCAGCTCTGTGTTAATTCTGCTGGTACTTTAATAAATATTCCTAACACTGTCTAGATAAATTGTTTCAGTGAAATCCAGAGGAGAATAAAATCTCCTGCTTAGGAGCATGCACAAAGCATGTCCACTGGTAAAGATAAATCTCAAGGACATCACTGAGTTTTTTTTACTTCCAGCTTCCCCATCAAGTCAGTGTGACATTCCCACCGAGTTACCTTTGCCTCAATAAAATCTGAGCGAGGAAGATGATGGTACCTTGGAGCTAGAAGGCCACTTCCTCAGCAGCCAACTAATTCCCAGCGCTCCTTTTGTGGTCACTTCATTAATTTCAAATCTCATTCTAAGAAAGCACTTCACGTGCGCTCTTGACTGCTAGAAGAGGATGGGCAGGGGACAAATCTGCAAAACTGGCCAGGCCAATCCATAAAGGTGAGCAGGACAGCGTCACTCAGGAATCAGACCAGAAACCTGGCTTGATGGGGGCAAAATTATGTCCCTGCCAAGGTGCACTGCTGAGCATCTGCCTTAGTTAACGAAACAATGGTTGATCTGCAATAAATGTCACACCCTGACTTTCTTAGCTCTGCAAAGACTTCAATAGCAAAGTAAATCCAGCTTCGTACCAAGTATCAAGTTCTGACTTGTATTTCCTCTGCAAAAACATCAATAGCAGCATCAATAGCAGCATAAATCTAATCCTGTCTTTTTTTTTCCTTTTTTTAAGGAAAGTTTACCTCACATATAATACACAGAAAATGCTCGGGTAAAAATAGGAATGAAATCATTGCTGCTATAAAGAGGAGGGGTGGCATACCTTCCCTGTCCATCAAGCTCCAAGCAGTTGGCACCCTATAAATCATAGGAAGCACAGGGGTAATTATAGAACTGGAAGCTGATTACTGTAAACATTGAGAAGTAGCTCCTAGTAATTGGAAACTAAAGATAATGTAAGCATAATTACAACCAGGAAGAAAGTGTGCAGGTCACTTATGCCCCCATTTTTCTCTATTCCTTAAAACTAGGTTTTCTCACAAAGCAACACGCAACCTAGTCAATCTAGCACCTTGTATATTAACAACCTGCTAATATCGTGACTTGTTTGTTCTCTGTCAGAATTAGTGTTGATGTGACAACATTCGGATCACCAGGATCTGATTACTTTCCCGTTGTGCATTAAGCAACGTAGCTAACAGCTACTGCCAGCTTGTTCTGTCATCTTCTGGCACCCCTTCACCACTCCCTGAGGCCCTGCAACATGTTTATAGCGGAAAACGCCTGGTCAAAGAAGGGCAACTTGCACTGAGAGCAGATAATGACAACATGTAAAATGGGTTTTAGTGACAGGGGTGTTCATTGCTTCACCCTTGGGGTAGTATGGAGAGAAAACTCTGTCTCCTCCACCCTTAACAGAGGGAACTCCTTGGTGAAGATGCATCTGCCAGCCACATTGTGCTGGACCATGAAGAAACATTTGATTCCTGCCTCAAAGAAGTTACACCACCAGGACAAATATAACACTTCAGCTGAAAGCAATACCCTCTTTCTTGCCCAAACATACTAGAACGACTCTGCCACATGACCAAGAGGAAAGCTGCTTTTCTGGCATCAGATTGTGCTCTCCTCCTGTCCTCAAGTACGAAGACACACAGAAACTGTCATTTTAATTCTACATAGAAAATGTAGCTTATTTATGGCTCTAATCCCTACTTGATCCTCACAAAGCTATTTATCTCAATTATATGTATCATTGATAACAAGTTCTACAGTTGCCACAAGTGTAAAAGTGTTGATTTTCACCCACATCCTTTTGTTGTTATTATGCAATCTGAAATTCTAGCTGTATTTTGCACTTGAGGCAGAATTTTCAGAACTAAGACAAGAAATGTTTGAAAAAGCCATCCTTTTATTAAATTAAGCTACCTAGACTCCTACCTGGAATTATTTAGAACTTGGACCTATTTATGACCAAGGACAAGAGCTCCTCCACATGATTTGACCTGAAGAAAGTGCTACAAGAAGTGTAGCTTTTGCTACCTGGCAGTAGATTTCTCACCGTGCTGTATAATCCCGTGCTCCAAAAGTCTGCGTCCGAGCTGCTCCGCTTCAGTCCGTGTTGTGGCCTCTCCTTCCTGGATCAGCCAGTCTATGAACTCCGATGCCACAAAGGTCCGTTCGTACTTGACTCCCTCCTCTTCCCTAGCTTGCAAAAGGGTATTTTCAGAACTCATCAGCCTGGTATGGGGGGGAAAAAATGGGTAGGGAAAATGGTTCTTCAAAAAAGCAACTCCAGATCTATTCTGGCAAATCTCACTCATATTAAGCAAAGAGATGTGAACCTTTCACTGACTTACTAAATCTGTCCTCATGCTATCAATCTAAACTTAGGATGTGAATTATAACTGCTTAGTCAAAAAAATTAGGCTTTATATCCCTGTGTGAAGTTAATACCTTCTTGTTTTTTTGCTAAAAGAAAACAAGGTTTTTCAGTTTCACATTTTGCCTATTTAATTCTTTAGCTTCTCTAAAAGTTAATGTATAATCAACTTGGAAACAAAACAAGCCAAAAAGCACCAGATTGTGACTCATATTCAAAAATTCCTAATTAATTTTTACAGTTAGCAGGACTATGCCCCAAAGTCATTTAGATGGTTTTGAAAATTCTCCCCATAAGCTTTAAAATAACTGCAGAAAAATTCAAGAGGAAGAAAAGAAGGTAGTTCTGTGGTTTGGGTGGTTGATAAATATTTCGCATCCAACACCAGTAATGCAGCTGCAATCAGTGAAGTTAAACACCTGAACACATTTTGACATCTGAGTCTCAGGGTCTCTGTGCCTCAGCTGGCTCCATGTAACACCAGAGGAACATCGTGAAGTGTCTCTAAATCGCCTAGCAATCGGCATGTACCTAGCTTAAATACACTAATAAAATTCTTCTCTGTTCAAGTAACCTACACAAATGACACAGTTTAAAAAAAAAAACAAAACCTCAGTATTCTCTTAATGCAAAAGCAAGGTTGATAGTTTGAAAGAGAAGACAGGTTGAAACAAGAAATGCTAATTGCTCCCTTTCAATACAGAATCCCACTTTTTGTTGTTGTTGGGAGACCAAGCACCATAGCCTCCTTATTTATTAATTTAATTTTTCTTCATAATGATTTTATTTATTATAGGTTAATAATAGGACTAGTGGTAAGACTTTCAGAATAATAGCTCAGGAACAGCATGGTTATTTTTTCTATGTAAGACTAATAAGTCCCCTCCCTTCACCAACTATTTTGAAATTAAGGGCACAACTGAACTACAACAGGAATATTCTGGAAGTGCTTGATCTTTGCCTTTCTGATCAAAAATTTGAATTTTGTGTAAATCCATACGTGGGCTATCTCTTTCTTGAACTGCCAGCATGTCCAAAGTTCATGGAATATAACATCACCTCCTTTGGGAGGCATCAGAAAAATCTGTGCCATGAGAACACAGAGAAAAGTTTCATTTGAAATTACATTGAAGAGGTTTCACAGGACCCAGCCCTTGTGATTTCACCTCAAAGATTTATTCCCTTGACTGTAACGAGAGCTACCCAGAAGCCTGAACTGACTGGATCTGACCACCAGGCAGCAGATCCCCAAACCAGTCAAAGGCTGCTCATCCACAGCTGTACGTCAGCGGCAGATACACCAAACCGCTCCTCTAGATGTTGGTGCGTCATTGCCAGCACCTCTGAGCTGACTAAGAACTATGAAAGGCAAAATTAGCTAAAGTCAGGGATGAGGCCAAAAGCAAGAGTATGTGCCACAGGGGAAAAGGTATTGACTCCAGAACTCTTGGAAAGACTTTATTCTTTTTCATATTTTGATTTACAAGCAACTGCATGCAAGGCAACACTTTGTCCCACACTAACCACATCTAACACAGACAGCGCTCCAAGAGATCGTCTTTAAATGTGTCTCGTTCACCAGGCTTTTTTCACCCCAGGAAAAAATGCAAACCCAAAGCTCGTGTCTTTTCATAGCATCTGCTGCATGGTTACCCAGAACTGGTTACCCAGGCTCTGCAGGCACCACATAAAAAATCCTTAGGATTGTGTTAATTGTTTTTTGATCAGTCTATAATTAGTTGACTAGCTCACTGAAGTCACAGATAGAGAGGTCCTTGAAAAAGAGATGCTAATCGTTAGATTTTTACAGAGACACAAAAAAAATCTGGAAAAATATCAAGTGGAAAAACACTCAGCTTGACATTTCACACCCTTCTGCATGTGCCCAGAATAGCACTGCAAAGGATTTGGACTTGTGAACAAACAGACACGACAAATTGACAGTTTAAAAAACCCAGAAACAGCAACCCATAGACTTACATCGCTAACTGAAGTAAATCACTGTACCGCCACGCTGTCAACAAAGCTGTACCGATTTACATCAGCCAAAAACCTGGCCTTTCATCAGCCAGAACTGGAAATTGCCTCTATGTCTTCCATTTTCTCCTTGTTTCAAAAAAACATGAGGCTATTCATGTCAAAACATATTATTTGCTAAAAAAACTGGTGTTATCCTGCATTAAGGGAATGTATTTAGCCAAGCACTGAAATTCAAACCCTTTTCAAAATAAAATTTTAACCTTGTTTTATCTAAATAACTGCACCAGAGGATAAATTTGACTTAACCATTGATGACTTAAAACGAAAGTGATTCAAAGAATGCAGTTTCAGAATTATCTGAATGATTTCCTGAAATTAAAACCATAAATCTGCACTACTTCTACTGTGAAATCTGGTTGAAAAATCTCAGCTGAAGTCAACATCATGAGATGACTTATAGCTCCTAAATCCGACTGCACCAGAAACAACAATCCTGCGTGCCTGGCCAAAACCTGCTGAGAACTGCAAATACCATAAAAATAAGATGTCTGCACAACTTGATTTTTTTTTAAAAAAAAGGTATGAAAGGTCTGTGCTGGCTTTATTTTATTTAAGATCTGCAGGGAGGATTTTGTTGAACAGGAAACATGTTTATCTCATTCGATCTATCTGGTCAGTCCTGTAGAGTACGAAAACTGATACCATCCTTGGACCCACTCAACTCTTCAACAATTGTCAGACAAGACTGTAGGAAACCCATTAGGTTTTATCTCTAGTTATAAACTTGAACCTCAAAGCATGTTCACGGAAAGGATTACCAAAGTTTGCAATGATGTGCACAGAATCTGGACTGATTTATGATTTTCAGTGCAAATGAAGGGAGAATACAATCAGAGACTGATTTTAAATCTTCTAATTGCACAGGTACAGCCACCGAAGATGTCCACAGTAGGTGAAGGAGGTAATGCCACAACAGAGGAGAATCCAGGCTACAAGGAGCTTTGTGGTCACACAGAAGGGAGACAGGGAAAGAGAGCTCCTCAGCAGGTGGACAGTCCCATGTCCCAGAGGAGAGCACAGGGCATTTACCCAAAACGCTGTCTGAATGGAGAGAACCTGCCTAACACAGCCATTCCTCTGCCCGTGCAACAACCCGCTGATCCTCCTACAGCATTTTGCTCATTTTACACATTGAGGGTAAAAATCTGCATGGACTGATGTTGGATAACAGGTCCGCAATTTTGGCAAGCACAAACTACGCTGGCTTCTGAATGCAATGGTACTCCAGCCCTAATGTGGTGGGTGGAGAAGAGCAGGAAATGGTATTTTGTCTAGATCAGCAACATCTACAAAATTCGACACAGAATTTTCAAATATGTTGGATTCAGATAGATTTCCTTTGACATAGTTGCATTTCTCGTGAAATTAGACCTACAGGCATTTTGATAAACAAGCTGAATATACTGGTAAGTGACTTCACGTCTGTGCATGAATACTTTTCTCCAGTTGTTGCTACTTAATAACTATTTTAATTGCACTGAATTAATATTTTCTTTCTCAACACTATCAGCAAACTGATACAACAGATATATTACACATACATATTTCATTGCAGAAGTCTTTCTGTAGTAGTCTGACTTTTTCAGTATTAGATTTTGTGTTTAAAATGCATCCAATAAAACTGTGAAGGTGTTGCTAATAAACGTGCATGAACAAGGGACCTAACGAAATCCAAGTGCTCTGCAGGCTGGATTTGCTACAATAAACAAGGTGAAGCCCAGATAGCCCAGGCATGCATTCTTATCTCCCATGAATATAAAAAATTTCCAGTGATCCATGGAGATTTTTGAATAGCTTTGATTGTCACAGACTGGTTTTGAAATGCCATGTATTTTTAAACTATACTATATTTAGCACTCAGGGCTGGTTTTAAAAGTTTCTGAACCCTTTAGATAGGTTGCCTAGGCGCAACCACCTCATGAGGATGCAGTTGTATTTAGATATAGGTGCTGCTTTTGCAATAACTCCTTTTCCAAGATGGGAACAATCTATACTGTTATGAACATTTTTCTGCTAGTATAGTGTTGGACAAACTGGACACCAGACATTGGTTTGGGGTCAGTTCTCCATGCAGAGAAATGGGGGTGGAAGCAGACACTGGTACAACAGAGTTCTTCCCACCATGGCTCCTTTCATGCAGAGGACTGTTATCAGCCTCACCAACAAAAAATTCTTTTTCTCACAGAAGAACAGAAATAGAAATATAGAAAATAAATAGGAAAAAAGGTTTGATACTGTAGACACACTAACTGGCTTTTCATAGTATGGGCCAGGCTTGCAGGCACTGCCTGTCACAGAGTCTAAAGGAGGAAATGCTGTGCTTAGTAAGCACAGAAGATTTTGGAGGTAAGTGATCTAATCCATCTGTCCCAATGCATCCAATGAAGGATTTTTTTCCAGTGGTGTATTTTCTTGTGTCTTACACAATTTATTTTTTTTTACTTTAAATAGTCACAGTCACTGAGTCCCAGGGAATTCTATATGATGAGTACAACAAAAGGACCGGCTTTTACAATCTTTGGTTTATATTTCAGTTTAATTGCTCTTTCACCAAATTGACCTTCGGAGCCTTCTAACGTTGAAAATAATATTTATCATCAGCTTTTAAACTTGGGCTTTTCCTGAGTGCTTTATTCTAAGAGGGAAACAAATTTACTCCAGCCAGAAAACACAGCATCTCTCCCAGCTGCTACATGCTTCTGCTCTAACCAAGCAGGAGAGCAGGTGGTATTCAGTCTAGAGCAATACTTCAAGCTTTTCGGTAAATAGCACATCACAACTACTGCATTAGTTTGCAGCATATGCCAACATGCGTTTTATTCTCTCTGCTTGAAAGCACCGTGTCACAATCTCTACATCCTGAATAAAAATGTCATTAATTATAAATTAGGAAGTACGGTTAAGCTGCCTAGTATTTGAAGGAAGTAATCCAGTGGGATATTCAGTATCTCAGTGTAATGACCTGTTTCAAATCTTAATTAGGTGCTCTTGGCTGGGGTTTTTTTTGAAACGACTTTTAATGTAACCTTTCTGATGTAGAAGCTTTGCAGGCAGGAACACTGAAGATTAATTTCACCTGTTATTTAAAATCATACCTCCTGGTGAAGCTGTAGATATGGAGTCTCAACAGATACGTAGCCACTCGTTCAGTGCACTTTGATGTACTAACATTTTAGGTCTTTTGATTACAATTTTATATGACAAATCATCCTTCAGTAATTTTTTCACAGAATAAAGTGCAAGGGCTTAAATTTACATTGGGTTCTCATACAGGATGTATTTACAATCCAGAACCTCAGAACATGCTATTTCATTTTAAACAAAATGCTACAAGTGAACATGGTAGAAAAGCAAAAGAGTAAAGGGAAAGCGAGAGAAGCCAGTGACTATTCAAAAATAGATTAACAAGTATCATTTGCCTCCTGTCATACTATTATCAACACATGGATACTGAATGTAACATACTTTTCATACAGTCTTTGTCCTCTCATGAACACCTTCACCTCATTGTCCAGGGGAAATGTCCCATCGTCTTTCCGGAAGCGGTAGAACAGTTTGACATCCTTGAATTCCTTATGCTCATCACAGACTGAAACGTAAAATAAAAAAAAATCTTCATATAGATGTTAACGAGTTGAGGATCCATTCAGCTGGTATCATTGCTGAACTTTAAAGCAAGCATGTATGGAGCCTAACGCCCTGTATTTCTAAGCATACAACTTTATTCAGTTCTAATAACTGATGAAAGGCTGCAGAAAAATTTCAGATAGGCAACCAGATTTCTAGGTGAGGGGGATAGAGGTTCATCAGTTTTGTGAGTATTATTGCGAATGTAAAGAGAATGTACCCATGTATGAGTACAAGTTGGGGACAGACCTGTTGGAGAGCAGCGTAGGGGAAAGGGACCTGGGGGTCCTAGTGGACAGCAGGATGACCATGAGCCAGCAGTGTGCCCTTGTGGCCAAGAAGGCCAATGGCATCCTGGGGTGTATTTGAAGGGGTGTGGTTAGCAGGTCAAGAGAGGTTCTTCTCCCTCTCTACTCTGCCCTGGTGAGGCCGCATCTGGAATATTGTGTCCAGTTCTGGGCCCCTCAGTTCAAGAAGGACAGGGAACTGCTAGAGAGAGTCCAGCGCAGAGCCACAAAGATGATTAAGGGAGTGGAACATCTCCCTTATGAGGAGAGGCTGAGGGAGCTGGGTCTCTTTAGCTTAGAGAAGAGGAGATTGAGGGGTGACCTCATTAATGTTTATAAATATGTAAAGGGCAAGTGTCATGAGGATGGAGCCAGGCTCTTCTCAGTGACATCCCTTGACAGGACAAGGGGCAATGGGTGCAAGCTGGAACACAGGAGGTTCCGCATAAATATGAGGAAAAACTTCTTTACGGTGAGGGTAACTGAACACTGGAACAGGCTGCCCAGAGAGGTTGTGGAGTCTCCTTCTCTGGAGACATTCAAAGCCCTCCTGGACGTGTTCCTGTGTGATATGATCTAGGTAATCCTGCTCCGGCAGGGGGATTGGACTAGATGATCTTTCGAGGTCCCTTCCAATCCCTAACATTCTGTGATTCTGTGATTCTGTGATAAGCATCCACCTGCTACATACTCAGAAAACCTTTCCGTGAAAACAGTCTGTTAGCTTGTTCGTTTAAAAAGCCATCAGTGTAGAACACCCAATAATTTAAGGATTGGCAAACTTCTTAAAGTTACTTGTATCCGCTGAGCCAAGCTGTAGGAAACCTGTGACTTGCTGCAGAAACACTTCAAATCAAAGCCTTCTGCCCTCTGAAAATTGTCTCAATTGCTCTGCCATGCCAGCTAGCAAATGTACAACAGGAGCACACTGAGAAATGCTAAATAAGGTTTATAAGACAGCAGCTGACGATGGGCTCTTGTAAATGCAGAATAGAGCTCCAGCAAAGGCATAAATTAATGGGACAGATATCCCAACCAAGCTGCTCCTAGCAGAATTGTCAGCCCACGTACGTGGGCTCACCTTCTGCACCACAGGAGCAGGAACTGATACTTCTTTCACTTGACGTGGGAGTTGAAAGGATGCTCTGAGCATCCTGCAGAACCTGATGGAACCTCGGAATTTACCCTAGCTCACTTTGCAAACGTTTTTATTAAATTTGAGTGCAATACATGAACATTTTCAAGAAACACCTGCTCTATGTGTAATATACACACACATATATATCAAATTTGTATGGAAGTTACAGTGTGCAGTTGGATCCTGAGGTAGAAAACATTTGAAGGTTGTTAAAACTTTAAACAAGCATTCAGCAATAAAACATCTATCGGTCAATTAAATTAAGTCACTCAGACATCCACGCAACTCTTCACTGACATTTTCTCAATAGAGGATTAAGTAGTCAGATTTGAAGACCCTATAATTACTTTATTCTTTAACTATCTACCATGACTCCCAGTTTCCATAACAACCCAGAATTTTAATTTAATAGCCAAGCAGAAGCTGTAGAAGTGGCACTCATTCAATATGTGCATTTCTTGCTTTAATTAAGGTGGTGTTAATGTATTGCAGATAGTAGCAGTACCGCTGCACATACCATGAGCCCTGCATAAAGTCAACATTCGCCTGTTTGCAGTTGCTCCGTTTTCTCTTAAAAAAAGAAACAAACAGTACATTTTGCCTTTTTGAAATGGATAATACTATATGTTTGAAGTCAAGGCCCTGGATCATCTTTGTTTGTGTGCTTCCTATCCTTTTTGTGCATCAAAAGGCAACTAAATGCTACCACTGAATTGGAAGTCTCCTTTTCATCAGCGTAAATTGTTATTCAAGAAGCTGAAAGGAACAGATCTCAAATAGACAACAAGTTGAGAAGAAAATTAATCAGGACACAGTTGGACCACTAACCTTCTTGCAGCTGTACCAGCACTAATGTTTATGCAGCTGGAGTGAGGGACAGGGCCGGAGAACTAATCCACGTGAGAAAAACGATCTTTTTTTGCCGCCTGATTTTTCAGATGGCTTTTTCAGCTGGAAAACTGTGCTCTGGGGAGCAGGGAGGTGAGGGCAGTGGGGAGAGAGAGGACAGGGTCCTCGCTGCGGCTGCTCTGGAGGCAGGGAAGCAGCAGCACCATCTCCAGTGACTTCCCCACCCTGTACTGACATGGGGAATGTCACTCCGCACCTCTTCAGCCTCCCCGTGTCCCTCGGGACACAGGGGACCTTGCGGAGCAGCACAGTTCAAGGGAGATGCTCCCTTTCTGGCTGCTCTAGGATGCTCCCTTCCCTACCTGTCCTATACTCGCTTGAAAAACAGGAGCGGGATTTCTCTGTTTCACAGCATCCAATAAAATTTAGCTTACAACTTTTTAGCAGCTGATATTGCACTCACCGTGGTGGATAATGCTGTGATCCAATAATTTCTGCACCAGTTTAATTGCCGTCTCTCGGTCTGAGGCCTCTTTATGGTCAATCAGCCAGTCGATCAGCTCTTTGGCAACAAAGCAGTTTGGGTATGTCTTCAGGTGGTGACGCCGATCTTTAATGACCTTTTCTTCATGCAGTCGAAGCCTGGGGGTAAAATCACCGTATGAATATCATGTGTAAAGAGCCTTTGTGACTAGAAAGGTTGGGAGCAGAGTGAAGCAGAGGCACCCAAGCCCCGCTCGGAGGATGAGCTTTGCAGGTCTTCGATGGAAGAAGAAGAGACTTGGTCACATGTCCAGCACTGGCGTCTGACCATCAGGCAATCCACAGCAACCATTTGTTACGACTTTCAACCCCATACTTGGAAAAACTGGTTTTCTGCCCAGTGGAAAAGATTAAAAAATGAAGAACAGCACAACATACTAAGCCCATTAAAATACTTCCTGTAGGTCAATTAAACTGTCAATAATTTGGAATTAATTTTCCCACATTACCACTAATACATTCCATGTTACTCTTTTATTTTGTGGTATCACTGCCGTAGATTTTTTTTTAAAAATCTCATTCATGTTTTTAGCTGTAGTTTCTTCCTTGGTTGGGTAACTGCATTTTGCCTCCAGCTGCACAACAAGCACAGCATTTAGGATTTAAAATTCAGGCACAAAGCTGTCCAACACAATGTTATCTAGCATAAAAAAGTGGCCTCCTACTCCAAATAAAGGAGAACTGATTTCTCACTTGGGGGACTGTTGGTAAATGCTATCTATCTGCAAAATCTCCCCCATCATCTTGAAAGCAAGTTGGCTGGTTGTTTTTGAGATGCTTGGGTCAGAATGCAAGATCCTGATTAGAGTATTATCTTGTTAGTAAAGGTTCTGGGGTTCTGCATCTTTATTTTTAGTCATTTTTTTTCCAAATAAACAAAATAAGTAACTATCAATAAATTAAAAGATAGAGGTTTTTAAATTTTTTTCAAGTTTTCTGCTTTCTTTTTCCCATTTTAATTAATAATTTAAATAATTCTGGTTTTGTAGTGTCATGTCTATACAACATTTCTGAAGAAAGCACAGAGACCACAACGCTTGGGATCCTATCACAAACAGAAATATTGCTGTTTGTTTCCAAGTGGCCAGGATCCTAGCTTGTAAACACTCTCACTGACTTCAAAGAAGTTCTCAGTAATGCTATGATAATTGTAGGGGGTACAACTATCTCTGTTTTCTAGAGAGGGAGATGATAGAGCAGAAGGGCATTAACATGAGCCTCAAGAAGCACAGAGCAGGAGTCCAACCAATTTTCCTCTCAATATGATTCCAGTATGAAACAATTATCTCTCTTTAGAATTAAAGAAAGGGAAAATATTTGGCTGAAATCAGTGAAGAAAATATTATTAGGGCATTAAATAAGGCTTACATAGGCTTCTACCTAAAAATAGTAGCAAAGCAATGTTTTTGTATTGCAGCATTTAGCCTTGAGCTACACTGGAATGGCCAATCTGTGATATAATTAAAAAAAACCAGCTTTGCAAACATCATAAAAAATTAAGACTTTTATATTAAAAATACTGATAAATCAGATTAGTATTCTGGAAAAAAAAGTGCTGGTAAATATCCCATGTATTGTGAAATTCTCTGAGCTAAAATACCTTTGCTTAAAGCATATTTTCCAGATGTGGTCTAACAGCTGTTGCCATACTTAGAAAGAAAAGCCCACACAGTTTTAATTATAGAACATGCAATTATCAGTATGTCTGATGGACCTTTACATTTAAAATACATTCCAGGTTCTGGTAAAGTTTATCCAGTCTTATGTTGCACAATAATCCGCAAGAACAAAACCAGGGAAAGAGCATATAATACATATGCAGATGTCTCGACCCAACCAGTGTAAGTCCAAATGGATGGAGTTCATCTGATACCAAGAAGGAAACCCCTTTCTAGGAAATTCTTTGTCCAAACACCGTGTAGGAGTGTGCTGGGAGCAGTCTGGCATTCCACAAACAAGTCAGTAGCCAAAACCCCAGAACTGAGTATTTACGCCTTAAAATCTGACTGAAGGCTTTCCTGCAGTTGGTGGGCTTATAAATATTTCAAGTTTTCTGTCATGTCAAAAGATACGGGTTCCCACTACAACCGTTTTCCTCACTCACAGCACTTATGAGGTCTCACTATATACCTTTTTTGCCTATATTCATAAAACTCACAGAAATCTCATATTCATTATCTCCATCTGCTTGCTGAAGTGGATCCAAATTTGTTAAGAGGTTACGAAATCATTAAGTCAAACAGAGCATGACCACATAAGCCTCAAGAAACATGAAAAACCACATTTATCCACAATTTCCAAAGGGAATTGGGAACTTCTTCTGCAGTCTACAGCCCTTTGTATCCATACTGAATTATGTCCAGGCTAATTTAATTGAAATAAAGAACAGAAAGGAAACTCAGATTTTCTCCCTGGTGGTGTATGCTCTGTAAGGGCTCCCTCACTTCTACAAACCTGTTAAAAATCATAGTTTATGGAGGAGAAGTAGCTCAATAAATTGAAATTGTACCTACTGTAAACTACAAATATAAAAGCTTCTGGTAAAGTTATCGAACATATATTGCAGTATACAAATCAAAAGTTTAGGCAGGAATTCTAAAAATGCATCTGTGTTCAGCCATATTTATTAGGAGCCAAACCTTTCCAAAAAAGGAAAAAAATGTAGCGGTGAATGCAACTATACGCTAGAACCAACGCTCAAGTGAAGTGGTAAATTCTTTATCCCTTGGCATTGGGAAATGGGCTTCTCACCAAAAGACCTTGATGTTTTCCTTTTACATAACGTTAATCACTTTTTGTCAGCTAGTCTTCACAATGACTGGAGAAGACATAACTTGACACCAGTCACATTCTCTTGCTACAAGTTTTTTTCAAGAGCTGCTTAGGAGAATTAGCTCACTGACAAACCCTGACCAGTTTGAGGGGAGAAGGGCAAGAAAAGAGAGGGTGAACAACAAGGGGTGATGGAGGGACACCTTGATTCAACAAGCCTTTGAAAAGTAGTCCCTCCTTCTACAACTTAATGGCTTAACTCCAGAATACAATCTTGTGTACACCACTACATCATCCATATGTAATTCCATATGTTATCCAAGGTTACTTGCCAGATTTTGCACTTGGGGTCACAGTCTCCCCTACCTGCAGAAAACAATGTGAGAACTAAAGCATTTGAGCAATTGCCTGTGAACTGTAACAGGCACATGCAACCCTTTAATATTGACAAATTGATATCCATGGCTCTTATTCACGCTTACAACAAATAAAGACAGTCTGTATTTGCATGCATGCATGCCAGAACAGTCTTCTTGGGGGCTTGTCTAAACAGGAGTTGCTCCTAATTAACAACATGTAGAGACTCTTACTCTAAATAGAAGTACCTTCCGCCTGCGTAGCATGGAACGGGCTAACCCAGAACACCCTGCTCCTATTTGGCAGTAAATGTGTTCAGTGTTAATCAGGAACAACCTTATTTGTTGAGAGGTCTTTAGGCTTTTTCTTTGCCAGCTGTCAGAAAAGTAATGGTAATGGAAAAATCAAAACCTTTGCTTAAGGAATGAAGAATCAGGCACTACCTTGGGAAGAAACCGCTCTCGCAGCTGCATGAAACTTGCCATTTTGTTTTCCACCAGGGAAATTACACGTTTTAAAGTTTCTTGTATCTTTTTCTGAACCAATGGGTAAGGATTTTGCAAAGGCAGTGCCTGCACAAGAGTCTAGCTTCCCTTTTAAACCCCAGAAAAGGCCAGCTCGCTGGCTGAAGGCAGCAATGACATCCCTAACTGGACCACGGTCCAAATATCTCACCCAGCTATTTCCCTCTATTAAGTCTAGTAGCTTGTGCTTGGCTAACATGTATCCTGCAGAACACCATCCAGTCCTGATTTCTATGCATGAAAAGACAAAAAGCCTCCTGCTCTTCTTGGTAATTTTCTGAATAATTCACCTCCCATTTCTTAGTACATCCTATATAGTCCCTATGTTTATCCTAGCAAGGCTCAGTAAAAATGTGCAGGGAAGAGTTTGGTTCCCGACACTCGACAGACAACATGGTATGAAGACTTGCATATTGTGCTCCACTCATTCACCTCTTTTAACCAGTGAGATATCTTCCTGAAGCAATCATACACACACATACATATGCATACATATATATATATGTGTGCATATATATGTGCATACATATTTGTATATAAGATAAATACAAATATATCATATATACACAAACAATATATATATTTGCATATATATTTGTATATATCATAGATTATTATATATATGAGAGATATATACACATATATATCATAGAATACATCATTATAGAATGACATTTTTTAATAGAAGAGCAAAACACTAGCAAAGAGACCATTTAAAATGCAGAATTTACCAATTACTGAACAATATACACTGATGTTGTAATTAGTCATGGCATGAAGCACGTCCTGCCCCAGAGTGCTCAGCTGCCGCTGATGAGTTACGGCATGCTCAGGGGTTACTGCTGCCTTACACATCGCTTTAGCATATACCCTCGGTTGCAGTGACTGGGTCTGCACAGCCCAGCTCGAGCACTGCCAGTCAGCAGGCATTGAACTACTACAGTTTTATCACCTTAAGGTAAACTCTGAACAAAGCCATATTAGATCCCTTGAAAATCAATAGCGATATGCAGAGAGGGAAAGCATTGCAAGTGGTTTCTGCTATTTTTAAATTAATTCACAAGTTTCATATATTTGGAACTTCTATAAGAGAAGGATTTACTTATTTCTAAGCAAGTCACAGTGTCCTTTGTGACAAAAATATACAGACAGAAAAAAATATCTTGCCAAAATGAGGACAATTCATGGTGATTAGAGCACTGGTTTTCCACACCTCTTCTTCAGGGACATCATAGGTGCTCCACTGTTCTGGAAACAAAACAGTTTTGTATCCTCCCAGAGGTCACAAAGTATGGCTGTTTTCTGAACATAAGCATATGACTGTCTTACAGCAGAGTAGACAGGCATCTTACTAAAAGACAGCATCTTCCAAGGTGTCTCAGTGACTTAGAAACATAATTCCCACTGAAAGTTAAAACTCACAGGTCAGCCGCAGACCCAATTCATTACAAATCAAGCAAGCACATGGCGGTGTTTGTGTATATATACACACCCAGGAAAATACAGAACTACGTGAAATGTCCTTTACACTAAACTTTTGCAATTGCACTGTCAGCAAAAAAAAATTAGATAGGTCAGCGCCGATATAAACTTTGTACACAGAGACGACTGTGAAGGTACTCTGCAAATGCGATGTGTATTGCTGGGACAAGCATTTCCAGCCGGGCTTGCCAAGTCTCAGCTGAAGTGTCAGCGGTTCACTGCTGCCTGTTCCTCTTCCTATTTATGCTTCAGCTCTGCAATCATTTAGTTCTGTTACTTGATATTCACAGGAGCTAAAATACCCTTTAAAACATGGGGTCATACTGGAAATAGGATGAAGACATTTCTGTATTGGTAGCTGTGGCAGAGAAGGAATTCTACCACCCGAAACAGGGTTAGAGAGGGTGTTTTCAAAGCAGCTCCTGATATCAGTTCTCATCATTGCGTTTACCTGTCTCTGCTTTTTTGCCCACAGCCATGTAGTCAATGTGAGGAGCTGCCAGAACACAGAGCCAGATAGAGAGATTTCACATAAGCCATCACTTGGTGCACTGCGGAGGGAAGCCCAAAGCTTCCAAAGAAGTGATGGTCCACCAGTGCTCCTGTGGCTTTAAATAAAATATTGGGGCTGCCTTTCTTATGAAGTCTTTTTTTATAAGTTCAGAAGGTAATAAGGGCACTGAGCACGCAACCAAGCGTGCACAGGGACATCCCCAGTACTCATGACACATTACTAACAGCAGCGGGGGTCAAAGCAAGCTCTGGGGAACAGACTCAGGCACGGTTCAGGGTCTAGGATGAAATCAAAATTATGTCTCTTGGAGACACTCTTTCAGCCCACAAATTCAGGCCAGCAATTCAGACCCACAGCCTCCCTTGTGAGTACTCTAGACTGGAGATGAAATTAGACCTGTGTGTTTGTATTGATCTGTCATAAAACTAGAGACCACTTGAAAAGCCAAAGTTTGGATTTTTAAATCTCAAAGGTGTATAATCTCAGCCTGTATCTGGTCCTTATTTAAAACAATGCAGCATACTGTTGTTGCTCTGATAAAACAGTGAATGTAAATAGGATCTTTAGATAAGTTTTACAGCAAGTTTTGGAACGTTTATGTCGGCATTTTTCTAGGGTTTGACCCTGTAAGAGAAAGGAATGTGTTCGGTGGACTGCTGACTCCCCTCCGTTTTTCCCTTTGGGCTGTGATATACCCATGCATGAGGGTAGTCTAACAGTATCACCAAATCAGAACAGTATTTGTTCACCTCTCTTTGTCAAGAAGCAGGAAAACAGTATCTTGCAAGGTTACAGATCTAACAACACTTTCTCTTCATGTCCACAGGAAGCTGTGAATGGCTGATCTCCCTGCCTGACAAGTCATTTCACTTTCATTTCACTTTTAATCAAAATGCGTACAAACATGAATAATACTTCCAGCTGCCTGCACACTTGAACCTTGAGAGCTTCTGTCTCGCTGGAAAGCATAAAACCAGGTTTTACAAAGACAAAAACACAAAATGCAGGCAAGTTATTACTTCACCTGCCCCTAGTCATAAGGAAAGTGGAAGTCTGCCTGTCTCACTCCGGCTGCTTGCTGTCTGGGATGAAACTGTCAGAACTCAGAAACTCACAGTTCTCCTTCTCTATAAGGAAGTCAACTATAATTGTACTTCTCACTGGATGAGCTGGGATGCACACATGGGACAAATGCATGCAGGTCAAGGTCTGTGTGATACTACTATGTGGATCCAAAAAAAAAACCAATGTACTTTTCACTGAAGAACAAGACATCTTTGCTTATGTCCATCAACTAGGTTTTATTTGGAATGGGTCCAGAGGAGGGCCACGAAGATGATCAGAGGGCTGAAGCACCTCTCCTATGGAGAGACACTGAGAGAGTTGGGGCTGTTCAGCCTGGAGAAGAGAAGGCTTCGGGGAGACCTTCTAGCAGCCTTCCAGTATCTGAAGGGGCCTACAGGAAAGCGGGAGAGGGACTTTTTACAACGGCAAGTAGTGACAGGGCGAGGGGGAATGGTTTTAAAATGAAAGAGGGTAGATTTAGATTAGATAGTAGGAGGAAATTCTTTACTGTGAGGGTGGTGAGACACTGGCACAGGTTGTCCAGAGAAGCTGTGGCTGCCCCCTCCTTGGCAGTGTTCAAGGCCAGGTTGGATGGGGCTTTGAGCAACCTGGTCTAGTGGAAAGGTATCCCTGCCTGTGGCAGGGGGTTTGGAACTAGATGATCTTTAAAGTCCCTTCCAACCCAAACCATTCTATGATTCTATGATTTTTCTGTGTCTCCATTGCAAGAATATTCTTAGGCTTACTAAATCAATAAGTGCTGTGGGGACTAATTTTCTTGGGGATGTCTTCCCAAATCTAAACTGAAGACTTCTACCATAAACCACCGAAATTTCAAAGTGCAGACCAGAAACCACAGGACAACTGTTGTTAAAGACAGCCCTTAAGTGGATTAACACAGTAGACAAAAGCCTACCAACTCTCGTGGACTTATGCTGAAAATCACTCTCAATAGGAAGTATTTTATGGGTAGAAAACTGAGGAAGGAGCAGAGCAGGTCTCATGGGAGCCCAGTGAAAATCGATGAAATTTGTGTCAGGGAACACAGACTTGTCATCTCAGTAACATGTCTGGGAGAGGTGAATGTTCCTTTGAAATTCTAAATGGCCTACACAGGGCAAATACGGGTCAAGCAGCCCAAACCCGACTGCTACAGCTATTCCTGCTAGCACTGCCATTCAGGAACCTGGAGAGACAGACCCAGAACTGGGAAACAGGACACTGGACTGCAGGTCTGCATCACTGGAGTCAAGGAGAGGGGCTGTAGCAAGGACATGAGGGGCTGTGGGAGCCAGAAATCCCCGCTGTGTGACAACCACTCTTTTGGATGCATCTCAATGGGGCAGGGGAGCCAAAAAAAGCTACAGGCTGAGGTCCCTTATGCACGAAGGCTGACATCTCTTTCACACTTATCCACAGGGAAAAGCTGAGTACGACCTTGCTATGCTCTTGAACTGTGTGCAGCAGGTTTCAGACCTCCTGAAAAATGAGGAGGTCTTTCCACCCACCCATCTCCCAGAGCACCTGGGGAAGAGCAGATCCATAACACCCATCAGGCACTGCAGTACTGAACAGGTTTGCACTGCAAGCAGTTAAAGGTGTCGTTATCTGCCGGAGGTAACCCAAGAAATCCACGGGAGAACTGAAATTAGCCAAGTGCCTTATCTCAAGTGCGGCTGTGAATATTTCTCCCAACCTGTCAATGAGTGACAAATAGTTTTGCTGAGACGTTTTATGGCCTTGGATAACCCCTGTTCTCAAAGTCCTTCCAGGCATGGCTGCTCTCAGCCTGAGCTCTCAGCCTGAGCTCTCAGACCTGCACGAGATCTTCTCCTCAATATTTTATGCTCCTCAGAGAGGCACCAACTGTTTGCACTCCTTCAGCAGTTCTTTGCAACCCTGCTGAAAGCAGGAAAAAAATTTCTGCCTTCGTCACTTAATAATAACATCATTACTGCAGTAATATCTCAATTGCTTTTAGCAATTGTTTTCCATCTCTACACAAAACTCTTAACCAATTACTGTACTGTGTAATCATGAGCGTCATTAAGCAAAAATAGGCAGTACCTGACAGGTAATAAAATGAGTAATAAAATACTTAGTGCTATGTACTGTTGTTAACAAACACAATTTTATATCGAGGCTGTGATTCAAGACTTTTTACTCCCAACAAATATGTTAGGTTCATCTTAAAATGAGTATAGATGCAATACTCTTTTTCATATACAGTATGTTCTGTTAAAAACCACCACATTTTGTTTATCTCTTCCCATTCTAAATGAATCGCTTCCTTTTTTTCTTGTTTAGTGTAACTGCATTGCTGGGCTTTATTTTTATTTGAAGGAACGCTGTGAAAGCAGTAAGTGAAAAAATACTGACTAGAAAGGCACTCTGTATGGCATTTCTTTAAATAAAAAAACATTCTTACCATATTTTGGCACTGATTCATGCTTTTTTTTTTACCTCCTACGGCTGGCAATACCGCAATATCCAGGATGTTAAACTGACAGAAGACATGATTCAAGGGAGTCCTTTCCGCTGTCTTCCAGCAGTCTACTGAAATCCAGTGGCTGACCACTAAACTATAAAATAAAATTGGAACTGATGCAAATTTTTAAACACTAAAAGTAATGATCCATTTGACTGGATCACCTAGAGGTGATTAAATTGTGAGTGGACGACCTTCACAGTGCAAAGACAGAAACGGAGGAACAAGTAAGACTCTAAAATGCAAGGCTGTGCACTAACAACAAAATTGCTCTGCTGAAAACTGTGAGCTTGGAGGCTGAAAGCAACATGAGAGTAGGAAATAGCTGGATATGCAGGAGCTAAAACTTACACTGACTACAGGCTGTCAACAGGCTGAGATCATACAAAAACCAAAGGCAATCTTAGGTTTTACTAACTGAGATCTTTCCAGAAATGATGAGCACTCAGTGTTCATGTCATTGCATATGATACTACAGCGACATCATCTAAATATTGTATATTGTTCATGCCATCCTCATTCAAGAATGATAAGCTCATACAGATACAATGAAGCAGTGCTATGCTGGTATGAGAAATTATGAGCCAGTCTCACGAGCAGAGAGAAAAAGATACTGGCTTGGGAGTCTAGCCTTATCTAAACAAAAAGTGAGAGGAACAGAACTGTTGACTATAATCTTTCAGGTGAGTTAAAAGTAGAATGCAAGAAAAGCTATTTAAGTGATGCTGAGGGATCCTGAGGTAAAAATTAGACAAAGTTTGGAGCAAAATTTTCTAATTGTTACTTGAGGAAAGAATTTAAATAACTTTTAGAGAACCGTAAGAAATATACCAAAGGATTATGTGTTATAATATTCTGCAGAAGACCTTCCAGTCCCGTGTTTTATAATTACATACTTTACACTGATATCTATGTACAACCTTGGGAATACTACAGAGAGGAAGAATATCAGAGGCTGGCCTTTGAATGCACTATACCAGGACTCACAGCCTTTCTAAAGTCCTGTTTCTTGTCAGCTGCAAAAACGAAAAGTTCAAGTACTGCCTATATTAAGACATTCACTGTTTATATTAAGGCTTTTAGTAAAAGTGGGTATGCAGATATACAGACATTCTTCATGTGCTTGCCAAAGCACAGGAGCTGTAAGTATGATGAGAGACGTCCGTATTTGTGAGCGTGCTTCCTTGCTTTTGCAACAGGGTATTACTTGTTTTTCATTTTTACTGTGCAAGTATACAATAGTCCGCACGTGGCTGACTGGAGGGACAGGTATTTAACCGGCCTATTATTGTACAGTCAACACCAAACTACTTGCATGTTTTCCTCCAACGTCTGAGGGAAATCCTATAACCTTTGTGACATACAGCTGTGTCAAAAAACAGCTGGGGAACTGCTATGAGGAAATCCCATCAGCGGGCTAGCAGCATGCACAGAGGCCAAGGGTCTGGTCTGCTTCCTTGCTAAACCAAAGCGTAGAAGCCAGGAGGGGCTGCAATGGCAGAGGATCACTCTGCCAGCTCCATGGCCCAACTCTGCATTTTACCGTTGGGTGAAGTTTCTACATGTCTGTACTCAGTTAACTTTCCTGCCTCCACGTGCAACACCCACTCATCCCGCTGAGACCCACAACACCAGGTTTGCAGGAACCTCCAGCCCCTCACCTGAGATCTTGTGAAGCTATCACGAAGAACCTGACTGTATAGTCATAGTCATCCTGGTATTTTTAAGCCTGGAATTTGTCTAATTTTATATAGTGGCACACATATAGAGTATGTAATTATTAAAGTAAGTAAACCAAAATAGGACAGAAGCCGTAAATAGACTCACGCTACAGCCTTTTTCAGTTCCCTTAAGTTGTCATGTTTGCTTAAGAAAAACATTGCTTTGAGTGTAAAATATAAGCCAGTATGACCTTCACAGCCAGCTGGAGGCACCAAATCAGTATAATCCTAATTAACATTCTGCTAATTTATATATGTTTTCCTTAAAGAGAAACTTGTAACGTCCAATAAGGTTTCACGGTGAGTGCCAAGTGGAAAAGAAGAAATGAATCACCATCTACAGAGAATAAATGAAAAATGTCTTGGAAAGCTATTGATTGCCCCAAAATACACTGAATGAGTTCCAAACACATTTATGCCAAATGGTAACAATGATTTTACTCAACAATTCTGCAACATAACACTACTGTATTCATTTTTTAAACATAGAAAGGATTGCTCTCTGACACAAATGTTTTAATGGTAAAAAAACATCCTATCTGCTTTAAATCTCTCTTTATCTAGGTTGTACAAACATGTAACATGAAGAATTATGATATATGAATTTAAGGGGATTACTTAATGGCATGAAGTTACTCACTGCTTAAATTCTGGCAGGCTAATGAAGAAGTTTATCATTAAGGAAAATGTATTAATAAAAATCCTAGTTAAAGAATAATTCTATTAAAATGATTTTACTTTTGCAAAAATCTAGCCTAGGGGTGTTTTTTTTTCTATGAGCTCAGCATTTTTCTACATCTGGATATATGATATGAACAGATACACAGCTGCTGCATAAACACTCTTTATGAATAGTTCCTTCTGTCAGGATGCTATCAAGGATCTTGTCTTGTTTGATTAGGCCTTGTTAAATGTTCTCAAGTAGATGAGCTTTGAAAAGATAAATATTACAGAAGAGTTCTTCCTCTGCTTTTTAGATTAAATGGACATTTTCCTTTAAAATAATAAATAAACAAATAAGGAGCCCGGAGAAGTTCTGCTCCTCTGCTGAAGAGCTTGCTCCCATTGCCGGGCCATGTGTTTGCCATTTCTCATTCTAGGCAAAATTCTCTCTCCACACGTGCAGAAAGAACAGGTATTTATGTGCTCTGACAATAAATTCAAACCGTGAATTCTTACTGCTTTAGTAACTCAGAACAGGCACCCTGACCCTTATTCACCAAGTAATGGCATCAGCTTTACACACGATATCCTCAGCTGAATACTGGTAGACTTAGATTACAAAAATATGGTTATCCTTACAGCATACTCCAAACTCTGGGTCAGACCTGAACTTGAATCCAAAACACATGTTGCATGGACAGTTAGGATAGGCTTTAGATGGCAACTGGACAAGAGAAGGTGAGAGGTTAGGGCCTGCACTGTGCCTTTACACAGACACAGATATTCACCTATCAATCATTGGTGTAAATGGCCCAACACTGTGTTAATCCTAAATCCAATTCATTTACTCAAGAGGAGCCTTGACATTTACCTGTCCTGAAGAAAGGCAGGATCTGTAGGTGCTCCTCGGATGGTGTCAACAACCACGGTTGGGCAGATGGACTTCTCATTGCAGCTACCCAGACACATGAAGGCATGCTAAAGAGCGTGCCAAGGTTTAGTCCATTACTTACCCTGGCTATTGAAGCACAATACAAACAGTGCCAATCAGGTCTTAATTTGAACGTAACTACAATGAGCTTTCTGAATGCTGAACTATACAAAATTTCAGTCCATATGTAAGTAGACTGCACATATATGAAACTGGTGAAACTGCAAAAGGTTTGTGGTCACTGGAGACATTAAATCGTCAATCAAGTGTCCAACACCTTTCTGTGCCTTTTCCACAGGTCTATCATATTCTGAGGTGGAATACTGATATTTTACATGGAAAGATGTGCTGTGTACAGTCTTCAGCCTGCAAGCAAAATGTCACAATTTCTAGTCCACTGGAACTTTTCCTTAGCCACTATATGTTTAAACAAATTATTCTCTCTGTGTTTGTTGTGCTTCTCCTAAACAGTTTACACAATCCTTTTTAATTCCTCCTTTGCTCCAATAATGTGTTTCCCAAGAGTACTGTTGTTACTGGCCTCATATAAACTCAGATGTTCCATATTCATCAGAAAATAAATCAACACAGAATACAAACACATTTCATGTGAAATTATGTAGGATACACTGTTTCAGCTGGTATTGATTTACAGATTTAACAAAAAAAAAGTCATATGAAGTTCTTAATATTTTAGTTTGGAGCAGCTCTAGCCCCTCTGTAGCCAAACACAGTGAATGTAAGCAATTATCTTTCAACCACCACTGTTTGATTCATTACAGTAGGCCCAAAGTATAGCACTTGGAAAAACCATCGCTTTATAGACACCAAAAATGATTGGATTTTCCCCCGCTATGAAACATTTTTAAAAAATCTAGGCCTTGCAGCATTGTGATAAAGCACAATGGCATACAGAGAAAGCAACAAAACTCATCGCTCTGTGCGTATTGACAGAACTATTATTATTTTCAAAAGGCAGGATAATGGTTGGGCACATTCCTGATTTAATCATGTCTTCAATCGCATCTGTAAAGGCCAGGGAATATATCTCATTACCTTCCAAATGGATTACCGGATGAGACATGCCCTTCCAAGGGAAGAAAGTGTTAACAGTTCTAATACCTTCTTCCCTCAACGTGGGACTGAAAATCCACTTTCCACAAGCAAAGCTGGAGCTGCAGGACTATGGAAAACCCAGAATTTATGCACACAAATGAACTCCCAGACTGGGCCCTTTTGCACAGTGCAAGAGGATCTGAGAGCACTCGATCAATTTGTTGTATCGCCGTGCAGGCAGTGAGAACAGAGGAGCAGGTCGCTTGCCCTGAGATTACTGTTCCTATTGTAATGCCAACGCAACACAGCCAGCAGGATTTCTGGCACTAAAGTGATCTACTGGCCTTCCAGCATGTATTATCCATACACTGCCTTCAGTCTTTTCTCTATTCTCATCCTTCAAGGACTGATATAAAACCAGTATGTCCTAAGAATGCACACTTTGGCTTCTGTCCCTCAAGTTCTTAAGAAATGGATAGACAGATAACCTCACAGACACCTTGAAAATCTCTCTTGGTGGTGGGAAGAGTTGCAATGTTGGCATCTCATGAATCTCACATGATCTGAGGTAAAATCCTGGCCTGACTTAAGACACTGCGGTCAAGAGAATCAGGTTCTCACCTTCACATCTTCATAAAAATCTCAGTTGAAATAGATTTCAAAAGTTCTTGGGCATTCATTTGGAAACGGAAAATCTCTCACCCTTAAATTTGCTTGAAAAGCTGGACAATGTGAAAGGAGTGGTACTGTCAATCACTGCATCTGTTGTACAAACTAACCCAGCTGATTTTGCACTGAAGTAGGTTAGGAAGTATTCTCACAAGCCCTCCCACCAGTGCAACTGAGTGGATATTTGCTGGGAGGCCTACTCAGCCAGCTATCCTCAGTCCAGGAGGTTCCTCCAGTGCATTGATGATAACTTTCTGATGCAAATGGTGGATGAGCCAACTAGGAGAGGAGCGCTGCTGGATCTTATCCTCACTAACAAGGAGGGTCTGGTTGAAGCGGTGAAGGCTGAGGGCAGCCTTGGTTGTAGTGACCATGAGATGCTGGAGTTCAGGATCTCATGTGGCAGGAACAGAATAGCTAGCAAAATCACAACCCTGGACTTCAGTAGGGCCAACTTTGGCCTTTTCAAGCAATTGCTAGGGGAAATCCCATGGGACAGGGTACTAGAAGGTAAGGGGGCTCAAGATAGTTGGTTAGCATTCAAGGACTGCTTCTTCCGAGCTCAAGATCAGAGCATCCCAGCAGGTAGGAAGTCAAGGAAGGGTTCCAGGAGACCTGCATGGTTAAACAGGGAACTGCTGGGCAAACTCAAGTGGAAGAAGAGGGTGTACAGATCATGGAAGGAGGGGCTGGCCACTTGGGAGGAATATAAGTCTGTTGTCAGAGGATGTAGGGAGGCAACTAGGAAAGCTAAGGCCTCCTTGGAATTAAACCTTGCAAGAGAGGTCAAGGACAACAGAAAGGGCTTCTTCAAATACATTGCAGGTAAAACCAACACTAGAGGCAATGTAGGCCCACTGATGAATGAGGTGGGGGCCCTGGAGACAGAGGATAAAAAGAAGGCAGAGCTACTGAATGCCTTCTTTGCCTCTGTCTATACTGCTGGAGGCTGTCCTGAGGAGCCCCGGACCCCTGAGGCCCCAGAAAAAGTCAGGATAGAGGAGGAATCTGTCTTGGTTGATGAGGGCTGGGTCAGGGACCAATTAAGCAACCTGGACGTCCATAAATCCATGGGCCCTGATGGGATGCACCCGCAGGTGCTGAGGGAGCTGGCGGAAGTCATTGCTAGGCCACTCTCCATCATCTTTGCTAAGTCGTGGGCAACGGGAGAGGTGCCTGAGGACTGGAGGAAAGCGAATGTCACTCCAGTCTTCAAAAAGGGCAAGAAGGAGGACCCGGGTAACTATAGACCGGTCAGCCTCACCTCCATCCCCGGAAAGGTGATGGAGCAACTTGTTCTTGGTGCTGTCTCTAGGCACATCAAGGATAGGGGGATCATTAGGGGCACTCAACATGGCTTCACCAAGGGGAAGTCATGCTTAACCAACTTGATAGCCTTTTATGAGGACATAACCCAGTGGATAGATGATGGTAAAGCTGTGGATGTGGTCTATCTTGATTTCAGTAAAGCGTTTGACACTGTCTCCCACATCATCCTCGCAGCTAAACTGAGGAAGTGTGGTCTGGATGATCGGGTAGTGAGGTGGATTGTGAACTGGCTGAAGGAAAGAAGCCAGAGAGTGGTGGTCAATGGGACAGAGTCCAGTTGGAGGCCTGTGTCTAGCGGAGTCCCTCAAGGGTCGGTACTGGGACCAGTACTATCAATATATTCATTAATGACTTGGATGAGGGAATAGAGTGCACTGTCAGCAAGTTCGCTGATGACACAAAACTGGGAGGAGTGGCTGATGCACCGGAAGGCTGCGCAGCCATTCAGAGGGACCTAGACAGGCTGGAGAGTTGGGCAAGGAGAAATTTAATGAAATATAACAAGGGCAAGTGTAGAGTCCTGCATCTGGGCAAGAACAACCCCATGTATGAGTACAAGTTGGGGACAGACCTGTTGGAGACCAGCGTAGGGGAAAGGGACCTGGGGGTCCTAGTGGACAGCAAGATGACCATGAGCCAGCAGTGTGCCCTTGTGGCCAAGAAGGCCAATGGCATCCTGGGGTGTATTAGAAGGGGTGTGGTTAGCAGGTCGAGAGAGGTTCTTCTCCCTCTCTACTCTGCCCTGGTGAGGCCGCATCTGGAATATTGTGTCCAGTTCTGGGCCCCTCAGTTCAAGAAGGACAGGGAACTGCTAGAGAGAGTCCAGCGCAGAGCCACAAAGATGATTAAGGGAGTGGAACATCTCCCTTATGAGGAGAGGCTCAGGGAGCTGGGTCTCTTTAGCTTAGAGAAGAGGAGACTGAGGGGTGACCTCATTAATGTTTATAAATATGTAAAGGGCAAGTGTCATGAGGATGGAGCCAGGCTCTTCTCAGTGACATCCCTTGACAGGACAAGGGGCAATGGGTGCAAGCTGGAACACAGGAGGTTCCGCATAAATATGAGGAAAAACTTCTTTACGGTGAGGGTGACCGAACACTGGAACAGGCTGCCCAGAGAGGTTGTGGAGTCTCCTTCTCTGGAGACATTCAAAACCCGCCTGGACGCGTTCCTGTGTGATATGGTCTAGGCAATCCTGCTCCGGCAGGGGGATTGGACTAGATGATCTTTCGAGGTCCCTTCCAATCCCTAACATTCTGTGATTCTGTGATTCTGTGATAATAATCTCTGGTTACCAGCCAGTAAAAAAATGCTGATAATATCACCCGCCACAGCTTAAAGAAGACACCACACTACGCCTTCATGAAATATAGAGTAATGCAGGTTGGAAGGGACCTCTGGAGGTCATCTGGTCCAGCCTATACTAAAAGCATGTCCAGTTAGTGCAAGTTGCTCAGGGTCACGTCCACGCAAGATTTTAATATCTCTGAGCTTCTCTGGGCCCCTATTCCAATTTTTCACTTACCCTCACAGTGAATAATTCTTTCCAAATATCTAATTAGAAATTCTCTTGCAAATTTTGCCTACTGCCTCTTGTCCTATCCCTGTGCACCTTGGAAAAGACTCTCTCCATTTCCCTACACCTTCTCATTTCAGTAGTTGCAACCAGCAGTAAGATCCCCCTGAGCCTTCTCTTTTCTAGGCTGAGCAGACCCAGCCCTCAGCATCTCCTTGCACATCACATGCTCCAGCCCAACCCCATCCTGACAGCCAGCCCTCCTTGGTGATTGCTTCTTGTACAAAGACACCTTTTAGCTGTCTATTTTAGATAATTGCATAATTTTGCATAAATCAAGGTTAAATAAATAAATTAAGCTTGTTGAAATAAACTTTTCATAAACGTTGCTTTTTTTCTTTTCTTCAGTGTGCTTTTAAGAACCTACTTTCATCACCTCATCTAATTAGACAAGCAGCAGTATGACACCAATGGCTCCTATTATGGAGCTATTTTTCTTGTCACAGAGATCTACTTATTAATTCAACCTCATCTATTTCTACCATTTCCCAAAAGACTTGAAAGGTCTGAGTTTGTCCAAATGCTGTTAGTTTTGAAAATACTTTAATTGTCCAAGACAAGTCTTTAAGCTTCTAGCCCCAACTAACTCTCAAAATGGTATTTGTACGATCTCTTTTGGGATTTGTACATGATGATGCTACTTTGAGCTTCTTCACATCACTATCTCCCTCTGTTTGCACTGACCAAGCAGCAAAACAGCAGTTTAAGTTAGAAGTTGCTCCTTCTACATCTTAGTAAAAATAAATTAATTTCAGCTAGAGGAAAGTGTAAGTTAATTACATCCTGAGCATCAGGAAACAATTAACAGCTTTCTGTTAAATCACCCTGATTTCTAAGCTATACAATTACATGCTACTGCAGAAAAGGATGTGTGATTATCAAGAGAAGGATCTTTTCTGCAAAAAATGAAAGGAAATTGTTCCACCGCTGACAATCAGCACTATAAAAAATGCCTAGCTAATATCTTTTCAGAAGCCATTTCCATTATTTGTAGTCCTTACTCTGAGTGACGTGTTGGCCATGTGTTGTCAGACTCGCCTCCCAAAGAAGATGCGTGTAAGTAAGTGCTGGACTCCGATTCCTCACACAAGCACTCACAGCTTCAGCTTCCTGTGAATATTCTGCAATACTCGTTGGAAATTAATTAAAAATCATTGGTTTTACAAACCATACTGTCATTATGCCTAGCGTTTGGTTTGTCTCTTAAATCAGAGCTGACAATGGCTTGTGAAAACACAAAGGAATATCCAGGCTTGCTTTAGGCAGCCCCAACGCTTTGAAGACACGAGTAGCAATGTGAAGAGCAACAGATACAACATACGAAGTCTTCTTTTTAACTCCTGCCAATAAACTCACTTGGCCAAGTATGCAGGGAAGTGGTGCAAACACAGAGCCAGGGGATTGCACAACAGTTCAGCTGAACACTAATGGAAACACTACGACAATATACCTGTTTTGGCAATGACCCTTAGTGTGAGAAGCAATGAAACAAACCCACATAAACCTCCACAACTCCAAGTCAAAGGCCACCGTGCTAGATGGCAGCTGTGTTTTTGGGGGTGGGAGAATCTTCCCAAACCAGGTAGATTATATAAGATCCATAAAGGATAAATATGATAGTGTTAGTGCTGCTTATCAGCAGAAGAACTTTGGTCTCTGCAGATTCCTCATGCAATGCACCTCCAGGACAGCTATACCTCTCCCTCAGAAAGTTCAAGTTCTGTTCCAAGTTCTTCCCTATTATCTTACACCTCAAGGCTTCTTCTATGCACTGTCCTTGACAAACATCATTTTGTCTGGCTCTTATCTAGCTGGAATGCTCTTGGCAAGACAGTTTCCACAGCTCTTGATCTCAATAACATTGCCCATCTCCCCAATTCCTCCCACTGCCTCCTCCTCTTCTGTCATATCAAACACAGGATTACCGAGCTTATCTTCACGTTCAAGCTGCCACCTTTGCTATCACCATCTCTCAGGTGGTATTGGCTTTTGCTCTGACAAGCCACTTAGTTCCAGTTTTGCCATTCTGTTTTAAATCTTCAGGCAAGCATCTTTGTGCTTGCTGCCTTAATACCCAGGAGGCCACAGAGCTGTCTGGATGTAGTCCCCCAAACCCTGTCCAGCATTGCTGTGGTGTCTACCAAAAACTTGACATATAAACAGAGGTTGGGCAGGGGAAGAATGGATGAAACGGGTGAGAAGGGGCTCCTCGACTGGCACAGCTGTACTTTAAAGCCAGGGTTTGACTCCAGAAGAAGCCAATCTCACTGTGGGGTCCCCCAGTAAAGGGGGTATCTGTGGAGCTCCTCAACCCCTGGCCCCAGCCCAGCTGACCTTATCCCTTGCACTGTCATTGGTGCTAGTTTGACACAAGGGTAACCTGGCTGAGCTCCCCAGACTGCTCACCATGGAGTCAGACACGCACCAATGCAGGTGCACCAGGACAATTAGCAGAAGCCCTGGTCCAGGGGAGTTGGGCTGCCCCTTTCTGCAGCAGCAGCAGCTAGACACACCAGCTCAATGCCGCTCTAAAAACCCACAGAAACCAGAAAACTCTCATCTGCCTGCAAATCCCCATGACACAGCTGTGGTAGCCCATGTAATCACCCACACAATTGCAAAGGAAATGGAGAATTATGGCCTTGCTATGTGAAAACCAGCTTCTATATTTGCTCTGAATTAGCAAGCCCAATCAGTCATATTTTTTAATTATTTGTAAATGTACCTTTGAGATCTGAATGCATTTACTGGATTGAGGCGCTGTTAAGAAGCAAACTACGAAGACTGTAAAATTATAGGGCTGATAATTAAGGTAGGGGGTTGCATTCTGAAGTAGTGCTGTCACGGTAGCACAGTGATGTGCTGGTCATATAAATTACACAGTACAAATTTCAAAACATATGAAATGTCAATATTTGTCTCTATTCATGCACAATACTCTGACAAGAGTGCAGAAGTAAAGGTAAAAACCTTGAAAGAGAAATAATCTAGGCAAATTGCAAACATAGCTCCTGTTCCTATCTGGTAACAGCACGTGCATTGGGATTTAAACTCCACATGATTTTATAGTCTCTCTTCTACTGGAGTTTGAAATTTTTTAATGGGAATCCAGCAAATGTTTGACCCACGTTGAGTTTAGGCAAATGAAGCACTGAGGGGGTGGTCAAGCAAACCCAGCAGTGGCTGCTGCTACCGTTCCCTCTCTCCGTCCTTGACCGTGCGTTTCTGCTAGCTCCCTCACCCCAGCGCTGGCACTGGTCTGACCTCGTGCTGAGCCTGTTTAGAAAGTTAAATTTTTCTTATTTGGTTTCACCTGCTTTAGTTCCCTGAACTTCTGATCCCAGACAAACACCAGTGCGAGGTGCAAGGGGAGCGATAAGACTGGGGCAGCAGCAGCCTGCAGTTGGATAACTCTGTATCAGAAAACCACAGCCTTAAACTGTAGTTCAGTGACATGGGGTAAGCCAGCACCCCTCATACTTCTTCTGAGAAAGCTTTTATGTGGTCATGCTGTAAATCGCTTTGTAAAACTGACCCAACTGAAATATCAGCTTTCCAAAAGCCCTGCTGATCACTTCCCCTGTGCAGGTCACTGTATGGTGATGGTCCAGAGATGCTCAAGCCAGTCCAAAGGAGGGGAAGGAAGCACAGAGGGGGGAACCAGGAGGCAGAAACACCTGTGTCGGTGTGGGTAAAAGAAAGAGAGGACCACTGCTCTCAGTGGCAATACCAGCTTGCAGCTTTGGCCATCCAAACTCTTAGCCTCTCTGCGCTTCCCTAGCTCCAGGCATACCTGAATCCCTGCATAGCTGTACCGTGACAAAGAGCCCAGCTGAGGAACAAACATGTAACAGAAGCAGACCTGCTGCTGATCGCTGCCTGAGGAGGCTCCTTGAAAGGCTTCACAGGCTTCTCTAGAGCCTGAGTGAGCCTGTGACCCAGTCTATGGGTTATCATCTTTTCCCTTTCTCCATGCTTCCATGCAACTCAATGCTTCAGGGTTTTCAAAACATACATAAAGGGGCAAGACTGCACATTATTTTACTTCTACTCCTGCTATATAGCACTCTCCTGGCAATGTAAGTTTAAATATTTTATTTTTCTTTAACTCTGAAATCAGTTTTATTCTTTCTGCTGCAAGGAACAAAAGCATATTCGCAATACAGTCATTTCTCCTCAAGACACAGGAAAGGTGTCCAGAGGGACCTTGACAGGCTTGAGAGCTGGGCCTGTGCGAACCGCATGAAGTTCAACAAGGCCAAGTGCAAGGTCCTGCATGTGGGTCGGGGCAATCCCAAGCACAAATACAGGCTGGGCGGAGAATGGATTGAGAGCAGCCCTGAGGAGGACTTGGGGGCGATGGCTGATGAGAAACTCAAAAAGAGCCGGCAATGTGCGCTTGCAGCCCAGAAGGCCAACTGTACCCTGGGCTGCATCAAAAGCAGCGTGGCCAGCAGGTCGAGGGAGGTGATTCTGCCCCTCTACTCTGCTCTCGTGAGACCCCACCTGGAGTACTGCATTCAGCTCTGGGGCCCCCAACAGAAAAAGGACATGGATCTGTTGGAGAGAGACCAGAGGAGGTCCATGAAGATGATGAGAGGGCTGAAGCACCTCTCCTATGAAGACAGGCTGAGAGAGTTGGGGCTGTTCAGCCTGGAGAAGAGAAGGCTCTGGGGAGACCTCATAGCAGCCTTCCAGTACCTGAAGGGGCCTACAGAAAAGTGGGAGAGGGGCTTTTCACAAGGGCAAGTAGTGACAGGATGAGGGGGAATGGTTTTAAACTGAAAGAGGGTAGATTTAGATTAGATAGTAGGAAGAAATTCTTTACTGTGAGTGTGGTGAGACACTGGAACAGGTTGCCCAGAGATGTTGTGGCTGCTCCCTCCCTGGCAGTGTTTAAGGCCAGGTTGGATGGGGCTTTGAGCAACCTGGTCTGGTGGAAAGGTGTCCCTGCCTGTGGCAGGCAGGTTGGAACTAGATCATCTTTAAGGTCCCTTCCATCCCAAACCATTCTATGATTCTATGATTCTATGATTCTATGAAAAATGTGGGATTCCAGGGAAAGGTCAAATCTCCAAACTGTTAAAAAAAAAATATCAAAAATTAAAAGTAATGACTGTTGTTGATATTTATGAAATAATTGATTAAAAATCCCTTCGCAGCTTTCCTTCTGCTAGCTAGTGGAGGCAAACTGCCTTTGTAAATCTGTCTCTCCATTCTATTATAATACCAAGTCTTAGTTGAATCAGTGTAACTAAGGATCCTTATGAGCCTGTGTTCACATAGGTCTAAGGTGTATTTAATTCCAGTGGTTTATACATTAAAATTATTTAAAATACGTGGTTTATATGTCCTGCTCTTGCTTAAGAGAAAAAAAAAAAACAACAACCCATGACTAGCATGTGAAGTGCATCCTTCACTCAGCGAATGCCAGTGGTTCTGCCAAGACCTGAAGCTTTGCAGTTTCTGTCTTTATTAACCTTTCGAGCCTCGATGCAGTTTTTCTTCAGGGACCAGGTACACGAAGCTCTTGCTTCTCACCCAGCTTTTCATCCCCTTTGTCAGTTCTTCATCAGTTTAATCTCTTCCCACAGAAGTTAAATTTGAGGAGGAGATGACTGTATTCAACCCTGGCCTCGAACACAGGAGAAAAAGTATCTTTCCGTTAGCGAAAGAACTCACACAAGCCTGCTCTGTCAGGAAGAAAGAGGCAAAAGAGGTAACAGAACCACAATACAAGGGTTACGAAAATAAAAAGCAGAATAAGTGGCAAGAAAGGTAGAAGGGCCCAGAATCTCAGGAGGTAATGTCTGTCTCTGAGAGCAGACCCTAAGTCAAGAGCTACCACCCAAGCCAGCACTCACTGCCTGGACATTTAGTGATGGGGATGAAGACGACTATGTCAGGAACTTAGCTGGACTGCGGAGAGGCTAACGTTTGCTGCTTTGACAATATGCTTCACTTTCTTAACTTCTACATCACAGAAAGCACTGAAATTCTTAAAGTTTTACACTTCAAAAAGTACTGGAGTTTACAGATATAAGAAATACCTCAATTAAAATGAGATGAACTGATTCCTCCCTAGTCCTTGTCCATTTATCCAATAGTGAAAGCTGGTTGACCTCCCTCCTGGCTTCAGTCTGGTCTCTCACTCTACAGATGTGACTTTGGAGGGAGAAAAGAGCAGATCCTTTCCTGAGCACAGTACCCAGAGCTCCCCACACATCTGGGCACACACAGTTTCACCTCTGCATCTCCACACTTGAGAGGTATTTTCCTCTGGGCTTTCGGGACGCCACTCTTGAGCTCGGCGTCTGTCCTCCCTAACCAGAAATCCCAATCCCGCCAGAGTCCCACATCAGTTCCCCAAGTTTGGTGGCTTCATACAGTCCCTCCCTTGCCAGCCAGAGCCCGCTACTGCTGCAAGAAACCACTACCAACTGCAGCCAAGATTTGTGTTGCAAGGGCTTTATTTTTCTACTGCTGACAGGACTTGATAAATAGCTCAAATTCCTAGGCACTATCGCTACACAAATAGTAAATAATAATGACAAGTAATAGGAGGACTTCTTTGTCATGGTGCCAGCCTATAGCCGCTGCCCCCACAGGAGCAGGGATCGTGTAGTAAATGCAAAGCTAGATTGCTTTTGGCACATAAATTCTGCCTTCCCTGCATGAGCATCAACATCAAAACAGTTTCCTTCACCTGTTTACAGGCAGGTCCTCTAACGTAAAACAAATAAAAAATATTCTTCCACGTGCTACACACATCCAGGATCCTTTGCTTGCCTGCTGATCTGTGCTAACCTGAGACAAAAGTTAATGATTGACTCCATCTGGAATGGGATACATAAAATATAGAGCACAAACCACTCGTAAAACATCCGCCTTCTTGTGTACATAGCGAAAGAGCAATCACTATTTGCACATGCGTTGTTACCTACTTGATCTCTAAGTTGTGCTTGAGGAAAGCTGCTGACAGGAATGAGTCAATTATTAAAGGGCATAGCTTAAAAGAAAGAACTGAGCAAACAAAAGCCTTATGTCTTGATCTCTAGAAATGTTGAATAGCCACTTATTTTACTGAAGGACATGTGAAATTGAGATTCCTGGCTGAGAAATCATATACATACACATATACGCATATATATCTCTATCTGTGCATGCATGCATGCTTATATATACACATGGGACTTGATGTCATTAAAATTAGCCCTAATGCGCAAAATTGAAACACACAAGAAGGTGAATCAGGTATAAAAGATTCTAGAAAAGCAAACATATACATTTGAGAAACACATGCTTTTATAAAATTAAAATAATTTATATTAATTAAAATATGTAACTGAAAGTGTTGTGATAGGGTAGAGTTCGCGGGAAACTTCTTGATTTCAGAGCACTTCATTTTGCAGCTTTACCAATCTTCACTTTGAAAACTTTTCTTTCAGTGTATTACTCTGGGGCAATCTCACAGAGAGGATTGCCAATTTTTTGGTTGCTTGATTTTGGAAAACAAATTAATGGAAGTGAAATTATTTGGACAGGGAGTTCTGGAGCACTCTGTTCCACAAACATCTGATGATATTATCTCCTGTATCCTATCCACCCTGAAGAAGTCAGCACACAAGAGCCTTCTCAAGTGAGACAACTGAAAACTGTTTTTTTCAGGGTTAGTTTTGAGCCTGATCAGTACCTCCTGGCTAAGGGAAATGCAACCACTGGTGGAGAACTAAAGAGGTTGCAAGAACAATGTGCAGGGGGTAGAAAAACACATCATCCCTTCAGGTGGAAGTACAATATTGGATTGGCTTGCACAGATTACAAAGCCTCATCTTAATGAATTCTGTCTCTAAAAATGGCACATGAATTTGTTTAATATCTGAAGATCAGTCAGGACCAAACTTGAGAGGAAGTGACCTCTAGACTATTCTGTATCTTTAAATCCTTATGTTCCTTTTAGTGTATAAGCTTACACAGTTGTAGTAGCGCATTGCTAGACTGTTAATATACTTTCAAACACAGCCATAATATACTTTCAAACACAGTTCTTCTGCATCAAAAGCAGCGTGGCCAGCAGGTCAAGGGAGGTGATTCTGCCCCTCTACTCTGCTCTTGTGAGACCCTACCTGGAGTACTGCGTTCAGCTCTGGGGTCACCAACAGAAAAAGGACATGGAACTGTTGGAGAGAGTCCAGAGGAGGGCCACGAAGATGATGAGAGGGCTGGAGCACCTCTCCTATGAAGACAGGTTGAGAGAGTTGGGGCTCTTCAGCCTGGAGAAGTCTCCAGGGAGACCTTATAGCAGCCTTCCAGTACCTGAAGGGACCTACAGGAAAGCTGGAGAGGGGCTTTTTACAAGGGCATGTAGTGATAGGATGAGGTGGAACAGTTTTAAACTGAAAGAGGGTAGATTTAGATTATATGGTAGGGAGAAATTCTTTCCTGTGAGTGTGGTGAGACACTGGAACAGGTTGCCCAGAGAAGCTGTGCCTGTCCCCTCCCTGACAGTGTTCAAGGCCAGGTTGGATGGGGCTTTGAGCAACCTGGTCTGGTGGAAGGTGTCCCTGCCTATGGCAGGGGGGGTTGGAACTAAATGATCTTTAAGGTCCCTTCCAACCCAAAACATTCTGTGGTTCTATGATTCTAGGACAGCATTTAATAAATTATGTAACTATATGGTTAATATATTTCTATATTATAGCAATATATTAATGCTAAGGGTCTCTTGATTACATTTGTCTAGAAACTGTTATTGTTATGTGCTCTGGGTTCTTTGCACCTTAGAGTGCCAATGAACTTTTGAACCCTACCATCATGAAAAAGGTTGAGTATTTATTTCTCAGAGTAAGAAAAAAATTACAGACCTGTAGGTGCTATCATCCTTCAGAAGTTAATGACTCTGGAAGTCATGCACTCTAACACGTTAAGAAATTTTCTTAAAGTGATGATCCTCCTGAAGTGAGACCTTTGGAAGACCAGTGAAAACTGGTTTTGATTTGTCTTGTAGCTTCAAAATGTATAGCTGTTTACCACGTAAAACCTCTTTTGTAAGATGAAACCCATACACAAACTCTGATAAAAAGGCAACCAAATTTCGGTTGAACTATATCTTGCATTTTGTCTCTTCCAAAGAAAGAATAATCTCTGAGAAACATGCTTCATATTTCGCTATGTGGAAAGAAAGAAGGTCCTGGATTATAAGAACTATTGTATCAAAATCACTGGCTCATCTAACAAGTTTCCTAATGATTTGCTCAACTATTTAACAGGAGCGTGAATCAGGAAAGGTGTTGCTTCTTGTAAAGGCTGGTGATAAAGAGGTATCCAAACTCTGCAAAGACATTAAATGTCATTCAAGTTATACCTACTACAGAGAACTGCACCATATATACAATGGCAATTTCTGATTTAAAAACAAACAAAAAAGGTGCTCTTTTTACATTGCTGTTTGGTCAACTGAAGCCTGAAGACTCCTGAATGACTAGAAACTTTTTCTGCAAGAAATGAGGGACTCTTGGAAGATACACCAAGAAACATGAAGAAACAATTAGCAGACAAGGAAGATCTCAGACTTGTAAGACAGGCAGCCAGCATGTATAACAAAACATGCCCTTTGAAACTGCTTTTGGTTGCCAGAGGCAAGATCAGCTCTAAGTTAATGCTCAAACCCTGATACAGATACTTTAATCCTTCTGCCAAACAGTGCTGAAACAGGCACAACCTGATGCCTTCAACCGGGAGGGAAATGAGCTTGGAATTGCTCTGCTTCCAATAAAACTCTTATCAGCTTCAGCAGTGCCGTTATACGTTCCCGTTATTATGCTTCCAACGATGACTATCCAAAGCTCTAAGGCTGTGACACCATCCTTCAGGCACACCCAGCAAGACCAAGGAAGCTCAAGGACATTCACTTCCCCAGGGCTGCCCCCGGGCAGGTGTTTGCTGGCAGGGATGCAGCGGGGTGGAGGCTTCGAAGGGCTCTCCCAGTCCTGAGGAAGCTGAAGGCCCATGATCCTCTCGAGCACAGCTCGCAGTTTCCTCAGGAGACAGATCCATACTCATCACTTGTAACTTATGGAGCCCTTTAAGGGCAGCTCTGTTGCAGCCATCCTCAAAAGAGCTCACCACTGAACAGCTATAGGGTCTCTGAAACCGCAGCAGAACAGCGGGAGGAGCTTGGTTTTTGGGTAGTTGGAGCGGTCAGGCAGCCAGAGCCCCAGCTCTGTCCTTGCAGGGCTGTCGGTGCTTGGAGAGCCCGCAGCTGGATCGTGCCCATCCCAGCTCTCGCCTTGCTCTTCTTAGTCTTCCGCATGGCAGCGAGAAGCTGCCAAAGGTCTGTCCTGAAATGCCGCACTGCTAAGATCTTCTGTTTTGTTTCTTGGCTGTCAGCTTGATAATTAAAAGGCCTTTTAAGAGCCAAACTTCAGAAGACCTCACTTTAAAAAATATGTTCCCATTAACCAAAAGTAAGAGTGAGGGAGGTATTCTCTCAGCCAGCTACTGGGGTTAGAGTCAGAGGACACTACTGGATGTAAAAACTTGCCATGTTACCTAAAATATAGCTCAAGGTCCTGTTTCTTTTTCCTTAAATCACCCCACCCATGGACCAGGATTTACATCACAGCCTCATCTCCCACAAACTGCTCCTGACTGAAGCTGGTGGGTGCAAGCCCAGAGCCAGCGTGTGCCCACAGCCAGCTCCCCGGGTGCCAGGTGACATCGCACACACTGGGGCAGAGGCTCCTGACCTCGCAAAGGAGAAACACAGATCACAAGCAACTGAGGGAGAGTAACAAGGAGAAGGTTTTTTACCTTTGGCTTCCTCCTCTCCCTCCCCTAGCCAGCTTGCACTTGCCTGGGGAGGTGAAGGGGGAACAGGGCTTCCATCCCCACTGCCAGCACTGCCAGTAGGGAAAAACCCCCCACAGCAGGGGGATTGGAACTAGATGATCTTTAAGGTCCCTTCCAACCCAAACCACTCTATGATTCATTCTATCACTCTATAAAGCTAGGCTCACCAATGCGCTGCTCAGATGACTTCAGCCCTCACCGCATGAGGAGGTCCCTGAAAGAGAGGGATGAATGTGCAGCAAACAGGCCACAGGAACGGGGGCCATGAGGCAATGGGTGAGGCTGGGGCGAGACGGACAACAGGAACTTAAAAAGGAATTTAAATCAAGCAGCTCTTGTAAGTATTTGAGTTTAGGCACATGTGCTGTTTGGTCTAGTACAAGAGTGCTTTAAATACCTACATTTGGTTGTGTTTATGTAAGCAACACCATGCTCAGGGTTTCATTTTACACTTTTACTCCTAAGTTATGTGTTCATCTTGCAGTATGCAACACTTGCTCATACGCACTTTCACCCAAATACACACATAATCACCTGTCCGGCTGCATCACCGAGGGCTTATCACTGTTTGTAAGCATCACTAAGAATAGAGTACAGTATGTTTCCCTGAGTGCATGTGTGTGCTGGTTTTCTGTCATCTGTTTGCCTGCCCCAAAGGCTGCTGAGATAGCCTGTCTTTGATCCTGAAAACCCTCCACGTTTTCATTTAGCCTTAACAATTATACGCTTATCTTGGACAGGAAAAGGGAAACTTTAAATGCAGGGTTGGTTAGAACTTGTCTACCGGCCAGTTTTCTATCACATATTTCGCAGCTTTTATTGTCTGGAAAACTGAAGAAAACTGACCCTTTGCATAGAGTATCCCAACAGAGAAACAGAACAAAGCCAATAAAAAATTGGGGGAAGAGAGACAATTTTGGGTACAGTTTCATAAGACGGTTCCAGCTGACCCAACAGCTCACTGGTGCCAAAATGGGAGATCTCACTTCTTCTCCACTACCTCCTCTTCCTGCTTCTGGCTCCACAATCCCACCACCTATCTCCTGTGGGTTCTGGCAGTCAGCAGCTCAGAAAACTAACCCACCCGCTGGATCGCCACACTGGATCTGCTCCCAGGAAGGTGCAAGAAGTATGTAAGCAGGTACGAGGGAGGAGGCGGGACTACCCAGCCAGAGTGGGGAGTAGGAAAAGGGTCAGGGAGAGTGGATCTCCCCTGTCAGTAGGGACTAGGCATTATGCAGGCTGAGTTGTTCAGGAAACCACAGTCCAATGAGATCCAGGCGACTTCCTACAGATTTGCAAAGGAATGTCCATAGGTAACTTCACAGGATGGGGAATAACTATGTTATATCTGTAGATCATCTTGCCCAAAACCAGCACCATGTTTCATTACCGTAATAAATAAGACGACAAATGTCATCCTTGATTGTGAGACTAATGAACTGATTCCAGGAGCCAGATTTGTTGAAGTTTCCTCAGTTTTCTCCTTAGGGAAAGACTGCAAAGCTTGTGCTTTTACATTTAACTGTGAGGTATATAGAAAGATTAATGTGATCTTAATAGAAATTTTGTATTAGGCTTGAATGCTCAACTTCTAGGGAGATAAATTAGGAACAGCAGGATTCTTATCAGGCACTTGGATGCCAATTACTCTGCACTAAGCCCACCACGCAGGGCCTGCGTGCTGGTGCACCCTGTCACCCTGGGTTTCACTTTAGGCTACTCTGAAGAGGAATCTCAAGCTTGGAACAGATGCTGCTGTGTACTGGAGCCAGACCACTAAAACAACATTTGCTCCCTAAACATGTACATCACTGGTGTGCATCACAAGGTGTCAATGGCCCTTACCATGTGGATGCAACCACTAACAATGTCAGTGTCTGTACTAGCAGCAATGACGGCACCTCCCAAATCAAGCAACATTTCTGTCATTTTGCAGTGTTTGTCTGGCATTTGAGTAAAAAGTTCAAAGAAAATTCAAGCAAAAACTAGTGGGAAAATATTTCTACAATCTCTTTATAGTTCCACACATAACACACAATAATAATAGGATTTTTCTTCCTGAATCACACAACATTCTACCAACAAGCCAAAAGCCTTAAAATTTCTTTTTCTCCTCTGTAGTGTATGGGTACAGCTAGCACACTAAATACATCCCAGAAATTAAAAATTAACTGAGTCAGGCATTTTTGTTAACGGTTTCTGTGCTGCACCCAGCTCCAGTCACACAGCCCTGTTAAGGCTGCTGGCACTGACAGTAGGGATCCCCTTCCATCTGCTGGGACCAGCTGATGCAAAATAAAAACAAGCCCTGCGAATAGGGAGCCCCCCCGCAGGGTCCCTGCCCGCCCCGCTGCCAGAGCCAGAGAGCACGCGGGGCTTGGGCAGGAGCCGTGACCTGTGCTCCGCTCGTTTCTCGCTGGAGTGCTGAAACACTTCATCGCTTATGGTTTCTTTGGGTTTTTTTAATCTTTAAAGATGCACTGTCCTTCTTGATTCCTTTAGCAATGCTGCAGCCTTGCCCTCAGACGCCTCCTATCCCACGCAGGGGAGCAAAGGTGCCCGGGGCAGAAGACCCCCGAGGTGGTGACTTACCTCCCCGGGCTCGCAGCGCCGGCTGCCATCTCCCCTCATCCTTCTTCTCATCCTCCTCCTCCTCTTCCTCCTCCCCGCTGCGGAAAGCGGGGACGGAGCCCGGGGACGCGCTGGGAGCGGGGCAGGTGCTCCGATGCAAGGAAAGCCCGAGGGGCCAGACCCTCGCCCTCCGCCCCGCAGAACCCCCTCCCGCCTTCAGGAGGGCTGCTGCTGACCCCCGGCTACGTGTCCCCGGAAAAGCGGGGGGGAAGGCACCGCTTACCGGAGCTGCTCGCCGGTGAGCAGGACCTCGGCCATGTGCTCCAGCTCCGCCGCTTTCTGCTGCATGCTGCTCATGCCCTCCTCCATCGCCGCCGGCCTGCGGGCACAGCACCGCCGGCTGAGGGGGCACCGGGGTCCCGCCGGCCCCCCCCGGCCGCACCGCCCCCGCTGCCAACTCCGAGGGGCTCCTCCCGCCCGGCCCCGGCGGCTGCAGAGCTTGTCGCCGGGGGTGGGGGGGACACAGCGGCAGCCGCCCCCCGCCGCTTCGGCTCACCTGAGAGGGGCAGGTCACTTTTCCCCTCGGCAGGCTGGGATCATCCCCCCCGCCCCGCTTCCCGTGTTATTGTGTCACGGGCAGGCGGAGAAACACATGGCTGCAGCCGCCGCAGCCGCAGCCGGGCTCGCCGAGGCAGCAGCGTCCCCCCCCGGCTGTCATACGGCAGGGTCGGCGCTGCGGGCCCCCGCGGGAAGGCGCCGGCTCCCCGCCGGGGGCTGCGGGCCAAGTGGGGGCCGCCGCCTCGGCTGCCCGCCGGCTCCGCGGCGGCCAGGGCCGCTCCGCCGCTCGCCCCTCCCGTGACACCCTTTCCGCGGGTGCAGAGTCCCAGCGGCCCTGGGGCTGCCGGCAGGACGAGCTAAAGGGAGGAACGGTGCCCTCGGGGGAAGCCGGCCCGGCCGGGCGGTGTGCGCTAGCCGGCGCTGCGCTGCCGGCTCCGGCGGGACCGATGCTGCTGCTCGGGGAGTGCGCGCTGTGCCCTGGCTGTCACCCTTAGCGAGGGAGGCGGCTATCGGTCCGGCTTTTCACCCTCAAAAACTGCTGCTGCTCTCCCGCCGTCCTGATTTCTGCTCATCCGCTGCCCAGGGGGTGTTTTCAGACGTCGGTCCCCTTCCCGCCTCACCTCTTTGTCTCCAGGCGACAGCGGATGCAGAATCCCTGAGAGGGCAGAGGAGCGTTTCTCTCAGCATTTGGTTTTGGCAATGGGAAGTAAAGTGCAAGGTCATGAGCACTGTTTGTCAACATTTTTGATGCGGAAAAAACCCTCAGCCTTTTTAAAAAAACTCCAGGAGACATCTTCTGCAGTGGTCCAGCCATGGTTTTCATTTACAAACACATGCAATTAAGATATACCTTGATTGCCTACTCATTGCCTGTATTTCTGCCTGCACGTACTCTGTGTGCATGGAAATTGCATATGCTTAACTGTCTGCAATATTGTCATCGATTCAGGACCAAGATGATAGTTTCAGAACCAAGAGAAGAACTATGAGGGAATCAAGTGAACCTAGCAGTAACCAGGCTGCAAAGGGACGGAGGTGATTCTTTGCATGGCCCATAGTAGACTTGCGGTATTTCTTACCAAAGGAGGCTCTGGATGTAAAAGAATGGACTTAGAGTAAAGGAAAAAATGGACAAGTACTTGGAAAAGAACTCTACAGAGGGTTACTAAGCACACGGCAGCCACATCCAGCTCAGGAAATTTTCTGTTCTAAAAATAGTTGGGAGCTAGGCAAGCACTTGCGAGACAGTTCATATACGTCTTCCCTGCTGTTCCCTAAGCATCTGTTTATAGCCACCGAGATGAATACTGAACTAGACGGACCTTTGGTTTAACCTCGTATAGTTGTTTTACTGAACACCTTTGCAGGTCTCAAAGAGCACTAGAGATCCATGGATGGCAAAGTGAGAAAAGCAGAATCTGCCTTCATTTCGTTTGTGGAATGGGCCAGGGAGAGAGGACACCTTAGGACTGCAAACACTACAGCGTGATCTTGCTTGCTGTAAATTTGGAAGACAGGCATTTAATCTGAACACTTGCAAACACCCTCTAATTCCACTCATACTGCAAACATACAAAGTATAGATTCACAGAGCTGGAAACAGAAAGAGAATTGAAACAACCATCTCATCTGACCTTATCTTTAGGACAAAGAATTTACACAGTAATTTTTATCAAGCACTTTATCACATGACTGAAGCAAAGACAATTTGAAGAGAATGTTGTTGTACATTGCAGACCGTGCCTGGGTATGCCCTCGGCTCCATCACTTGGGTTTGGCTGATTCAGCCAAACCTGGGTAGTCCTGGGCAGCTGGGAGCAGGAACAAAAGAGGAGGAAGGAGAGGAAAAGGGGGAAGAAGCTGTCTTTGGGCAGCAACAAGCTATCAGCTTGACTCAGGGTGCTTATGGAACTGCAGCCTGAAATGTGTATCTTTCCTTGCATAGTCTTGCAACCTGGAAAAAGCAGGCCAGTGCGATTTCCTGTACTGAATTATTTAATGATTAAACATGGCCATGTTTGCCTTTGCGCACTGATACAAATTACCCATTTGTAATTTGTTCCACATGTTCACACTGAAATTTCTTACCCTTACAGTGTGCCTAAGAGGAGGGAATTGGGTATCAGTCACTCCAAGCTGGCTGTCACCCAAAAATGGTTAATTAACATAACCCCAAAGGGTCACATTTCAGCCAAAAGCCAGTAATGAGCTACATAAAATAACCTGTTTAGATGTTTGTAGCTTGTTTGTTTTTAATGTACAGACTGCTATAGAACATAAAGTCTAGCAAAAGTTTAAATTGTCTTGTCCCTTCCTCCCAGGGGAGACTGACCACCAAGACTAAGATGCTCCTCTAAGAGGTGGTACAGCATGTGCAGAGCCTGAAATCCTGACAGCAAGAGAGAGAGACATCCCTCTGAGGTAACCTCTGGGAGGTGGACTGATTTCTTTTTTACAAATACAGGATCGATTTTAGGGGTTGGTGTCTATTTTAGATATGAATACATACTTGCATTTTACAATAATGTGGGTGGAGTTAAGGGAGATGAAGGTAGCTAGCTAACAGTAAGGCATTCCTCAGCTAGCAGCATGGCAGATCTTTGAGCTGGAGCTCTGGGACACTTTAAAACTCATCCTCCACAACATCAAGAGCGTAAGTAGAGCTGCACAGGTCTGGCGAAGAGTTGTACCACAGGCATGAGGGAAAGATCAAGTGTCTTCCAGTGACTTTTGATGACGCTGGAGGCCCTCTGGCATGCAGTAAGGTGTTGGGCTACACATTTGAACCCCCAAGGTCATGACACTCAGTGGAACATCATGCATGAATAGGGATATTATATGAGAGTACTGGTTTTAGAAAACATTCTAGTAATTTGTATAAACTTTCTTATCTCACTGAGTAAATGTCCAAGCGGTAAATGTTTGCATAGTGAAATAAAAATATTGCTCTCACTGCTTTAAAGAATATTGCATCTGTGGCCTACATTTTGACTTCATAAATTAATCTGAGATTTGATAAATTAATTCTTTAGTCTCACTAATTATTTTTCTGCAAGCTTATTTTAGCACGAGACATTCACATCAAAAAATTACCAGTATTCATGTATGTACTTCTCATTTCTCCTAGAGCATTGTTCCTGAGTCTCACATAAGGTCTTTCCCTTGCTGTGATGACTAGAGCTTTTTATACAGGAAAATGATAGACAAATCATTAAGGCATTGATTACCTCATGCAAAAGATGGTGAAGCACTCGAGGGAGAAAAGGCATTAGCAGGTGAGCTGTTCGATGGGTTAACAGTTGTGTTTTTCCTAACGTATTTTGTATAAGAGCCAACATTATCTAAACATTGAATTTAAAAATACTTGGTCCCTCTCTTACTGAGGAAGACAAATACAAAATAAGTTTTTGGCTTTTAATGTGGCCTGTCATTTAAGTAGGTCTTATAACACTCAGAAAATTAGTGTGGGGTTTTGTTTCTATATTCCCATGCTTATTTGCAAAGAGAACTCACTTGTCTTTGTGTTCACTTCCTTAGCACTAGGGACCTGGCAAGGGCAACCAGAGGAACTACCAGGTATTGTCCAGTCTCCCCTCCTCTTTTCAGGCTAAGTACAATAGTGTTTCCCATTCTTGGCAGTGCGCAGATTACATTCATTGCTGCTCATTTGCTGCTCTAAGTTCGAACAATTTAAAGTCGCCCTGCTAGGAACCGGTCAGAAGAATCAGTGCTTGTGTGATTCAAAGGACTGAATGCATCTGGCCAAGCTAATTTTAGTCTTGTGATAAACCACAGGAAAAGTTAGTAAGTTTTCAGAAAAGAAAAAAAAATGGTATGTTTTAAACTTCTCTTTTTCTATTATAACATCCAAGTTCCTGCAAAAAGCCACCATGGGTGAGATAACAGGAGGAATTTATCACCATCTCTGTCCAACATTTCAGCACTAGAGTTGAGACTTGTATCCGTTAGATTCTTATCAGTGTCACTGACCTGGTAATTGTCATAATAGTGAGCTGAAGTGCAGAGAAAAGGCATTTTGATCCTGAGATATGCAGAGACAATCTGAAAGGGGCTTTCTAAGCCTGTACTTACTCAGCTTTTCCATTTTGTATTAAATGTCAAACACTCGCTGGCCAGACAGACAGCGAGATTCCTGTGCAGACTGATGGCTAAGGCACAACCAAGAGATGGTACATGCTTCAGTGCTGCTCCTGTGAACAGATAAGTATTTTATGGAAACAGCAGCTTCAATAAGATAAAAGATCAGAAATTCACATCAGACCAGTAGACCCCATAACTCAAGTTGTTGACAGTATGGTCTGCTAAACCAGCATTTTGCACTACTCAATGCCAGTGACGCCATTTGCTCTATACGCTTGAGTCCCTCTACTGGACTATTATATCTGGATTATTTTCTAATTCCTCTTATTTCATATATTCAGTATTTTGCAATAATTTCTGATTTTGAGCATCACAAAAATATTTACCTGTCAAAAAGCACCTGTAAAACTGGCTGAAACCTTAGTCTTTGAAGATTTCATATATATTTCCAGTAGTTCTTTTTTTGTTTGTTTTCTCTTTATTTTATTCTGCATTTAACTGATAGCAATTATGAACTCATTCAGCCTGAGCTACATCTACATTGTATATTTAGCCCAGGTTGTAGTCCAGGGCTTTTGTAGTATCTAGCTTAGTGCACGGGCCGGGAGGTGTGGGTCAGCTGGGAAGTGTGACTAAGAGCTCAAAAGGAACTGCTTTCTAAACCACTTCTCATGTGTGAAGACAACACCTACTAGCTAAGTGGTAAAAGCCAGCTTCTTAAGCTGCTCCCCAGCTATATCTGTGTTAATGCGCTCTGATGTCTGGTTGTAAGATCAAAAAGGTCTGCTTAAACCGCCGTGGCTTGAACTGATGGTTTGACTCTGCACTGTAACTAGCCCTGAACACTCAGGCACTTTCTTTTTTTCTCCTTTGGGAGGCAACACCTAAGAGCTGAGATTCAGTCTAAGACGATGTTCCTTACTAGTCCTTTGCTATCTGTTCCTGCTTTTCAGCCTGAGTTTCTGTTGCTTGTTGCTCTTTCCACACTGCTGGTGATGGAGCACACTCTGCCTTAGGCGATCTGGCTCTTCTGTGCCCTGGAGCGAGCACCACAGCCAGGGTCTGGGGTGGGTGGTGGGTGCAAGTGTGCAGTGCGCACGTATCTGTGGATATATCTGTGGATATGTGGTTCTGGTGGCAGGAACAGATGTAAACAGTTTGACAGGACGCCGAACATCTGCTGCCATGAGATACAGAATCGTACTCCTCTATGACTGATGAGGCTTTTAATAAAGTAAAACAGTCTTTGTCAAGCAGTACTCTACAAAGCAGAGGTTTCAGCGTTGTCTCCATCCTCAACCAACATCTACATCCTGTCGTTAGGAGAGGCTGTGCGGCACACAGAGACATCCCTGTGGCTGAGGAAACAGCCACCAGCAAAGCTGTGAAACTGACAGGCCTCTCTGGGGCAATTATGACCACCATTTCTGAGAGACCATCAGAAACGCTACACAACCGATGATATCACCCAGCTCCACTGGATCATCACCAGCAGCTACTCTGGGTCGCCTAACTCCAGTTTGTTTTGGTCTGTGAAATAAACTGTTTCCAGTAGATATGTTTTAATCACTCTGCCACCCTGTGGGTCCTTTCAGGAAATCATGAAAATGCCTGTTAGAAAATCATTGTGAATTGATGTTCGACAAAAGAAAAATGAAGCTAATGGTAATTTTATAAGGGAATAATCTTTAGACAATATAATTTTTGCACAGGATTACAAACACAAACATATTTGAGTCCATCATTAATTTCCCTCCACAATGAACACCAAAATTACTACCCAGTCTAGTCAAAATGAAAAATTAAAGACAACAAATACTAGTAATCAATATTCTTTTATAAAAGCACCTTGCAAGGAAGTGTTTGTCTGGGACCTTCCGGGTTCTCAAAATATTAACAGACATCTTGGAGTACTGAAGCAATGAGATAAACTCAGTAGAGCATGTTTCTAAAATAAATCAGATACCGCATTGTGCTGAGATATATCAAAATGATCGGATATGACCAGTTCCTTTATTGAACCAAAGAGAAGGTATTTTTGGTGCTACAGAGAACCAGAATTCTCTGCATCAGGGAAATTGGGTGCCAAAGGAAGTGGTGGAAGGAGGCACCAATAGACATGACTGGGATGAAGCAGAGCATAGCAAGGTTTTCATAAAAACAAATTCATGTCTCTTGAAATACAGAACCTGGTAATAATATTGCCAAGGTTGAACTGTACTGGGAACACTGTCCTGCTCTCAACATCTCAGCAGAAGATGAGAAATCCTTTTTTTCAGCAGAAAAAAAAGGATCCGAAAATCAGTCTGTAGTTGTGTCTGGGAAGAACTTCACCACGGTGAGTTCACCCAGGGAAGTGGGGAGAAATGAGGAGAAAAGTTACAGGAAAGAGCTGTGAAGAGACAAGGAACGGGAGAAGAGAGTCCCACTAAGAACAGGAGTGGGAATTAAGCCGAAGAAAAGAGGGGGAGAGAATCAAGAAGGAAAGAGAAGAAGCTGGAAGGAAGACAGCAGAAACAGAGCCAGGCTGACGTAGGAGGTGGAAGGAATAAATCGTCTTTGTGATGTCCCTCAGAGCTTTTCCCCTCTGTATTACACTGCCTTCACAGTGAGATGCTGCAACATCTCCAAGGCAACAAGCAGAGAGAGACTTTTCCTCCTTGTCTGCATTGACTCCTCTCTCTGGAGAGGAGCCCTCCAACTTGTCACTCTTAAAGATGTCAGTATAGAAAACTGGCCTGGAAGCATCTCAGGAGACCCACTTACTGCACGTCCCCACCACGGAATAGGCTCGGCTACACCTGTACTTTTCCTATAACCCAATTTAGCAGACCCCAGAGCCCATTCCCCCAGGAATGGAACTTGCATAGAATTTTTAATTAAAGATTTCTAAGTTTCTTAATTGCCTTTGAAGTTTCCCTCATTCAAATTGTTCAATTTGGGGTAAAAACTCATTTAGCTCTCCAAAGAGGGCTTGAAGGGCAGTATCTCCCCTCAAGCCTCACATAACATCTCTTCCCAAGCAGTTCATGATGCGAGCAGCCTCATCATCCACTTACCAAACAGTTTCCAGGGGAAAGGCAATTCTGTTAGGTAAGGTCCACACCAAAACTGGTGATCCAGATTCTAACACCTAGAGAGATGAAGATGAGAGGACAAGGATCTCTCCTAACTGTACAGGCAATGAAGTTATTTTCCGAGTTGAGGAGTCATTGCAGATCTGAGAGCCCAAAACATCCGATGGATGGAAAGTTACTTCTGTTGTCCTGGTTATAGCTTGCCACATGATGTCAAATTGTTCATCATCTCAAGACATTGATATCCCTTGTGATATACTCACTACTAATCATTACTCACAGAGCTGCAGGAAGAAAATTCCAGCTACTCATTGACAGTGATTACAATGGAAAATATTTGGCCTCATGACAAGCTCTAGTATTCAGCAGCAGGAGAAAAAAAACTACAGATGGTTAGGATCTACACACAAAAAATATATCAAAAATATGATTGATACAGGAACATTCATGCTTTAGGCATAGGCCCTAGTAATACCTGATAAGGGGGGTAGATGGAAATCTTCAGGATGAAGTGTTTCTTGCAGAGATGTCTGCAGAGTTTTTTGCACTTCCATGCCAAGCAGATGGTTTGGGGCTAAAAAGGACATGGGGCTAGAAAGGACTCCTAGGTATATTGGGGAGCAGGCTGGGAAGGGGATAGCCTGCTCATCTAACATTTCAGCACCAGGAGGAACATTGAGAATGACAAAATTGAGCTAACTGGTAATTCTTGGAAGGCTCCAGCCTGAGATCTCATTATTGAACGTGACTGAGGGTGAGACTGGAAGGCCCTACAAGCAGAAACAAGAGAAACAACTAGAATTTAACAGCATCAGGTATTTGTTCTGCAGTTTATAGATCATGCCAACACTGGGGGTTTTGGACAGAATTTTTATGATGTGCTCATTTGTATCGTTTCAATTTTTCCCTAAGTAAGGCTTCTGCTCCTTTCATTACAGGAGCTTTTCCTATATTGGCTTCTTCACAATTCTCATTCGAGTTTTCATCCTACTATTTTTCACTGTCATTTTCCTGTACCACTGTACTCTTCCATTGCAAGAACAACTCCATGTACCAGTACAAGTTGGGGGCAGACCTGTTGGAGAGCAGCGTAGGGGAAAGGGACTTGGGGGTCCTAGTGGACAGCAGGATGACCATGAGCCAGCAGCGTGCCCTTGTGGCCAAGAAGGCCAATGGCATCCTGGGGTGTATTAGAAGGGGTGTGGTTAGTAGGTCGAGAGAGGTTCTCCTCCCCCTCTACTCTACCCTGGTGAGGCCGCATCTGGAATATTGTGTCCAGTTCTGGGCCCCTCAGTTCAAGAAGGACAGGGAACTGCTAGAGAGAGTCCAGCGCAGAGCCACAAAGATGATTAAGGGAGTGGAACATCTCCCTTATGAGGAGAGGCTGAGGGAGCTGGGTCTCTTTAGCTTAGAGAAGAGGAGACTGAGGGGTGACCTCATTAATGTTTATAAATATGTAAAGGGCAAGTGTCATGAGGATGGAGCCAGGCTCTTCTCAGTGACATCCCTTGACAGGACAAGGGGCAATGGGTGCAAGCTGGAACACAGGAGGTTCCACATAAATATGAGGAAAAACTTCTTTACGGTGAGGGTGACCGAACACTGGAACAGGCTGCCCAGAGAGGTTGTGGAGTCTCCTTCTCTGGAGACATTCAAAACCCGCCTGGACGCGTTCCTGTGTGATATGGTCTAGGCAATCCTGCTCCGGCAGGGGGATTGGACTAGATGATCTTTCGAGGTCCCTTCCAATCCCTAACATTCTGTGATTCTGTGATTCTGTGATTGTATACTCTTCACAAGCAGAATAGTTGATGCATCTTCCTGATTTTTTTTTTTATGTTTTGCATAATATGGCTATGGTTTTCACATTAATTAATTAATCAATTTCTTTATTTTAGGTTCATACAGATATTATAGGTATGTAGTTTGCTGGGGTATACTTGTAACGCTTAGCTCTAGCAATGTCTCAAAAAATAATAACACATTAACTGCAAAAAAACTTTCTGAGGTTACTACTATGCAGATGCTAGTTAATCAAGAAGTGAGACAACAACGGTAACTTGCTATCAGATGACACCTACTGATGTTTAGTTTGTCACTATTAATAAGATCTCCAGACTGAGCCTTGAAATTAGCCACAAAACACTCTACATAGTATTTTTTTTAAATTACATTTAATTCCATTTATTTATAGACATTTATCTCCTAGATACTAATGATAACACTGTTTCAAATAATTTTAGCAGCAGGTGTATTGTGTGATTAAATTTTAGGACCAGCAGTAAAGTATTGATGTTAATTTTGCCAACTAGCAAAATCATCTGAGTCTGAGTTACGATTTTTGCTGTTGTAGAAGCACTCTGGAGATCTATCCAGAAAATGCAGACGGAGCAAAAGATTTTCGTGGTGTACTCATGCATTAAATGACATGCACACCTGTCATATACTCTAAATCTAAAAGGAACTGTGTCCCTATAATGAATATATTCTTGAAAAAAAATGTCCTATTCTTTCATGCAGGACATTAACAGAAATCATAGCACCTTCCCATCCGTTGCACCAGTGCTTACACTGTGAGGACATGCTCTGGAGCTAAGAATGTCCTGGCTGACTGGGTGAGACTGGGAGAAGCTACGAATGTCAGCTGGGTACCAGCTTGTTCAGGTTTACCCCACCTAATCAGGAATGACATCAGTGTGGCACGACTGATCCTCTGGCTTTGTTTGCAGTTACATATGCTGTCCTTGCAGAGAAATGACATGACAACAAAACAGGTATCTAAGCGCTAGTTGTGTTAGAAGCATTGGGCATCTGGGTTCTTGTTTGTCACAGCTGTGTACTGTGAAATTCTCAAAGTAAATTTCTAAACGTGTTGATGGTGTTTGCGCCCCAGCTATTTTGGCATGTGCTCTCCAGCTTTGTGCTTGAGTGTTTCTTCTCCAGTGTTTCCAGCACAGAACCAATTTTGTGTCACTCAGATACTCCAAGCTATTGTATAGTTAACACAAATATTGAGGTTTGGTTGCATCTGTTTATTTTCTCCTAATTGGAATGTAACTGTTTTGCATCTCCCTGTTGGCCTATGACAAGACAGCACTTACCTGAGGCAGCCATAAACTATCCGGCGCTTTGCGGTGCTTTGCTGGCTGACATTGTCAGGGATGACGGTTTTACTGAGACACGATAATACAAATTAATCAATGCCCGGAACATACAATATGCAAGTCATTGCTTTGCTATTTTAGCTATTCATTAAAAACAAAAAGTAAAAATATGTCTAACTCAATAACCAACTCCAATGGAGAGCAGAAGAGTGTATGCCCTGGTGATTTAGGGGGTCTGAGTTTATTTACGGTCCTGAGCTATGACTAAAACCAGAACATTGTGGTTAACAGAGACAAGAACATCTAACCTTTATGAATGTGCCTGACTTTTTTGTGGGTCATACTCATTTTGATTTTCACTACATCTCACAAGTTCCACAATGTGTTGTATAGAAAGGTCTTCTCTCCGATCATTCACAACTTACTCTCTGTTTACCTCAACGGTATTTCCCAGTTCTTACATTTGAGACAGACTAGACAATCATTATTCAAGATACATGTGCACCATGGCTTTATACAATGGCATAAGTGTATTTTGTGGTGGTTTTTTTTCTCTTTCTTGTTTCCCTAGGAAGGAAATGTAGCATATCCATTGTAGACATCTACTCTCCCAGTGTCTCACAGGAGTCTGGGGCATGCTGAAATGGCATTCAGAGCTCTTGTGCTCTACCTCCAGTCACACCTACAGGTCCAGCTGCCACGGTCACCTTCTGTGTTGAAGCACAGACAGGTATTTCTAGTCAATGAGAAACTGTCATTTAATGGGTGAAAATGTAACATATGTGCTCATTTTAAATGTTGCAGATGGCATTTCAGGTGAAAAAATAAATCCTTGAACTAAGTTTTATGAGGCTTTAATCAAACTGAGCCTCTCTTGTGCAATAATCTCCAAGAACTGTAACTGTGAATTGTGTAATTATCGCCAGGCTGATAACGTGGTATGGTATTCAGCTTTGGTGCTGTGCCTTTTTTTCCAGTGCTGGCTTTATTATTGTGCTGTTTTTGGCTGGGGTAGAGTTAATTTTCTTCACAGTAGCTAATATGGAGCTGTGTTTTGGATTTGTGCAGAAAACAGTGCTGATAGTGCAGGGATGTTTTCGTTGCTGCTGAGCAGTGCTTACACAGCATCAAGGCCTTTTCTGCTTCTCACACCACTCCATCAGCAAGTAGGCTGGGGGTGCACAAGAAGCTGGGAGGGGGCACAGCTGGGACAGCTGACCCCAACTGACCAAAGAGATATTCCACACCATATGACGTCGTGCTCAGCAATAAAGCTGGGGGAAGAAGAAGGAAGGGGAGACATTCGGAGTGATGGCGTTTGTCTTCCCAAGTAACTGTTATGCGCAATGGAGCCCTGCTTCCCTGGAGATGGCTGAACACCTGCCTGTCCATGGGAAGGAGTGAATTAATTCCTTGGTTTGCTTTGCTTGGGGGTGTGGCTGTTGCTTTACCTATTAAACTGTCTTTATCTCAACCCACAAGTTTTCTTGCTTTTACCTTTTCAGTTCTCTCCTCCATCCCACTGGAGGGAGAGTGAGCGAGCAGCTGTGTGGGGCTTTTAGTTGCCAGCTGAGGTTAAACCATGACAAATACCTTTTTATTTTCACAGCTACCTACGTTGTGCTTTGAAGGACATTCAGAAGTTTCTAGTGTGTACATCTTTCTTCGACATTTAAACACCACATTTCATGTAGCCTGATTTTCTCACTACATATTACTGTAGAGCTCCCAAGCACTTGAATTGAAATCACACCTGGGAGGTCATCCTCCTAACATGCTGCCTGAGGACCAGAGCCTGATGCTGGTAATGTGCACTGTTAAAACATATGTTACATTATCTCACGGTTCATTGTTTAATGTCTTAGTTGTGGAGCTTTGGAGTTGTTTGAACTTCCTTTCTTTGATTTGTCACAGCTGCCCTTCATTTATTTTGCTGTTCACATCCTTGATGTTTGAGTCCTGGGAAACATTATAAAGGGGCAGGAACTTCAAAGGCAAGACTATAATAATCTTCAACAATCCATTTTCTGTTTTGCTAACTTCACTCAATGCTAGTCAACCAGATTCCATTAACACTAATTTCCATTAACATTAGTAAATTGAAAAACTACACCAAAGCTTATCTTGCTTGAGACTGGACTTCTTTCTTGCCTCCCCTCCCCAGCCCAGCTGAGGATGAACTGCTATTTAGTGGTTCAGTCTATTTCTCCCTCACACTGAGACCTGTTAGAAGAGGTGTACCTCTCAGCTGTACATGCACAGACGTCACTTAAAGCCTCCGACGTGCACCTTGGGGGACTGACTTCAGTTGGTGATCAGATAAGATAGGATGGCTGAATAAATTGCTCCCTCAACTCTTTCTTCCATTCTGCTACAGGGGAGTTTCACCCCTGCTTGTACCATGATGTTACATGCTCCTGAACCCTGATAGTTTCAGCCCACCATACCAGCTCAAAGTGAAAACAGTACTAATTTATGCTACAGCAACTCCAGATCAAACAAATAATCCCACAAGATTATTATAAAATAATTTCAGGATTCTACCAAGCTCCCTCACCACAGCATGCATTTCCTTCTAAATTGACAGCAATGTTGATAGTTCAGCATCTCCTCATTTTCTCTGCAATCCAAATTCATTAATTGATTCATCTGTGTTTCAAGAAAATGACTCTATGAATTTGTACACAAATCAGTTTTTGTCAGTTAGGTCACTGCTCTAAAGCATTCTCGGTGAAAACAGAAACATAATAGAAGTTGTTTCCTGAGAAATGAGCCATGTTTCCTATAGATTTATGTCTATGTTTTTGCTGATAGGCCAGTTGGCTGCTGCCTCTCAGAAAGGATCAGAACTGCTTTCCCCTAAGTAGGGGCTCCAATATATTGTCCAGCCACTGATTTCCACAAAACTAGGAACTTTACCTGCTAAATCTGCCTGAACTTGAACAGCTATTTCCAGAGTGGTAAGTGAGGGTCAGGCAGAAAAAGATGGCAGGCAGCACAAGCATATACTTTTCAGCTCCTTAAGAAACAAGATAAAAAGCATCTACAACCAGAACTACTAGGATAAACAAAACTGGTTGGAAAAATTAATAACTAGTATAAATGTTGGGCTCAGTCTCAAATGTTACTGACCACAGATCAGTGACAACTCTTGGATAATGTCCAGTGATTTTCTTCCCAGTGGGTTTCTATTACGCAGCAGAGCTCTTGAGATACAAACTCCATGAACTCATGGCTTGGATTCAGTTCCTTGGCTATGTCAGAATCTCTTTTTGTTCCTCAGAGTGAAAAGGAAAAAGGAGAAGCAGTAGGCACGCAACGTCATTGGAAAATTGCACAAATTAAGGTATAAATTAAAACCAGGATAATTAAGCTGCTATTTAAACAGTTAGTAACTGTGTGAGTATTTACTTGACAGAACAGTGATTTTCTGGTTTAGCTTAGAGGTGTGTGGGAACAGATTTATATTAAAGCAAAGCGTCACAGCCTGAAATAAGACTGCACATACCAGTTTGCACCTACACATTAATAGAAACTAGCCGAAGTGAAGTGTACACAATGACTGTATTTCCACCTTCCAATAACTGAAATAAAACATGAAAATACGATAGACAGCTGAGTCTCTGAACAAGCCACTGCACATGTGACAGAGGTAACTGCCTTATTACTTCAGTCAAAGTTTTCTCCAAGGCCAATTGCCTCACTGGCACCACTCAGGCACAGGACCTTCTGAAGGCAGAAAATGCCTGACTCGGTCACATATAACAACAGTTGCTCTCTGCTGGGCTGGTTACTGAACCGAGCTAGCTCCATCCCACCGGCTCCTGCTTCTGGTTCCAATATAAATGTGGTACGACCTCCTTGTCTGGATCATTTGGTGCAGAGTTATACGAAGCACAGAGGGACTCTGCAAGCGGATATACACAACTTACGAGCACAAAGTGATTATTTGTTAGCTATTGCACACAGCAGGCAGCTAGGACTAGGCTGAGTGTTAATATGCCCTGCAGCAAGACCTCGGTGAGCGTTTGGGGAGCCGGCCATCCTGGACAAGGCAGGGAAGCCTGCCTTGGTGCTCTGGTGCTGCTCCTTGCAGTGGACTGACTCCCAGTGGTGCTGAGCCACTGCCTTCTGAGCCTCTGCTTTCATTTCTTTTCTTATGGTTTAAGGATGACAATAGACTTCCTCTTGAATCTCTGAGCTGTGGACTATTTCCATGGCAATAATCGTGCTTGCCTGTGGTTTTTATTCATCTCTGTCATGGCTTTAGCTCAAGCACTTCCTCACAGCTTCCTCAAGCAGACGGAGCCCAGGTCAGGGCACAGCGCGAAGCCCAGCTGGGCCCTGAGTCATGGGGAGACAAACCCCTCCATGGGGGCTGTGCCATCCCTTTCCTAAGGGATCATCTGGCGACAAGAGCCAGCAGATACTTGCCTTCGGTCAGACTGTCCCCACAGCTGTCGCAACAGAAGGAGCAGGAGTGGGTGACACCGGTGGGTGCCCACCTGCAGCTGCCTCGCCCCGTGTCTTCCCGCCCACAGCCAGGCACCGTAACGGTTGGCCTTCCTCTCAGTCTCTGGTGTCAAGGAAATAGCTGGAGCGTGCTGTCTCACTCAGAGCTGGGCAGGGACTCCCGTATTGGGTCTGGTTTTGTTGTGGTTTATATATATATTTTCATTTAGGGCATTTTCTGGGTTTTTATGGCATCTTATTGGCATATAGATTTTATTGCGGCCCAGCCTGGCTCTACAGCAGCTGGACAGAAATCGGGAGTTTTGTCCCAGATGAGACCCGGCGGCGGAGCAACAGCCCTGCGGGCTGGGCCGGCCCTCGCCCGGCGGGAACCGGCCCCCGCTGAGGAGGAGCCATTCCCCGAAGCGTAACCCCGAAGCGTTGCCGCCCGCCCCACCTGCCACGGGCGGGCGCATCGCAGTCAAACAGAGAATCAACCCAGCCGGCGCCCGCCTCCCGCGCCGTCCCGCCCCTTGCCGCCACCGGCACCGCCTCGGCCTTGGGCGGGTGGATGCTGTAGCGCTGCTTTTCGGAGCGGGCCGAGCCGGCGGGCGCTATGCGGAGCCGCGCGGAGGTGGACGCCACATTGCAGACGGCTAAACTGAACCCGGCAGAGCTGCTGCCTGTCGCGCATTGCCTCAGCTTCGCTCCGCAAACCGGTACCGGCGAGTGCTGCCTGTTGCAGCTGGAGCCGGGCCTCTGCGCCGAGCTGGAGGAGGGACGGAGGTACGGTGCGGGATGGGGCGCCCCCTAGAGGGCGGGGGGTGTCGCCGCGGTCCGGGTCGCGTCTCCCGAGGCGAGGCACGACCCGGACCGCGGCGACACCCCCCGCCTCGTCGCTTCTGGGACGTGATGGACGGAACGGCGACTCGAAGCAAGCTGAGGGACCGGGGCAGGCCCGCCCCGCGGCGGGCGGTTGGAGTTTTCCACCCTTAGAGCTCGCCCCGCCGTGTGTGCGGGGCAGTCGGAGGCGGGCTCCTCCCGGGGCTGCCTGCTGTCAGGCCTGCGCTGTCCCGCCTTTAGTGTCAAGTAGCTGACATGGCTCTTAAGTGTGGCTTTTTTTCCAGATTTTTTATTCTTCTAACACGGTTTTGCGTGAAAATGTAACTGTCCCTTAAACCTGGCTCAGTTACATTGGAAACTAAAAACTAGTAACACCTACAAGAAACTTTTTTTTTTTTTTTTTTATATGGAAAAATTTCTTCTGAGGAGACTTCTGGCCAAAACTGAGAAGAGTTTCTCATTGTTCCTGGAAAATAGTAACCAAGAAAACTCTTAAACCAAATGATTGTCGGCTTTCTAAACTTTGGTTTATTGCAGCGCTGGCTGCCTGGGGGATCTCTCGTCCTGGCATGCACACTGAGGGACAAAAGCACACTCATTATATACATTATAGAAAAATTAATATTAATACAATTCTGAGTAAAGCCCACCTATTCCAAGAAACCTTATGCATATGCTAATATATTATGTAATTGTCTTTGCGCATGCTTACTAAATCGGGGAAGGGGTCTTAGGTGGGCTCTAGTGGTCGTAATTCTGCCATAGTGATGCTGTCTGCTGTATGACCCCGCTTCTGCGCAAGCGTGGTCGAGGCCTTTTTGTTGATGCATGTAGGTGGCTCCAAGGAGAAGATCCTGTTCTGGTTCTTACAGGATTTATCCCTATTCCTGGCACCAGAGCTATGAATCAAGTCATTTAAGACACTACAAAGATGTTGTTCACAGTCTTGCTTATCTCTGGCCCTTTGTAATTAGTGAGGAATTTAACAGAGACCCTGGATTCTCTAAGACTAAGCGCAAGCAAGAATCAGTGATGACTATAAGTGTTATCAGTCCCAGAAACAGACCCTGTCTTCAAAACATGCTGTTAGCATCAGAACGTACTATTATTTTAGCTAAAAGGTACATTGCTGAAGGAAAAGTTTATTCTGTCTAAAGGTTACACAGAGGTAGGCCTTTTAGGGCCTATTTTGAGGCTTACTTTTACTAAACTGTCTGGTGTCATCATCAGGCATATGAATAGAAGTGCCTAAAAATTTGGGTTTAGGAAAGGACTTTACATCTTCAAAGAATCCCACTGTCTTTTGAGATTTTCCCACTGGAACTCTTGAGCTCAGGCAGATGGCAGGGTGCCTGCGAGTTTGACAAACAGGACAGCAAAGGATGTACAGTACTAGCACAGGCTTTGGTTACGTGACATCTAACTCTGGACCAAGAACAGATCCTGGATAAGTTTTTGATACTGTTTTAAAATTTATGCCTTTTCTGCAATGCCAGTGACATAACATAATAAAAAATGTTTAAAATTATACAACATTAGAACTCTCTCCAAAGAAAATAGTCCTCAGAGATGTGTTATTAAGCCTGTCCATACTCAGTGCAATATTGATAAAGTGTCATTGGTTAGAGGCCTGAATCGTGCTGAGGACCACTTGGGGCACAGATGAGCTTTGATCATGCATGCAAGCTTTTGGAAGCAAGATGAGCAGTTTGATTAAATTGAATCTGAGCACTTACTTTAGTGGAGCCTGGGAGGAACTGAATGTTCCCCTGTTGTGGTCCTGCTTTGGTATTATCACGTCCTTGCTAAGAATCTCTATTTAATCAAGTATGTGAGCTGAGGAGGGGGGTTTGCGTTGATTCTTTGTCCTGAAATGCTCTAGAAGATGTTTTTTTTTCCTGCAAGAAAATGTGCATGTTTTTGAGAGGGAATTATCTGAAGGGCGCTGCACCATAGAGACAATTTCTGTTTGCTTTCTTGTTTCACAATGGGCCAGTTTCAGTCTTCATTAAGAATAGAATAGACTGTTTCAGTTGGAAGGGACCTACAATGATCATCTAGTCTAAGTGCCTGACCAATTCAGGGCTGACCAAGTTAAAGCATGTTATTAAAGAACAATTCTAGTTGTAATCTCATTTCTAAGATTAGTGAACTAGTTCAGGCTTTAAGCATCACCTCATCAGTGTTTTAGGGAGTTTTGTGTGAAAAGGCAGGTGAGGAGGTTTGACTGTGATCTGCATAAAAACTTTGAATACTTATCTTTCAGAGTGGGAAAATTCAAAAAGGAGAGGAAAAAGCATAGTGTGAAGATATTTTAGATTAATTGACAGCTACAACTTTATATTTTGGTATACTGTGACTGCTGCTACCAAATAGAACTGCAGTTTATAACTTCTTTACCAATGTATAAATGTGAAAAAATATCTGACAAGTTTCATAGGTGTTCATCCTGAAATAGAGGTAAAAATACATCTTTATTTTTGTGCTTTTTTTTTTTCCCAGCCTAGTAATCCGTGGTGAAAAGGATGAACAAGCAGTGTTGTGCAGCAAAGATAAAACTTACGCCATGAAAATAGCAGATACCTCAAATATGCTGCTGTTTATTCCTGGTTGCAAAACTCCAGAACAACTGAATGCAGATCAAGCATCTTGTGATATTATTCATTCACAGGTATGTCTTTCTGGGTTCTTGTTTGTTTACTTTTATTCTCTACTTTCTTATTCTCTATAATTTCTTATATTTTATCCAAGATGCATATGTGAAACCCAGCTGGGATTCAGTTGCCTAAACATAGGCTTCTAATGCCGGTTTAGATGGCTTGTGGTATTGGTCTAGGTAGAGCTGCCACTGCAGAAGGACGTGAGTCTCCTGTAGGTTCTTTGTATATTGAACAGCCCCAGGAGGATGTCTTTATACATGTGCTTTATACACAGGGAGGATGCTATACTTTAGGGTGTCCAAAATGGCTCTAGGGCCCTTCTTTAGGCAACTGAACCTTATCCATAATGTATGATAATTATTGTTTCTAAGAAGTTAAAACTTTGGTTTATTTTCAGTGGATAGTAATTACTTGTGGTAGGTATTAAAAGCTTTCAAAGGAAATCTAATTCCTCAGTGTTAGCACCTAGTTTTAAAATAAGCTGTTTGCAAATTGATTCTTAGGAGTGCTTTCCCCAAAAGGCAGATTATGTCATGCCTGAATATTATTTTTTAAATACAGAAATATATTCAAAGGTGACTCTCTTTCAACTAGCATCTGGAAAGATTTGTTGGAGTGAATGATTTCAGAGTTCTCAGTTTAAAGAATTCATTGTTCTCTGCTCTTCTGAAGCATGGTTAATAAAATTCTACTAAAAATAGTTAGGCAAATATTGTTACTAGGTCATTATTTGCTGTAATGGATATAATGACATCACTGAGGAGTAATCCTGCTTGTCCTTAGATGAACATAATAATCAAAACAACATCTTTTCTTCTGTGAAGTCAGCAGTTCAGCTAATAGAAAAAGTTAATTCAAACTAAAGTAGATTAATGAGAAAGTAATATTCTTCCATATTCTTTTCTTGCTATGTTTAATGATCTCACTAGTCCTCTGAAGTCACACATGTCAACATAATATAAATGTGGTTTGCTTAGGACTTATTTTTAGAGTTTTATTTCTAAGAGCTTTCTTAATGTTTTCATAAACGTTACACGGTGTATTGACACTGCAAATTGTGAACATAGCACAAGATACTGTGTTTACTCAGTATTTTGGGGTTTCACTGCCCGTCTCCTGCAGTCTCGGTGCTGCTCTTTGTACCACTTGCAAGGCTGATACTCATAGCCAAAGCATCTGCCATTTTACTCACCTCACACAGACCAGCTCCAGTTATGAGCTTTGGATTATAAATTAGAATTATTTTATTTTCTATGCAGAGTACCTTCTTGTTCGTTACCAAATTGCTCAGAAAAGAACTTGGCAGGAAAAAAAAATCTAGCACTTAAGTAAATGCTATTTGAAGCATAGAAGTTTATCAGGAAATTAGTAGTTACCTGAATTTTGTGCCAAGCAAGCTACAGAACAGTTAGATTAAAACTGAGAGATTTCTCTGTATTAGAATTTGGATAGGACTTCTACATGTAGGTGGTTTTCTTATAGTTGATTTAAATGGAACATAATTTTAAAGTTTTGTGGGTTTTTTAATGGATGACCTTAAAAAAAAAAAAGTAGCCTGTTAAAGCATTTAGGGTATTTTAAAGTACTATCTGGAGGCTTTTTTCGTGGAGTTTTTTTTACAAGGGGCTAGTGGTTGGGTCAGGAGTCATGAACCCAGAGCCTGTTTTGCCTCTGCCATTCTGTACCCACATCTGTTGGTTTGGTAAATAGCAGAAATAATGTTGAAAGGTCTCCTATACTCTGTCTTCTTCAAAGAATCTTCTAGGAAGTCCAAGCTGTACCCCGTGAAATACCTCAGGATTACTCTGAAAGTGAAGTTTTGTTAGATTAGTGTTGTTGAATCAATTACACCTGAGCTTCCTGTTGCACGCTTTTAATTTCTGTGCTGAATCAGAGTAAGGAACAGAGATGTCTTGTTAGTTGTGTGCAAGTGTAGCTTACTGTCTTGTTAATGTCTGTTTTACTTGAGCTTAGTGATATGATAATTCATTAAGGTGTAAAAAGACCATGAAGTAGATCCCAAGCACGGGAAGAAGTGGGGAAGATGGAAACAGCATAATACAGGACAGGTTTTATGGCAATAATATAACTCAGTATTAAGAGGAAAAGAAATGTTGACGAGGATAGTACAGAAATATATCCTGTGATGATAGTCTATGATAGGAATATATCCTATGATGGTACTGTATCATTTGCATGTAGAGATGAGTTGTTCCCTTTGTCACATGCACTATGAACGTATTTTTATCAACCCAACAGTGGATTTTTATTCTTCATTGCCTGCAGTAAATTTTTTTATTGAAAATATTACAATGATTGTTTCATCTTTAAAGTAATTACCCTGTTAATACATTCTCATTCTCAGTGACTAGATTAACACTTTTTGCTGATAATTTTTGGAAGCTGCTTTGAATCCAAATGGTAGATTAAAATGTTCTAAGAGTCACTGTTTTTTCTTCTAGATTGCTGGCTTCTCCAATAACTACTGGGAATTACGGAGATGCCGACCTAAACTGAAGAAACTGAGGAAGCTTTTAATGGAAGATCCATATGAAGGGCCAGATAGTCAGAAAGATAAGTCTTTGACGTTTTCAAAGGTAAACCAGCTACGTAAATTGCTTTCTTGTAATTGGTAATGGGCAAATTAAAGCAAAGATGCATTCTTAACTAGAGAAATACCTTTGCTCCCATGTTTCACAGTGCTGCTTTGAGTTAATTTTTTAAGCCTATTATTCTAAACAAGTTGGTAATTATTAGCACTTCCACTGAGTAGTAGGTAAGCAACCTTTTTTTTAGTAAAAAGAGGAAAAAGAAGGACACTGAAAGAGACTGGAGATTTCCCTTTTCATGTGGGGAGTTTCTTGAAGACAATCTTCAGAATCTTTTGTAAATTCCTTGAGAGCTATATGACTACTAAGGTGTAATGCAGCCTTTCTTCCTTCTTTGGGGCTGTCATGTATGACATGTCACGTATGAGGTCAGAGGACACCCATGTGCACATCATTTGCCAATCAGTAATTTATGAAGACAAGGAAAAGCAGGGAGTTGCAGAGAATGATGAGGATGATATGAGGCAGAGAATAAGACTGACACTACAAGAAGGGAAAACACAAATAAAATCCTGTCCTGCTGCCCCTTTATGTTTCCAGGAAATCCCTTAGGATCTAATTAGTAATGGAAAGACCTGGACTGTGTAGCATGTGATCTCAGATAAAAGGCTGATAAAAATCCTGGAGTTTTGTTAGTTCAGTTGTTTTTCCTTTTGACTTTAAAAAACAGAAATGGTTGCTCCAGAGTATTTTACACTGAGGCTTGGCTGAAGCTGATATTAACAAACCATCTGTGTGTGTTTGCATGTACAAACATAGACGTTACCCTTCTCCCTTGGAGAGAAATGCTGCCGCTCTCTTTCTGAATGATTAACAGACTAACTTCTGATAAGTTTTGGAATCTTTCCCCCAGCATTATCTTTTCCTCCTTTCATTCTTCCTACCTATTCTGGTCTAAGCATAGAAGCAAAATAGGGGATGGCAGAGGGAAAAGGACTTAAATTGTCTAGAAATTATAAGCATTGACAAAAGGCTAGCAACATAAAAAAATGTCATATGCAATAATATTTATTGATAATATTGAATGAATATTATAAAAACATGTCAGTGTCTCCCCAGACATTAGTGCCTAGTTTGAGGACTGATCTTCTCGTTTTATTTTGAAGGAGAATGTATTTGCTATATCAGCTTGCTGGAGAACAGCTAGGTATATCTGATAAATATGAATAAATCTTACCTTGCCACTGGTGGAACTTTAAATTAATCTGAAAGCTGTCCAGGGGAAAGCTCTCTTTCGTGTGGGACTAATTCTCACTGGAATCCCAAACAATACATGTGTAGTAAAGATTTCCACTGTGTTGTTTGCTTACACTTAATACTTACCATGTGCTGGCAACTAATAAGCCACCTCTAATCTGTTTGAAAACAAATTACTCTCTTCTAGTGGTTTCCTGTAAGCTTCACAGAGAACCATTGCAAAAGAGCCATAACGAACTACAGCACTGTAAGGAAGTACTGTGAAGAAGCCTGTTGCATAGTGATGTGATTTAGCAAACTAGAGGAAAACTTATAAATGGGCTAATAACACAGCTTGCTCAGGATGCACCAAACTAAAATCCTGGATTTTACAGTGAAATGGCAAGGCATACTCAAATGATTGCACGCGTCTGAGTTAAGGATAAGCAGCTTATTAAATACATTATCTGGAAATTGCTGGTGTGGCCAACGTGCAAGTCAGCCCATTCCATTTCATGTTTGCAAGGGTGATGCATAAATAAAGCACCATAGCTGAGAGCAGTGATTTCTTAAAAAAAGCTGTTGGAGTGCTAGCCAGGCCTCGGAGGGAGCAAATACCAAGGACTCCTGTGCAGGGTCTTATCTGAATGTCAGTATCTAACTCGCAAACATGCTTACATATTGACCTGAGGATATATTTGCTCAAAATTGCGAGCAGTGTTTTTGAAAGTACTGTACAATATGGTCATCTGTTGCTGAAATACTGCTGTGAGTTCACAGAATCACAGAATCAACCAGGTTGGAAGAGACCTCAGGGATCATCGAGTCCAACCGTTGCCCTGACACCACCCTGTCAACTAGACCATGGCACTAAGTGCCATGTCCAGTCTTTTCTTAAACACATCCAGAGATGGTGACTCCACCACCTCCCTGGGCAGCCCATTCCAATGTCTAATAACCCCTTCTGAAAAGAAATTCTTCCTGATGTCCAACCTGAACCTCCCCTGGCGAAGCTTGAGGCTGTGTCCTCTTGTCCTATCGCTAGTTGCCCGGGAGAAGAGGCCAACTCCCACTTCACTACAACCTCCCTTCAGGTAGTTGTAGACTGCAATAAGGTCACCTCTGAGCCTTCTCTTCTCCAGGCTAAACAACCCAGCTCCCTCAGCCGTTCCTCGTAGGTTAGACCCTCCAGACCCTTCACCAGCTTTGTTGCCCTCCTCTTGACTCGCTCCAACACCTCAACATCTTTCTTGAAGTGCGGGGCCCAGACCTGGACACAGTATTCAAGGTGCGGCCTCACCAGTGCCGAGTACAGAGGGACGATCACTTCCCTAGACCGGCTGGCTACACTAAGCAGTTCAGTGCTGCTTAGCCTGTTGTTTCAACATACAGTCTAATAGGAATGGCATAGCAGGAAGAGGAGACCTTTCTGCATTTATTCAATGCTTTTTTAACATGTGGATGTTCCAAACTTAGTGTTGGTTTGTTCCATTTGTGTTCCTATAGTCTAACAGATCTCAAGTGCTTAATCCAATTTTTTTCTGTTCTGATAGGAAATATTCTTATCCTATAATCAACTTGATTAAAAAGGTTGTAAGGCGAATATAGGAATTGATGAAGCCCTATTTCCTATGAATTTAAGTCTGGTGTTCCTTCCTTTTACTTCACTCCTCATGATACCTTCTGTTCATCACATGTCTCCTAAATCTTTACCACAGTGTCCACAGCACCTTCCCGTCTCACCAAGTACCTGTTCTGCGAGGAGCTGCATGTACTGCAGCTGGGTCTGTGTTACGTGTCTCCTAATTGGTTAGCAGGCACCATAACACAACATATAACTGTTGAGGTTGTGCTGGAGGAGGCTTTCCCTCAGTAGAGGTACTAAGTTGGAGTTCTGACTCTATCCAGAAGTGATAATTGATTTTTGTTTTGGCTTTTCTTTGAATCTCATAGGTTAAAATACATGATTTAGGAAAGACAGAACACATTCACTTTTCATTATTGCTGTGACACTTTACTTACAATGCCTGCTTGGGCTAGTTTGACGTCCTGGGAATACAGGTATATTACTTACGCATGGCACAAAGACTTCCCTGTAGTTAGACTGATTCTGTATTGAATAACCCTTTGAGAAAATGTTGTAAGTTACAGGAAAAGTTTCAGAGAGTGTGGTAAACCTTAGAAAATTCAGAGTTTGGGGAAAAAAATCCATCTTCTAAGTCTTCCTTTTTTTATATCTTATAATGCATTTAGCATGCTTGCTGAAGCAAAGGAGGAGTAAGGATAACCTGTTTTATCTCCTTTTTTTTCCCTTGTTGTAGTATACAACAGAAGATTTGTTAAGTCTGATTCAAGCAAGTGAAGAAGAAATACTGCACCAATTGCAGGTTATAGATGCCTGCAAAATTGAAGGTATTTGTCTCTAAAGAATATTATTGCTTATGAGGAAATAACCCTTCTTTTTCCCCAAAAATAGCTGCGTCTCCTTTTTCTAAGGCCCATTCCACATCCTTGTCTTTCAAGGTGCCAGTGACTTCAAAGTACTAAGATCTGCTTCCGCATTTCCTATATCCTCTGCTGCTATGAAGCTGATCAAAAAGATTAAACTGAGCAGGCATCGACCAGTCTGGCTCTTCCCAGGGTCATTCCTTCTTTGCTTCTACAAACACTGGCATCAGAGTATCCCACCCATAGCATGAATATTTTTTGGCTGGTTGCCCTCTTCATGGATGAGTGGGTACTGCTTTCTGCAGTTCTAGAGACAAAAATAGCTGATCCTTAGGTAACCCCAGCCCTTTCATATTCCTTTCTTCCTTCCAGACTGGGTTTATCTCAGAAGTCTTCCTACCATGTGAGGCAAGGATGGAGCAAGTGTCTCACCTTGGGGCAGATCCTACTCATCCCATACTTGGCCAAGCCCAAACCCTCACCTGGATGCCAAGTGACAGCAGTCCTAGAGTCATAGAATAATGTAGGGCAGAACTGAGCTCTAGAGGTTATCAGATCCAAACCCCTGCTTTAGAACAGGGCCAACTTGGAGCTGGCTGCTCAGGGCCTCGGCTGGTCAAGTTCTAAGTATTTCCAAGGATGGAGATTGCACAACCTCTGTCCAGGCTGTTCCAGCGTTTGATTATCCACATGGGAAAAAAATTCTGCTAATACCCAGCTGGGATTTGCCTTGTTGCAACTTGTGCTTGTTGCCTCCTGTCCCATCACTGAGCACCACTGGGAAGACTCCTGCTCCATCTTCTCTATACCATCCCATTAGATAGGTGAGGATCTCACAGATGACTTTCCTTGTTATTGTCTGGCACCAGTACCAGATCTGTGCTTTGTCACATCTGGATTTCTGTGAACTTGGCTGGACCTGAACTGCCACTTTGCAGCGCCAGTGCAGCCAGTTCTGTTCATGCAGTCTTCTGCCTGAATTATTAGTTTTTCCAGGTCTGGTTCATCTTGGGATGGGATTTGTAGTGTCTTTGTATCTGTGGCAGTTAATCTACATAAACAGTTATGAATAATTGGGATTATTTGATTTCTTTCTCCTTTACATTTTCTCTTACTATTCTGTTCTCTTTCTCAGTTTTAATCCTGAAAAGGACAGAATGCTGTCATCGCTGTACTTTGTAAAGGTGTGACCTAAATGTCCAGACTCCTGTAATGTATCTTCAGGGGAACAGAATTAAGGTGTTAATGTTTTCCTTCCAACACTGTTTTGTGGTTTTCTATTTGACAGGATATTGGAGGATTCTTGAATTTGACTATGAGATGAAACTCTTGAATCACGTGACTCAGCTAATAGACTCAGAGTCCTGGTCTTTAAGTAAGGTTCCTTTATGTACCTGCCTTGAGGAACTTGGATCTCTAGAGCCCAAGTAAGCAATTGCTTTTAGTACTTAAAATTGTCTACAACCATTATTAATTATTACTAATTGCCATAACTTCTATTTTTTAGAATTGTAGTCTTATAACTCTAGATTCCAGTTACCATGGTGTTAATGATGTATTTTCTTTGGCTCTAAAATATACAAGGGCATTAGTAGGTTAGACAGACAGGTTAGTAAACTGATTTTAGTGTCTATTGGTAATATTTCCATTGATTCCATAGTAGAAACATTACTGCTGAATTGTAAATGATGGAAGTAGCATGTACTTAAGCTGTAAAGTGCTGAACATCTTGAAATAGAATCACAGAATCACAGAATCAACCAGGTTGGAAGAGACCCCAGGGATCATCGAGTCCAACCGTTGCCCTGACACCACCCTGTCAACTAGATCATGGCACTAAGTGCCATGTCCAGTCTTTTCTTAAACACATCCAGAGATGGTGACTGCACCACCTCCCTGGGCAGCCGATTCCAATGTCTAATAACCCTTTCTGAAAAGAAATTCTTCCTAATGTCCAACCTGAACCTCCCCTGGCGAAGCTTGAGGCTGTGTCCTCTTGTCCTATCGCTAGTTGCCCGGGAGAAGAGGCTGACTCCCACTTCACTACAACCTCCCTTCAGGTAGTTGTAGACTGAAATACTTGTTGTGAAGCTAGCCAAAAAGCTAGACAAAAAGCTAGCCAAAAATGTTTAGTTTATCATCTCTTGTGTAATGTCTGAGATGGTGGTATATTTTCTGGTATAATACTGAATTCAGATCTTAAGAGTTGAGTTTATTGTACTGCCAGTTTGGAGTCATAAAATAATTAAAGAACACCATTCAAATAAAGTCTTAAGTTTACAATATGTAGCATTTTCCATTTATTTGGCTTTTGGCTCAAAAAGAAACCTTGCTTTACTATTAGTGTCTGCAGTTAGGTTGTAATTTTATGCCAGAGGTGTAGGAAAATGCCTGCTATTCAGTAAGGGATAATTAACTGTCAAATTTGTGACTTGCGTCACTTCTAATTGGGAAGAATTGACATTAGAAGGGTCTCTTTTCCTTATTCTCCTTATGGCTTTTAGTCTTTGCTAGTTGTAACTAGAAAGTGGAAGAGACTTTTGGGGAGGACATGCTGAATTAACTCCCATCTATCCTTTTTGTCCCCTTTTGTCCCCTTTTAACTTCTAAGTTTTTTATCAGTTTGTTTATTTCAGCCACGAAGACGTGTCCCATCCTCCATTCTCCTTGAATTTTTACTTTACCTGTTCCTTTATTTTCTTCTTGGTAACTGTTTCTCTAATGTCCTAATTAATAGTTTTAAACCTTGATTTCTGATTTTTTTTTTTCCAGAGAGATGATAGAACATATTCTTTTAAGCTATGGAAGGAAATACATTGATGATGGTAAGTTTGGGAAAGCATGCATATTTTAATTTTGCATAAAGGACACAGTTATTCATGAATAAATGCAGATGTTGTGAGGATGGCCCAAACAAATTAATTTTCTACAATGCCAGTAAAAGGAGGGAGCAAACAGTGAGCTAAAAATCAGTACAATTGTTAGGGAAAGTTTCGTAGGAAAAAGGACTATTAAACTGTACAAGACACTAGGGATAAATCAGGAACTATCAATCAGAGGTACCTGAAGTGATTTATTAGGTGTCTACAAGCCATAATTTTGTAACTAAAGACAGATCACTTGTAAAATTTAGATGGAATCTCTCTTTAGATACCCTAGGAGGTCTCGGATATCATGTGTTTAAGCAATTAATTGTGCTCTTGTGAATAGTCAATGGCATGGAGATCTCCCTGAATTCAGATTGCCTACTAATGTAGACAGCTGCCTTTGGTCCTTTGAACTGCACCAGAAGATCCATTGATTGTATTGATTAAATCTCCGTTGTCCATCTCACATATAGACGTGTTTCAGTGCCTTAATCTCAATCTGAATTCTTTCCCACAGCTGCTTTCGTCTCACCTTTGGCTGAAGTAGGAGTTGCACTCAACCTTAAAGGACATAGGAAAGTAGTTGGGAGTGATGCAGATCGTCTTTGCACATTTAGGCAGGTTGCACAAGGAACAAGTTTGAATTGCAGGAAGTCCAGATGACTGAAAAAGTGGAAGGAAGTGTTTATGCCTGACGTTGTTCAGAGAATTTTAGCCAAGTCAAAAGTGAAAGAAAATAAATTCTCATTATTCCCCTCATCATCTCATATTATAAGTATGATTAAGGAAGCGCAAGTTTTGTTTAATTGTTCAACCACAGACAGCAAACACTAATAGAAGCCATTCAGAAATCGGAATGAAAGCTGTAGGAGAAACAGCATTACTGTGAAAGGGGAAAAGATGGGAGGCAAATACATTTATTGGTATGAATGAATACTGTAGCTCAGACAGTGCTGCACACACACATAATATTCTGCTTAATTTGTTCTTGAGAATGAGAAGATACCGTCATTTATCCAAAATAATAACAAGTCGGGTTACTCCCCGAGGAAAATAAAAAACAGGATGCTTGGTTTGTAGGAGACTGTAGAACAGAATGGAAATAGGAGGCTGTTCTCTGTTCTTTTATCAAAAACCAAGAACCCAAGATAACCTGCTTTTTATTTCTCAGCAGGGGAGGTTTACTTTGAAATGCATGAAGATAAAATATGCAGAGCTATAGCACAAATGCTTTTGCAAAATGCAGTTAAATTTAATCTATCAGAGTTCCAAGAAGTCTGGCAACAAAGTGTCCCTGAAGGGATGACAACACGGCTTGATCAGCTTAAGGTAAAAATAAAGAAGTATGGATTCTTTCATGAGTAGACTGTTAACTGACTTGTGTCATATGTAGATTTTATCGATTAATGGGTATTGGTTGTGTCATTTCTGTCAGCTTTTGAGTTGAAGTACTTCTTATGGCATCCTCTGTGAGCATCAGCAGTCTGGAATCATGACAATTCAGGTTTCTGCAAGCCTGGCACCTTTCGCTGTTTGAAGAAAAGTTGCAGCTGAGCAGTTGATACTTGTAACTAGAACAGAAGCTGAAGCTATTGTGGAGCAGACTGCAGTGACAGCCAGTAGAGTAGCAAGCACTGTGGAATCCTTGTGCTCAAAGGAAGGAGAGAGGTGTTGGGACTCAATGGGTTTCCCCCTCCCTTCTTGTCATAAAGGCAATGATAAATACTGTAAAACAGTGCCTTTATGATACTTTTTCACTTTGCCTCTAGTAGTGCAGTTTTAGAAAGCTTTGGATGTGCAAAGGGCAACTTGTATGGATTATTGCCAGAAGGAAGGAAGTGTGATGGTTTTGGCTTTACTTAACATTTTCTCTCTGATGCTGATCTACAGGGCTTGGCTCTTGTGGATAAAAGCTCAAGACCAGAGACCATCTTTTTGCTAAAAGTAGAAGACTTACCTGAAAGCAATCAGGAAAGATTCAACAGCTTATTCAGCATATGGGAAAAGTGGACAGAAGTGGATATTACCCCTTATATACAGTAAGGATATGTTTCTTTTTATTAAAATATAATTAGTGTTATATTCTTCCCTTTTTGCATAGCTGACTTCTTATCAGCTATGATTGCCTCAAATACTGTACTTTCCATTTTAAATGAAAACAAATTCTATCCGAATAGAATCCCGACCCCTGGGAACTGTAGATGTATTCATTGGATTTAAACTTGTGTAAAAAGCTGATCCTACTGAATTTAAATGGGCGATAACTCTGCCTTATTTGATTGAAGCAGACTTAACTCAAAGGATAAACCTCCTGACATTTAGAATCCATCTCCATATTTACAGCACAAGAACTATAGAGCAATAGTGCTTCCTGTACCGCGTCCTTTGTTCTTGTGGTGGTTAACACTTAGGCTCCAGTGCTATCTGGAAGGCCCAGCCAGGATACACATGAGCAGGTATAGATGGTAAACCAGAAGTAACTGCGTCAAACCTTTACGGGTGGCTCTAAATTTACTGTAATATAATTCAGTAGTTCAAAGCTAACTGTTTTGCTAGATTGAAAACCCTTTAGAGAACAGTAATAATACAACCCAACCAACTCCCCCTAAAAACCAAAATCCTTGTTTCTGAAGTAAATAATGTAGTTTTGCCTGTTGCTTAAATGTCAAGCTAAGTTGTAAATTTTAGGTAATTTAAAGCATTATGCAACAGCTACAGTAGTATTTTTTTGTTTCTCCCACTATCCTAATCCCATTTATTGCTATATTTACGAGTATTTCATGAATTCATTTTGTATGAGAAGATCTCCGATGCCAATGTCATCTGCTTTGTTTCCTCTGTAGAGACTTATGTGCAGAGAAGCAGACGGTTGGTGCTCTTCTGACAAAATACGCTCGCTCCTCAATGCAGAATGGTGTTAAAGTTTATAATTCTAGAAGACCCATCTCGTAACACGTATTGTTTTAAGAACTGAGAATACTGAATGGATTAACAATGAATGTTGCTTTTTCCTGCTTTCTGGGGAAAGGAATCATCAACCTATATTATACAGTGTTCTGGAGTATAAGCAGCTAAGCTGCTTGAACAGGTTTTGTTTTCTGCTCAAGCTAAGTAAAATGTGAGGGCACTTGCCTCTTCTAAGAAACCATCGTGTCAGCAGCCCATGCCCGCCTGCCTTTGCCCACCTGCCTTTGCTCGCCGCCTTTTCCTTTAGTGTCTGCAGTTATGCCAGGAGTCAAGCTACTTCTGGCATACACTTTAGCTGTCTATCCATAAACTGAAGTCTGACATTAAAAATTAAAACCTCCTTGATTATAACTGAGTCAATTGAATTGATTTCAACAGCAAAATGGAATGCTTAGTCTTTTCCCTATTAATGAGCATTCTTAAAGATTAATATTTTATTGCAATGTTGACATTTTGAATACTGCAGACCTTGAGAAGCTCATGAATAAACTATTCCTGACTGAGACTACACTAGCCTTAATTTTGGAAGGTGGTTCTTTTTACGGTCATGTCTGTGGAAAAAATTGGCACAAGCTCTTTTTACACTTTTAACACTTGGCAGAATTGCCTTTTAAATATTACAAAAACCCAAATTGCAATCAAGTGTGAGAGAACAGCTGGACATTGTGTTATGAACTTCCTATAAACTGCCATTAGAATGTGGCTGATGTAAAATTAAAGTTTTACAGTAGACTACCTTTGATTTTTAAACAGAACTTATAAAACTTTGTAATACGATTATTTTTTTTAAAACTTTGTTATAGTAAATAACTGCACATAGAAATTGTGCCTTGAAAACTGAGGGTGGAATATGATTCTGTGTAGAGCAATGAAACAGGATATTTTTATTATATTGTCATAAAGCGGAGTGCCTGAAATTGAAGTTTTGTAGGATTGTTTCCATTTGTCAGTGAACCAGAGTTTAGTATTAGACATTTTTCAGATTTTTTTTTTAAACTTAGCAATTGTAGGGTTTTTTATAGAAAAAGTATTTGCTGCATCAAACTCAGATGTAAGGTATGAAAAACTTTGGAATTGCTAGCATGCTAAATGTAGGGTGAGTGGAGAGAGGAAAGAAACTCTAAATCAAATTTAACGGTTAAGATTAATGTGTGCATCCTGGGAATTTTGTTATAGATAAAAAGCTGAATAAAAACTACTTCCTGAGCTCTGCTTATTCTTGCCTGCTGATGCAAGATCAGTTCCCTGTGCTCCATGTTTCTGAAGTGTATAAGCATGGTGTCTGACATGGTTGTGTAGAGACTCAGCTGGCTTCTAACGGCTCTCTGCTGGGAAGAGCTGCTTGGTTCACTGTCTGGTTTCAGCAGCTGTGGTCCTTTTAATAGCACCAGAAGGTTCCCTCTCAGGGAGATCGATGGTAACATGAATGGCAAAGCCTTGGAAAAAGTTCCATTGCATTATAGAAGGTTCCTTAGTTGAAATACAAAAGACAATTCATAGTCTTGTAATCTGGGATACAACAGTGTCTATTTAATTGGGTTTTGTTTGTGAAACAAGTAAGAATTTAAGTATTACATGCATAGAGCTGTATCATAATATTGAAGTAATGATTCAGGTTTATCTAAATATTTTTTGCATGTGTAATTATTCTGCATGTTCACATTGCTTCTGATCAGACATTCGAAATGCTGCTTTCTAGATTTCAAGAACTGCTGATGCCGAAAGGGCTAACTCCATTAGCTGCTTTGACGCATGCGTTTATTTTAACTTAAAATAGATTAATCAAAATGCTTATAATAGAACAAATTTTAGTTATGAAGAACTTTGTATTGTGTCCTCCTGGTACTGTAACTAAAGATGCTCCACAGCACACTCGGGGCCAGAGGCAAGAGGTCATTGGATCCAGTCTCATTTTGTGGCTCTTGCCATGTTTCTAGCAGCATTGTTAAGTGAAGACTGGTATGTTTTAGTATCCTCCTGTGAGTCTGTGTTGGGTGTGCCCTTGAGTCCAGCCCCTAAATAAGTTCAGGTGTACTTAGTTGGTGCATTCAAGCAAATTTAAGCGTTTGTCAGTCACTGGAGCTTTACTAACCTAACCCAGGTAGCAAAACGCTCACGTGTCAGTAATGGGCACAGCTGGAGACCTGCCTGAAGGCCCCAGGGAGTTTAGCAGCAGCAGCTGCGCATGTTACTATCCCCTTTGCAGCAGCCCCACGCTGCCCCAGCTCGTTGGCCGCAGCGGCACGGACACGCTCGAGGTGGCAGCCTGCCGCGGCCTGTGAGGCCTGAGCTGCGGCCTAGGCCGGCACGCGGGCAGCCCCCGCCCACAGGGGAGACGACAGCTAAGGGCACTATTACAAGTGAAATAAACCCCAGCCTCTAAGCCCGACCCAAACGGTTATTTCACGAACTACCCGAGGTTTTCAGACCGAGGGGCGGGAGGGGAGGAGCCGGCTCCCCCGCGCACGGAGGGACGGAGGCGGCCCCACGGCACCGCCGCCACCTTCCCGCCGCCCTGAGGCCCCGCCCCCATCATAGGCACGGCCTGCGCATGCGCGACTCGCGGCATCTGTGCCCCGCGCCTGCCTGCCGGAGGCCCGCAGGGCGCATGCGCACGAGGACATGACCCGGCACCGTAAACGTCCTCTGGATTATTTTATAGGGTTTTTTTTTCTTCTTTATTTTTGCCTATGGCCGCCTCTGACATCGGTGCACCTTCTGAAAAACAAAATTCCAAAAAACTTTCCATCCTTAAAGAAATAAAGCTCCGTTAAGCGGGCCGTGACCTTTCAACTGCCGGGGTCAAAGGTTACTAACAAAATGGCGGCCGCTGCTGAGGGGGAGCGCGCTGGCGGGGTGCGACGGGCGTCCTGCTGAGTGCGAGCCCCGCGCGGCCCGGAGAGCCCGCGCCGTGCCGCTGGGCCGCCCCTGCCCTATATGCCGGCCGGCCCCAGTCGGCTGCCCCGGGCGAGAACGAGCCGCGGGAGCCCCCAGCCCAGCCGCCGCCCGGAGCAGCGCCTGCCTCCGCAGCGACGATAAGGCCGGGCCGCGGGGGGTTCTGTGGCGCCGCCTGCGCTCCCCCCTCCTGGCCCACTCACACCTCCCGGCACCGCCTCTCCCACCTGTCAGCGGAGCGGGCTGCCCTCGCCGGCTGTCCTAGGGGCGGGGACCCCTCGGCCGTGCCTGCCCAGCCGCCCCGGCCGCGGCCTTCCTGATTCAGTCGCTCCCACCTCCACTGACCGTCGAGCCGGTTAATTTACGTGGCTTCTGCTGAAAGGCAACACGCAGCGCCTCTGAACTGGTATTGTACCCCCAGTGGAGAGAGGGGTTGTGCGCTGCACTCATAAAAGGTTATGTGGAAAGAGTGAATGTTGTTTGTGTTATAACTATGGTGCTTATTCGAGCTGAAGATGCCTGACTGTTGGGAGTCTCAGATCCACTGGGGAGATGAGTGATCAAATACTATCTGACACAGGGAAAAATCCAAGGACCTGTCAGCGAGGATGATGTTGATGCCAGTCTGACGGTCAGCAGTGTGTGTTTAGTGCTGCTGTTCAGGATGAATAGGAAGAAAGGAGACAAAGGATTTGAGAGCCCAAGACCATATAAATTATAAGTATCCATTTTTTTTTAAGTTGCTATACTTGAGACCAATGCACATTTGAAACAGACCACAGGCTGATCAGTAATTATTTACCTGAGATGGCTGGAACTGTTGCTTATGGTGTAGCTTGCACTCAGAAAATGTGTGTTGTAGGTGTATGTTTTATTGTGTAAATGGACTCATGGACAGTGAGTCTGTTAGCGATGCAGTCTCACCTTATAAAGACATTTACACTGTGCTCTCCAAACGTTGGAGATCTCTCCGCACAGTATCAGCTAAATACAGACTGTTCTACCATGTTTCATTCTCAGGGCTGTGTCAAACCCTTTTGACTTAAGGGCTTTTTTATATATTAAAAAAGCTTGCATTTGTGGCAAGCAGCTTTGTGAAGCAAATTGTCTTTTTACACGTTCATTATTTTGCTTGTAACCAGCTGTAAAGCAGTTGGTTGTGGATTTCAGTGGGTCTTTATGTATTTCTGTTTATACCTCCTTGATTTCTTGATGAATCTGTGACACATGTATTTCTAGATAGAATCACTCTTGTTGTCATATACATTTTAATGTGTAGGTAGTGTTTGAATGCATCATTGGATACTAGATGTTATCGTTCTCTTCTAGGAATTTCTATTGAACTTGCTCAACTGAAGCAAAGTCACTTTTTAATGCACAGGGTACATGAGTTTGGGCATATAATGTGTGATGTGGCATAAAAGTTGAATTATTATAAGGTTGTATCTTGAGTTGAGAATAGCACAACTGTAAAGTGTGGTGAAGATGCCGCCTACTACAGAAAAAATGTAGAAATAACTTCTGAATTTAAAAAAAGTTGGAATTATTATTTTTTTCTTCCTTTTTTTAAATCAGAGTTTTATTTACCAGGAGTTCTAATACATCATTCAAAATTTAAGCAAATGCATTTGACTTGTTTAAAATACCTATCTTGATTGACATATAATCCTTTTATAAAATAACAAATTCTTATGACATACTAATTGTAAAAGCACCTGCAGTATCTTCTTTCATGTATAGTACCTGCTTACATAAATTATGTGGGAGCATCAGCTCACCAGGTAAATTTTCCACAGGTCTGAGTGTAAGTATTACAGGTGCATACCATTTCTAATACTGCACATCACTAAAGTGTTAGAACTTGATTCTATGCCATTAGTAATACTATATTTTTACATACTATTGTGTGATGTTCAAAAGTGATGTTATCTTCCTGTGTTACTAGTAATATTCGTACTGGTATGGTACTATACTTTGATTTTATTGGAACTTTTCTGACCTCGACTGCAACTTCTGTTCATTATTTGGTTTGGACCATGTAAGAAATTTAGACCATCATGAATTCTGCTTACGTAAATATATGCTATATGCCGTATTTATCTATATGTACATACATCCTGTATGAGCTCTCTTTTTTAAAAAAAAAATGGGTTAAAATATTATTTTAAATGCTGGCATTAGTGCAAAACCTTACTTTAAATTATTATTTTTTTTCCAGCACAACTCACCAGGTAGTTTGTATCAACAACATAAATTTTCAGAGAAAATCTGTTGTAGTAAGTATTTTTTAATGTGAAAGTAGAAGTTGAAAGTCTGGGTTTTCTTCATGCTTTTAGAGGAAACAACTGCACACACAAGTTAATTATGTTCTTCAGCTTCTTTATATTTTATATTTTCTAATCTGATGCCTCTCGTAAGTCTGTCATTCCTTGAGATGTGTCAAATAAAATACCTTCTAACTGTGAACACTTCAGTCTCTCTAAGGAAAAGCCTTCTAAAAGTGTCAATGCACTGTAGATAATATTATAAAGCAATCTGCAATTCAAAATTGACCTTCAACACAGTGTTAGCTGGTGCGTTAGGGATAGGGTTATAGAGTTTTCTAGCTTATATGTGGGTTTGCTGGGGCTTTGAAGAGACTTTCACAATTTCAGGCCTGAAGTCATTGAGGCTTTTTGTGAATTTAGATATCTACCTAAATGGATTCTGCTAAGGGTTGAAAAATCATTATCTCAAGCTCAGATACCAAAACCTAAAACACAGTGATTAAAAACATAGTGATGCCAGTAACTTGAAATCTGGTCAATACAGGCAGATAATTTCCAGTAAAACAAGGATGATTGTCATCCACTTTGAAGTTTTTGTTTTGTTTTATTTCACAGCTGGGAAAACTGACCTGTTAAATGATATGAAAGAAAATGTATTCTAGACATCTAAAAGTGCAATCCAATTTCCTTTTTAAATAAAAAAATAACATTTTTTTACCTATGATTTTCTTTTGAAAGGCATTAATAAGAATTTTCTTTGTATATCTCTATTTTGTGAGTTGGTAAAGATTTTACAAAAGCTTTTGATTTGTGTTTTCATAGGGTTATGTGGAACTGACAATATTTCCCACAGTTGCAAATCTGAATAGAATCAAACTGAACAGTAAACAATGCCGGATTTACAGAGTAAGAGTCAACGATTTAGAAGCAGCTTTCATCTATAATGATCCAACGCTGGAGGTTTGTCACCACGAGTCAAAGCAGTAAGTGATGGGTTTAAAACTCTGCAGGTGTAGTGTCTTCTGTTGCTGTTAAGCATGGCCTATTTTATTTTACTGGCAAGTTTTACCTGGTCATTTCCTAATGGTAACGTAAGTTTCAGACAGAAACAGTTAACTTTTGGTATGGTGGCTTAATTTTGGGAAAGTATTTTGGCAATAATTTTCACTCATGCTATTGTTTAGAATTTCTTTTACTAACTATTGTTTTGTAAAAGTATCAGAAACTTTAAAAAAAGTACCTTATGGGGAAAAAAGTGGTGGATGCCAGTAGTGTTCTGTCCTTCTCATGTGTTTTTTCCCTGGTAGGAAGATACCTTTGGCTAAAATGTTCTGTCTTTGATGGACTTCAGGTTTATCTGTGCCCAACTTTTATGCTCATTTATTTAAAGAAAATTTGGTTACATTATTGTGGCAATAGCATTTTGTTTATATTGTTGCAGAGAACATCTTACAGTGGTGCAACTACGTTCATATGAGAGTTCCACATGAGAGGATTGCCCTTAGTTTTGGGTTTTCTGGGGTGTTGGGGAATTTCTTTTTTGTTTGTTCTTTACTCCAGCTTAGTTGGCTAAATCCATTTGGTTGCATCAGTATAATATTATGTAGACCAAAACTATTATGTTCTGATAATTTGTCCTGCAAAAATTGTCCCGATTTTTATGATGTTATCAGATTGGATGATCATTTTTGTTCGTCCTATTTTTAAAACTAAGAATATTCATATTGATCAAAGTTCTTGGGGATATTTCCCATTTTCCTAATAAGATTATGTAAGATTTGTTTCTGATTTTAGTAAGTATTTCTAGATAGCCTTATATATAATTAGCTTATTACTTTGAAACAATTAATAGGAATAAGGCATATCATGTGACTGTATCAGGTTAACTATTGGGCTACTAAATTAAGATGCTTATTACTGTCGTTCAGCTATTTGTTGTGTCCCTGTGGACAGTGATTGCTCTGAGAGATTTGCTAGCTGAAAAGATGGAGGGGGGCTTAGTAAGAGCTTCAGAGGTGATATCACCTTGATTAACTCATATAGCTGATGAAGGCAGATGGGAAGTAGCTAGACTTATTCTGAAGCAAACTGCAGAGGGTTCATACAGTCCTGCTGGTTACATTTGTGAGAATAGTGGCATTCTCAAATGATTTAGCTAGATCTGTAAGAGGTTGTCTACCCATTACCTTAATGACTAGAGCCTTTGAGATGTTTCTTAGCCCATCTCAGTTTTCAGGTTAAACCTGACTTAACTTCTCTGACTATTGTCTGAAAACTAGAGTATTAAAGAGAACTTCTCTTGTTCGGTTACTGAGATTCAAGTGCTACTTTTTATCTTAAGTTATGCATTGTTGGATTTGAACTGTTTGTTTATGACAGGCACTCTATATTCTTTTATTCATCGCTTATGCAAGAGTTTCCATAATTCAGTTTGCAAATACAATGATCATTTATATAGGATGCTGAATTGGATGTCAGAGTTCTGAAATTTTGTTTGAGTCCTGACACTGAACCACTCGAGTCTATTGATTCCGTAATTCCTGTCTGTTTTTTGACTTGATTTTTTTGTTGTTGTTGCCATTGCTCAGTAAGTCAAAAATTCAGAATCCTCATGGGGGGAATTCTAATTGTTCTGAAGAGCCAGAAAGCAAACCTTTTGGTCTTTTCTAAGGAATCAAACTTTCATTATTTATTAGGATCATAGATTAGGGTCTGAGTCCTAGAATGTTATCTAAACTCACTTTGAAATTTGAAAGGAAAAGTTTCAAATTTGTTCACCAACTGATACTGAAGAGCAAGTTTAAAAACATGTAGCTTCCCACACGTTTTGGGGAAATGATACAGGAAGAGACTTTGGTAAAAATCTCATACTTGTTTGGTGTTTAGTAAGAGAAGCACCACAGAATCACAGAATGGTTGGGGTTGGAAGGAACCTCTGGGGATCATCTAGTCCAACCCCCTGCCAAAGCAGGTTCCCCTAGAGCATGTTGCACAGGGTCTTGTCCAGGCGGGTTTTGAGTAACTCCAGAGAAGGAGACTCCACAGCCTCCCTGGGCAGTCTGTTCCAGTGCTCTGTCACCCTCACCGTAAAGAAGTTTTTCCTCATATGGAGATGGAACTCCCATGTTTCAGTTTGTGCCCATTGCCCCTTGTCCTGTCGCTGAGCACCACTGAGAAGAGTCTGGCCCCATCTTCTTGACACCCGCCCCTAAGATACTTGTAGGTATTGATAAGATCCCCTCTCAGTCTTCTCTTCTCCAGGCTAAACAGGCCGAGCTCCCTCAGCCTCTTCTCATAAGGGAGATGCTCCAGTCCTCTAATCGTCTTTGTAGCCCTCCACTGGACTCTTCTCCAGTAGCTCCTTACCTTTCTTGAACTGGGGGGCCCAGAACTGCACACAGTACTCCAGGTGTGGCCTCACTAGGGCAGTGTAGAGGGGGAGGATAACCTCCCTCGACCTGCTGGACACGCTGTTCCTAATGCACCCCAGGACACCATTGGCCTTCTTGGCCCCAAGGGCACATTGTTGGCTCATGGTGAACTTCTTGTCCACCAGAACTCCCAGGTCCTTCTCTGCAGAGCTGCTTTCCAGCAGGTCGACCCCAACCTGTACTGGTGCATGGGGTTATTCCTCCCTAGGTACATGGGCAAATGTTTCACTAAGTATTCTCTTTTGATTTTATGGAACCTTACATTCATGTTTTCACACCTTCTTTTGGGGGCTTGGTTGAATTTACAGTTTGCTGAATTGTTAAAGAAATTCTAATGAAAGTGCTATATATGTTTAACAGAGGCTGATACAAAATCACAGATTCCTTTAGGTTGGAAAGAACCTATTGAGATAACCTAGTTCAACTCCCTTGCTCAAGCAGGGTCAGCTAGAGCAGGTTGCACAGGGCTGCGTCCAGTTGGGTTTTGAGTATCTCCAAGGATGGAAACTCTTCAGTCTCTCTTGGCAACCTGCTCCGGTGTTTGATGACCTTCACAGTAGAAAAGCATTTTCTTGTATTCAGGTGGAATTTCATGTGTTTTAACTTGTGTCCACTGACAGGACCAGAGGCAGTGGGCACAAACTGAAACACAGCAGGTTCCCTCTGAACATCAGGAAACACTTTTTTACTGTAAAGGTGACTGAGCACTCGGACACTTTGCCCATAGAGGTTGTGGAGTCTCCATCCTTGGAGATATTCAAAAGCTGTCTGGACATGGTCCTGGGCAACCAACTCTAGGTGTCCCTGCTTGAGCAGAAGGGTTGGACCAAAGGACCTCTGGAGGTCCCATCCAACCTCAACCCTTCTGCGATTCTGTAATAACTGAATCCTGAATAACCTCTGGAAGATGCGAAAAAGGAGCAGCACTTAAAATGATCAGAGGGAGCACTCCATTATGTTGAGAAAGGGATCAGGAGAGAGAAAACTATAATTTTGTGGAGAAAGTGAGTTTCTTTGTTTAGAGTCCTGGTGCTATAGTGGAACATCATCCTTTTTTTCATATTATTCTGTTTAAGAGCAGTGAATGAAATTGAGGACAATGCATGCAAAGTGAAATCCTGTTTCACACAGGGCTGCAGTAGCCTGTGGTTTTCATTGCTGCAGGTTTTCACATTGCTATTCAAACTTAATAGAAAGTCTCTGGATTTCATAGCTTCTGTGTTATTCATAGTTACGAAAGACAGACATCACCAAATATTCTTAACAAAAACCTAGTGTGCCTTTCTTCTTTATCTCAGAAGTCAAAGGCTAACATGGATTACAAAGTATTACATGAGATGTGTATTTTTTCCATTTAAATACCTGGTATCAAGCATGATGGTAGCTAAGTTTTGATTAAATACAGCATCTCTGCTCTTAAGGCAGGATTACAAGCAGAAATGCTAGAAATCTAAAAACTCTAGAATTAATACCTCAAGAAAAAATTCGTAAGTGGGTTTCCCCTGCCCTTGTTTACAAAGAACTGCTTCTAGAACCGGTCGTGGTTTGCAGTAGTCTTTATATCTAATCAGTCCTTGCTCTGCTGGTTCTCTCTTCCAAATTCTTGTTTGTTATGGCAGATTTAGTGATGATGTCCTTTGTACCCTTGCAGCTGAACTAGGTGTATCAATTATTCTGAACGGGACACAGATTAGTCATCAGGTTTTGTTTCTAGTGTTACAGGGATCGTTACCTTTTGCATGGTTTTCTTTAGTAGTCTATTGAACTAGTAAATGTGAAATTAAGATGGTTCTTGGCAAACTGTTTATTTAAAATAAGTTGTTTTATATCTTTACTCTTTCCTGTGGTGTTTAGCAAATAAAAAATTAGTTCAAGTTTTAAGGTTTTGTATACAAAAATTTTATCGGTTTTGATAATGCTTTTGTTTTTCTTAAATGTTGATTTCTAAAAGAATACATAAAGTATGTAGAAAAAGTTGTTAATTTCATGGACTCTTTCCTACCTTTTTTATCAAAGTTAAAATATTTTAAAGAATTTTTACTCCCTTAGCAACAAAATTCAACTGAAAATGGAAAATTCTGTATTTAAAGCCACTGTAATTATTTCTTTGTGAAGACTTACTACAGCATCCATGACTTGAGAGGTTATGTTTGCTGATATGAGGTGAAGGTCAAGTGAAGTAGTTAATTGTTTCTTATTTATGTTGTGCAAATTTTGGCATGCAAGAAAACGTAGTTAAAAAAGAGACTTGAGAAAGTCAAGATCAAAGAGAGCTTTATCTGTGAAATACAAGCAGCACAGCTGAAATTGTTTCTGTCTCACCGTGATGTCCTCTGCTACTTCTTGGGTGACATCTTCTGTCAGATCAGCTCTTTGTGTTCTGAATTTGGACATTCAACTTGTTTTCAATTCAAGTAATACTTCTGGATTTTGTCATCTATTGATGAAGACATCATTGACATGTGGTCTCTGTCATTTCACATTTCAGTGTCGCAGAAGGTGGAACAATTTTTTTTTGTCTTGTATATTGTCACTTCTGCTGAGTGACAAAAAACTCTTCAATAAAAAGGTAATTAAAAATTGATGCATTTTGTAGGAAATGTTAGAAATCTTTAGTTAAGGCATTAAATGTATTTTCAGCTTTGATGCCATTGCCAGTTTATCCATCAGTCCCAAACCATAATTTCAGGTAACAGCTGAAAGAATTTTTAAAGTTTTATCTAGAAATAAATTTGGTCTTCCATCTTGTAATTTCCTCTTGAGTCTTCAGGACATCATAACTTTCTCATATCAGAATAGATGGATGAACTTGTGTAACGCAGTCACTTCCTCCCTGACTGAGCAAACATCTGAACAGTGCTGTAAGGTATAAAACAATTCACATAGTTTCACCATGTGTACACAAGGTGGCAGAGAATCCCATTTTGCTCATACTTTTAAGGTAGAGTTTGAAATCTTGCGAAGACTGCAAATAGCGTTGGGGAATGTCTGTGTCTTGTCTTAGGGCTGTTGTTGTTGAGTGTTACAGCCACCTCTGTCCTCCTCATCTTCCCTCTTTTCCTTGTAAATTGTTGCTTTCTCGATTCTGTCAATATAAGGGAAGTGGGATTTATTTTTCTGGGCTATGGTATGCAGAAATCCCATGGTGCGTATTCTGACTACTGAGACAACTGCTTGTATCTCAGCCCCTTTTATGTTAAAACGGGCAAAGGAGATCTCTGTTTTCTTAATCCTATGGGTAGGATTGTAAACTGTTAAATAGCCTCAGCAAAAGTTAGGAGTTTTGATGCAGTGGTTTGAGCTGTACTAAGTGAAGTTTGTGATGATCCTGCTGTGATCTGTTTATGTGCTTCACATGTTTGTGTGCTAACTATGGTGCAGGGCAGGGTTGAGAACCTATTGCATTTTATTATTACTTCTGTGTAAAGGAAGATACGTTTTTGTACAGTTAGCTAACATGCACATAATGCTTTCCTGTGCATAGGTACCCTATTCAGTGTAATTTTAACCTTTGACAATGCCTACCTGTTCATTCACTAATTCAGCTTTTTTTTTTTTTTTTAACTTGAAGCCTGTGGTTTTTACAGATTAAAAATATGAAGATGTTCTGATATTCTCCAGCTTCACTGTTGCTTTAGTTACAAGCAGCAGTAAGCTGTGAGAGAAGCACCGTGGTAGCCTTCAGGGCGTGTCTTGCAATATTCTTTCTTCTGAGAAGTCAGTGATCAAGCCTTTAGCCTATGCACAAAATAGAAAAATTACTGGTGGACTGAACGTGTGTTGTTTTGCTGCAATGAATAGCCTTCATTTCCACTGGTATGATGCTTATCTAGTTGTAAGTAGGTATAATAGATAGAACAGAAATAAACAGCGGTGTAGAGAGCTTTTGAAGAAAGAGATGGCGAAGCCTTTAACCTTGAGCAAGAATGAAAATTAGGTTTTTCAGTGTGCCAAAGATTCAGATCGTTGCCTTATGAATAAATGACTGGTATGTGTACATGTTTTATATATATAAAAATATGCGATATCATAATTTTGGGATTGGACTCCAAAACTAAGTGCTAATTGTAGCTGGGAGGTGAAGTAGAATAGTAAATGAATTACAGGTAATGGAGGGTAGTGAATTACATGTGGATCAAAGAACTTATTTTGCTAAGTTGATGTTAAATACTGTAGGAAGAAAGTGGTTTATAGACTATACGTTTGGGCTGTGTAACAGTTAAGCAGCACTGCTGCAGCTAGTAGTGAGAGATGCTATGGAAAATTGACATGGAGGTGTTGGAATCAATGAGTAGCTTTGAAAAATAAGTCTCTACTGGATCGCTTATTTCTAGTCAGTTGACAAGCATGCACTTGGGCTGCAATTAAGTGTTTTAGGTGAATTCTGCTAATAAAATGTGTCTCTGCCAGGAAGAAACATGAATGCATATTGCTTTTTCATTGTCAATATACACTTAGCATTAGGAAAATTTATCTTTGTTTCTTGGGCTGTAACTTTTGGCCCATACTTGTTTTTGTTAAAATGGCCATATCCACTTTATTGGGAATAGTTTAACCTATGAAAAAATTAATCTGTGGTACTAACCCTTTAATGGATTCCTTTTACAATGCATCACCTATTTGCATTGGAACACTTCACAAAAACAGAAATATTAGAATAGACTGTTTTCCATAAAATGTTAAGCCCTGTGGAGTCTACCTTTCTTGCTATAAAATCATAGCCTTTTCCTGTCTATGAAGGTAATGATGTTTAAATGTAACCACAAGCTCATCATGATCCTCAAACTTGCAACAACTTCTCACTGATGTGTTGGAAAGGGATCCCCTATCAGTAATTTTGAATTTTCAGAACCAGTTCAGATTAAAATGAAAAACTTTGAGACTTTACAAACAGAATGTTACTGTTGTTTCTGTTGCTAATTTCTTTAATTACTAAGACAGCTTTTAGTCATGCAATCGTTTTTTTAAAGAGAGCTTTTCCACTGGTATTTGCTTGCCTTCCTAGGATGCCATTTGAAGACAACTTAAAGCAACATTGGTTGGGGTGGTTATCATCCCATTGACAGTCTCCCATGCCTCAGTAGTAGCACTTCTTTGACCCCTCAGTGTGTCACATCAGGGAGCTAAACCAACTGAAAGCTGTCTCAAAAAAAAAAAAGGACCTTTTTTTTTTTCTTCCCATTTGGCATTGCAGGGTCAGATAACAGTAGTCTCCTTAGTGAGGGAGTAGGAATGTTTGGCTGTGACTAGGAGACAGCACATCAGCTGGAGTTGAACTTGGTTTGAATTGTTCTGGAACCATAGCCGAAGTTATAGTATATTTCAGTGTACAAATTCAAACTTGTGCTTTTAAAACTTGTTGGCATTATGTCCTATCTTTAGGTACACTTCAGCTATGAAAAAGGAAAAATGATTATGTATTAAAACTTGGGATTTGGGTGTTTCTGTGCTCATATGCTCCCATTTACTATTCATGTCCTATTTTCAGAAGCTTCCAAGCAAAGTAGATGAGTTTACTGCTCCTGACATTCTCAGTCTTCATAGTGGTGCCAGGGAATTTGTGTGCTGTTATTGCCAAAGGTCAAGAACTGCATGAAAGTATGTTCTCAATATATTTCAGTGTTTTAGCAGAGTTTTTTAGATGTGGAAGACTAGGAGTATAAGCATGTGCTTGACATACCTAGACTTATAGGATGATTGTGGCATGGTTAATTACCCTTCATTCTTCCAAGTTAGGTACTGTAATTTGGGTTGAATGCTGTTTTCTGTGTGGGTGGTGAATAGGGAATGGTTAGATGAACATAAAATCCTCAAATGAGATCATGTCTGCTTTGTGTGGACTTCAGATTCCATGGAAGAGTGGAGTCCACAGCCAAAACTTAATTTACTCCATTGTGGTGCAGTAACACTGCAGGTAGCTTTATGCTTGATTGCGGCTCTGCCCCCACAGTGGTTGGATTCATCAGTGGTACACACCTAAATGCTCGAAATTCTGGAAAAAAAAGGTGATCAGTAATTCAAGCACTTTCTCTTCAGGTATCGAATTGTGCAAGGTTTTGAAGAACTCTGTGTGCTAGTGGATTAGAATTAAGAAAGGTGTTGCTTCCATGTTTTACAGAGTTTAAAAATCCATTTTGAAAAAGTATAAAAGCTGTAGTGTAAAGATGCAAAACCAAGGTTATTTTTGAACTTGACTGGTCAGTCCTCCAGTATCTGAACATAATCGCATTAAATAATAAGAAGATACTGTAACAGCAGACACATGTGTGTTCCTGCACGTTTCAGTAGAAAACAGTTCATCTAAGCCATAACTGAAGTAATGCTATTACTTTGGAATGAAATGTGCAGTCAATTAGTAGCTAATATATAGTAGCTTGAACAGCTCAAACCTGATTAGAAAAAATTGTGTCTGTATCCTAAATAAATGAATGATGGTAACATTTACAAAAAATTGTTTCTAGGGACTAAAAAGTATAATACATATTTCTGTGGTTTATTGTATTAAAGCCAGAACTCTAGCATCTAGTATTTTATGTGATATTTAAAAGAGCATAAAATAAAACTATTCCTATCCATCAAGCTAAGAGGGGGAAAAATACCATTGCCAAACTAAAATCTTACTACGTTTGGAAAAGCAACGTAAAAGCAAAACTGCAATATTTGAGGAGGCAGATCTTCAAGACATATCTTTAGAATAAACATACAAACTTAATCCAAAATTTTCCAAAACAAGAATTTTTAATTGCTATTCCAATAAGCATAAATATTACTCTTCCTGGGAATTAAAGAGAATTGAGCATTTCTTATTTAATTTACTGGGGATTATTACTGCTTAAGTCTTTTTGATTGTGGATCACTTCTATAAGAGCATAGTTTTAAATCCTGGTTTTTGAAATCTAATCTTTACTCCTCCTTTTCCCCTTCACTCCTTTAAAAACAGAACAAAATACTTGTTTGAACATGCACCATGAAATTCAGTATAGAAATCTTGTAACTTCAGAAGTTGTTTTTTTTAGTTCATCATGTACTTTAAGAATTAACTGGGTATTTCTGACAGGAGGAATCTCAACTATTTTTCCAATGCCTATGCTGCCGCAGTCAGTGCTGTGGACCCAGATGCTGGGAATGGAGAACTCTGCATTAAGGTTCCCTCGGAGCTGTGGAAACATGTTGATGGTAAAGTAAAGAGACCATACTGAAAACTTAAATTAAGATGCAATAAAGTTGTTAGCTACAAGTTTGCATAGGAAGATAGTAGATTTAAATAAATAGAAATAGCATTACATTGTGAATTGGTGGTTACTGTTTCCCTTTTCTTCACCTATGTCTTTCCAGCTGAAGTCTGAAAAATACCTGCACACTTCTTGGTAATATGGAGAACTGGTTGCAAGGTTTCTCAACAGCCTTTACAAACAAACTCTTGGGTGGTCATGAGCCCAGAAGTATACATAAGGATGTGGGTGTAATGGAGTATTTTGGGTGCTAAATTACAACTATTTGAAGCTGCTTACAATATACATGAGATAACAGAGAAAAGAATTTACAAGGATATGCTTGTGTATGTGTTGTTTAAAAGGCTATATTAATTTTTTTCCCATCTCACTTTGAAGAATGGTTGGTTTAAAACCAATCTGATAGTGAAAAGTAGACTACTTTATAAGCTGGTACTCTAGATGCTGAAACAAGTAATTTTTTTAATAAATTACTGTCCAACATTGATTATTTTCTTACATGGATTTTATTAGTTTCTTGTAGTGGTTTTCTTACACGGTTTTATTAGTTTTTCCTGTGGATTTCTGAGACCTGCGAGACAAAAACCCAACTGTATCATGATACTGACTCACACAGTGTTGTCAGATACGCCTTAATGGGAAGGACACTTTTGTTTATTTTAATTTTTGCTTAAGTTCCTGTTGTGTTACTTGCAAGCCCAGAAGGGAAAAAATTCAAACAGGTATAATTTTTCTTTTCAAAGTTTGAATGCCAAAATATGGTGAGACTTGTTGGATAAATTTCACAATATGCCTGTATTTCTTTTCTAGCCAGCCTATTCATAGGTGAGATTTCTGTGAAACTAAACCAAAGCAAAGTTGTTTCAGTTACAGGAAAAGTTTTAACTATAATAAGAGGTTTAAAGAAGCTGCAAACGACAACAACGTCTTTTAAGAACGTACCTGTTACATGCAGTTTTTGTAGAAAATTATTTCAGCAAGGTACAAAGATCATGGTCAGGGTACAGTCACTGTATAAAGATTCTTTACTATTGAGGAGTTGGAAGATTAATAAAAACTGCAATTCGAGTTACATTTAATTAATAAAGGTTCCTATAAATTCATATCCTGTAAGTTAAGCTTATGTTTATAAGCTTTTGAGTTGTGCTTTGTAAGTGGATCTGGACATCCATGAGAATGAAGCAAACACATTATCTTGAAAGACCAAGAGTCCAAAACTGAATGATTTTTCTGAAATAACTTTCATGTAAGTTGTATATATTTACTCTAATTTTGGTCTTGGTACAACAGAGTTAAAAGTCCTGAAGGTGCATATAAACTTTTCTCTGGACCAGCCAAAAGGAGGCCTTCATTTTGTGGTACCCAACATGGAGGGCAGCATGGCAGAAAGAGGGGCTCATGTCTTTTCATGTGGCTATCAAAATTCTACAAGGTAAGAAAACTATCTTTGAATGTTAGATGGTATTTCCTCTTTAAGCTCAAAGAGTAGGAAATACAAATAATTTCTCTGAATTCTTGTAAGTTTGAAAAATTCTAAAACTTAATTTGTGCTTGAAAGGAGCTTAACGATGTGAACTAGCATCTGATGATTAGTAATTAGGATTTCTAGTGTTTATAGCTCAGCAGGAGGTAATGGCAAAGAAACTTGTAGTGCTTTATAAAATTAATGTATAAGGAGTCAGTCTGTCAACATGCAAAGTATTTAAGAATATAGTTTGGAACTTGAGAGAAGAATCATCTGTGAAAAAGAGAAATATAATTGTTAACCATTTTTCTGCCAATCCTAACTTCCCTAGATTTTGGTTTCCTTGTGTTGATTCGTATTCGGAGTTGTGTACCTGGAAGCTTGAGTATACTGTAGATGCTGCAATGGTGGCTGTTTCAAACGGAGATTTGGTGGAAACTGTATATACCCACGATATGAGGAAGAAGACTTTTCATTACATGCTGACTATTCCAACTGCAGCTTCTAATATCTCCTTGGCAATAGGACCTTTTGAAATCCTTGTTGATCCATACATGCATGAGGTAATAATCTTCATAGGGGCCTCCTTTTTTTTGTAAAGAACTAGTGACTATTTTTATGTTGCAACCAATATATATTGGTCAGATATGGATATGTCTGGATACGACTTGCATTAGTGCAGTTATATGATAAAACTTGTCTAGTAATGCCTGTGTTTAGGTTTATCTCCAAAGTAAAGCCTTTGAATGAGCAATAATTCTATTTATGCCTGAACTTATGGTGCTAATTTAGTTGGAGATGGTAACAGCATATTTCTCAAAATATCTTTAAACCCATCCTGTTGCTGGTAGTAGGTGAAAATTATTGCTACACAATTAAGTGGTCTTCTGAACTAAATCTGACATTGAGTTTTCATTTTAAATAGATTGTTGACATAATATTGAAGTCCACCTGTTTGTATTTACATCTGTAGTTTCAGCTTGAGTAAGGATGGACTTGGCAGGCAGGTTAAGTTACCAGTTCAGCATGAAGACTGGCCTGTATATTCTTCTTTTGAAAGCATGATAGGAAAATACTGGGAAATAGCTGTTCTACTTGATCCAAGGGCAAACATCAGATTTTACTCATCAGCAATGGTATTCTGTTGACTTTTACTCATGGGCCATACTCACTTGTGAAAGGTAATAGCTGTTAAAAAAACAAACAGTTGTTGATATTTGAAAAACCCAAACTGATAAATTTCTGTAGAGTTTGACTTCTATAGAGCCGACTTGAAGTTATTTATCGTTCTCAGCTTGGTTCCTGTGTCACTACTGAAGTCAGTGTCACTGGCTGCATCATAAGTTTGTGGAAAAAACAATAATATTGAAGGTTACTTGTGGTTTTAGCTGTAACAAGTCTTCTAAACAGTAGCATTGCTTGACTGATTTGAAAATAGCTAATTATTTAGTGCATAAAAGAGAAATATTATCTCCAAAAGACATTGGATTTCAAAATCAAAGAAAAATGTCATGTGTTTTTAGATGATAGACATCACTAGGTAGACATTGTTATTGTGCATTGTCTGCTAAAATTATTTTCCTGTTGTTGCTCTCACAATTAAAATGGACATCTTGGTGGACTTTCTGCCACGATAGTTATTATCACAGCTTGAAAATGCTTTTTTTCTGTTAAATTTACAGCATGTATATTTTTGTTTTGTTGTGGTTTTTTTTCTGTTATGTAATATATTTAATATTTATGGATTTAAATGTCTTAGTTTTGTACCAAATTTTCCTTTGTTTGTAGGTGACTCATTTTTGCTTACCACAACTTCTCCCATTACTCAAACATACCACGTCATACCTTCATGAGGTGTTTGAATTTTATGAGGAGATTCTTACGTGCCGCTATCCGTACTCCTGTTTCAAGACTGTTTTTATAGATGAAGCTTATGTTGAAGTAGCTGCTTATGCATCCATGAGTATTTTCAGGTTAGTATTTGAGAAAATAACACCTTCTAAATCCACAAGCTTAGAAGCTCTAGATCCAAGGCTATTGAGAAATACATGAAACTCTTACAATTTTTATAGCTTGAGTTTTGGGCTCTCTAGTTTGAAAAGGCTGTCTTCTGTTGACATTACAGGCTTTTAACACCATTTCTGATTTTATCTGTTATAAAGATGTTGGATTTGATTCTACTTTAAGAAAAAAATGGCAGTGGTTTTCTTTCCGAATTAGAAACACCATGCATGAAATATTTAAGATCAAATTAAGTGCAGAAGTTTGGTGATGTTTTATTTTTCATCACCAGGAATCCAAAAGAGTTTCAGCAGATAAAACAAACTACTTTGGCTTTACTCAGAGAGTTGCATATAGATGATAATACCAGGAGATCTGCCTGGCTTAAGGGTATTAAAAGGAAGATGTTACTATCTCATTGGAAAAAACAGTGAAGGAATTATTGTATTTGTTTTGGCTTTTAAAACAAGGTCTCTATTTTGTTTCTTTGGAGCTTGTGCTCATATTGTGTTATTTTCTTTTTGTGGTGGTCCAGCACCAATCTCTTACACAGTGCAATGATTATAGATGAAACTCCACTGACAAGGAGGTGCTTAGCACAGGCCCTGGCCCAGCAGTTCTTTGGATGTTTTATATCCAGAATGTCCTGGTAAGTAATTTACCATTGTACTCTCTGGAAAATGGGGAAAATCTAGGAAACTCAAATTTTAATTTGCATGTTGCATTTTATCAGAAGAATAAATGAAACAGTAAGTGTAGAAGAAAGCAGAAAAGGAAGAATAATAAAGCCAGCTCAATAAATGAAAATCCATGAGATTTTTTTCTTTGTTTGAGAGGGGAATATGAGATATAAGGTTCCAAAGACTGCAGAGATTGAACGTGTCTTCTCTCAGAAATTGTTGCTACTGAATGTTATAGTGTGCTTTGGCAGCTGGAAATTTAGAGGGGAGACTCTTTTGTATCATCAGTAAATTTCTGTCAGATATTTTGGATGAAGAAGTGTAGCCTGCGTGGGAGGTACTTGTGGAGCATGGAACTAATAAATTATGAAGTCCAGACAGGGAAATGCAGAAATTAGTGTAAAATGGGCAAATTCATTGGGGTGGTAAGCTGCCTATAAATCCATTCCTCAGAAAATGTCCACCAACTGGCTCTTGCAGTTCTGATCAGTGTTTATTTTAAAGACTTTTGCATACACTTTATATTCAGGGACAAGGAGCCCATTACTTTTTTCATGGCAAAATTTTATGTCCCAGAGTATCCTTGGCTTAAAAAAAAAAGAAACCAACATGTTTTTAAATTGATGTTTGTACTATTGTAATTTCTCTTGCTCTCTTCCTTATTTCTAGTCAACTTCCATTGTGAAGACAATTTTTTCCTCCCTTGTAACGGTTCCCTTTGTTTGTGCCTTTATTTTATTCACTTCATCATACTCTGTATGTCGTTCTTATGTTCAGAATTCTATTTCATGATAAGTTTGTAGGTTTTGGCCATATTTTTCCCTCTTAGAACATAACTCTCAAGAGGTGTTTAAATGAGTGTCCAACAAATTGTGAGATAGGTATTTTGTCTACTTGTTATCCAAATCTTTTGCATTGCATTGAAATGTTAATCATGAAATAAAGATCATATAGATTAGCAGTTGTTTTAGCTTTAGTGTCCATATCCTCTGTTTTATTGTTACTGTTTCAGCTAAAAGAGTTTGGTTTTATATTTTAATCTGGGTTTCTGTGGTAAAAGTTCAGTTTTCACTGGCTTTTCAGTTTCATCAGTCCCCTCCAGGTGCCAAGTTACATAAATTGGTTCACAGCTCATCAGACTCCTCTTGACTTAGAGAAGTTATATAACCTGCTGAAATTTGTGGCTATTTTGAGCTGGTCAAAATACCACTCCTTACAAAATACCTTCTGAAGTGCTATAATTCATGCCTCTTTCTTATTATAGGTCAGATGAATGGGTGCTAAAGGGAATCTCTGGTTATATTTATGGCCTTTGGATGAAAAAAACCTTTGGTGTTAATGAGTATCGCCACTGGATTAAGCAGGTAACAACATAATAGTAGTATTTTCTATATCTTTTGGATATTTTACATCAAAGAAGATGCAATATAAAACCAAAATATAGTATAGTTTTGCACTGCAATCTAGAGAAATTTTTAGTAGTGACAAAACTTACAGCTAAAATATTTCTACCATTTGCTGCAAGGAAAAACACCAAACATATTAACCGAAATACATTTCTGGGACTGCCTTATGAATAATTTTCATTGTCTCTCTGTGCAATTAGTTTTCCTCTTTTTGTTTGGGCTTTTGCACAAAACCAGAAAGAATAAGTCAAAAAAGATTGTACTTCTTTTAAACGCTTAGAATAGAATATGGGATTCATAAGGAGATATATTTGGTGAATTTGTTATACTGTGATGGCCATCGATATGGCACAGAAGGGCTCCCGTGTTAGCTTGGATCAATAGTGGATCAGGTATCTTTTAGTATCATTTAAGTACTAAATGAAATAATGAAACAGTAAAAAATCGCTGTTGAAGGGATTTCCTTTCTTGGAAAATAAATTTCTGTCTATACCTTACATTTCCAAATGTAATGTTTTTAGACAGGTACTTGCTAGTGACAGCAGCAGTGACTCTTCATTCTTTGCCAGTAACATTCATTCACAGAAAGATGTGTATCTCCTTCCTTTTCCTCTCATCACATTCTCTTACCCTTCCTCTTCCAAAAACTGGGTTACTAACTCCGTGGGCTCCGTTTACATTCCTTATTCACATGGGGACCCAATACCGTATCCTTATCTGCCTAATGTACATTCAGCTCACCAGTTGTGTACTGTCTGTACTAAAGATGTGGGTGCTACAGAGAACAGCAGAACTGGATGAAGGTCTACCTGAGTTCACTGGTGTGTGCAGCAGAAGTTGCTTCTAGATATTAGTTGCTAATGTTCTTCCTATGAGTTAGTCAAGTGCTTCCACATAGAACTAAGAGGTGCTGCTGTCACAGCCTCCAGTTCTGCCCTTACTGCTTTGAATGCATTATCAATATATGCAAGTGTGTATGTTGATATGAATCAGTAAATATCAATATATATCAACATTTGCAAATTCCTTGACTAACATTGAATTGCAGACAGGCATCAATTTACTCTCCCTATGCTCAAGCTGACCCAATTTGGTTCAAAAGCCATGTTGACTGTTGGGTGATAGTAAGCCCATGCAAACATCCTGCCTTGAAGTGTTCTTGTTAACATGGGCATAGCACTACACAAATTCAAGCTCATGTTTCAGTTCAGAGCCAGCTGCAGTCTGGTTTGGGCATGGGTCAAGGTGAGCTTCTATATGCTGCAGTCTACTGTGTAGGTATACCGAGTATTACTTCCCACTGCAAGGAAGTTGTGATCACCTTTATTTCATTTGGTCAGAGACAACTTATTTATTAAACAATAATACTCTTTAGATATATTATAGTTAAATGTTGTTGTGGGTTGACCCAGAATCCAGACCCAGAACAAGTATTAACTGCTAATTTCTACTGCTTTATTATTGTTTCCTATGCTGAGGATCATCTGTGATTTTAAAATGTTCTTTGTGTTTGTAAACAAGTTTAATTAGGAGGTGTGGCTTGAACAATGATAGGAAAAGCTTTCCTGTTGTCTTTAAATAATTTCTCTACTTTTCAAAGTTATGCTTTGTATGTAAAAAAGTATGTTATACTTTTTAGGAGTTAGATCAAATAGTGGCATATGAACTGAAGACTGGTGGAGTTTTACTGCATCCAATATTCGGAGGAGGAAAAGAGAAAGACAAGTATGTTTATTTAAGCCGCAAGTCATTACAGGGTATGTTTTTATGGGGCCATTAATATATGCCTTGGGTGTGTTGTGTAGCACAAGGCCAAAGGCTGAAGAACTTCAGCTGCCCAAGGCATGTATTACCAGTCTCACAATATACTCAAGATGTACTCTATATCACTGTTGTTTTATTTTTCTTTCACTTTAAATCTTGAAGGCAATTAAGTATAATGAATGTTTTTAATGCTGTCATGAAACTACTTTTTAGTAAGAGGATGAGAGAGAATATGGAGCCAGAATTTTCTCCTGAGCTATTTCTGGAGTGGTTAGTAATCTTTAGGCTTTTTACAGTACCATCGGTTTTCTTTGCTCTTTTTCTTTCCACTCTCAGTTACCACCTTGCAGTCTTACACTGAGATTTCTTATCAATTGGAAAAAAAAAGTATTAGATCAGTCATCTGTGAAGTACCACTGGTAACTGTGAACTGGCTGGGTTTGCAGTTTCCTAATAACTGTAGCTTCAGTATTGGTAGCTTAGGAATTTTCCCTTTACCTCTTTTGTGATACTCCTGTAGTACCCGCTGAGTAGTGCTAACCACTGGAGATAGAAAAGTATTACTAGAATTACCAGATCAGAAAGTTAATCCAGGTTTCAATGACAACCTTTTGCTGGGTTTTTCTTTTCTTGGATAAATTAATCTAGTTATGACACAGCCTCACAAAGAGTTGGTCTTTGGAAACTCATGAGCAGCATGTGCGAAACTGTGAGGTTGAGCAGTGCAGGTGGAGTGGGAGAATATGTGACTTTCTTAAGTCTTTACTGCAGCAGAAGCCCTCGTATTATGACAATATAACCTAAATTGTCTGCAGTGGTGGTTCTCTTGCTTTTGAGTGTGTGCAAATCCAAGTTTTGTTCATTTTAAATTAAAACTCTGGATTTATAACTGAATGAAGTATACAAATAACCCACTGAAAATTTGAATAGTGATCTTTTTTTGAGAGATGAAAAAAGAAGAAAGTGTTTTCTGAAATCAGGAATAGGACATATTGGCTAATTTCCCAGCCAGGTGAATCCTCAACAACTATCGTGTTTTCTGGATGTTATAATCACAGATGCAGCTTGTGTATGTGCATGCATGCCAAGCCATTACTCAGTTTTGCTTGCCTGCTCATGGTGGATTTTGATTTAGTTCACTGCCCTGTTCTTTCAAGTAGTGAAGCAGACCAAGTACCTAGATACTTTTGTTTACATATACCTCTGAAAAGCAGGTTACAGCTGGCTGCAGTCATTTTAGGCATCCTGTTGGTGATGATGTCTTTATTAAGGAAAATCGGGGTACTGTATTAGGTCTTGGCAGACTTTTTAATTGGCAGCGTTACAGTTTGGCGACATACTCTCCTAGACAAAGAAACTAAATTCTAATAGGATCAGATGAAACTAGAGAAAAAGGGCACATTTTTGAAAAAGGAAATTCACTAAAATAAAAGTCTTGTAACTGTTAATTTTGTTAGGTTTATTGTATTTATTCTAGATTTGGACACAAATAGTTGAGAAAATCCTGTTCTAATGCTCTTTAATGTATGTCTCCTCTATGTGATGTGTCACTGTTAGATACTCTGATGTTTCTGCAGCTGTTTCACTACTTCATTGTATTACAGCTTGTTCATGATAATCATAACATCACTTAAATACAAATTACAACTTGCTGTTTCTTGTAGACTGCAAAGTTCCCTTGTATGTAAATTAAGTATGTGTTCCTGACCGTGGGAAATTATTTGTATTTAGGGAAGTATTTTCATAATGATGTCTAGTACATTTCTCTCCAATATATTTTTTGCATTTCTTTGTTCTGCTTGTTATGATATAGTTTCCTGCCAAGCATATTTGCATTACAGCAGTCCCAATTAATAATAATATGAAGAAAAAATTAGGTTAATTAATAATCTCATTTTTCAACTAAATTAGAAATATAATATGGAAATAAATCATTGGGAAAAAAAACCCTTCTTTCAGACACATGAATTAATTTCTGTGCAAAACACAGGTGTCTCAGATTCTTCCTGTTTATGTATGGTGAAACACAAAAACTGCTCTCCAGAGCACTTATTTGAAAAGAAAAAATTCCAGAGCCTGGGAAAATGAAAGAAAGAAAACTGCAGGTTAACTGCTGTATGGATGAAAGCTTCAAAACAAAGCTTCGTGTGTTATGTTTTCATTTTGTGTTCTTCCCTCTTAGATTTTGGTTCTCTTCAGTCTTTGATTGTGCTGGCACCACCCTGCTGTAAAAGTTAAAAACCTCAAGAAATTTATACAGATGTATTTCAAATGGAAGAAGCATATTGATGGGTTTCTGTTGAATGACCACAGTGTGTTCAAGAGCATGAGCATTACAAATTTCTATGGAAGAGCTTGTTCGATTTTCACTTTGACAAAGGTCCTAGGTCTATATTGCTAGTTTTAATTCTCATTTGGTGCCAATTCAATAAGTTTTAGAAGTATAATGATTGAAGAAAAATATATTTGGAAGAAATGTATTAATATCGAATGAACTACAAAACGTAACTGTGAAATGCAAACTTGTCTCAGTTTTGATTTGCAGTTAAATAATGTAACCAGTACCAAAATCAGTCGACACTTAGTAAATTTAAGAAGGCTAAGAATGTGGGTCCTGGCTTGGTTGTAATTTTCAAGAAAAGAATTTTACCAAAATCAATCAACTGTATAATTTGAAGCTGGATAAATAGTTTTATAGTGAGACCAAATTATTATATGATGTCTGAGCCACAACCTCAGTTTCCTCCTTGCATTTCAATTCTTTCATGGTTGCTAACCCATCCCTACCTCGGAATAGAGAAGTATCCAAAATAAGAGGACAATTTCAATAAGGAGAACTTTAGCAATTGCCTATCAACTAGAAACAGCAAGTAGCAAACCTAAGTACATTCTTATTATATACACAGTATGCCTCAGAAGGGTAGTACTTGCTTAAATTTAGAAATACTTTTCTTTTTGTATCTTCTTAAGATGTTTAAACAGACATTCATGAGTAAAGTCAAGGGAGTCTCCTAGTAAATAGAAGGATGGAAAAAAAGGCAGCAGGATGACCATGAGCCAGCAGTGTGCCCTTGTGGCCAAGAAGGCCAATGGCATCCTGGGGTGTATTAGAAGGGGTGTGGTTAGTAGGTCAAGAGAGGTTCTTCTCCCTCTCTACTCTGCCCTGGTGAGGCCACATCTGGAATATTGTGTCCAGTTCTGGGCCCCTTGGTTCAAGAAGAACAGGGAACTGCTGGAGAGAGTCCAGTGTAGAGCCACGAAGATGATTAAGGGGGTGGAACATCTCCCTTATGAGGAGAGGCTGAGGGAGCTGGGTCTCTTTAGCTTAGAGAAGAGGAGATTGAGGGGTGACCTCATTAATGTTTATAAATCTGTAAAGGGCAAGTGTCATGAGGATGGAGCCAGGCTCTTCTCAGTGACATCCCTTGACAGGACAAGGGGCAATGGGTGCAAGCTGGAACACAGGAGGTTCCGCATAAATATGAGGAAAAACTTCTTTACGGTGAGGGTGACTGAACACTGGAACGGGCTGCCCAGAGAGGTTGTGGAGTCTCCTTCTCTGGAGACATTCAAAACCCACCTGGACGCGTTCCTGTGTGATATGATCTAGGCAATCCTGCTCCGGCAGGGGGATTGGACTAGATGATCTTTCGAGGTCCCTTCCAATCCCTAACATTCTGTGATTCTGTGAAATGTTAAGGGTCTTGCAGCTACTTTGGTTCTTGCCATCTCCTGAAATCTTAAGAGCTGCAGATATGGAGCTAAGTGCTGATCCTGTCCTGGTAGAACGCTTCTTGCTGGCGTACGTTTTTCAACAGAATCGAAAGATTAGTCAAAGTTAAAATGGTTTGTTTCATAGGTCTTTGAAAGCTCTGCAAGACCAGTCTTTTCCTGACATAGCTGGCATGAAAGATCAGGCTTATAGCACTTATCTTTGATTGTTACAATTAATGAATTAGTTCATTCTGTCTTGCTGTGTCTTCTTCTAAAGTCTTTGGACAAATCAGGTGTTTGGTCCATCTGGAAATGTTTTAGTTAAATTATCTGTAAGTGAGAATCACAGGGGAGGAATCCAATTTGAGCCCAGAAATTTTAAGTAGCTGTCATTTTCTAAGTCGCAATGGCCAATTTGTGTTTCTCTGCCAAACAGCAGAAAATAAGTCTTGATTCCCACTTCTTAAGAAGTTGACCTGACATGGTGGGGGTCCAGTTTCTTAAGATGTTTGTTATTCGTTCATGGAAAACTCAAATGTCCTGTGAAAAGAACTAAAAGAAAAAACATAGCGCAGCAAAATACACTTGTCACAGACTTGGTTCATCAATAAAATAAAGTCAGATTTCTAATTATCTCTACTTCTCAAGTAATTGAAAGGGGGCAAAAAGGTCTTAATTTTCTCAAGAATTACCATATTACAGCTACGTTTCTACTTTGAAACTGGGCTATAGGTCAGAACGTTTGTGTTCTGAAATGTAAAGCTTGGTGGAGAAAATTAATTTTAAAGCTCATCAAAATTAAGTCTTTTGGTGTTTTATTGCTGTACAGCCACGAAGGCTACTCAGAAATCAGTTCTGGTTTTGAAAGTTTCAGGGTTTCACTATTTGTTTGTCTTCTGATATGGAATGAAATTAAACCATTTAAAATATTTTGCTTGTAGACATGAAGGATATGCGTGAAGGAGCACCATAGATCGTTCAAGTTATGGAAACAGTGTGGTGGCTGTAACATGATGCTCTGCCTAGTCTTCCTTGGCATGTTACCTGATTTAGAAGACATCGGTTTGCCAAAGTATTGAAAGCATAAAGTTGCTAACTAAAATAAAAAACAAGCAATTCCTTTGGCTCATCACATGAAAGTCTGCTCTGAATTTTAAAACTCTTCTTTAATAGCAACAATTATTTATTTAAAAATAAAATATTCGCTATGTACAATCACTTTGAAAAGTGGAAGAGGAGGAATGTCAGTTCAGGACTAGTTTCCAGACTCAAGTCCCAGATTCCTTGCTCTGGTTGCTACTGCTACCCCTGTCTTTACAGGAATGCACAGCATGTATTCTCTATACATTATTCTCCATACAGTACTTGCTGTATGCCCGGTACATACACCTGTGTCACCTTTCTGTACAAGCATGCCATCATTTTAAGCATGTCACAAGTTATAACTTTAAAGCAGTCGAAGAGATCCTAAATAATTGTCAGTGCAGCTATAATCTTGGTTGCTAAGGTGTATTTTAAGTTTCATTCCATAAAATGCAAAATAGAGAGCTGGTTTTATTTATTTTTATTTTTTCAGCCCTGCATCACATTTGCATTTTTCTATCAAACACCCTCATACACTGTCCTGGGAATATTACACTATGTTCCAGTGTAAAGCACATCTTGTTATGAGACTGATTGAGAACAGGATTAGCATGGAGTTCATGTTACAGGTAGGTATTTAAATGATTATGTGGAATATAGACAACTTTTTGTCTTTAGTTTCATTTCTATTCATTGTGGTGTTTAAGAAAGAACAAAACAGGTCCTCACAGGATTCCATTTGTATTTTCAGTTTTAGCAGGATAAAACAACCATAAAATGTAGGTCATTTGTGTTAGGATAAGGTTAGCTATTGTTCTTACATGTAACTTCTAATACTTTTTATATGTTGCATGTTCTTTGTAGTGTTTGCTTTGGGTTATTGTGATTTGTTGTTAACACTGACGACCTGTTTTACTTACCGTAACTGGTGTTGCTGTGAGCTAATCTAATCAAATTATAAATAATGAAAGTAATGGGAATCCAGCTTCTGCTCTCTCCACTGTATAAAATTTTCAGTGCTAGAGGGAGCATAGATCTTTATATTAGAAGAAGCAGTCGAATAGAAGATTGTAATTTTATTCTGAAATACTGAACTTCTGCAGAGTTGTAGTTTTTCTTCCTTACTAAATATGTTTTGTGATTTGCCTTAAAAAAGATAGGGTGCTATAAATAAACAGAGTTAGAAACTGAGTGATACCTTTTCCTATCAGCTTCAGGTTTTTGGATGGCTTTTGGTTTGTTTGGTTGGGTTGGTTTGGTTTGGTTTTGAAGGATAACGTGTATGTGCTTGTGCTAGAGCTATTACAAACAGTTGTCAGGTTGAAAATACAGCAGATGCACATTATTTAAAGCTTTCCTTCCATAAATTTTAATTATTCTTTGCTGCTTTTAAAAAGGAATAGCAAAGCTGAGAACTTGATGACTGTTTTATTTTTAAAAAGCAGATATAGTCAGTGATCTGTTTTACTGTAGATAATTTTTGAAAGCTAATGGTCTTTTAATGGATTTTGTGTATGTATATGTAACTTTGAGGAAGCTGGTTCTTTGAAGAAACTCATGTGGAAAGAACTGATTAAGAAAGCACCCTCTGCATTATAGTTTGGTAAATAAAGGCCACACCTGCTTGCAGTGACTAACCTCACAAATTACATGATTTTGAAGCATAGAGGTGATTAGAACTAGAAAATGGATGCGAGAAATTGTTTCTATATTCCACTTCGAATTCAACTCTTTTTGCATGCTAAGTTGTACCCGTAGCAGTGATAAGCAAAGAAGACATTTTTAGTTTAATTTTGTTACCACTAAACATTTCTCATGTTCAGAAGCTGGAAGTTCAGAGCTTTCTCAACATCGTGGATGGTTTGCCTTAAGTAAAAAAAATTGTTTCTGCAGATCATAATTTCTGATATGGACAAGCAAATAATTTTCTGAAATGTTTTTGTTTTGAAAGACTTTTTTTTGAGGCCAGTTATCAGAGATTGATTTTATTGGCCTTTAGTTGCAATTCAGCTGCAAAGAAACAAAGAGCTTATTTTGTATGTTGAAGTATTTAGACAAAGTAATAACTTTTTATCATTTTAGGTTTTCAACAAGTTGTTGAGTCTGGCCAGCACTGCTTCATCTCAGAAGTTCCAGTCACACATGTGGAGTCAGATGTTGGTTTCCACATCTGGGTTTTTGAAATCTATCTCAAATGTCTCTGGCAAAGACATCCAACCTTTAATAAAACAGTGGGTGTATCCTTTTTATTCTTGGTCTGGGTTGTTAATATGGAGAATGAATTTGTTTTTTTAATTGGCACTATTAAAGGAATGTGAAGAAAGGTATGAAATATCTTTTCTTAAAACAGTTAAGTACATTATTCTTTAAATTAGAAATAGATGTGAGCCGCAGGTTCACACTCCTTTCATAGTCATTTAGAGTATGCTAGCTTTTTTGGGTGTTCTTTACTAGAAGGGATTTCATGATTTTAAGTTTTACTTTGAAAAAAGCACAAGAACTCTGCTGGAATTTAAGGCCAAATTATACTAAAGGGATTCCAGAGGACACTGCCCATAGAAATATGTTGAAGTCTGACATGGAAAATGCTATAGTCTGGTGCATTTTAAGATGTGATTTCCAGTAAATCACCATGAAATAAGTAACCTAAACCACAGATCGATAGTTTAGAATACACTAACATTTAATAGTTTGGTAGCTTGTGTTAATATTACAATTTCAGGTAAAATAAACCTCTGTGTGTTGATTCTTCAAATTTCAGTGATATTAGTCAAGAAATAGGATTTCTTATTTTTGATTGATATGAGGGTAAATTTGAATTTGCTCCATTTAACAGGTTTAATTGGTAGTTTTAATGAATATGACTGCCTGCAGCAAAGCCGTACCTTACTGTTCTAACAGAAAACAAAAGTAGGTATTTATATTTAGATGTTATTTATTTGAGCTGACTTGATAATGCTCATGCATCTCAATATCTAACTAAAAACACTGTATAGTTAATATTTATAGAGTAATATGAGAAGTTAGTATTTTATCTGCATCAAAAGTATTCATAAAGTATAAATACGCATAATTCTAATTTCCATACTTAACTGTGCCAAGCTCTTGAGGAAAACTGGGGTTCTATATGTACATATATTCACACTGCAGCTATACCTAAATGTCAGCATTACTGTCTGAGCTGGGTGAATCTTAATTCAGTCTGTTCTGTAAGCAAGGAAGAATTGTAAGTCTCAGATCTGGGGATTTTTCAGCTTCTCTGGAATTTGGCCCCAAGGCTGATCCTGTTGACTGTAACTTGTGTTTAAGCCTGTGGTTGTAACCCCCTTACCTCGTTTCAAACACTGTTGCACCTGTGATAGTAGATTTTCCACCTTGTAAGACCACAGCAGGTCTTTGTATTGTTTGGGAGGATATCTTATTACTATTAACTAGCACTATCTTATGCTATTAATGAGTGCTGTGTTGATGCTGAGTTTAAACCTTGTGCTGAAGAAACTGCTAAAAATGTCTTAAGCTGTAGCTGATGACAAAGTCACAGATCTTTATGAAGGCAGCCGCCGTGAACAGAACCAGTCTGAGGTATTGAGCCAGATGACCATATTTTGGGAGAAAAGTTAATAATGCATGTATGATAAGAAGCCTCTTTGAATCTGGCAGCTTCTCCCTTAAATATCAGGACATGAAAGAACAGGTTTTCCTTCCCTGCTTTTGTCTTATTTTGTCAGAGCATGCACTTATATTGTTGGGAGCATGCACTAGACTGAAAGACTTCATTCTAGTGTTTTAGTTTTACTAGAAATAAAGTGTAGTAATGACTGTCATACAAGTAATGAATGATGAAGTTACTCACAGGAACCAGCTGACTTGAAGAAACCGTTGCCTGGGATAAAAATGCAGAGTAAGATAATGATCTTACTTAGATCATTAATAATGATCTAAGTAATGATCTTAAAGACTGATACTTTTTATCAGTCATATTGTATACTCTCATGTATATGTGAACTCATATATGAGGAAATGAGGAATATGAGGAAAAACTTCTTTACTTTGAGGATGGCAGAACACTAGAACAGGCTGCCCAGGGAGGTCATGGAGTCTCCTTCTCTGGAGATATTCAGAACCCACCTGGAAGTGACTCTGTGCAACCTGCTCTGGCAGGGGGTTGGACTAGATGATCTCCAGAGGTTCCTTGCAGCCCCAGCCATTCTGTGATTCTGTGATATAGATATACACACACGTGAGCGCTCACAATGACCCAGTTTGAAAAACTGCAATAAGTGTTTTCATTTCCTGATTTTCTTGGGATAGGAAATTCTAGGAATAAAGAGGCATAAAGCAAGTGTAAAGAGTGAAAACATTGAGAAATACGTTTGTTTATAACTACTGCATTGTGCACTAGAATTCCTATACTACTTACTAGGGATCAGAGTGGAGTGGTAAAATTTTATGGCAGCTTTGCATTTAATAGAAAACGGAATGTATTGGAATTGGAAATAAAACAAGACTACACATCTCCTGGGACTCAGAAATATGTGGTAAGGTCAATTTTCCATATTTTACATACACGTACAAGTATGATGTATACAGTAATAAGCATAATTTTAATGTTAATAACAAAGTCTTGTGAACTTGAAGGGTCCTCTTAAAGTGACGGTGCAAGAACTTGATGGATCATTCAATCATACATTGCAGATTGAAGAAAACAGTCTTAAACATGATATACCTTGCCATTCTAAAAGCAGAAGGTAAGAGTTAAAATACAAACTGCAAGTATTTTTAGTGTGGATATATGGAAACATATTGTGCATTGATGATAAATATGTGCTTTTTAAATTTTGTGTTTATATTTTGTTGATCTTGCTGAATACGATTTACCTGTGATGTAAGGGGAGAAAATAGAATTTACTACTGTTTGTGGATGGCAAGAGACCTTACATTTTATATGCAGTTCTTAATTATAAGTAAAGGTCTTAAAATGTATGAAACTTATATAAACAGCTTATTTATATAGAATGAGTTGAACGAAGACTCTAATTAATCAAATTATTCAAAATGCCTTTGAACGGGAAAGACAAATTAGAGGGAAGACAAATGTAGGGCAGAGGAATACTTCAAGTGAAGATATATGAATGAAGTACTCGCATAGTTTTCCTTTTCTGTTAAGAGTGCCAGGGCTGTTTACTAAACCTAATGAGCAAGAGAAGTAACATACTTCCTGAATAGATTCTCTCAGTTTCCTAATGCATTTTAATAACTACTTTGGCCTCTACTTCTCAAAGTTGTATGTTTATGTGTAATTGTAAAAATGGTGGGAGTCAAGTTTAAACCAATGTAAAGTGTTGGTGATTATTATTTGAACAAAACTGATGCACAGCTCGACTTGTGAATATTGCTGAAGAGAGCAGTATTTTTTGGTGGGTGTAATACACAAAGTACTTTTGCAGGCTTAAGCTCCATTTATAAACATATCTTTACTAATATGGAAATTTTTAAAATGCCTACTTTTTTCTAAAAATAGGGGGTGGTGAGACACTGGAACAGGTTGCCCAGAGAAGCTGTGGATGCCCCCTCCCTGGAAGTGTTCAAGGCCAGGTTGGATGGGGCTTTGAGCAACCTGGTGTAGTGGAAGGTGTCCCTGCCCATGGCAGGGGGGTTGGAACTAGATGATCTTTAAGGTCCCTTCCAACCCAAACCATTCTATGATTCTGTTTTCTCTTTTTTTTGATAGAAATAAGAAGAAAAAGATTCCACTGATGAATGGAGAAGAGGTGGACATGGACCTTTCTGCCATGGAGTAAGTTAGCTTGGTGGAGTTTATCAGTGTGAAAGTGAGCCATGTTCCCCGTGTCTGAAGCATGCTATTTTGAAGGATTTGATAGTAATGTTGTACTTCATTATATGACTGGCAAATCTCAAGACTATACCACATTTCTTTGCCTTCTTTGAGACTTTTCTTCTGTAGCTGGGAAAATGCTAGCAAAGTGTAAAATGTGTGGCTTAACTACTATAATCAGTTTTAAAAAAATCTTAGGCATGATAAGGTGATAGAATAAATTACTTGATTCTTTCTGACACATTTCTAATTATACCTTTCAGCTGAGTTTATAGGTAAAATGTAAACAAGAATTTGCTTGAAACAAAGTAAGAGCAATTTTTGTTGGACCTCGATGAAGACCATTTAACTAGCACTAAGCCAGACAAGTTCCTGAAATCTGTGGTTAATTCCAAAAGAATCCTTTTAGATTGAAAATAAGTGACAAAATGCTTCATACTGAAATTCATACTGGCATTAATTTCAGTTGGAACTATTTAGCTCTTTGGAAGAAAATTCTTGCTTAATGTAAATACCTGCTTTACTCTCCTTGAGTTGGAGCTGGTGGTGCTCTCAGAAATACTGAAGGTGTTGGTACCTTGTGCTGGTTGAGGGAAGTAAATAATCTACTCTTGAAAACTGATGGTGCCTCTTTGAAGGATAAATTGCTTGTCACCGTATAAGTGTTGGAGATTCCTGTAAATTCAACATCATCTAAAATATGATGAGAAATAATTTTATAAGGGATATTTTCATTGAGCAAGTAATTATTATCATTTCTGAGTGATAGTTGACATATGAATAAATAGGGTTTTAATTGTATTTGAGAGCAGTTAGCATAAATATTTGTGAGTAGTTCTGATCACTTATGTTCAGGTGGCTATTGCATTACACTGAGCTGAGACCATAATGATCTTCTTAGAACTACCATTGAACTTGTATATGATTATATGCAAGTCACTTATGCTTTGTTTATCTGCTAACCCTCTGATCTGCGATGCTGTCATTCTTTTGTTCAGTTTGGACTCCTCTGCTCTAAGCATACACCATAATGTTCGTTCTTTTCTGTACTTGTAAATTCTGTGTATGCTCTCGTCTTTTCACTATCCTTTCTTTTTAGCTACTATCTTGACAGTAATTCTAGATATTCTACAAATGTATATAGAAATACGCATCATATTCATGATGGTCTTTTCATTATTCCAAACTCTCTCCTAATTCCATATCTGTATTTTGCTGTTACCAGTTTTATGTGGAAAACTGAGTAAGAGAATTTATTATGTAGTTTGTGCTTGTTGCTCCCATAAATGGCTTCTGCAGTCATGGTGCTGTGTGAATACCAAAGTATAAAGTGCTTCTTTGGGTGGAATACAACTGAGTAATTTTATCTGTAGGACTAAAACTTTAATCCTGTCTGTTGATACTTTCACTTTTATTGTCATTTGGCTTGACTGTTCTGTGCATTTTGTGGTTACCCTTGTCAGCTTTCAACATCATAGCATGTGTGTGTTTGTAAAGCACTTTCACATCTATTGATGAAAAATAGTATATAAGAAGCTGGATGTTTACCACCAGATTTTCTTTGTTGGTTTTTTTTTTTTTTTTTGGTAGTCAAACTGTAGAAGGTGATAAAGTGCTGCTCACCTATGAAAGTTATGGTGTCTGAGGAAGTAGAATTAAGTATATTGAGATTATTCAGTAGTTTACCATGAACTCAGGTGTGTAGGTTAAAAATACTAACACACTGTATTCACTTTGACATATTAGAGGTTTGGACAGATTACCCTGGGAGGCTATAGAATTGCCATCGTAGAAGCAGGAGATTGGACCAGGTGACTTTCAAAAGTTCCCTCTAACTTAGATTCTTTTATGGTTCTTTGACTCTAAATACTTTTTAAAATAACTCATAACAAGTTAGAACATCTTTTGAATTTCTGTAGTCTTGAAATGTCGTAAGCTATTAATGTTTTTCGTATCTGTCTTAGTGCTGATTCCCCTTTGCTCTGGATAAGAATAGACCCTGATATGTCAGTACTGAGGAAGGTAGAATTTGAACAATCTGATTTCATGTGGCAGTATCAGCTTCGATATGAGAGAGATGTGGTTGCACAAGAAGAAGCCATTCTGGCATTGGAAAAGTTCCCTACTCCAGCATCACGGCTTGCATTGACTGATATACTAGAACAAGAACAATGTTTCTACCGAGTGAGAATGCTGGCCTGCTTCTGCCTTGCAAAGGTGAGGTTGTGTGGATGGGAGTAAGGGAAGAAATCCACTAGACGTTGTAAACGTTTGAAAGTGGGTCAAAATTCATCACAGTTCTTAAACTGGCTTGATATTTAGCCTCTTAAAAGTGTTTGCCAAGTATTTTTAACATGACTGATTTGAAAGGAAAGCTGTATTATTTTAGTCTGTAAATGGAGACTGCAGAAGGCTTTCATAATTGTCAAAACTGAGATGTCAGACATGAAAACCACAAGGGATTTTTCCAGATTTCATTAAGTGGCAGAAATAAAAGACTTTTGTTTAATCTTTTTCAGAGCCAAAATGTATTTTTTTATTTTACTGGGAAGTTCCTTGGCCTGTCTGTTGAGAACTCTGAAGTGCTGAAATTCATCTGTATGTCTACTGTGAATTCAGATTGCTGCTCAATATTGTTTCAGGTTGAATAGGGGCAAAAAATAAACATCATGTTGGTCTTCAATAAAATATTAAAAACCCAATTAATTGCCTTGAAAAGGGAAGATCTTTTTTGTTTAGGCACAAAATTAGCATTAACAGTGAAAATTAGAGAACCCTGTGAAACAACTGGGTGGAAACACAGAAGAATGAGAGTTTCTGAAAAGGGATGTTATTGACATACTTTTATGGACATAAAGGCATACTTATTGACAATTGTAGAGTTGAGATTATTGGCATATAGCTTGTTTTCTGCTGTGTACCTGTTGAGAATAATTCAGTACCTGTACAGAAATAAATCCCTTGACCATATTTGGAAAATCAAAATCCAAGAAATGTTTGTGACAAAGTATTTTAATAGTATGAAACACTGATATAATACTGCCAGTGTGTGTGCTAGTATTGGTACTGCCAGTAGCTGACTTAAAATATGCATGTTTCATAATAAATTCACTTGGAATATTTAAAAGTGTATATTCCACAGGTAAATATTGAAAAAGCAGTTGTTACAATGTTAAAGGCAATAGTTTTTTCTGTCTTTACTTTGAATTCTCAGGCAGTTGGGCTGCAGATAATCATAACCAAGCTAAGCAAAAAGTATGGCTGTGACATTGAATCAAGGTGAAGGAGAATGGCAGGACAGAGTTGTGATATGTTTAAGTAAGTTACCTAGGAGGAAAGTGTAATATATTCCGTTACTAGTTCCAACATCAGGGTGTTAGTAAGAATCACTTCCTGTTGTCCCTAACTCAGTTTTATTTTCACAGCTTGTAGATACTCAGGATTTGTATTCTTTATTGGAAAAAGGCCAAGTCCCTCACGTTTATTAGGGGGAGGGTTCTTTTTTGTTGATTTGCAACTTCTAGCTGGATTGCGGTTACTATTGTAAAACATTCTTGGTGTACTCGTGTTGATACAGAGAAATGATAGGTGATAATGCAATTACAAAACTGAATTTACTACGCTTTCTAAATGTACAGTATACTTAGTCATAAAACAACACTTCAGTCTCTCAGGCGTAAGTATCCAGGTAACATATTAAATCTTCATTGATAAAGAAGTTAATAAATGTGTGTGTGTGCGCACACACACACGCTTTGCTGAGTAGTTCATCACAAATAACCCTACAGAGAAAGGAAAAAACAATGTCACAATATTAATTCCTTGGAGTATGCAGGCTGATTTTTCCATTCAAATCCATTGCAGTGTTGGTGATGTGCTGTAGGGTTTAAAAAAGCAACAACAGAAACTCCCTGCCCCAAACATTGAGGAGTTTCGTAGATGTGCATGACAGTTAGATCTTAAGCCAGTTTTTTGTGCTATACTGAATTGAAGGATGCAGAAATAGAGTATACCTGCTGCCTTTTAAACAGAAATAATTCAAGACAGGCTACTTGTGTTATGGTGTGGGCAATGTGCAAATGCATTTAATGCAGAGTCTATAGCATATCAGTAGAATAAATAGAAAACTTGGATTCTGTCAGTATTTAAAGAGAAATTCAAATGAGTCAGAACACATATTGAAAAGATGATGATTTAACTACTGTTGATTTAATTTGAAAACACTGTTGCATACCTATAGATTTTGCAAAATAAAATGCTTAAAATAAGCAGAAGTTAAAAAAGATTTTAAAATTTACACCCCAATATTAATGGAATAGTGAATATCTTGTAAGTATAGTAACCTTTGATAATATTTTGGGGGGTTGGGTTTTATTTTACACTGCTACATAAATTTCACATTTGCAGTTTTAAGTTCATCATCATGGTTTCTAAGCAGTCTTTGGGATTAAGCTTCCTCTGCAGGAAGCGTCGTTATGTAGCTTACAGAAAAAGCTATACCTGCATCTTTAGTTCGAAGACTCTATTAGTTTATATCAGTTTATTACAAAGGGAACATCTAGTCTGACCACAGTATTTTCTCTCTCTGACTTTGCTTTGAAGTCTGACTTGGTGGGAAGATGGTTTTCAATAATAAAGGACCCATTTTATGTCAGAGCAATGGTGAAATGCATTGCTACTCATCTTCAGATAGCCTCTTGCTTTTCTTTCTCTTATTGCATACGTAATACCCTTTGAAACAAGCTAAATAATTTGGGAGGAAATAATAAAATTCATTTTCTTCTGTGTGAAACCACATTTTTTCCTCAGTTTGTGGTGGGTCTGTAACAATGGCAACTCCTGCTACGTTGTAGGGTGCATTGGCCCCATTTGCACACACGTACACATACATAGTCTGTCATCAGGCTTAATCCATCATCAGGCATAAGTGTTCTTGCCTGCAGGCTTTCATTGCTCCATACAGCAATGTATGAAACCCAGGATGCTGGGAAGGCACAAAAGCAGGTTTTTTGGCAGTGAAAGCTTAGCTAACATAAGCTAACATTGATGAAAATATGTATCTATTTGAAGGACAGTACATTCTTGGCAGTTATCCTTTTTGATTATGGGAAATGTGTATTTTTCTACAGCCAAGCTAAACTTGCAGTAGTGATGTTAATACGATTTCCCTTCCCCCCTAACTGTACAGATTGCAAATTCCATGGTAAGTACGTGGACAGGACCACCAGCCATGAAGTCACTCTTTACCCGAATGTTTTGTTGTAAGACTTGTCCAAACATTGTGAAGACGAACAACTTCATGAACTTTCAAAGCTACTTTCTGCAAAAGGTAAAATTTCTTTTTTTCACCAAACATTTCAAAAGAAATGTCAAAATACAAAAATGTTCCTACGGTTGACAGCTACAGAAACATGGATAGCACAGTCCTCCTTTACCCCTTCATGAAAATCCAAAATAACTAGTTCTTTCTTATATGGCATCAGTTTGTTCTATCTTAGTCAAAAATGATTTAACAAAATTTTAGCAATTTCTTCTGTGTAGCTGAAGGTAGATTAGCAGTTTCTTCAGAAGAATGGAGTACATATAATAATTACTTGTAAATATTTGTGAGCTTATTCTAAAATAGAATTTATTGCACAGTAACAAAGCCACTAATTTTATCTTTTAAGTAAATTCAGCAGCTGTATTCATTAATGGCAATGATATACTGCAAATAAAATCTCATAAATCTTGTCTTTAATTGGTGGTCTTTTTAGTTCAAGGCACTGCATAATCCTTCTTGCCCTCTCCTTTCTATTAGTTGTCAAAATCATGTGTTGCTGCAGCTTATTTTGATGTTAATGCAGGGTTTTTTACTGGAACCTGTAGTTGTTAGTTGTACCGTGGATAACAAAATGGACGACAGTTGTTTTCTCTCAAGGTTCATTTTATAATTATTGGATGATTGAGTTCTTATTTCACAGATTTTGCATTCCTGATTATGGAGAAAAACCAAATTTTGTTTTCTTACTCTGTCCAAAACTGCTTCATCCTTGTGCCCACCAGTCTCTCTCTTGGACCTTCTTTTGTATTTTTCTGCTGTTTTTGTCATTGTTCATTCTTTCCCACTAAATCTTACACTTTTCTCTCTTTTAATCCCGTGTTCCAAGTTCATAGATCTAGAGTAAGATTCCTGAATCTATGTGAGTGAAGCCTAAGAGAGGTGCTTAGCTCATTCTGAAATAAATACCTAATCAGGCTAATACCTGTCTGGCTAATAATTCTTTAGGCCTCACTGACTGTATTGGATCTTTACCTCTCAATGGTAATGGAAACTTAGACACCATGTTCACAGGGAAACACCCAAATTCAGTGTCTGTCTCAGAATTAGTGCCATCATCATTTTCTGTGTTTCATTATTTTTCATTTGTTATGTTTTTGATAGTGCCTTGACTTGAGAGTCTTTTCTTGGATATACAGTTTTTTCAAATGTCTGCACTATGACTAATTATTGAGCAATAATTACATGGTTTATTTGATCTGAAAATTATATAACATGGTATGACTTTCAGAAAGCATTTAAACACAACTTTTCAGAGATTTGCTATTGTAAAATTGTTAATTGCTCATTTTCAGGATGTAGCTCTTTTCAGGGTGTAACTATCATTTCACTAATATAAGAATGATGTTACTATTAATTTTATTACACAGACTATGCCTGTTGCCATGGCCCTACTGAGAGATGTTCACAACCTCTGTCCTAAGGAGGTTTTAATGTTTATTTTGGATTTGATCAAGTATAACGATAACAGGAAGAATAAGGTAAAGAATGTGTTTACTTTACTTTCTCGCTTTTTTGTTGAAAAAAGTCTTAGTAATATACTGCATGATGTTTTATGCCAGTAATGTAAATATCTGCTAGGAGAATTGATGAAAAGGTGATATACTAAACTAAACAGTAGTTGTTACAGAATGTTCTGTAGCTGACATTTCTGTGGCAGCATTTCTTGGATGTTTCAAAGCTCTTTGTACTTGTTGACTTACTAAGGACCTGCCTGTCTTCATTTGCACAGATACTTTTATTGCTTTACTCTTTTTCATTCAGAAGACCCATGTGTTCTGAGAAAATGTGAATGAGGCTAACGTGTAGCATGCAAAGTTAAGCACTGGTTTGTTGGGGTTTTTTTCACCTTGAGAAGAGTATTTGAAAGAGCAAGGAAAGGAAATAATCTTTTTTTTTTAACGATAGACGAGTCTCTGGGATTCTGGGTTCTGAATGTCAGCTCTAGCTCATGGAACTAGATTGTCTTCATCTACCTAAGTAAAAGCTGAAACCCAGTTTAATATCGTTCATCACTAAATTGAAGCATCTGAGTTGGAAGTGTCATCTAAGTTCCTTCCCACACAGAACCACCTCTGAAGGATGATTAGAGGACCTTTAAGATCCTGAGATGATACAAAATTCCATCTCCCTAGCTACAGAGGAAGTCTAGAACTGCAAGGATCCTAGCATAATCTTCCCAATTAAGTACCCAAAGTTAAGTGGAACAAATCTAGAGCCTCTTAAGCCTCACTTCCTTGTGTGTAGAAACACATAGTGTAACAAGACACTTGTTGCAAGATTACTGAAATAAGAGGATGACAGAGGGTGGAGAGGTAGAGAGTTAGACATGTGAATGCAAGCACCAGTAGTCTCAGAATGTGGTGAGTTGTGCTAACATCTGCCCACCACCAAAGGAGAGATCCCGCCTCACTTTTCCACATGTCCCTTCCATGCATTTAGTTGACATCTTCTGCTGGATCTGACAGCTGCTGGGTTTGTTTAGATTAAATTAACTAATATTAAAATCCGGTACTTTTTTCTGCTTTTTGAATTTTATTTTTATACTTTTTGCTGCTTACTAAATTAACACGACCAACAAATGCAACAGCCAGCACAATGGAAGGGGTGTAACTGTGAGCCCAAGTAAAAGAAGTGAATGAAGAAGCAAGATTTTCCTCACTAAGCAGCAGTGAGCCCATTAGTTCACTTCAGCAGCTTGTGAAGTTGCTGTCTAGATAAACTGTCTGATTATCTGAGGTGCTAAGCACCCATTAGCCTTGGTACTGAATACAGAAACAGACAGGTAGTTTTAGATGTTCACATTTAGAAATAATGGCTTTTATTTTCCATATCTGTGCCTGATTTTTGCATTTTTATAAAACAATGTATTGCTGTTAATAGGCTCATTTTACTATTGATATGCTCTTATTACAGAGTGAAGATTAATGATTGATAGTATGTCTGCTTACTCAATCACTCTCAAATCCAGTTTCAGAACAAATTTATTCCTGTTTTGTTCTCTCGTGCAGTTTCTCACATGGTTTTTATTTTAAGATCTTATTCTCTAACAGTGCTTCAGTATTTCGTAGCTTTTAGAGAATGTATGTTGTTATATTTGCTTGTGTTTAAATGCTGTTTTTATTTAGTTTTCAGACAACTACTACCGTGCTGAGCTGATTGATGCCCTAGCCAACTCTGTAACTCCTGCAGTCAGTGTGAACAACGAAGTTCGAACATTGGATAACTTAAATCCTGATGTTCGACTTATTCTTGAGGAAATTACCCGTTTCCTAAATATGGAGAAGCTTCTTCCCAGTTACAGGCATACCATTACAGTCAGGTGTGGTTTAATAATTGTTGTACACGTGAAGAGAGCAGACACATTAATGCTACTTTTTTAGTTTTTATGTACCCTTCTGTAGTTAGTATTTGAGATTTTAGCTTGATTGTCTTAATCTTAAATGTCAAATTCCTTCCAGTTTTCAAAAGCTGATAGTGCAAGTTTGTCTTGATTGCTTTATTTTTCAACATTAATTTCTATCAGTGTAGACTTTTAATGTCGGGTCTTAGTTGATCGTGCTTATGCCTCTTTAAGAACAGCATTTGTGAAAGTTTTGCAAAAGGTAGCCTTGTAACAATATGTGTAGAGTACACAACATAATCTGAGCTGTGCTTTCTAAGTTAGTACAGTTCTGAAACCAAACAATGGATTTGACACGGTGAGGAATTTTGTTTGTTTCTGCCTAATTCAGAGTTAATGAGAGCTATGTGTTAATGCTGTGAAAGTAACTGTAACATGTTAATTTGGATAATATAATTCTAGGAAAATTGCAGTATTTGGTTTTTGAAGAAAGTAATTTTATTCTTCTTGTCTGGCATTCCAGAAACCTAATGTAAATTTTCCTCTTTCTACCCCGTCTAGCTGTTTGAAAGCTATTCGAGTGCTTCAGAAAAATGGTCATGTCCCAAGTGATCCTGCTCTCTTCAAGTCATATGCAGAATATGGGCACTTCGTAGATGTCCGAATAGCAGCGTTGGAGGCTGTTGTTGATTATACAAAAGGTACTTTTTTCAAGTATTTTGACGCTTTGTAACACTTTTGATATAGTAGAAAAGTGTAATAGTTACCTCATTCGTATTAGGTTGAAATACTGTCCACCAGAAGAGCTTGTATGATGACAGATGTGTTGATAAGAAGCTGAGATTGCTATTAATGCTTTATCCTAGAGAATGCAGAATGCAAGTTTTATGAAGATGCAGTGAACGTTGTTTCTCAGTGTCTTGCAAATTAAATCAGATACCTAAGTTTTGAAATAATGAGTAGACAGCACAATGAGTAGTCGTAAGGGGTTTTGGTAATTTCTTTTAACACTTCATTTTCAGTGATTTTGATTCAGTTGAGTTCAGCCATAATTGCTAGTCAAAGTTCTTGGTTTTGCTTTACCTCCTTGCTAATCTCTTTATTTTGCTTATTGCATGCATTTTATGGTTATAAATTTTGGAAACTTAGATTATATTAATGGTTATTGGTTGATTCTGCTTTGCCATTCCTTATACATAGCTTATGTTTGTGAGATGTTTCCATTCTTTTAATATTGTCTTTATGTCAGTTGACTGTTGCAGGTCCTTTCTTAAATGCCATTTGAAGTTGAAATTCAATCCTGACAGATTTTCTAGAGACAGTTAGAAAGTATAGCTTTAATGATTTGCATTTTATAAAATTAATTTACTAATGCATTGCCCTGTTCATTTATTTGGGTTAGCGTTTCTCTGTTCAGCAGATTTGTGACAGTCCTTGTGTTTGAAGTGTTACCTCTGTCAAAGTGGCCACATCCTTCAGTTCTTCCTCTGTGCGCAGTCTGGTGATTCTGAACTTTTAATTATTCTGCCTCAAATTTCATGTTTTCATTTTCAGGGTAATGGAGAGTTTCCTTTGAATTTCTGCATGAATAATTGTTTTCTCTTTTTTTTTTTTTATGAGGGCTTTATTACTTTGATCTTACTGCTGTCATTCTGTCCAAAGACTTCTCAAAGTAGATAGGCAATGGGAAGTGTTAAGGCAATTGGAGTCTTTGAGTGAATACCTCTGGTGGAATTCAGACGTGCGCTTACAGACTGAAACCAGACTGTCATACAGAAAAACTAGTAACTTCAAGGGAGGCTGTGCACTGAGCGTCACTCTGAGGCTCAGTCCTCAGTCTTGTAATTCACCAGGCATTCTGGATTCATAGCCCACTGCACATGTACCGTTTGGTGACACTGTGAGTGATACCCAGCCAGAATTCAGAACTCTGCTGGTGCTGTGCATCTCTCTGTTAGGCTGCTCATTTTGTTCCTCCCTTCATAGAGTGTTAGTGGAAAGATTTGCTGGAGAATGGAAAGCTTACTCATCAGCCTACTTCCTTTAGAATGATCTCCTCACTAATTCATCCCACCCTTTGGAAAGACAAACTGATAGAAATAATGTTTTCTCATTAAATTTTTGACCTTTTATGGATGGTGTGTATAGTTAATAACTGTCTGGGATAAGAAAGTGTTTGTACTGCAAAGTAGTATAGTACATCTTTAAAACAGCTGATCAAATGGATTGCTGTATAAGCAAGATAGGGTAAGTTGCTCGAAATACTCTACAGGAAGGTACAATTTGAATGGTAAAAAGCAGTAGAAAGATTACTTGAAGAAATCAGTGATTGAGCTGAACATATTTTTTGACTGAGCTCACTGTGAGATCTGGAAAAGATGGATTAGAATTTTACTGTACCTAACTGCCTTGCCCACGACTTTTTCTCTGATGCAGAGGTAGCAGATGCAAATATCTGTCTGCTATAAAGTCACTACAATTCACAACCCAGCCTACCATCTAACTGGTTATTAGTATCATTAGTATATTAGGCTTGCCAAGCTGGTGAAGAGGGCTTTAAACTAGAGTTGCTGGGGGAGGGGAAGCTCAGTCCATCCCAATTCAGCCAGTCTGATGCCAGGGCCAGAAACAGGTGCCCAGAGACTGGAGATGGATGGCAGGTCAGCAGGAGAGCACCGGAAGAGCAGTGGAAAGGAATTTCAGGCAGTAAGTCACCTTCGTCGGGGGTCCAACTGAAATGCCTCTGTGCAAATGCACGGAGCATGGGGAACAAACAAGAGGAACTAGAGACATGCGCATACCTGCAAGGCTACGACCTTATTGGCATCACAGAGACGTGGTGGGGTGGCTCTGATGACTGGAGCGTTGGAATGGATGGTTACAGGCTTTTTAGGAAGGACGGGCAGGAGAGACGAGGAGGGGGTGTTGCGCTCTATGTCAGTGACCAGTTCGAGTGCATGGAGCTCTGCCTGGGGATGCAGGAGGAGCTGACGGACATCTTATGGGTCAGGATTAAAGGGAGGGCAGGGACGGGTGATGTTATAGTGCGCGTCTGCTACAGGCCACCTGACCAGGAAGACCAAGCGGATAAGGCCCTCTACAGACAGATAGATGTAGCCTCACATTCACAGGCCCTGGCCCTCATGGAGGACTTCAACCACCCCGATATCTTTTGGAAGGACAACACAGCTGGGCACAAGCAAGCCAGGAGGTTCCTGGAATGCATGGATGACAACTTCCTTGTCCAAGTGATAGAGGAGCTGACGAGGAGAGGTGCCATGCTGGACCTTGTTCTCACCAAAAAGGAGGGGCTGGTGGGGGATGTGAAGCTCAAGGGCATCCTTGGCTGCAGTGACCATGAAATGGTGGAGTTCAAGATCCATAGGGAAGCAAGGAGGGCGTGCAGCCAGCTCACCACCCTGGACTTCAGGAGAGCAGACTTTGGCCTCTTCAGGGACCTGCTTGGGAGAGTCCCTTGGAATAAAGCCCTGGAGGGAAGAGGGGCCCAAGAAAGCTGTTTAGTATTCAAGGATGACCTCCTCCAGGCTCAGGAGCAATGCATCCCGACAAAGAGGAAGGCAGGCAAAAACGTCAGGAGGCCTGCATGGATGAACAAGGAGCTCCTGGATAAACTAAGGCACAAGTAGGAAGCCTAAAGAGGGTGGAAGCAAGGGCAGGTAGCATGGGAGGAATACAGGGAAATTGTCTGAGCAGCCAGGGACCTGGTTAGGAAAGCTAAAGCCCTGATAGAATTAAATCTGGCCAGGGATGTCAAGGACAACAAGAAATGCTTCTATAGGTATGTCAGTGATGAAGGGAAGACTAGGGAAAACGTGCGCCCTCTCCGGAAGTAAATGGGAGACCTGGTTACCCGGGATATGGAGAAAGCTGAGGTACTCAATGACTTTTTTGCCTCAGTCTTCAGGGGCAAGTGCTCTAGCCTCACCACCCAGTGTGGTCAACATGCTGGAGGGAAGGGATGCCATCCAGAGGGATCTTGAGAGGCTTGAGAGCTGGGCCTGTGCGAACCACATGAAGTTCAACAAGGCCAAGTGCAAGGTCCTGCATGTGGGTTGGGGCAATCCCAAGCACAGATACAGGCTGGGCAGAGAAGAGATTGAGAGCAGCCCTGAGGAGAACGACTTGGGGGTGATGGTGGATGAGAAGCTCAACATGAGCCGGCAATGTGCGCTTGCAGCCCAGAAGGCCAACTGTACCCTGGGCTGCATCAAAAGCAGCATGGCCAGCAGGTCGAGGGAGGTGATTCTGCCCCTCTACTCTGCTCTCGTGTGACCCCACCTGGAGAACTGCATCCAGCTCTGGGGGCCCCAACATAAGGACATGGAGCTGTTGGAACGAGTCCAGAGGAGGGCCATGGATATAATGAGAGGGCTGGAGCACCTCTCCTATGAAGACAGGCTGAGAGAGTTGGGGCTGTTCAGCCTGGAGAAGAGAAGGCTCCGAGGAGACTTTCTAGCAGCCTTCCAGTATCTGAAGGGGCCTACAGGAAAGCGGGAGAGGGGCTTTTTACAAGGGCAAGCAGTGATAGAACGAGGCGGAACGATTTTAAACTGAGAGTAGATTTAGATTAGATATTAGGAAGAAATTCTTGACTGTGAGGGTGGTGAGACACTAGACCAGGTTGCCCACAGATGTTGTGGCTGCTCCCTCCCTGTCAGTGTTCAAGGCCAGGTTGGATGGGGCTTTGAGCAACCTGGTCTAGTGGAAGGTGTCCCTGCCCATGGCAGGGGAGTTGGAACTAAATGATCTTTAAGGTCCCTTCCAACCCAAACCATTTTGTGATTCTATGATCATTTCTCAAATTCACCTTTCAAGCACTGAACACATTAGCTTCTGCTTCTGCTGTAAGACTAATACGTTTTTGGTGGAGGGGTAAATCTAGAAGCTCAGTGCGCTGACTTCTTCAGCTACCAATATAGACGTTAGCAGTGCTTGTCTCGCAGAGCCCTAAACCTGGCTTTGGAAGGAGAAAGGATTGGCCATCTGTTGCCAAGAGGTCTAATTCTCCTTATTCCCGGTTACCTGGTTTCCAGTTCATACTGGATGTAAACCAGCAGCTATCAAATGCCTGTTGCTTGTGCCAAAGCTGGCTTTTTAACAGTTCTTGTAAAGGAAGCTGACAGATTTTGTAATTTCCATAAAAAGGAAAGTCTGTGTTTTCTGGGGCAGTGTGGAACTCCCATGTTTTTCTATCAACTCTCAGGGTGGGAATAGCACTGCCTTTTTTTAAGTTACTTTAAAAGAAGTAATTTCTTCGTGGAACTGAGTAAGTTGTTTTCTTTGCTGTTAATAGTAAGGCTTTTTTTGAGACACAGTAACTCTGTAAAATGCTTGAGGCAGCATATAAGGACTTGGACAGTTGATCTAAACTGGCTTGAAGGGAACAGAGTTTATTAAGTTTTTAAAGTTAGCTTCTGATAGTTATATGACTGTTAGTAGATATATGTATACAACAAAGCAGTTGCATATTTTATAAGAGGTAACAGCAAACCATTCTGAATAAATATCCACGATTATCTAATCTCATGAATGTTAAAGTTTAGGGTCTCAGAGGTGCTCTGCTATAGTTGAGAACTGATATAGCATCTCTTGTAACTTGAAAATATCTCAAGAGGATTTTTACTTCAGAAAGCAATCACTTGTTTTTACGTCTACCAGAAGTATGAAAATCTACACATCTTTCTTTTCCCACAGCCTTCTCCTAGACAAACTGACAAGATACAGATAGGAGGGGTGGTCTGTGAGGTGGGTAGGAAATTGGCTCATGGGACACACTTGGAGGATGGCAATCAGTAGTTTTTGCTCAGGATGGCAGCCTGTCACAAGTAGGGTCCCCCAGGGAACGTCTTCATAAGTGATCTGTACAACAACATTGAAAGCAGCCTCACCAAGTTTGCTGATGACGCTAAACTGGATGGTGAGGTAGACATGTCAGAAGGGAGAGCCATCTTACAGAGTGACCTGGACAGGGTGGAAGAGTGGTCAAGCAAAAACTGTATGAAGTTCAACAAAGGCAAGTGCAAGGTCCTGCACCTGGGACAACATAACCAAGAGGCCAGTACAGGCTAGGATCTGTGTGGCTGGGGAGCAGCGTCGCTGAAAGGGAACCTGGGGGTCCTGGTGGACAACAAGCAGAACGTGAGTCAGCAGTGAGCTCCTGCAGCAACGATGGCAAATCGGATCCTGGGCTGCATCTGCAGGGGTATTGCTAGCAGAGATAGAGACATGATCATCTCACTCTACTTAGTGCTTGTCAGGCCACACCTGGAGTACTTGTCAGGCCACACCTGGAGTACTGTGTCTAGTTCTGGTCCCCACAATTCAAGAAAGACATGGGCAGACTGGAGAGAGTCCAAAGGAGGGCCACGAAGATGATCAGAGGGCTGGAGAACCTGTCCTGTGAGGGAAGACTGAAGGAGTTAGATCTTTTCTACCTGGAGAAGAGAAGGCTCGGGAGGACCTCATCACAGTACTCCAGTACTTAAAGGGTGGCTACAAAGAGGGTGAAGTCTTTCTCTTCACAAGGAGACAGGTGGAGAGGATAAGAGGCAACAGGTACAAGTTGCACCAGGAGAGATTTCATCTTGATATAAGAAAGAAATTTTTTACAGTGGCAACAATCAGTCAGTGGAACAGCCTCCCCAGGGACATGGTGGAGTCCCCTTCGCTGGAGGTTTTCAAGATGCAATTAGACAGGGTGCTAGATAATCTCATCTAGGCTCCCTTTCCCATGAAAGGTTGGACCAGATGATCTTCTGAGGTCCCTTGCAAACTGGGCTGTTCTATGATTCTATGATTCATCTGGCCAGTAAGACTTGTTCTGCCTAAGGTCAGGTTTAATTTGTCATTGCTCCCCAGAGTGTTTCGTAGTTGCTGTATAAATGTGAAGAGCAGGTTAAATGCATTAGTAGCAAAGCTTTGGAAGTCTAGCAGGCCTAGTTTACACTAGAAGGCAAATAGCAGGGAAAACTTACTTTATTTCAAGCACAAATGAGTTTAAGAAGCCAAAAAGACTTTTTTTTTTACCACAAAAGTATGATGTTTCTTGGTTCTGTTATACAATACTATCAGCCTAAAGGATTTATCTCCTAGACTTACTGTCTAATCAAAAACCATTTTAAAATCCCTTTTGTTAGCAGTCAAAATAATTGTATCTTGCTTATGATTGTGACTTAATGTCTTCGCCATGTTGTGAGTCTTTGCTGCGTGGTTATACAATATTATTTTTCTTCCACGCAAAACAACTTTTGTATGCAGAGTTCTAGCTGCCTTCTATCCTGGGCAAGGGAGCTGCCAGGAAAAGCAGCTGTGCATGGAGTTGTGCACAGGCAGTCACTAATCCCTTAAAAGTACGTCCTAGGCATAGCTTTTAAAAGGTTTCTCCTATTTTTAAGGCAAATCTGAGATGGCAGTTCTGGTGTGTATGGATACAAATGCTCTGACATCATCCAGAACTGTGTAGCCGTGGTCTAAATGGTACAGAATGTGAACTAATACATTCTGCCTCTAAACAGGGCTTATCAGCCCAGTTCAGTTCCTCACAAGTATAACCAGTTCTGTTCTGGTTGGATTGTAGTTAAGAGCACAGCTGACTTGTAAGTGGCCTGCAAAAGACTATTCAGCCATTTTCTAAGCAATAGATTAATGTAGTTTTTAATTTCTTGGCTGCCTCCTCCCAACCCAGGAAGAGATACTATGCTCTAGTCCAAGGTATTTAAAGAACTTCTAATAGAACTGAAGTGCTGATTGTCCTAGTGTAATTTAAATGATTTCCACTCCCTTTAAAAGCAACTTATCCTAGTGAAATAACAAGGGAATAATAGGCATTAGAATTGATTGGACTAAAAAGATAATCTTTAAAAATTGTTGACTGAAAACTGATGGAGGTCAGGAAGCAAAGTTGAACTGAGGTATTTAGAACCGAAAATACAGTAGGCTTGGGGAAGAAAGAAATACATTGCTAGGACCACAAAATGGAAAGCGACAGAAATGGTTTTGGAGCTATCTATACAGGAATGATTAATACACCCCAAATTCTGAAGTAAAGCAAAGCCTAAGCACGCTCTTCATTGTTTTGAAGAAATGAGAAGAGAATAATGCTGTAAAATCTTACAATTATGCACCTTGGGAAAAGATTACATAAAAATTCTTTCATTTTTTGTGTAAACGATGATGATATCCTGTGTTGTTTCCTGTTTTGCAGTGGTGCTCTGACAATCAAAGGAATTTTGTAATGTTATTTAAATTCTAAACTAACAAGATTATTTTGTTTCCAACGATGTCAGGCAGCAATTTTCTAGAAGCATGTCCTGATAAGTTTCAAAATACTTTTTAATTGCAAAGTATACTGATTTAAAAAACTAAGGAAGGCTACTGAGAGGAGTATGATTGCAGTTTTGTGTAAGCCCTGTAGTTTTCCTCTTTCTATCCTATTTATAGATAATAATCTGTCACAGATTCCTGTGTATGACAATTGTATATTCTCTGTTCCCTATAGAAAATATTACACTTCTGATTGTTGAAAGGATATTTGAATACGTTCACTTTAGGAAGCACACAATATCAAGATGATGGTTTACTCTGTGATCTTCCCAATCAATGCTCACAAGTGACAGAGTTACCTGCTAATAGTCAAAATGGTGGTTATTGAACAATTGAGGCATGAAGGAGTTTCGTGCACGTTTTTATTTCAGTGTAAAGTAAACCACCTTTTACTTTGAATTTGCACTATGATTAATGAAAGTCCTCTTTAGTTGCAGTGATTCAAGCTCTTTGTGTGATAACTCAGGAACTTGTGATTTTCTTGGTGAAAATCCTTCCAGTTTATGTATATTTATAGGCATTTTATTATATTTTTCTTTGCAGTTGATAGGAGCTATGAAGAACTACAATGGCTGCTTACTATGGTTCAGAATGATCCTGTACCTTACATAAGGTGAGTTAACAAAATGCTGGAACTACTAAGTAAATTCTTGGCCCGGAGTTGCTAGAATCACAAAACTGTCTTTCCTTCTTATTATTTTATATAAATTGAAACATGTTTTGATGCTTCAACAGTTCACATCTCAACAATTTATATACTCTGTTCTTATTCTCCATTATATTATTTTTGTCTTTAATGTTCTACCCCTGTGGTGGAAGTCTGACGTTAGAGGTTGTTTCCTGATCATAAATAAAGTATATAAATCTGATGTTGCATATGGCAGAAAGACTTTTTGATACTTAGAAAAGACAAAGGTTGAGACACAATATTTTGCACACAATGTTTTGCCAGCAAGGAGTGTAAAGCAATTGTTAGACTGTAGATGGGGTAAAAGGATAACGTGAAAATATGGTGTAATTTCTATTGCCTTTTTCAATTTTGTTTTCACCAATTGGATATTTTAGCACATTCGTTATAAAATTTTGAACACTGAGATTCATAATGATTGGTTTTCCCCAACACTTTCTTCTTATGGCCATCATTAAAATACTGAGTTTCAAAGATTAATAATATTACTTTTATTCTCTCTCTATAGGTAATTTCTTACAAAGATCATAGCTGCAAGATTTTTCTCTGTTTTATTTCTGTGGTTCTTGTTAATGAAAGTAGATGCAGTTAGACTCACTAGAGGAAGTTTAGCTTCAGTCTGGAAAGGAGATTTAGTTTGATTTGTATCTTTTTAAAGAGGAGTTTAAATTTTGAATTGAGTGCTATATGTAAGCGTCTTCTAAAAGAAAAGAAAAAAAATATCTAAAAGAGTTTTCTTGTCCCAAATGTGTAAGACAGCAAGGGGAAAGCTGGCTGTACAGGAAATATAGTTAAAATACTAAGTAACGGAACAAATAATTATTCTCATTCATAAAATGTTTTCAAGGCCAAATTTAAAGAAAGAAAGTGGGGAAAAATGTATCTACTTTAAGCTCAGTGTGTAAATATTGTAAGCAAACACAGTAACTGCAGAATTTTTATACAGCAGTGTAACTTAAAAGGTGACTGCGTTCCTTTTCAGAAAAATGTGCAAGTCACTGGTTTTGGTCCTGCCATTTTGTATGAGTCATAAAAGTTTGAAATTATTTAAAAATTCTTTTGTGTCAGTATGTAGGGAATTTATTTGCCAGTGGTGCTCCTTCTTTGTAATTGTCAAGTCAGTGTGCAAATAAGATTGTTACTAAACAGAAGAGCATAATGTAGCCCGCAGTTTTGTACCGAACTGTTAAAATGATGTCTAATAACATCCTGCTGCTTTGCACCTTACTTTTTATCTTTAAGTTATATTGCTGATGGTAAATCTGTGTCCATGCATATTGTGGATGGAAGGAAAAGCTAAAAGCATAAAACGTTGGTTAAAAGTTTGGAAGAAATCCTGTATTTGAATAAGTTTGTAAGAATATTGCAAACTGAACAGACTGTATTCTTAGTGTATTCATTTGGATTTAATAAAGGTGTTTTTTTATTTCTTTTTCAGGCATAAGATTCTGGATATGCTGACTAAGAATCCACCTTTTACCAAGAACATGGAGTCACCTTTATGTAATGAAGCATTGGTAGATCAACTTTGGAAACTGATGAATTCAGGTTGGGGTTTTTTTTGGTTGGTTTTTTTTTTTTTTATTGTAAGGTTTTTTGAAATAAGTGTTAAAGACTTGCTTCAGAATATGCCAAGAGCTCTTTTAGTTTCGATAGTTAGAAATTGAAAATTCAGTCTCAGAAGTGCCATGATATGTACATGCCTCCAGAACTTTCTCAGTGATACAGGAAAAAACCTTGGTTTTCTTTTGTCTACTACTGTAGTGTTCTTTGATGTACTTTGGCATAGAATGATTCTTTGACCCAGACGTTCAAAGCAAATGCTTCCTCAAATTGATGGTGTCTGCGTAACCTTTTTCTTTATAGTTCGCTTTAGATTAGATAGTCTCTCTTTGTCCTCTTTTACTAAACTCTGAGAGAATATGAGAGGATAACATTTGTATAGATAATTTAAATGAGATTTTTAGAAGTCTTATAAACCTAAGACTCAATTTGCCACGTGTGATTAGGAAAGATCCTAATGAGAGAAGGGCTTGCATCTTTGCTATTGACCTGTTTTTCATTACTGAAGCAGTTTTATCCAGACCTGACAAACTGCCCTTTAACATCTGGCACATTACTACATAGATTACATATAAACATTTATATAGCTTTTTAGGTCATTGAAGGCTGTCTGTTCTCTGTGTATCATTATTTTTAGTGTTTAAAAGTTTAGAGCTACACTCTAGGGGTTTAAGTGAGGAGACTTAGTAGTTCAGTTTTGTAGGATTTGCCAAGTGTCAAGCACAAAAAATAAGCAATTTTGATGTTCTCATCAGAGAGTTTGTTTTTCCTTTTTCTTGAGAGAAGTGTGTGCACAGTGTTACTTACAACCATTACCTTTTTTTGCAAGTAACAAATAGGGTATACATTCTTATTATGATTCATGGAGCTCCAAGTACTTAAAATTCTATTCATCAAGATGACATAATGTTTCAATTTATTTTCTGTAAGGGATAACTATCATTCCAGGGTGCCTTGAAAAAATGTTTGTTAATGTGAGACAAGTTAGTAACCAGGTTTAAAGCTGCATGATTCTAGAATCATGAGTTGCTTTCATTTAACATAAGCACATGCAATAGAAAACAGACTCTTATTGATATATGTAATCTTTTTTTTTCTTATGTCTTAGTCTGCATTAAATTGATAATGCTCCCAAGTTCCAAAGATTGCGGAGAAATTCAGCAACCAGTTGTATTTAAGCTTAGCTGTTCCACTGGAAAAGGAGAGAGATACTGCATGGGAATTCGTCATATCATTTTAAGATGTACTAGTTTAAGAATTCGAGTAAATTATTTATTGTTAAAACATTAGAATAGTTTTGAAATTAATATTTGTGAATGTATCATTCTCTGGAGAGTATTCTAATGTTAGAAATGTTCAGATTAATATTCATATCACTTTCTCCTTACCCAGCTGTTCATGAAACTCGTCAGTTACTTGTAACTGGGTAAGTGTATGTGCAGCTAAGCTTACTCAAAACACTATTTAGCCCCATGAAACTTAGTATTTACAGGGACAGACCTTGTAATTTTATTTTGTGCTAAGTCTTGCACAGCCACATTAACATGGCAGTTGGCACATCTGTGTCTTGTTTACCAGATATAGTTCTATTCCTGCTGTGGAACAATATGTTCAATAAACTTGCAATCAGCAAGAGCTGGGCTGAGTTAACACCAGAGTTACTGTATTTGCAGTGTTGCACCAGATGTTAGATGTCTTTCTGTTGTGATTGGTGCCAAATGTGCTTTGACCATTTGTGTATGAACATATAAAAGCAGTACACAGTTTGCAGTGAAAAATAAAATCGATGGAGCGTTCCTTTGTGCAATAAGAATACATATCTCCAGTATGAATACAAATTAAAGTACTGAGTATCCAGTGAAGTGCATGACATAGTAGTGACATCACAAAGCATGTTTATGGATCGCTGGTTTGTGTTCTCTATCAGTGTGGTTTCCAGAGGGTACAGATATCATTCATGCCTAAGGCTCCGACTACATTTCATGGAATACATAGGCAAGTGTGACCAAATCCACTGATACAGGAATCCAGTTCGGTAACAAAATGTTCTATTTAATTGTCCAATCATAAAACTTAAAGTGAAACTTTAAAAATAAAAGCATAAGGGAGTGATTATTTCGCTTTTATTTTTCATTATGTTGTTATAGCACTTAGTTTCCCAGTCTTGTTCTACTAAACGTGTCCAGTTTACAACCCAAACAACTTAAAGCCTTCCTTTCAAATAGGATGTGGCAGATGAGTTTGAGTCAATAAGAGGCAGCAATAATGAGGGAAGTGTATCTTAAGCACAGAAAATGTCATGCTCTGGTGGATCCAGATCATTTAAACTGTGTTATTTGTGGAAGAGGAGTAGATTATATCTCTGTGTTAACAATAATCTCTTTTGGATTTTAGGTACTTCACATGACTGGAGATTACGATGTGGTGCTGTGGACCTCTATTTTACACTTTTTGGCCTCAGCAGACCTTCTTGTTTACCATTACCAGAGCTTGGACTTGTTCTTAATCTGAAAGAAAAGAAGGCTGTACTTAATCCAACGATTATCCCTGAATCAGTTGCAAGTAATCAGGAACCTGTGAATACTACTAACAATCACGGACAGTTAGTAGGATTTCAGAACACCGTAAGCACAAGCCATCTGCATACATCCCATTCAGCTGGCTCTGAGTCCTTGCCTTGGTTGCTGATTTAATTTTGTATTGTGTTCAAGCTTCTTATGCTTTACCTAAGCTACCTTTATGCCTTGTTACTCTTTATTCCTTCCACTTGAAAAGCTGGCATATACCATAACTTTTTTGACTTTTTAAACTGTTTTGCATAGAGTGTGCAAGCTTTTTACTTGTTGTTTCTAGTCTCATCATTTCTGTTCTTTATAAAACTTTACTTTTTGTATATTGCTTATGAGATGTGAAGTGATTCACAGAAATGTTTGATGCTGTGATGAAAACTTTTTTTTATTAGACTAAGAATATTGCTTATAGGCAAGTTATTCAATTTTCCAAAACAAAACCTTTTATCAGTAAATTTATTACATCTTAAAATACATAGATATATCTCTTTTTAAACCACTTTGAGATGTGAAAGTTGAAACATTAACACATCTTCACTGAACACTTGAATCTGACTGCTTAGCACTGCGCTCTGAAGGATTTGTTGCAACTTCTGAAAAATCGCATACGTTAAGTTCGATATTTTTCTGGCTTCGGAGGCTTCAGTCCTAACACATAATCCATTGTGCAGTTAGAAAATGGATCTTACAAGCTATTTACGTCATACTTTTCTTAAGAATAACTGCTGCTGCTGCAAGGCTCAGTCTTTTAGTTGGACAAATTTAATTATGAGGGGAAAAACTCAACAAACATGGAAATAATGAATAATTTTCTTAACAGTTTCAAAAACTATATTTGATTGAAACTGCTTAGGAGTAAATCCTGAAAGAGAATGTGAATATGTGGTTAGCATGTTTGAAACTGTATCCACCCTTTTGAATGGAAAGGTTTACTGTTACTTTATCAATCCCATAGTTAATTTCTAAAACATTTTTATTCAGAAGTATACTGAGAGTGCAAATTATCACAGTACCTTGCAGGCTATTTACAGTAGGGGGAGAAAATTATGATGGAGTCAAATATCATTAGAGCTGTCCTACATATTTACAGAACATGTAATAAGTCCTAATTTGCTGCGCACAGACACTAGAATTAAATAGCAGGAGGCATTCTGTGGGTAGATTTTTAGGCTGCAGTTCCATGAACATCCAAACTTTTTTAGCAACCAGACTATTTTAATCAAAAAATTTCTTCTTAACTCTTCTTTTTCCTATACTGTCCTCTCCCTTGTGCTAGCACAGTTGTTGTTGCTGCATAGTGAGCTGGATCAGGGGAGGATCTGGTTGAAAAATCCCTTTTTTGATGAACAAGTATTTCCTGCTGGGTCAGCTTCCTGGTCCAGTTCATCATGTAGTTACACAAATGCTTGTGCCCAGGACAGAAGTGCATGAGGAAGGGGAAGAGGCTGCTTCTTTTAGCAGTGGTACTGGCTTACACTAGTCTGAAAATACAGCATTAGTATAAGCCTCAATTCACATTTCATCCCTCATATCTTCTCCTATGCCTCATCTCCATTTTCCTACCCCTTACTTTGTTAAGGTTACCATTTTCATTGTAACTCCCCCAAAATTCAGGGAACTGATTTTCCTTGTAAAAAACCCAAACCAATATTGTAAAACAAAGGCTGCCTCTCACATCAGCAAGGTTTATCCAAAAGTGTTTCACAACAGCAGGGTGTTGGGTTAAATAATAAGGATCAAAAAAGGGAAATATGTATTTGAGGGGAAAAAAGAATAGGTGATAAAATACATCACATTAACTAGATTTTTTTAAAGCAGACTATATTCTGAGAGCATAAACACATTAAAATCAGTACTGATAGACTTTTGACACTGAATTTGCTGAGGACAGTGAAAGCTACCCACTTCATAAAATTGAATTTGAATTTTTCAGGGCAAGAGTTTGTGGGGCTGGAGTGCCGTTTGTAGGATAGAGGAAGAGCAGTTCAGTGGAGCAGCATATGATCTTGAGAGTCCATGATATGGCTTTTATCAAGTTTTTAGTGGGCTTTTAATTATGTTTGCTCCTGTGGGTACTGTATTTTTCCTTATATATTTTGTGTATTGGACTTGTTGGAACACCTATCTCCTGTTTTAATGACTATCTGTGTAGCGTAGTAGAGTCTCCTGCTATTTTTATATTCCTTTGACCCTGTTTTTTTTGTAATTTAAGCAGTAATTTACAAAACAGTTTAACTCTTTTTAGTAAATGTTATTGTGAAACCAAAAAAAAACCACCCCAAGTTACAAGTGCTCGTTATGATTTGTATTCAACAAAGTAAGCATTAGCTTTTAAGGCTAACTGAAAGAAGATTTACCTAAATCCCATGTGTAGATCAGAGGCTATCACAGTTTTTCGACTGAGATTTGGACTGAGGAGAGTCTGCGAGGCACAGATTTATAGAAAGGCTATTCAGAGGCAGCGAATGTTGTTGCACACCAACAGTACCATGATTGTGAGAAGGGACAGAAAAGATGCCAATGCTAGATATGCAGAGGGAGCAGGGACAGAAGAGAAACTATGTTTGTAGGAGAGATTGGCACAAATCCGTACAGGGTTTTAGAAAATACTTTTTGCCAGAACTACAGAGAAAATGTTGTTCAAATCACCCACTTTACTCAGAAGTGTTTTCAGCTATCAGGTCTCTTTTAGGCTGAAACATGGCTCTTGCTGTCTTCTAATTTTGATCTTTTAATGCTGCTTCAGGAGGATGATCATCTTATTAAGGAAACAGCATCCAGCATTTCTGGTCATCAGCAGGGGGTGAAGAGGAAGGCTGATATGCCACTCGGGTCTCCATTGGAGCCAGGGCAAATACTAGAGAAGAATGAAGACAGTAAAGTCAAACTCAAAATCAGAGTAAGAAATGGAAATTCAACTTGCACAGTATGTAGGGTATTCAGAATAACAGCAGTGGCTTCTGCTGACTTCCCTTAAAGCTGTGTTCAAACAAAAGACGTGTTGTGTGTATGTGAACAGTAGTTGTTACGCTTACTTTGGCAAAATCATTTCCCATCAGATTCTTTATTGGCTGGCAAGAACTAAAGTTGACAGTTAATGCTCTTGTTCACACAGCTTCATGGTAAATGAGAAAGAAGAAAAGACACTGACCCTTTTTAATTTTATTGAATTTTTATTCCTTTGCAGTGGTAGATATCACTTCCTTTCCCTCTCACCCCCAGTTTACCTCAAAAATAAAATATTTTAAGTTCTATTTAGTGATATTCCTATGAATTATTAGCATCTGCTTATTTTTTTCCTGATATCTTAGTTCTCAAACTCTCAAGAAGAGGAGGAAATTGATATGGACACAGTTCATGACAGTCAAGCCTTTATTTACCATCATTTGAATATGTTGGAGAGACCGTCCACACCAGGTACGAGTACACTTATTGGCAAAATGATAGTATGAATTTTTCAACTGTTTCAGTTGTGGGGGTTTTTTTGCTACTGCTTATTCCCATACATACAGTGCTTGTAAGTGTTAAATGTTCACTGAATTCAAGGAAGTATGTAAAGGGTGCATAAGAACATTTCTTTAGCTTCCAGTATATTTATAGAGAACTGTGGACATGTGTATTTTCGTACATATCTAAGTAAAGCAAGTATGTATCGTGCTTGTAAAGTCAAAAGCTAAGGAATGAATAAACTAATATAAAGCTGAAGTAGAACCCCATAAGGAGTTAGGTAAAATTTATTTTGCCGTAGTTGTCATTTAAAAAATAGTAATTTTGAAGATTAACTTTAAAAAAAATAGCAAGACTATTCAGGTAAAAAAAAATCTCTAATCTTAATGATTTATAACTTAACATCAGTAATTAAAAAACATGCAAGCCTCAAAGATCCTTAGAAGAGCTTTTCAAAGGTGAAAAGATTGCATCTATGAGTAAAATGGTTTCATTTCAAGCACTTTACTACTTCGCGTAGTATCTTTTTCATAAAATATCTGGCAAAATTACTTCTTAAAGAATAGTGTTTCTTAAAAACCTTAAGGGAGGGTGAATTTTACTGATGAACTTCCACCTTCTTTGCTTAACCATCACTAGCAAAGAAATTCTGTGATTAGTCTCATTTTCTCAAAGTATTTTAACCACATTTCTTAAGTTTAGTTCCAGAATGTGCCAGTGGAGCTAAGCTAAGGTAGTGTGACTATGTAACAAGCATTTTGAGAGATCTTCGGCACATCCAAAACAAGGTTTTAAGGTTGTAGTACTGCAATGTGTAAAAGTGAAGTATTTGGCCTTAGAAGTAAGATTCAGAGTAATTACCATCTTGCTTGGTTTTCTGTTTTTATCCAGTGGTTGCCTAATGTAAAACACAAGTAAACCTTAGCAGCAGGATCCGGAACGGTGGTTCCATCTTGAGTGTCCTAGGTCTAACAGGCGACCTCATCTGCTTTCCCTGTGACCTGGCAATTTAGTGGCTCCATTTAAGAGAAGGGCTGGTGGATGTTCCTGCTCTGAGTGTCCTGCTGCGGCCAGTGCCTTGGTGCTGGCTGGGTGTGTGGAAGCTGTAGGCTCATACTCCCTAAGGGCCTAGGACTTACGTTTTTACTTCCTTGGCAGATGCTCTAGCCACTAAGGGGTTTTGTTGTTGTTTTATTTTTAAAAAAAAAGGGTAACTGCTGTCATTGCTCAGCTAACAAATTAAGTTCATATGGGGACATAAAACACAGGGAGGTCTAGTTTCTGGATTCCAGATGGCCTTTGGTTAATGACATGTGCCTGTACAGCTAGCTCCACCAGGATGGATTTGTTGTTAGATACATAGAATAGCAAAACTCACAACTTTTTGCCTAAATCATAGGCATTTCAGCAAAGGGGAAGGCTGCATATAGATTGCTCTCATGAACTTAGGAGTTTAATTCTGCACAGCCTTTACTTTGAACTCAGTAGGTGCTTTGAATTTTGTCCCCAGTGTTATGGTCAACCATCACATTTCTGTTACGGCAAAGAATGACACATCCAGGGCACGCAAGTGCGAAGCTGATCCACTGAGAATTAGTATTTATAACTCTTACATGGTATTTTGCAACAAATTTTTTTACTGGATTTACACACTCTACGGAATATAAAGTCATAAACAAAACTCTGCCAATACTTCACAAATAGGACTTACGGGACCCTCTGTACGCCAGCTCTGTGCTCCAGGAGTGGTGCATATTAAGTTTACACTAGAGTTCAGAAAGGGTAAAGTCTGACCATGAGTGGAATAATGACTAGTTGACTGCTGCTTTTGTAGACCTACAGCAGACAAAAACTACTTCGAGTTTTGCTTGTGTGCTGAATGACCTTCTCACCTCTGCCGTTTAGGCATTCAGCACACTGGAATACATTTCCTAGGTAATAAATGAGACAAATGGTGGGTTTTGCCACAGAATTCATTTTAAATAATAAGCCTTTGAAAAGCATTATTTTAAAACACTTCAGATTAATTTCATTTTCTTTGGTTTGTGCAGTTAGAAACAGTTCCACTTCAGATATTCTTTGCTTCTAAAATTTCACCTGTTTCTTATTCATAGCATTTTTCTTAGAAGCAGAGATGTATGAATTTCAGACTGAGTAAATAAAGACAGTTCAATCTTTAGGAAATGGCATACTTCTGAGAAGAAATGCCAAACAGATGGGGAAAAATACAAGCATATGTAAATAAAATTGTTCACAGATAGGAGTGTTCTTTTTTACAAAAGAATCACAGATATTATTTCCTGAGGGCCTTTGAGTTTTTGCAGCAATGACAGAGGATGGGTTCACTTCCGTGAGTGGTTATTGTGAAACAGATTGACAGCAGGTTCTGAAATGGTCTCAGTATGTTGTTAGTAAATCTCTGAGATCTTGTGTCTGCCTCAGTGCTGTGACTCTTACTTGGAAGGCAGTGAGCTCTTATCCATACTGTTTTCCTCTCACAGCTGTGGGTTATGTCCCCACATGTCACATGAAGTGTTAGGTCATCAGCCAAACACAGCCTGCGAACAGCCGCTGCCAGGAGGAAGTTCATGTTGGGTCTAGGTCCTGCCGTATCTGTATTCTTTCTTTCTTTCTTTTTTTTTTTTTTTTTTTTTTTAATACTCCCTGCACCAACCCAAATGATAATTTGGATTAGTTCAAGTTGATGTAACCCCCATAAAGCCAGGAAAATATTATTTTCCTTTAAAAAGCTTTTTTTTTCCTGTATGCATCTGCTCATGGATATGAAAGGTTAGGGTTGAGACATGCTGCAAGGGCAATAAAAGAAGTCTTGTACTACAACTCTTGCAGAATTACAGGTTTCAGTACTATAATTACAGCACCTTTTGTCAGTGTTCATATAGAAAATGTTTTAAATGCTACTACAGCATCCTGTCTATGATAAAAGAACTGTGGACTCTGGTAGTTACAAGGGATTCTGAGCATTTTTCAGTAAGTTATTAAAACAAACAAAACATCAGTTGTGAACTGTCTGAAGAATGCTGTGGTGTTGATTATTCATCTGCCCTAAGGACTAGAAACATGGTAGCCTTCTTTGAGCCTCTAAAGCTGTGCAAGGTCACGTTTCTAATGCGAGAACAGATTTTTATTTACTTCTGAATCATCAAGAATAGTAGTAACACTCCCTACTCTTATCTTAAGATCAAAAGAATTTCAAGATCAGATTTTGTGTAGGCAGTAGGTTTGAACTCTCATTTCAGACTCTAATGTGACTTATCATGCGTTGTTGACTTCAGTGAAATCAGATTAAGATACGCTTCTTTGTTTACTTTAATATTTCACTCATCTGAAAGCACAATACTTCAAAATTAACCTTGAAAAAGTTCTGCTGTATGTGTCAGTGGTTATTGATTGGCCTGTTCTTTTCTGCTTCCGAAATAAATGCCCGGCTGTAGCCTGCGTGATCTACCAGTGAAGTAGCACATTGTTATGGCTCAGCAGGTCATAACATTTAATTAGAATTTTCTCAACTATTTTTGGTAGTTTGATGGTTGATACAAAGCAGTATCCAAGTCTCTCTTATCTTTATCTCTACAAAAGAAAAAAAAAGTACAGTAATGTTCTCTTTGTGTACTGGCAGTCCTTTTTCTGATCACATTCGGGAGCATTGGGCTTTGAGGACATATCCTGAGCATTCGAACTCAGAGCAGAAAAATCCTCTGGCCATTTTCTGTTTTCCAGGATAATCAAACGGGAAATTTCCACTGCTGACCTCGTAGGTCACTCTGTTTACCGTGCAAATGTACTTGAAACTTTGAAGGTCTAGGCCACACTCATACGTGTTGATTGGATTGTGGTCTTGTTTATCACAGTTATTGTCTGCAGTTTCAGGAAATAATGATTTAGCTACATTGAACTGTTTCTGGAATGCTTTGAAACTGGATACAGCACATACTGCAGTAAAGCGTAGAGGGAAACTAGTGTAGTCATTGTGTTTAAACAGTACATTTACAACAGTAGATTTGAGCCTGTGGTGCAAATCACTGCATTTCCAGTGTGGATACTGTAGGTAATAGGAGTTCAGTCTGAACTGTGTAAAAAGCCCAGACTCTCCAGCTCAGCGGAGTTACCAGAGTTAGCTATAAGAGCACCAATACCTCAAAGTTCAGCCATTAGTTAGTGTCTCTCTCCCAAAAAGGGTTACCGAAACATCAGCACACAGACAAATATATAAATGAACACTTCTTGGATACAAGGACACCACTGACAATGACAGATCTTTGCTTTACTTTTTAAGGGGGGAAAAGCTGTTACAACTGTTCTGTTAGACTACCCTTTAATAACATATAATATTAATATAGTATCTGTTTTTATAGTATCTGTCACACATATGTTGACTTTCTTACCCAAAATATAACTGCTTCCAAACTGGTAACTCGTAGGCTTTGAGGTTCTGTGGGTAATTTTGCCTCACTGAAATAGTGTGTGGTTAATTGTACGCTTCACAAAGGAAAGGTGTTTTCAAGTGCTTTATCCTAAAGTGTGTGAAAGCAGCTTGAATAGAAACACAAGCCCTGCAGATAAAGTGACAACATAAATGAGAATTGCATCAGTGTGTGGCTGCAGTGTGTCAACTACATGATTTAATAAAAACAACATAATATTGTAGCTGTGACTGACTCTGAGAAAACAACTGATCACTCTCAAACCTAGAAGATGGATAAGGCTAGAAACTAAATTTTCAAGTGAACTACCTAAAACTATTAGAGGCACAAATTGTTCTGAATTGACTTACTGATTGAAATGTTCTTTTTGTCTAGAGTAGGGAATATTCTAGAATTTTCTAGAATATTAAAGTAAATGTAGTAAAAAAACACAGTTAAGCTATTATTTTAATGTAAGGACAAAGCAATATAGTTGTTAAATGACAGTCAAATGAGGAAATTAATAAAACAGTTACCAGTTAAAAGTATATTTTAGTTAAATCACCAGCTCATCTTTACAGCACTTTAGCAGAGGCTTTCCTTTGGTATAGGTATAAGGAATTATCTCTCTGTATATACATCCTACTAAAAAGTATGAAGTCAAGTGAATCTGTAAATTGGAAATAGTTAAAATTTTTATGTTGGAGCCAAATTAACTGATTTGTTTAGCACATCCTCAGAAAACTTTTGAGTGGGTTTTGGGGTTTTTTTTGTGTGGTGTTTTTTTTTTTTTTTTTTAACTAGACCTTTACTTCTCGCTCTCAAACTTTAGATTTTGTCACATGGTCCTTAAAAGAACACTCTACTAGACAGAAAATCAGTAACTTTTTTTTTTCAGAGATATCTAATTTGAAAATTCTGCTTCTTCACACAAATGACAAGACACTTGCATTCTGGAAGCTTGGAATTATTTATGCTTGGTAACTTTCTCTATGTGCTTTATTGATGGTTCAACAGATGCATAAACACAGCATTAAATTAAAAAATAGTGTGTCTTGGATGTTTCCAGGGTAATACTAAAAAAGAAAAGTAGAAATAAGGAAAAACAAGGTGATTGTCAAAACAGTTTTCAAGATCTTTTCAGCTTTTTTAGTGTTCTCTCTTTAGAGAAAATGCTAGCCAGAGCTGCAGTTCGACTGTTAGGCAAAGAGAGTGCATTATTTTTCTAATTAGCAATCTTCCTTTGGGTGCTGGAAGAAAAGTATTGAGTGCTCGCATGCTTGTGTTGATGTCCCCTTCTCCACAGAGGTGCTCAGTGTCAGGTTCTGGAGCACCCACTTGTCCTCAGCTGAAACACTGGACCCATGGGCCTTACCCTTTGCTGTGATTTGTGAAGTTGGTTTCGACCTCTCTGACGTTTGAATAAATCAGGGTGCAGATGGGGTCGTTTTTGTCAAGTGTCAATTTGGAGAAGTCCTACGTAAGCCAGCTGTTCTAAATAGATTGTACATGCAAAGAAACAGAGACTGTAAGTCTGTGATGTCCCACCTTCTTCACACAAAATCAGAAATATAGGAGAGACCATGTGGAAGATCTTAATGAAAGTGTGTTGGCATGTTAAAGTCTCAAGTTACATGCTCCCAAATTGTAAAGGTTCAATAACAAAATAAGAGTAAAATAGGTAAAACACTGTACCCAACAACATTGTTCAATGTTCATGCACCAATGATTCTTAAAAAGAAGAAAACTTACCCTAGATAATTGATGAACAAGATGTTATAATTATCTGACAGCAATTTTTATTATGACAGAAAATGTTACTTTAAAGCTTATCAAGACCTAAATCCCTTTCATTCTAAAACAAAACTACAAGATCTGTGTCTTCATATTTTATTCTCTCTCACAATACCTACAGCATTTGTATCGATCCCCGTGACAAGGTGTGCACAGAGTTTCTGATCTTCCTCCCATGGGACAGTAATCCTGTCTAATTTTAAACACCCAGCTAGCTGGAACACCGCAAAGCCAGTAATTACATTGGAATCTCCACATCCCAAACAGAGAGAGATCCAAGTGGATAGACACATGTACGTGCATTTTCTTCCAAGGAATGCTACTAACCACTTCAGAAGCGAGCTCCTGGGCTCACCCTCCACTTACTGTGTGTTTCTGTGACTTGAGAAACCCAGGTTCCAGTCCTGTTCCCTCTGCCAGGAGGAAGTGGGTTCCCTGCAGGAAGAGGGAGTGCTCTGTGCCTCCCTGCAGCAGTCCTGCAACCCCTGTTCATAGGAGGATGGTATTAATGCCCTGTAAAGCAATTCCTATTTAGCCTTGCTTTCCTAATTTGGCAGGTTCCTGGCATGGGCTTTAAGTAGACATTAATTAAAAAGAAATTAAAATTAAGAAAATGTGTTCTGCAAGTTTAACGGTGAATTTTACAGGTACAGATCTGTAAAATTTTTTATAGAGCTTTTACAGGTCTCTCCATTTTACAGACAATTGAGTTCGGTAGTCTGCATATAGCCTTTCTGAGCCATCATCCAGGATCAATATATTTGATTCCTGATTTCAAAGCACTCTTTAACAGTAGGAAGAAATTTTCTGGATAGTTGTTATTTTTTGCATTTAAAAATCCAACAAATTATAGCTATCATTGACCTCTATGAAGAAAGTGTATGTGTACTCTTAGTACTGGCTCAGTAAAAGTAGATCTTTGTAATGACATTCTTTCATTTCTTATTTGTGCCGTATGACCAATGTTGACTGTCTCCCAAAGCGTCAGTAGCCCTTGAGTTGCAGTTGGATCCCATTTCTCCCCTTCCTGAAGATCTTCCTGCCTTTTTCACTTTCCAGGTGCTCATCACCACCCCATCAGTCCTGTTAGCTTAAGCTACTGTTGTACTTAGACCCTAACTTGCTCCAGTCAATGGTGTTTCTCTGCTTTAAATAATAGATTTTTTTTTTTTAATAACCTGCGTGAAATAAGTAAAGAGTGATAATGGAGACTGTTGCCTTAGCAGAGCTGGTAGCTCAGTCAACAGTAGGAAATTTGTACAAGTGGCAGGTAGTGCAGCAGAGTCAAGAGGGCCTGTTTGATTGCATCCTTGGTCTTCCCTGGCACTTGGCACTACTGCTACATCATCCCTGCAAACTTAAGCCCATGTCCTTGTACAAGTTATACTGGGTTAAAATTTTTAAAGCTCAGAGGTTTAGCTTTGGTTTGAGGTTATTACAAATGTAGTGTCTAGACTTACAGGTTCAGTTTCCACATAAAAATAACTTCACCATTTAGAACTATTGGAGCTGTGAAGTTTTAAGGGTTTGTGTCATGTATGTGGGTTTTTTGTTTTCTTTTAAGTTGACTTTAGTTTACCTTGTATATTTTAATGCATTATGTGCCTGTAGCTTGAGAACATGTGAGAATGTGTTCCGTACCTTAGATAATCTTTTGTACATCTTTTATGGACAAACACTGATCGGTCTTCTTCAGGCTTTTCACCACAACTTCTATTTCTGTGTTACTAGAAGCTGTGTTTGTGTCACTGCCACAGTTCACCTTTAGCTACTGTAACTATTTAATGGTGTTAAATACTGTGTGCTTTGGTTTTCTGATGTACAGCCCCCAACCATTCCTTTTCTAATGGCCTGAGTCAGGTACGCTTCTTTTTCCATGGTTCTGTCTTCTGTTTGGTGGTTGGTTTTGCATTCTTGCATCTGCTAAAGAAAATTTTCTTCCTTGTCTAAAAGCTGTATGCTTTAGAGGAATGAGCTCAGGTTGCAGGGATACGTTGAGGTACAGGTAGGAGTTCCTTAAGAGAAATATAATTAGAAATAGTTAAATTGTGAAGCAATCTTGTACCTTTTTGCATCAAATACAGTATACGTGCATGCTGTCTGCATTGTCGACAACTGCTCCAGGTAACAACGTGAAAAAGTTGTAGTAACTGTGCACTGAAGTCAGCAAATGGAAGTTTGAATTTGTGTGCATATCTTCAATCTGCCATAATATACATAAATAAGTAAAGTCACTGTGAGTTCTGACAACAAATGTTTGGATTGGTAACATGAGCTTCCTACTGCATAGTTCTGGTGAAATAAAAATTAAAGTTTTTTAAAATACTTGCATATTAGAGATTTTAGGTCTATAGGAAACTATTGTACTCTAGTACAGCCTCCTTTGTAACATCAGCAGAATTTTGTATTGCACCATATTCACATCTTGTGGTTAAGCTCAGACATATTTCTAGAAAGACATCACTTTTGCTGCTTAGGACTTTAAGCAATAGAGATTCCACCATGTCCCATAGTAAGTCATTCATTATCCTTACTGAAAAAATGTTTTGTATTTCTGTTCTGACATCTAAACAATGCTTGCAGATGTAGATTTTGTTTTTTCCAGCTATATTTAAAAACAAACAACCAAAAACCAGAACAGCTGTACTGTCTAGAAACGTTCATATATATATATATATATATATATATATATATGCATGCTTGATTGAATCAGTTCTTATCTTTTGGATAAGGCTAGAAAGATTGCATGGAAATCTTTCTCAATGCTTGCTTGTCGTACTACAGGGAGATGGTTCTTCAGACTTCTAGGAATCATCAACGAATAATTCTTGCCTTTAAAGATACAAAACCAACCAACCAACCAAAAAGATGTACTAGAAAAAAAATCCATCTTCAAATATACAGAAAAAGATAATTACAAAGTATATAATGTAATTCCTTGTTATTTAACAGGGTTATTTGCACCAAAAACTGGAGAGGGAAAAAACCCCACATTTGAAGGACCTGTTAGGAAAATCCATTTTAAGTAAAATGTAAAGGAGTAGTTGCCTTCAAAAATCTAATGGTGCTTTTCTACATTTGTCTAGTAGCTAACGCATGTTCTTGCAGTGTAAGTGATTTGATTCAATTTCTGCCTAAAGGAATTTCAGCCTTCCTACCTTCCAAGTGCTTCCCTATATTAACAATGTTATTCTTAGATTATTGCACTTTAATCTCTACTATTGAAGCTATTGCAGTTTGTGTGAAATAATGAAATATTAAATGAGCCAAAGAGAGAATGAGAAAGTGGTTCAGGAATTGAGAGGTCATGGGTCAGATTTTTTCTCCTCAGATTCAGATACCAGGCGTACTCAATATGTAAGTAGTTCTGGTGTATTTGTGAAATATATACTACTAAAGCTGGTGTAATTGTCTTCATTGGAATTTTCTTTTTGTTTAATAACAAAACTTTGTATAATCTTTCAAATAGGCTAAACTGGTTGTAAGATGCAATTTTTGGAAAAAGCAATTTAATTCTTCTGTTCCATATCAAAAGGTTTGTGTGTTCTTGCAGGGAGCTTTAGCTCCTGCCTAAAAGGAGTTCACATCCCACAACTGCACTTTAACGCATGCCAGGCCAGCACTTTGTATCATGGTTTTCGTAAGCAGTTGTATTTTCATTATTCATGGTCCAGTGGCCTTCCTACTCTGTTTAAAAATGAGTTTCTAGAAGCTAGTGTAACTTGCAGTTTCTTAGCTCTTTACAATTCGTAATTGTATGGGATACATTTATACTTTTGAGGGAGGAAGGAGTACCTCTGTAAAAATTGTCAGTAGGATGGGAACGTTAATGGCATGTTCAGAGCCTTTTCGGGAAAAAACAAAAAGCTAATGGTAGAAATATAGTAACAGATTCTGTGTCTGCATGTTTAAAAGATAATGTAGATTTTATCTAATATTCCAGAACGTCTTATGTTTGAAAACAATGCAAGTTAAACATTTATTAATCTCACTGCGTCCATTTTTTTAGGTAAGGAACAATCTTCAGGAGAGATGAACATGCACCCTGTCTCAGCAGCTCCGCTCTCTGTGTTTAGTAAAGAATCAAACTCCTCAAAACATAGTGATCACCATCACCATCACCACCATGAGCACAAGAAAAAGAAGAAGAAACACAAGCATAAGCACAAGCATAAACATAAACATGATAATAAAGAAAAGGAAAAGGATCCCTTTGCTTTCTCTAACAGTCCAGCCAGTGCACGATCAATCCGTTCCCCGTCGCTTTCAGACTGATATTGATGGCTTCTCTGGAGTTCAACTTGCAATATTCTCTGAATACTTAGGAGGATGTATACAACTATAGCTTCTATCTTTTTTTATGGAAATAAGAATATGTGAATTCCCTTAGCAGTTCAGAAGCTCTGCCACCGTCCTCATTTGAAGCCTTCTATTTGCATATGTGGTTGTTGAAATAATCTGATTCAAAAAATATGTTTTATGATTCTGAGTCATTTTGTGTTTCACTCTTCTCCACACCTCCCACTCTTTTTTCCATTTTAAACAAAGAAAACAGCCCTTTATGTAAGGGCCCCATGTCTACTGGCAACCCCCTGCACATCATGCTGACCATGTGTACTGCCAGAATCAATTATGTTTTAATCCTTTGAAGAATGTTATGAGGCAGAGTATGTTTTAAGCAGAAGCCAATTGCCAGACCTTTGGTGAAGTGCTGTTTCCAGAGGAGTATTGTATAACCAAGTGTAGACCTCCTGAGAAGACGCGGATTTTCTGTAGTCCTCAATTGAGCTGTTTCTTGCTTTAACCGTTGCAATGTAATGTCAGAATTTTAAGACCCATATATAGAACATTTGCCTTTTTCAGATACTAAAACTTAAAAAATTCCAAGCTGCTTTTAAGCTGCAGGTATTTATTATGGACATGACCCTTTGAATATAATGACATTCTGCAGTTATGTTTTTGGAATTTTAGCAAAATGCTTAATGCATGTTTTGTCCTGTAATCAGGCTTTTAAAAATTCAATAAAGTTTGCAAATTATTTTGACAGAGGCAGAGTTTTTTCTTCAAGCTTGACATTGGAATATGCTTTTGGATGATGGCTTTGCTAAAATTAAAAAAATATTTTTGAAAAGCTTAAAAATTAAAGGATTGAAAAATATATATTTCCTCCTGCTGAGGGGTGGTTTTTGGAAGTATTCTATACGATCAGCTCAGGAATCCACAGGAGAAATACATTAGTAGATTAGTCTAGGTCTGGGACTTTAAATTTAAATTTCTTTAGCTGTGTTTTATGCAGTGTACTGTTTACACTCAGCAAATGTTTTATTTTAAAACTTAAGGTTTTAGCAGTTTTGATAATAGGGATAAATAATCTCTGCCATTTTTTATGTGTTTTTATTTGTATGTAGAGGCAGAGGTTTTATTTCCATGCACTGGTTGACTTCTGTTGCCCTGAGCTCACTTCACATTTGACTTTCTAGAAGATGGTTGTATTTGGGTTAAATATTTTTTACCATTTTTTTCCCAAATTCCTGTGAGACACTGATTCTCCTTCTTTGGGTGAAGAGAGAGCTCAACAGGGGCCCAAGAAGATTTTTTTTTAAGCCATATTCTGTTTCATGAAAGTTAATAAATACTTTTATATTCTATACCTGCTGTTGAATCCTGTAGTTTTTGTAATAACAAATTATCTGTAGAATGGAAAGATGATGGACTCAGGTATTTTGTAATACCTGTATACTTATTTTGTTATTCAAATGCCATATCTCTTTAATACTGCGTGGATAGTTGTGCTAATTGTTGTACTCAGAACACGTTAAGGTATGTTTGGGCTGGATTTGGACATGATGGACCTGGGCAGTATCGCAGCCTCTCCCCATCTGCTGCCACGCCAGCAGCTCTTCACATGAGGTGAAGCCCACCTTGGTGTGATTTGTTTTCTCTCTAGCAATGACTGCAAGCTCTTACAGCCTGGGTGAGCTAAAGGTGCAACAGGAACAGGAAGACACCAAAGCGTGGGTAGAACGAGCTAGTGAGCGTGTTTGGGGGGAGGCTCACCGTGTGTGCAGCTCAGCTTACCACCCCGCTTGAGCCAGCGAGCTGTTATGTTAGCATCATGAACCGTGAATCACTGGGAGAGGTCGGGAGGCTATAGTAAGAGCTATGGAAAGATTTTTAGGTGTTTTTCCTTTGGCTAAGGAGTGAGGTAACAGTGCCAAAGGTGTTTGTGGGAGACCTGGGCTAATAAGCAATGAAAGCTGGCATTGTTTGGGAGAGCGAAGGCAGATGCGTTTATGGTTTAAAAATGAGGTCACGGATAATTTAGGTGGGTGTCGTTTCTACTCTTGGAGACGTGCATTTACACTCATGCTGAGGGGAAACGTATTGTTTAGTGATATGGGCACAGAACTGAGGCAGAGCTGTAACATGGTAATTCTACCACCATCTGTTTGGCTGCATGATTTAAGTGAACTATTGAATATATGCTAAGGAAATATGGTGAAGACACAGTCCGTCGAAAATTGGAAGGAAAAAAAAAATCTGGAAAGACTTTGCCAGTGCAGTTTCTTAGGTTATGCCATGGTCCTCATTTAGAATCTTCATTAAAATGTTTGATGGAGTGCACAGTAAGGTTGAGGTGCACGGGGGTTACTACAGGGACAGGCAGCGCTCGCAAACCAGTAGGTATGCTCAGAAGTCAGAAGGATGAGGCAGGTTGCACAGGTAATCCAGAAGCAGCAAGCTGAAATTCAGTGGGAATGAATGTGAAATACACTGAACTTGAGGGGAAATGAAGTGCATGAAAACAAGGTATTCCCCCATCTTGCAAGGTGAAGCGAGGGAAAAGTCATCTGGTTGCGTAGAGGTGAGCAGCTTGATACTATTGCAAAAAGCAAAACTCGAGGGTTAGCAGGAATTTTTTATATTAGATGTGAAGGTAATTATTCTATCAACTGCCAATGATAGACTATGTGTTTTGGGCAGCACACTTTGAGAAATAGGTGGGCAAATTCCCCCAAATGGAAACGACACATAACATTGCATATAGGGGAAAAAAATAAGGGGAACTGAGTGTTCCTGTTCTAGAATAAAAGTTTGAGGAGGGAGCTCTCCCTTCTCATACCTTAAAGATTGCTACAACAAAAAATGTTTATCAGTTGTCCTTGATATTTCCAGGGGGAAGGAGGGAATTAGCTTTATTTTTAAGAAAAGATATTTTAGTTGAGTGTTAAGATGGAAAATACTCCAATAGGCACCTAATGATGATGTGAAGGCTCGTTTCTTGTAGGTTTTTAAGCAGCAGATTGGCAAATGTCTGCAGGGGATGTTTATGGGATGCGTCGCCCTGCCAGAGTGCAGGGACCTTGCTGCTATAGTTCGTTTTCATCGTTTCTTTAATCTTCCATTTTTGTTGGCGAAATTACTGCCGTGGCTCCCTGGCTGTGATGGGCACTCGTGGGAAGCTTAGGGCACAGAGGGCTTTGCCTTTCCAGACCTTACGATTGCAGTTTAACTCAGCTTTTTATTCTACGGAAAAATCGATGACTATTTCAAAGTTATAACCTGATATCAATTCAAATTAAAACTTTGTATTTGGACGGAGGGTTAAGCTCTTTATCCCCACCACCTTCAAACCTCGTAGGCTGGCTGTAGCCTGTGCAGTTGATTTTGGTCTGGGTTCTGATTTTGGGTTAAAACTTCTGGTTTATAGTGCACTTTCCTTGAAACAAAAGGAGTAATATTTGATTTAGGTGGAGTAGTACCCAAATACTGGAAGAATATGCGTTACGCATATATAAGTAGAAAAGCATATGTTTAAAATGCACACAAAGAGGTCAAAGTCTGAAGAATTTATTTTGACATCTCAGTTTTTAACATGAATTCCTTTATTTTGTTCATTATAAACATTATAGTACACATAAGTGCAGGGCAAGTATGTAATATTAAAAGACCTATATGCATTTTTAATGCAGACTTCATTTTTCTTGTTTTTCTTTATTTCTCAGCATAATTATAGAATAAAACGTCCATGAATTAACTGCTGCATCTCTTGGGCATGCTTGAGTATCTAATTAGTTTATAGCTTCTTTCCGTAGGTGTCTGAGTGAGCACGCGTTTCAGCTGTGATCGGTTCACTGCCAGGCCCTGTCAGTCTGTCCTGGTGCTGTGGAGGAAGGACAGCAGGATGCCACTTCGCTGAGTTCTTGGTGAGCTGGTGCTGTCTTGCTACCATAAATTGTGCCGTCCTGTGAAGTACTCCAGCTGGCATTAGGGTTCATGTCAATGATAGCAAAGAATTCTTACACTGTTTAGCTTTTTAGGGTATAAAAACTGTTTAGTTTCAGTTGATTTCATATTCATCAGATATGTAAATTATAGGGAATTTTTAGTCGTGTCAATATTTTCACTTCCTTAAGACAGCTAAGTCACAGAAAATTAAGAACATTATTTTTTTATGCAGCATCAGTATTGCATAGGAGCCCTTAAAATATACACAGTAAATATAAAAGTTGTGCATGAGATTTAGTTGCTTTTATATATTTATATTGATGTATAAAAAATATATTATTCATAATATTTCTTTCCAGCTTTTATAATTTAAATGGCAATAATAATATAAGAATATTTGCATACACATTAAGCCATGCCAGCTAATATATAAAGTTTCCATTATTCCATAGTCACCTGATATCCTAAATATAGTTTCGCTAAACACATTTCCAAGGTTTTCTTTTTATTATTATTTTTCTCCGGATAAATCTACAATGTTAGTAACCTTTGTTGTTGTAGGTGCGTCGGGATTTCATTAGAAAGCCTTAGTATTGTGTTGAAGCGTACTGCACCTAGTGTGGTGCTGAGGAAGAAAAACATGAATATTTTTGTGGTAAACACCATAAAGTGACAGGAAAAACTGAAAGCATATTTAGCTAGAGCTTTTTCATTTCTGAGTAAAAGAGAAACTGCGTGGCTATGCTTTGGGCTGCTCGAACAGCTTCCCACCCCTGCGGCAAGGAGCTGTTTCTGCCCCCAGCTCCTGATCCCGCTGTCCCACGTTGGACTTTCTGGGTGCTAACCGGGCTCTTCTGGGACCTGATACAACTTTTTAACTTGCAAATAAAATCCAGTTCATTCTTGCTGTGTTACGTCAGCATGCTGAAGCTGTTGGGCAGAGGCTGAGTAGGCAGCGAGGCTGATGCACAGCCGAGGGTGGAGTGGGAAGAGGGAGGGAGGGATGCGAGCAGGAGCAAAACCCTCTTTGGCCACAGCAGCCGGTTTGTTTGGCTCCGCGGCTCTTTGCGACTTCACCCCGAGAAAACAGCACTATAGGGTGAATTCAAGTTTTGACATCTGCGCCTCTTTGGGAGTCTTAATTTTGTTGTGAATCGGCTGAGTGAATGTTTTGAATCGGATTCATTTTGGAACTTTTGGAAGGCTGGAGTGAGCTGAGCTTACGTGACTGGCAGTTATTTTTTTCTTTGCTGTGTTAAAAATAAAAAAAGGAATGGTCTCAATGATAAAGGCAAAAGAAACACGCTCCAAAAATTACTCCAAAGGTCATTTCAGGTTAAATAGGGCTTTTTACATTATTTTTTTTATTATTATTTATTATTTATTTTTTTTATTTATTATTATTCTATTTTATTCTATTCTATTTTATCAGCAGAATTGAATTTCAGAAGAGCGTTAATATGAAGCATTTTGTTCTGAAAATGCACTTTTCATTTTCTAAATGTTCCTATATTTTATAAATAAATCATGCTGTAAAATATAAGTAGCTGATAAAACTTCTAAATGAAAATATGCACATTTAAAAGCACATTAGGAATGAAAGCACGTTTCAAGACCTGATCGACTCTTCCCCTTTTCAAAAACTTACTTCAGGAAAAAAAAGCTTATCTGTTCCTCACCTTTCAAGGAAAAGGAGGGATGACACAAACTCGCTCATGATTTAAAAGCTGTTTGAATTCATGTGAGTAACCCTCTGTTTCTCGTGGGTGCTGGCACGGCTTGGGACAAGCCTTGCTGTGGCTGTGAGTTTCAGCGCAGGACCCAAGGGGACACCGTGAGAGCAACGAAAAGGTGGCCACAGTCTTCCTTCAGCACCCAGCTACAGCGTCTGTAGAGGCGGTCCTGGACCTCTTTCACCTTACACTGCTGGTTCTGCTGAGCTTCTACTCACTTGTTTTGCTAAATCTTCCAAGTTTTTTAATGCCTTAAACTTTGGCATTCTAGAAAAGACTTTGGTCTTCTGGTTGCTCATCTCCTACCCAGGAGTCGGATTGAAGTATACATGGGAAGAAAGTTTTTTAGCAGTTTTGGAAATATTGAACTACAGCTTTTCAAGTTGATATGAACCTGGTCTAGTGGAAAAGTGTCCCTGCCCATGGCAGGGAGGTTGGAACTAGATGATCTTTAAGGTCCCTTCCAACCCAAACCATTCTATGATTCTATGTATATGCTCTTTTGTCTATGTGGATACGTTGCAGAAGAGATTATAACAACTTAAACTGGAAATGCTCAAAGCCCTGATGGAAGCTTTGATATTTGAAACATGGAAGAAGATTATGCTCTGGTCACATGCCAAAAAATGAGAGGGAGGAGCTGACACCACTTTAGCTGGATTTGAGCTTTCATTGGCTGAAAAGAAATCAGCTGGGAGAAGACCTGAGAAAAAAGTGCATCTCTGGTAACAGGAAATTGTATTGCTTAGACCTACTGCAGGGACTCCTTGCCATGCTGTCCCATTCTCCAGCGTGCCTGTTGTGAACCTGGCTGAGAGCTGTCAAGAAACACAATGTCAAGAGATATGATGTAAAGAAAATATGGAGCTGCTGCCATCTTCACTTGTTTTCCTCCATTCGTTCTTTACCTTCAATTCTTACTCCAGCTTATTGATGTAACAGTCATCTGAGGGATGTCTAAGCTTCAAGAAAGATCACTCAAAGACATCCACCAAAGCAGGGGCTTTAAGCTGCTTTGGAGCAGGATGATGCCCCACGATGGGCGTTTGAGTCTCTTGTCTTGGTTTTTCATGGTCTGTTCCCAGCTGTGTGGCCAGAGGCTGCTATAGCTTATTTCTCCTCCAGGCATAGATGTTCCTTGTCCCTTATGGACATCTTACAGTTCCAGAGTCTGCGCAAGCATCTTTCTTTCTTTTTCTTGTGTTTGGAGCAGCATGTATAGAAAATGTTTCTCTGTCTCAAAGGCTCTTATCAAAGGATGCAGTCATTTTAAAATGTTGGAATTCGTATGTTTGTTACTGAGTACTTGACTAATTTCAAAACACTGAACACTTTCAATTGCTTTAATTTTAAGACTCAGATTTTTAAAAATAGACGTTTGTTTTTACAGCACTGAAAATCTAGGTACTTCATAAAATGCTCAGCACTTACAAGCTAGGACAAGGCACAGAGGAAGAGAGAGAACAAAGCTTTTTTGTATGTCTCTTCATGGAAGAGAGAAGTGCAATTATGTTACAAGAGAACTGATAAAGGACTTCAAGGAATTCGTTGTTGACTACTGCTGTAATGCAGAAGATGTGAAAATCTAAATAAAATAGTGTGGAGAGGGCTGTTGAACACAGTACTCTTTTTTTCAATAAAAGTTCAACAATTTGATTGGAGAAAAATGCATTTATAAAGTGAAAACAAGACACTGATAATGTGTATAACATATAACAGCTGCTTTACTGTTGTTGTCCTTGAGTGCTGTATTCCTTATTGTTAATGGAGAACATAGCAAGAGCTCCATTTCTGTTCCAGAGTCAAGCAATTTATCATGACTGAATACCTGTCATCTACCTGAAACTAAGAGATTAGCTTTTCTCTTTTAAGTTTCCATTAATGATTTATGCTATTAAGAATAGGGAAAGCGTCTAAATATGTGATGTACAGTTGTTTTACAAAAATCAAATATACTTTGAACCTGATGTACCTGTTCTATAATTACATATGTAATGTGTATTTGGGCCACACAGAAATACAATTGGAAATTGGCCTTTGTGCACAGAGGAGCATTATATTTTTATCGATATAAAAATTTGCCGTGGAAAAGGACGTGAGGGTATTGGTGCACAGCCAGCTGAACATGAGCCAGCAGTGTGCCCAGGTGCCAAAAAGGCCAACAGCATCCTGGCGTGTATCAGGAATAGCGTGGCCAGCAGGACTAGGGAAGTAATTGTCCCTCTGTACTCAGCACTGGTGAGGCCGCACCCTGGGTCCTGTGTCCAGTTCTGGGCCCCTCACTTCAAGAAAGACATTGAGGTGCTGGAGCAAGTCCAGAGGAGGGCAACAAAGCTGGTGAAGGGTCTGGAGGGTCTGACCTATGAGGAGCAGCTGGGGGAACTGGGATTGTTTAGCCTGGAGAAAAGGAGGCTGAGGGGAGACCTTATTGCAGTCTACAACTACCTGAAAGGAGGTTGTAGTGGGGTGGGGGTTGGCCTCTTCTCCCAGGCAACTAGCAACAAGACTAGAGGACACAGCCTCAAGCTGCACCAGGGGAGGGTCAGGTTTGACATTAGGAAAAATTTCTTCACAGAAAGGGTTATTAGGCATTGGAATGGGCTACCCAGGGAGGTGGTGGAGTCTCCACCCCTGGATGTGTTTAAGAAAAGACTGGACATGGCACTTAGTGCCATGGTCTAGTTGACACAGTGGTGTTAGGTCAAAGGTTGGACTCGATGATCCCAGATTTCTTCCAACCTAGTTGATTCTGTGATTCTGGTCGTGGTTCTGAGTCAAGCCAATGACTCGTACCTGTCCCTAGAGTCTGGGCCAATTTTAGGTAATCAGTGTCACCAGTTGGAGCAGTTATTACCATTGAGAGCCCCTTCCAGCTTCCCCAGTTTGAGTGCTGGTTTTTCTCATTCACCTGCCTTTCTTGTACTTAAATATGATGGAGTCTTCACCCAAAGATGATGGGAAGATCCAGTCTGGGCAGACTTTCAGGCTGGGACAATCCTACTCCACACACTGGGCTCCTAAAGCGACTCCTGACAGTTACCTGTCTACTACAGAAAAGCAGAGAAGCTGTAAATCTTAGGGCAGTTTTTTGAAACTCTTATTTAAAGTGAAAATGAATTAGTGTAAGGCATCCATAATACCTTATACTGTTAAAAGAAGCTCCAGGTGGTGAGTTGTTGCATGTCTAATACCTACTATTCTTGGGGCTTTTACATTCACCGGAGGGACATGACTATCCCAGCATTTTGGATCCTGGTATCATACCGGCTGGTGGGTTTTTTTGCATCTGCAGAGTTCTTCTCTGTCAAGGCAACATCCTTCTCTTCCTTCAAATTACAGCTCAAGTCCTCTAATTGCATGCAAATTACTTCTCTGCCCATTCAGGGAGGCAGGATAAGATAGACAAGAAATACTTGAGCTTACCTGAGCTGCAGTTGTAACCACACTAACTTTTTCTCCAACCCCTTCTTCTGCACAGTGACCGATCTGTTCATCGGCCACATCTGCTGTTCAGGTGAGTTGTTCAGTACATTTCATGCGCCTGCTCATGCTGTACCAGCACTTTGCCAGGCTGGGAAAGGGGGAGACACTGGAAGGTGAACCGTTGTCTGGCTCTCACAAGCTCAATTCACTGCACAGACAAGGGCCACCTCATACTCCATCAGTTCTCAGGCTCCTTCTCTTCTTCACGCCCCCCTCCCCTTGCTTGTGTGTCTCCCCCCTTCCTTCTGGGAGTTCTGGTGGACAAGAAGTTCACCATGAGCCAACAATGTGCCCTTGTGGCCAAGAAGGCCAATGGTATCCTGGGGTGCATTAGGAAGAGTGTGGCCAGCAGATCGAGGGAGATTATCCTCCCCCTCTACACTGCCCTAGTGAGGCCACACCTGGAGTACTGTGTCCAGTTCTGGGCCCCCCAGTTCAGGAAAGATAAGGAACTACTGGAGAGAGTCCAGCAGAGGGCTACAAAGATGATCAGAGGACTGGAGCATCTCTCCTACAAGGAGAGGCTGAGGGAGCTGGGTCTGTTTGGCCTGGAGAAGACTGAGAAACATAGAATCATAGAAGGGGGGGATCTTATCAACACTTACAATTACCTTAGGGATGGGTGTCAAGAGGAGGCGGCCAGACTCTTCTCAGTGGTGCCCAGTGACAGGACAACGGGCAACAGGCACAAACTGAGACATGGGAAGTTCCATCTAAATATGAGAAAAAAACTTCTTTACTTTGAGGGTGACAGAGCACTGGAACAGGCTGCCCAGGGAGGCTGTGGAGTCTCCTTCTCTGGAGTTACTCAGAACCCGTCTGGACACAATCCTGTGCAACATGCTCTAGGGGAACCTGCTTTGGCAGGGGGTTGGACTAGATGATCTCCAGAGATCCCTTCCAACCCCAACCATTCTGTGATTCTCTCCATTTTCTTTTCCTCGGCTATTTTTTATCCTTTTCTACAGCCTCAGACATAAGCTGCTCAGGGTGTCAAGGTTTCAAACCCCATTGAGATGAGGAGTAGAACCAGAAGATGGACGTATATTCATGCAGAAGGTATCAGTCCATGCCACCAAGTAGTCTTTTGTGCCCTTGAGGCAAGTACAGAGATGGTTAAAACTGTATGTACATGTGTGCGGGTGAGGGCAGCCTGCTACTTAGCTGCTGCCTTCTCCTGTAGCGTGTTGTTTAACTTTTTCAGAGGTTTTGACTTTCTCCTGTGTGTTTTCTCCTTCCCAGATGGGTAGCATTGTGCCCTTGGCTGTCCAGAACAGCTCTGGAGTGGTGGAGCCAATGGGGGAGAGGGGCCAGCACCACTGCCTGTCACGGCTCTGCTCCCTGGGCTGAGGGTCACGCTGGCACTCCAGCAGCAACAGCCGACTTGTTTGATCCCAACGTAAGCAGCGATTCACCTCCGCACACCGCTTGCGTCCAGCACCATGTTTACAGGCTGGCCTGTAATTAGGCAACTGAGCAGCATTTTCAGCTTAGAGGAAAATAGGTAGTTTTGTTTAGGATTAGGTATTTTTTTCTTTTTAAAAGGTAGCCTTCTGTTAAACATATTAAGCACGTGAAGTTGAGCTAATCATGTACTATGTCCTTTCCACTCAGAGTCTGTAGATTTTTTAATATAAAATTTGTTTTGAATGATTGCAGGATTTTTATATAAATTGACTTTATGTGGCACCGATCATGTCCTTTGGAGTTAATAATGCTCATATTAGGGTTTGATTCTGAAATATAGCAAAGCCTTAGTAGGGCATATGGAAATGAGAAGCCCCGTTGTGAGCTAGTGACCTCTGTGAATGAACGAATATGTCAGCACCGTAAAATGAGATACACTTAATAGCTTTTTACAATGGATGCTTGTGTACGATACACATCAGCATACTGTGAAGTGGCTTGTTATGATAAGACCATAATATAGAACTTTTCTGTTGAAATGGTTCTCTCTCCCTACTTCTGGGGAAATATTTGTTCAAATAAGTATGTGGGTTAGTGAGGCAACAGATAGTTATTTGTCTCTCAAGTGTGAGTAATGTAATATGACCAAGCATTAATGACCTAACTCCTTAATTCAACAGGAGATCCTTATTTTTCTTACATGCTAGCTTATTTCTTAATAGTTTGGAATCCATTGCTCAGTGTGTGTTGTGTGTTCCCAGGGGAGCTGAGCACAAGCTACAAGCTTTGGATAACTCTCAGTTCTGCTCAACTTTATCATCCCTTGGACTCTCTGTTGGACTTCTTCAGCTCAGTGGCTGGCAACTATGTGTATCTGCTCCCTGAATCATCCACTGACATCTGCCTGAAATAATGAAAAGACTTGCAGTTTTCAGTAGATGTGAGAGGTAGAATTGGCCAAACCATCCAGGTGATTTAGAAGTCTCTGCTCAATTTCCAGAAGAGACTCCAGCATGGCGAAATCAAAGCCCTGTGAATTTCTGTGAGACTTACCACTTCGATACACAGCTGAAGCAGTTCATAAAATTGCTGCCCTGAGGGCAGAGGCAGCAGCAGGGAATGGGCACTTCGGGCTCAGCCGTTCCAGAGTGGTCTGGTGGTTTAGACTGACCCCTGATGAACACGAGTCAAACGTGAAATAGAAAGTTAAGCTAACCCAGGGAGCGAGGGAACTAAGTGGATGGATCAGTAACTGGAACAAGGAACCAATGACAGAGAATAAAGTCAGAGGAAGATCTGAGTAAGAACAGCAATGAGGAGAAGCTGAGCATCAAGGGACAATGGGCAAAAATGACAAGACAAAATCCCTTTGAATCACAGTCCCCCCAGATGCTGGGTTGTAACCAGAGGTTCAGGAGTCTCAGTGCTCCTGGGCACTAGGTTTCATAGCTGTTTGTTTGCTAAAATGCATGCTTTATTCCTCTGTGGGTATCAGTTACCAAAAGGCTGGCAACCTACATCAGCTTCTAGTTGCCAGTCTCTTACGTTGTGTGAGTCCAATGTTTGCCAGTGCTGCTGTTGAACCACAAAAGAGTCAACATGCATCACATCATCGACACACTAGAAATTGCTGCTCTTCTAATTCGATCTTTTTTTAAAAAAACCCACAAAGTATACTCTTTGGAGAATATGATTAAGGTTGCAATTCAAGTGGACATAAGACCATCTAGGCAACTTTACTCAGCTTCTTGGCATCAAAGTATGATGCGAGGATCTCAAAGCAGTGTCTTGAGCAGGGAATAAGGCTGCAGAAGGAATCAGGTCACGCTCAGATCAGCTCAATCTTGTTCTGGAGAGCTGAATCCTGTTTCTGTGTCTCCACAGATAGAATTATCGTGGGATGCTGCCAGGTCATTTCAGCTATAATTTTCAGAAAAGGTCATTTTTAACTTCTCTGTTCAGCACTCAACTTGAGACGCACAGCTCTGATTAGGAGAACTGCTGAGTCTTGATGGCTTCAGCTAGGGATAACAGGGGTCTGTGCTGCACACATCCAGTACAGCAAGTCTCTGGTAGTGCCTGTAACAGACTGTAGTAGTAGTGCTATATGATGCTATGAATTCTAGAAACTGCGATTCCTGAAGTCTTAAGGCAGGCTCTTAAAATTAGTGGAAATAGTTTGTTAATGTCTCATCTGAAAACAGTGATAATGCTACCTTTACCTCAAAGGAGTGTTGCCACAATATTTTGGAAACTGCTTGGACACTACTGCAAGAACATCTCTTGATCTTCTTGTCCAGAGAACAGTTTTGAATGGTGCTCCATAAATAAAGAAGTCAGGAATTCGTATGCAGTGACCGTGATGGGCTGCTCTGTGTTGCTGTTGGTATCACTGGCAGCACCTGGAAGATTCAGCTGGTCCTGCAGCCCCAACATGCAGTTATGCAGCGTACGAACAGCAAGGGTGTGGTACTGTGCCCCTTTCTTCTCAGCAGCATTTAGCATTGCAAAATGGATCTGACTGAGAGCAAGCTGGCTCAAAACTTCTGATCTGGAACAGCTCCCTGACTTGGTTTGCAGTGTGGTGTTGATTTGGGGAAGCAGATGGAGCAAGGGCAACATCTGCTTGTCGCTGTGGGTGATGTAGTTTGAAACAAAGGTCGACAGCACCAGGACCTGTGCAGAAAGCACCTGAATAAACAGGACACACTGGAGTCAGAGCAGCAGAGCCATAAATCTGGCTTGCCAGAGGACATACTCCAGTGGGAGTGGGAATCTACCCTGGTTTGAGTGACTTGGTGTACATTTTGGGTGATGTATTTTGCATTTAGGTGACCACACTGATACATACGCTAGAGCATGCTAAAGCTGGTTGTTGCAGAGTCATGAATATATGAAAAAGTGCAGGAGAAATGTTGGCCTACGTTGGTGTCTTCTGCAACACAAAATTGGTCACTGTCTTGATCAGGTCCTCAGTAGCAGAGAAACACACAACCACCTGGGAGCTCCTTCTGCAGAAGGCAGGAGGCTGTCCCCCAGCCATACTGCGACCTCCCCTCAGCCTTGTGCTGCATGTTGAGCACCATGTGTCTTCTCAGTATTTGATCACTATTTGTATTTGACAAGTGACCTTGGAGCTGGGATGAAATATAATTCATGTCAGTGGCTACTTGCCATCCCTTGTTGTATCTGCCTTCTTTAAGGTCATTGCAAAACATTAGATGGACTTCTGGTGAAAATAATTGGTTTTCTCTTTGGACAATATTCCAAATTTAGCACATCCTCTATGGAGCTTAGCAAAGCACTTTCCTGGAGCTGCATCAAACCCCAGTGCTCAATGTTTAAAGCTTAGTGTTAATGCCTGTTGGAGATGATGTTGTAATCATTAGAAGCCCCTGTCATACTTTGAGTGATGGTCTTGTTTTCTGGAAAGCTCTCTAGCATCTTGAAGATGTCAAATTTTGGAATCAAATGCTGACTTTAAAGCTGAAATGTTCCCCATGGGCCCTGATGTTTTATCCAAAAATCCAAACCTTTGTATACAATTGTTGCTGTTGACTTCCAGTCTAGAGGATTTTCTCAAATTCTGCCCAAGTTTGGTGTCACCAAAAAAGCTCACATCTCTTTGCAGCTAATCAGAGAGAAGGGTTGGGCATTAGGAGAACATCTGAGTTTGAAGGCATTGAAGGAACCCTGGATTAGTAGCTCTGGAGCTGAAGATTTATAAAGTGATTTTATGTATTATATTCCTTTTCCTGGAGGGGCTGAATCCCTCTCTTGACAAAATGAGACATCCCTTTTCTGCTTCTCTCCATTCTGCAGAGTTCACGCTCCCCAGGGATGGGAGGAGTTCCTTCAATGAAATATAAACAAAAAAATCAAGATTCAGTTGCTACATGGAGAATACCAATTAGCATTTTCACTGTGAATGTTTAAAACCCTTTACATGTTTTAACCCTCTTATTCTTGTTTTCCAGGTGAGGAAATTGATTTGGCTTAACTCTCCCAGAAAGGCCTGGGTAATCCTGTCACTGGAACTCAGAATTTCTTTGTGTAATGGTTAGAGCATGAGATTTGGAGCCAGAAAGTGCCAGCTCCTGGATTGTTTCCTCAAACATTCATAATGGGTATGGATTCATTCAGGCAACCTCTCAGTTTTGTCATGAAGTGTGAACTCTGCCATCATGTTGTTGCACCTCCAGCTCAAAAGTATTTTGATGGAAGTGAACCCCACATAAAGTTTACATCCAAGTTGCTTCATGGTACCAAGTGGAGGGTAAGATTTAGTGTCAGGTAGAGGAAGAAATCCCTTTTCTGAATGAACAGCCCAGCTGTGCGTTACTGCTGTGCCTGTTGATAATGTTATTTCTGATGAGGAGTGTTTACTTACTTTCACCATGACTGTCTGGAAATCCCATGGCAAGGAGTGTCAGAACACTTGCCAAATCACTACTTCACCCATCAAGCTGATTGTTTCATGTTATTCGGTCTGGTTCACATTAAGGGTTTGCTCCATCGCTGTCTTTGCTCTTTTGGGGTATATTGATTACTTGTGGTGGGTTTTATAACCAACAGCCCTTTTTGAGGGATTACTCCCCCCCTTCTCTCACTGACCTGTGACATGTTAGTAAATACAGTACTAATCTCTTCTACTTCAGACACAGTCTCTCTAAGGCAATTCATCCAAAGGAATCAAAAGCAAACTCTTTCCACTGGTTAATTATTATTGCAATGTGTCTTGCAAAGCAAATGAGAAAGAAACAGCCTACCTATAAAATGGAAGGAATGTAATAAAACTGAAAAGGGCTTAATTTCTTCTCTGGACAGGTATCTTATTTTTCCATACATCAAAACTGGTGTAAGAAAGAGAAGTCCTGCAATCAGAGGGAGGCCAGTGCTGCTTGAGAGCCAAGTGGCTGCGTGGAGGGAAAGTCTGGCAGGCTGGAGGTCGGGCTGGCTGGGGGCGCGCACCACCGAGCCCGAGCACCGGCACAGCTGGGGGACTGAAGCCTCTCCAGGGAGCTCCTCCAGAGCACAAGAGGAGATTCAGCTGATAAAGACAGGCCTGAAAAGCTGTCTGAGATCTGCTGTTTGCAATCCCTGTAAAACTCTGCAATGGACAGAGGGGGCCTTTCACAGCCCGGGCTTGGAAGCCTGGCACACTCCCCAGCCTCTGATTTAACAATTTCGTCTTACTTCCAGCCTTAGATGAATGGCAAAAGCATAAAGGATCAGAGAGAGAAGACTGTTGCTTTGCAAGAGAGAGGCAACACCTTCTTGGAACCCTTTGCACATTATATTATTGCTGCTGTTATTTATTTGCACAGTTCCATGTTGATCCTGCTGGTTTTATCTATTGGTAAAGAATGGGCTGAATTAATACAGGGGTGAAACTGCTGGAGAGTACGTGCTCCAATGATAAGTTTTAAAAATGGATTATTTGTTTTATTTCTGTTATGATTGTGTTGTGTTTATACGTAAATTTTTTGTTGTGCTTCAAGAATTCTGGAGTGTCTTGCAGGTAACTTGAGAAGGAAACAAGATGGGATTGTGCTCTCAAATCCTTTAAGATGTAGGAAGGCACCTTGAAAAGTTGTCTTTTAAAAGTTATTTTTTGTTTCATTTTACTTTTGAAATTCATATGGGTCCCCTGGAATAAGTGTGAGGAGTGGTAGTTCAAACAGCATAATTCTACTTCCGTAGTAATTAAATGTTTTCTGAAGGTACTGTGAGCACTTCGTAAAAGGTAAAATGTGATGTTTGCACCGAGGTGTTTATATGCCAAGCATTACAACACTAATGGAAATGTCAGTGGGGAAGAAGAGAAAGTGGAAGAAGGACTGGTGCTGTCACCTGTTAATTTGGGTCAGGCTTCCCTAGACTTGTTTTATTAAATGCTTCTTTTTCTCTCTCTGAAGTAATTAATTTATGAGTGGGATGATAATAAGAGGCATAGGAGGCTGAGCCTGGAGGTGTTTTCACCCTTTCAGCCAAAAGAGGTGATAAGAATATCAACACTTGTTCTAAGAATAATGGACCTGGAGGAATGGAGTTACTGAATCTTAGAGATAAACCAAAGAAATCTAACCTGAAATTAGGCTGTGATGGAGAGATTTTTTGAGTTTTCTGAGTCAGCTTAACAGCTCTTAATTAATGAAGTCTGACATATGCTTATTTCAATATTGTGATCCATAACAGCAACCTCCAAATGGAAGTGAGAAACTCAGCTGAACACAACTTGGCAAGTTGCTGTGGTGTCTGAGATGTGCAAAGCATTTGACACTGTCCCACACAACATCATTGTCTCTAAATTGGAGAGACATGGACTTGATGGATAGGCCGTTCGGTGGATAACGAATTGGCTGGATGGTCACACTCAAAGAGTTAGGGTCAAGGGCTTGATGTCCAAGTGGACACCAGTGACTACTGGCATTCCTCAGGGACTGATATTGGGACTGGTGCTGTTTAACATCTTTGGACAGTGGGATTGAGTGCGCTCTCAGCAAGTTTGCCAACAATGCCAAGTTGTGTGGTGTGGTTGACATGCTGGAGGGAAAGGATGACATCCAGAGGGACCTTGACAGGCTTGAGAGATGGGCCCATGCGAACCGCATGAAGTTCAACAAGGCCAAGTGCAAGGTCCTGCATGTGGGTCAGGGCAATCCCAAGCACAAATACAGGCTGAGTGGAGAATGGATTGAAAGCAGCCCTGAGGAGAAGGACTTGGGGATGATGGTTGATGAGAAGCTCAAAAAGAGCCGGCAATGTGCGCTTGCAGCCCAGAAGGCCAACTGTACCCTGGGCTGCATCAAAAGCAGCATGGCCAGCAGGTCGAGGGAGGTGATTCTGCCCCTTTGCTCTTGTGAGACCCCACCTGGAGTACTGCATTCAGCTCTGAGGCCCTCAACATAAGAAGGACATGGAGCTGTTGGAGCGAGTCCAGAGGAGGGCCACAAAGATGATCAGAGAGCTGGAGCACCTCTCCTATGAAGACAGGCTGAGAGAGTTGGGGCTGTTCAGCCTGGAGAAGAGAAGGCTCTGGGGAGACCTCATAGCAGCCTTCCAGTACCTGAAGGGGGCCTACAGGAAAGCAGGAGAGGGACTTTTTACAAGGGCAAGTAGTGACAGGATGAGGGGGAATGGTTTTAAACTGAAAGAGGGAAGATTTAGATTAGATATTAGGAAGCAATTCTTGACTGTGAGGGTGGTGAGACACTGGCACAGGTTGTCCAGAGAAGCTGTGGATGCCCCCTCCCTGGCAGTGTTCAAGGCCAGGTTGGATGGGGCTTTGAGCAACCTGGTCTAGTGGAAAGGTGTCCCTGCCCATGGCAGGGAGGTTGGAACTAGATGATCTTTAAGGTCCCTTCCAACCCAAACCATTCTATGATTCTATGTATATGCTCTTTTGGCTACGTGGATAGGTTGCAGAAGAGATTACAACAACTTAAACTGGAAATGCTCAAAGCCCTGATGGAAGCTTTGATATTTGAAACATGGAAGAAGATTATACTCTGGTCACATGCCAAAAAATGAAAGGGAGGAGCTGACACCACTTTAGCTGGATTTGAGCTTTCATTGGCTGAAAAGAAATCAGCTGGGAGAAGACCTGAGAAAAAAGTGCATCTCTGGTAACAGGAAATTGTATTGCTTAGACCTACTGCAGGGACTCCTTGCCATGCTGTCCCATTCTCCAGCGTGCCTGTTGTGAACCTGGCTGAGAGCTGTCAAGAAACACAATGTCAAGAGATATGATGTAAAGAAAATATGGGTTTTCAGGTCTGACCTGTGCAGGCCTCTTCCTTGGCGTCCTCTCACAAGCCCATTGCCTCTCTCTGTTCCAGCCTCACAGAGCCCTGTCCTGTGCACCCGGACTAAAAAAAAAAAAAAAAAAAAAATAGCCTGGAGAAATGGCTTTCAAACCCTTTGTTTAGTAAAAGGTGGCTAAACAAGTCAACATGATCAACAGCTTAAATTCACTGTATAAGTCCTTGTCTCTGCTGGGAAGTTTGGGAGTCCAGCTGAAAACAAATTGACAGAAGTAGCATTGATGGTAAGACATCCTGCAAGAACTAAAGCAAAACCTCAGGCCATGCAAATAAACATCCATTTCTTGGTATTCCTATACACTTACTTGCTGCTGCTTGTGAGCAGCATGGCACAGCTAAGCAATCTGATCTCATTCCTCAGGTCCTGCTTACTCTTCACCCTCCTAGGAAAGTGGTGTAGGCCACCGTTCTGTAGTATTTCATCTCATCATACAGTTAATTAAATATGCAAGCACTTATTATAAATTATGGCCTATGAGTGGGAAAATTCGGTCACAGATAAGTCTCCAAATTTGCTGCTGTAAGTCTTGAATGGCTCATTGACACATGGTTAAAACACAGCCGTAAATCTCTGTGAGACATGCGGCGAAGAAGGAAACACACAGGGGTTTTTCATGACAGCAGTCACAAGGAAAATGCTCAGAGCTCCTCGTTTCTGCCAATCTGTCCCCATCGGTGTCCGAAGTAATTAACGGATTCCTGTTTTTGTACCACAGCTGGAAAGTGATAAAAAGAAACAATCAAGTCACTTTTACCTTGATTCCTGTCACTGGGAATTACAAACACCCAGAAAAGTCTTCAGATGTTTTCACTTGAGTTCAAGTCAAACATTGCAAAGTTTACGGTTCCCACTCCCTACGTTTTGATCTGGAGTATGATGTAATCAAACTGTTTGCATATTTAACTTAAAAGTAGGTGTATAGCTAACACATACTGGCTTCAAAATATGCTTAGATGCTGCTGAAAATCCATCCAGGTGCCAAAACTGCCATTGTTATCAGGAAATCTACACTAAACTATTTTCTCATATTTTTGTATTGTAAAATGCAGACACAAAGGAGAAGGTGCATAGAGGCAGACTGTGGGAAGGATATATGGAGCTACTGCTGTCTCTTTCCTAATTAGGGTATAATTCTACAATTAGTTGATCCAGTACTGCTGAACGTGGTGGTCCTGTCCTCCTCCCACTCCACTTCTGGGGATTCCCATGCGTCAGCCCAGAGGCTCACCTTGATGGGGTAAGTCAGCTTGCTAAATAGCCAGAAACGAAATCCAACCAAAATCGGGGGGGAAAGTGTTTTGTGCCTTTTGGGGACCTAAATGAAATCCCCTGGGGGCTGAGTGAGGGCCAGAGGTGGTACAAGGAGGGGGCAGCGGTGCCAGCTGGGGGCTGCCAGCCCCCAGACCTGCTGGGCTGTGGGTGAGACCCCGCTCCTGGGAACCAGCGGGGACCCAACCCCGTGGGAGTTTAAGCAGTTATTGGTGTGGAGCACTCAATGGCACTTAGCAAAATGCTCCTCCATCGTGTAAAAGATAACGGTGCAAAGCTGCGAGCTGGAGGCAGCCAGGAGGCAGTGGATTTTGCGAGCGGGTTTGGAAGGGACAGCCAGCGTGTTTAGGAACTACAAGTGGGAGGCTGTTCCCTGCGTGTAGTGTGGGGACGCAGCTCTATGAAAGGAGGCATTAATCGGGAGTGCGGCTGCAGCGCTGGTTCAGGGGATCCATTCGGTGTCTGCTTACATCCCTTCCATTCCCTCAAAGCTGGAGCACTTTTCTGAATAACGGCATATGGGACCAATAAAGCAGATTTAAGGAGATGGAGTCCAGGTGGCAAAAGGGTATAATGGGAAGTGACTTATGGGAAAATGTTGCATTCAGAACTCTTCTGTTGGTTTAGGTGACCCTGTAAATCCAGGCCCTGCTTTTAGTCAATGGTACTACTCAGGAGAGCTAAATTGCTTATGTAGCAGGATTGAGCCTACTGAAAGGAAGACTTTTCAAGGAGGTCCAAATAGGTGTTGTAACTCATGCTTATAGTGCTCTTGTTTTTCAGCACTATCCAACCCAGTTGTGAACACAGCCAACCAATTTGCCATAATTTGTATATTTGGTTGGCATGTGTTTACAGAGAGGAGATCTGGATTTATTTTAAAGAACTACTTTGCCCCTGGTTTCCGTATCCTTACCTTAATCCCTCTCCACAAAAGCAGCTCAAACAAAACCTCTAAAACCTCCCTCCCCCCCACTCAACTGAAAACTTGAAAGCAAGCCCTGCACAGTGTACCTTTCATATGCACATAGGTACCTTGCAGCAAAATGAGAAACAGCAGAAGAGCTTTGCAATAACCATGACAGAGCAGGCAAGGAAAAAACAAAAAGCCTTCAGTAAAATACTGCTTTGTTGGATCTTAATAACAGAAAAAGTCCCCCTAGAAATAAATCCTCAACACGATTCTCATATGAAAGAGAATCCTTCCACGTTGAAACCAAATGTTCAAAAGCTCTGTGCTTTGTTTTTATTAATGCCCATAATTTATTCTTCTTAGAAAACACCCCTCGCAGGCTGCCAGAGCGCTCAGTGTGGTGTACATCATAATAAAAACAACTTCGAAGGCAAAGACGTTAGAACAAAAACAAAACTCTGAAAGCTTTAGTGAATAAAACCATGCAGGGGGGTCTGGAAAAAGGACACAGATGTTGTGAGAATCAAAAGCAGAAAATAAATTACAAGCAGGAATATAAGCCAAGCTTTGCGAACAAACTGGAGTCATTTTAGAAGTCTCAAATAGTTATATGTAAAATTCAAGTCAGAGATCATTTGTTTAGCCCCAAAATCTTCACTGCACAACAGCTCCTCTCTGCAGCATCCAAAACTGAGAAGGCCAGTTTGCTCTCAGTTTTTTCCCCAGAATTCAGTGCATTTTGGTGCAGGAACAGCTGTCACCGTGATTGATGCCTGCTCAGTCTAGCACTGAGAAGGCCCTAATCCATGTCGCAGTTAGGCTTGTAACTTCCTTTCACAAGGGATTTTCTATGGGCTTCACTCAAAGTGCTTGGAAATGCAAGGATGGGTTGTTCATTCACTTGAAGTATCTTTTATACCCCAATCGTAGGCGATAAGAAGTAAGAAATTATTATTTTTTTCTTCGAAAAAAAATCATAGAATCATTGTGGTTGGAAAGGACCTTGAAGATCGAGTCCAACACTTAACCTAGCACTGCCAAGTCCACCAACAAACCTTGTCCCCAAGCACCACATCTACTCTTCTTTTAAATACCTCCAGGGATAGTGACTCCACCACTTCCCTGGGCAGCCTGTTCCAATGCTTGATAACCCTTTCGGTGAAGAAATTTTTCCTGATATCCAATCTAAACCTCCCCTGGTGCAACTTGAGGCCGTTTCCTCTCATCCTATGTTTGCTACTTGAGAGAAGTGACTGACACCCACCTCACTACAACCTCCTTTCAGGTAGTTGTAGAGAGTGATAAGGTCTCCCCTCAGCCTCCTTTTCAACCAACTTCCCCAACCCCCAAAAGATCAAAATGTTTATGTACTCTCCAGATTAGAACCTTCTTTTCAGGAAGATGAAAATCCAGGCACCATAGTAATGGTGGCCAGCCTGCTGGTCTGGAATTACAAACTCTCCATGAACAACCCAAGTCATGCCACGGCTGTTGGACCAACAGCTTCTTGCTGGTACAGCAGCTGGTGGGTGGTCAAAATTCCTCACCACGCTTCAAAGGTTGGTCTTATTGTATGACCTGCAAATCCTTCTGTGTGTCCAAACACTGTCCTGCAGTGGGACCCCTTGGAAGTCATCACTCCTTCCTCTGTAAGCCTTTTCTGGAGTTTCCTGACTTCCCAGTTCTGTAGGGTATGTTGGCTATATTTGTGGCTGTGTTTGCTGGCTACCCTCACCTATGGATTGGTGTTATCTGGTGCATTGCTCTGTGGTGAAAAGGGTACAGCTTGTGGGGAGTTTGTAGCTATGCTATTAGTTCATAATTTTTTTAAAATTTATGTACATATCCCTTATTCCTATTGAAATATCTCTTTTCAAACCTTGACAGCCAGCTTTCAACACTGGATTTTCTGTAGCAGATAAGAGCAGCCTTGAAATTTGTGGTGTTCCCTTTTGGGGCATATGTATGTCAAATTTCTTGAAGGATTTTATTAACTTGGTCCCTAGTTACGATTTGTGAGTTATCGTTTCACTTCAGAAATTTGTACATCTTGTTCAGAATGTGGAATTTGGCATAACTTGTACATATTGTACAAGACCAGGAACTTCAAAATGAGGTGGAGCTGTATCTGTGTTAGATTACAGAGATATTGTTTGGGATAGGGCATAGGGATTGGCTTAGGGAAAGAAAACCAGTAGGAGAAGAGAAGGATCGGAGGTGTAGAAAGCAATGTTTTAGTGATATGGAAAGTAGATAAAGGAGTTGTTGTGTCAGCCCTCAAGCCAAGGAGCAGGATCTTGTGTGATGCTGGTAATACTCTGCTCTCCCCTATGGCCCTTTTCTGGCCTTATCCAGGATCTGGAGCACAATGTGTGGTGGCTGAAGTGATAAAGCTTTAAGTTATATCTCAGCAAGTTCATGCTCTCTCAGTGGAAACCTTCAGCCCATGCAGAGCCTTTTCGTGCTGGTCGGGGAGAATTGAACTTTAGTTAAGATCTTTATGATTCTTCACGTATCCACGCTTCATCTCCCCGCACAGGTTTACCCACAATTCCAGTTTATGGCCATTTCTCTTGTATCCCAAGCTCCCTGTGGCAGACACCCTCAAGGAAGTGGATGCTGCTGGTGCAGGTTTGTAAAGCTGTGCTATGTTATAGCTGCTCATAGCCTGGTATATTGTGGTTGGCAGAGCTCAAGAGAAGAGGATTAATTTTTTGACAGAGGCTCTTTAGAAGTTCTGGATCTGATGACTTTTCAAAGTGAAGATATATTTTCGCATAAACTCAGGATAAAGGATACCATAACATCCCTGCTGGTGGCCAGAGTCTATTGGAAATAAAACATTTCATGGCAGGAAAAATGTTGTTGAACAGGAGAAATGGTAAACCTTTGGAGTTTGAGCAAAACTGTTATCCAGCCCAAATACTGTAAACTAAGGGTTAACAAAAGGAAAACATGTCAAAGCAAAACCAGAGATACAAGACCACATCATCCATTCAGATTGCAGAAGGGGTAACTCCAGCCATGCCTAGAAGGTAGCCGGACAAAGTATGTTTTTTCCATTAGCTCAGCTTGTGCAATTAGGCTTGTACAGAATTACATATCTCTGCACAGTTCTGGCCACAGAAGCCATTTCTTCATGCTCAGACCTGTTTGCAGGAGGTAAAACTGAGCCGGGACATTGGAGCTGCAGAGAAACTCCTAATGAAGCGAAACCACATGAGGTTGTACTTTGCAGGGGGTGGATGGTTGGATTAGGCAGTATATTAAGTAATCCCCTGGGATATTTTTCAACTGTAATTCATGCTCAATCGTCAAATATGGAACAGATTAACAGGAGGAGGGGTTGTATATTTCTTGTAAGTCACAATCTTCTTTTATTTGTGACTATCTACAGTGCGATTTTTTTTGAAGCACTGTTTTGTTATGGTTGACTTTAGTGCTATACCACTCATGGCATATTTAACAGCCAGTATAATTTTCTGATGAATTTATTTGCAACAATACTGTTTAAAAATGAATGCAGAAAATGAAGGGATTAAAAGGAGTAATGGTCAAAAGGTCTTTATTTTTAGCAGGCTGAGGCATCTGTAAACACAGCTTTTAAAAATAGGATCTTAATATTAGCTCTGCAAATCCATGTATAGGTGCTCAATGTGTGGCCTGCTTTAAGTACATAGCTACTCCTTCTGATTGCACAAGACCAAGAGATGTTCAGATTTCTGATTCTGATGAGGACAGCTGCTTTAAAGCTGAGCCTGTATAATCTTTCTCCAACGTGGCTGCAGAGGTTCAGTCTTACCAGCTATCATCTCCTTAAATTCTGAATATTGAAAAAGAAAGAACATTTTTTATTGTTTTCATTAACCTTCCATCACAGCCTGGTCTGTGCTACATATGAAAGCATGAAACTATGCCCCTCAGTAAGTCTTCTCCCCAGTGCATTTGTTGAAAATTCAAATTCTCAAATCCTCATTTCTGAACATGGCATATCTGGAAAATTGTCATTTTGGTTTTCATTCGACTGGATGTTTTGCATGATCAAAATAGGACTTTGGTGGATTTTTAATTCCTTATCCAAGACTTGCAATCCTCTGTCTGTCCAGCTGAGCTGCTCCCTCCAAATGGGAAGTAGCTGCCTGCCACACCTGGAAATTTCCTCCGTGCAGCAGCTGCGTCCAGCCCTGCCCTGATCTGAGCAGCTTGTGCCTCTTTGATGCCTAAAGCCAAGTCCAGAAAGCAGATCCAACAGCTCTGGTCACAGGATGTTTGAAAATGCAGTGATGGCCAGAGTCTGTACAAGAGTAGGGGTGGCACTGCACAGGCTCCCCCTCTCAGGGATCTACCACTTCTGATGCGTATGTGGAAAAAGGATGTGTTTATGAGTAAAAATCCATTCCTAAAGCCCTTCCTGTGCCTTTTGGGCCCTGAAAGACGGGCACGGGCTTCCCCTTGCAGCGTTGTGTGCTCCTCTGACCGTGCCCTGCCCTGGGCCACTGCCCCCGCCTTGAACTGTGCTAGTTGGTGTGCGTTAATTCTGACAAAGCGTTATCTAAAGCAAGAGCCACTGGTCCCCATAACATCTAGAGACAGCAGCGTCTGTTTTGCTAAATAGCCTGAGTTTGTTTATACAGAATGAGAGAGAGCTAGCTAAGATTTATTTTAACTGAGCATGACTCAAAGAAGTCGATAGCCATGTGACTAAGAATGCTGTGGTGTTAAACAGCGGTAAATACTTACCGAAATATTTTTAGATTGCAATTAATATATCGAGAAATACTAAATTATGCTAGTTCCTGCTAATGGTGCTGAAAGGAGACTGGGTGGGGAAGCTTATGCTTGTCCCCAAACACTGATTATACATAAACTCTGTAAATGTGGAGAAACTGTTTAGTTTGTTATGTAAACATGTCTTTATTCAGCAGAGCACTTGTAAGGACGAGTTTAAGCCCCTCTGCTGTAGAAGGGATGTATTCTTCTGGGGCAACAAAATAATTACAAGTGATAAGCTGAAATTAAAAAAAAAATAAAATTATATTAAAGTAGGATGGGGATCAAAGGATAAGAAATTGTCAACAGCATGTCAGGCTGCACATTGGCTTCTAAGGGAAGTGAGAAACATCTTTTAAATGAATTCAAACAAGTATGAGGGAGCACAATACTGGGAACAGCCTGCTATGAGGTGGGGAGATCTGTGAGTTTGCTAATTTGTTTCTTCTTCTTCGGTACTTTTTTTGCTCCCCTGTGTTAAGATGCTCAGATAATTTGCTTCTAGATATTGCAGAATATTTTTTTAAAAAAATTGCTTGCATTTAGTGCTTATATAACTCACTCTAACTGGATTTGTATCTGAAATTATTTGACTTGACATGCAAAAATACTGACATTGTATTTTAGGATTTCTAAATCAAACACTTGAAATCTGTCCACTTCTGTGTTCTCTCTGCATTATCACATACTCTGTGCTGTCCTTCCAACAGCAGCTCTGTTTCATTTACAACACAGGACCCACCACCTATTCAGCAGCTCTTCAAAACTTTGATTTTATTCTCCTTTTCCTTCTCTTGAAGGACTGGTGCTGAGAGAAGGGGCTGTAGGGAGCAGGGAGGATGGATGGGGAGGCCATGGGGAGATTTCACAGTGGGGTTTGATTTTGTCTGAGGGACGGGGCAGGATTTATTTCAGGACAAGGAATCCTCTTCCCCAGCATGCACAAGCACACAATTTTTTACGTGAGAGATGTGGGCTCTGTGCGCAGCTGTGCTGGTGGCGGGAGGTGTATGACAGATGGACACAACCCTACTTCTGGATCCCATTGTGACTGTGAGCACCTTTTAAAACTCCTTTCCCTCAAAATAAACCTACAGTGTGGTCTGTGAGGGGCTCAAAGACACCCAGAGAAGATGAACTTCAGAGAGCTCAGCTGTTAAGTGTGAGCAAGTTGCATGCAGTTCTGAGCATACACAAAGATCTCTTAAAGATTTATAACTTGACCAAATCTGGGTGGAATTTGGTAGGGATGGATGAACATATTCACTTAACAAAGGCCATTCTTCCTGGTCTCCAAAATCCAGTCTGTTCCTCTAGGGTATGGAAGCCTGAGATGTGTTTATAGACAGGACAGAGAATTTTGTTTAACATCAGGAGTACAGCAAAGTATTAATCTTTTGCTTTATTCTCAAAAATGGATGGCATATTTTTCCTTAAATTAAAAATAGATTAAAACTCCCCACTCTTTCCAGCACAAAAATGGTCAATGCAAATGTTAGTTTGTCAGAGTAATAAGCAGCAAAAATCAAGATCTTACTAAGGAAAATGTTGGCTAACCTTAAAGATGCACACTGCTATTAACCTTCCCCATAACCTAACAAAGAACCGCTCTGAGGGACCTTCCTTTGACCTCATAGCTGCAGTGTTCACTACGGTATCCCAATGTACGGGAAATAAACTCCATCTTCACCCCCCCACACCTCCTATCTATCTATAGCAATATTTGGATTTCATATTGACAGCTCCTATTTTATATCCAGTCAAGTAGGAAGCCTTCAGTATACTTAGAAATCACATTTACAATGAAAGAATTTATAATAAATAAATAAATAGTTCCTCCAGTCCATTAAAAATCCAAAGGCTCTGCTGTTCTTATCTCCATGCATGAATTTAAATCTATATGCATTCTAGCAAAGGTGGCCTGAGCTTGGAAGCAGCTCGTAGGCTGACTCAGGACACGGGATTGGAGGTTAGGGTACTCTGGTTTTGTAGTTAAATTGCTAAAAGCAGATAAAAGCACTCCAGTTTGCAGATTCTGGTGAAGGACTTTTGAAAGTGAAGAAAATAATCCTATCCATTACTGAATAGCTCCATGAAATGATCAGAAAGAGCTCGGCACCACCTTGTTATCTGCACATGACCACTCCTGAGGCATCTGTGGTGAAAAGAAAAAAAGAAAAAAAAAGGACGGATTAAGCAAGCGCCTCAGAGTGCTGCATTTGAAAGCAGATCTTCAGGACAGGGCCGCTTTCCACAGAGTCATTTCAGGCGAAGGTCACATGCGTGCGTATAAAATCATTCCTGAAAGCAGCGCCTTTGTCCCCCAGCTATCTCCCAATGGAGCCATTGTCCTGCCGGGGCAGCTGGCACCCTGACTTCAGCCACGCAGCATCGGGATCCCAGGCCCAGGGTGGCCAGGCAGCCCCCCGGGAGCCGGCCCAGGGCCAAGGCAGCCCACAACCTCCCCGGACAAGCGCATCTGCCAGGAGCTGCTGCTGGGGCCAAGGCGAAGCGAAGTTTCCACGTCAAACTTAAGTCATGGAGAAAAAAGACCCGTTGGTACGGTAGGCGCATCTTCCCTCCCCTTCTGCCCCGTGTGTTTTTCTGGCTTGTTGAAGTAGCCTTAAATAAATATAATTACAAGCAAAGTCAGGCTATGAAGTAGCGTGAATGTGTTTTTGCCAAGTGCAGCTTGGGTTGGGATTTAGCAAGTTGGAAGCCCTTTCAACATGCGTCCAGGGTGCTGTTGGAAGTGCTCTGATTCGTAAGTAAAATAAAAAGTATTATTTAATGCACAGAGAAGCAAATGTATTTTAAAAATAATAGGAGATCTCTCATAGCTTGTTTTGCCTTCTGAAGATGTCTTCTCTCTTAATCTTTTTAATATAAACTGCCTTTCGTATATATTGTTACCTTATAGCAATGTTAAATTGGCATCCAGCACACACACAAGCAAAGTATCTTGTGTTTTGTTTGTATTTACCTCCTACATTATTAATATTATGCAAATACGTAATTATGAGTTTAAAACTCCCACATCTCTTGGCTTTTGATTTATATTAAAATTTCCAGTGTCTGGAGCTTCACTGGCAAAGTCCTGGGCTTAAAGGCAATCTGTCTAAATAAGGTTCCTATTACAGGCAGCTCTACCTAACCCTTTTTCTCCAAAGGAAATACATGGATTTCTTTAATCAGGGCAGTATCACCTCAAGGATCTGTAATTTTTTTCATAACTCCCTATGCCACAGATGTAAAGTGCTGATTAGAGAGGCAAATTGATAAGGAGTTAATAAAACAGTGCATGCCTTGTAGTTCCCCTCCATACGGTTGGGCTCATAATGGTTTTGATTACTCTGATTTTGAAGTATTAATCATTGGGTCCCTCCTTTGAGTCTCTCTTGCTTCTGATTTGCTTAGATTTTAATTATGATATGCTTCTCATTGCTACTGATCTCCGCAAGCTTCCTGTCAGCATGCGTCAGTGCTGTGCGGGCTGCTCCTTATTGCCGCCACGTCTGTGATGGAAATGCTGAGCTCTGCAAGTCGAAGCGGGGTGCTGACTTGTTGGATTTAAAAAAAAATGGGAAATAGGGCATTTCTGTTGCGAAGCAGATTTGAAAGACTATGTTACCGCAGCGGTGTCCAGGCTCTGTCTTCAGCTCACATGAGTGCTCCAGCCCTCCCCGCTGGACATGCAGTGGGGTGGTGGGGAGGTGGGCTGGGGCTGGCAGAGGGCACTGGCTGTGCCTGGTGGGTAGGGAGAGATAGCAGGGGGCTGCCTGTACCTAAAAGAAAGAAGAGGCTGACTCTGCCCCTAACATTGTCTGCCCACAGGTGACCTGCTGAACTGTTCAGGGATGGCTACGGATGTTTTTAGGTTAAGAAAGGGCTTCTCATGAAGTCTAAGGCTGTAGAAATGTTTCCTCCTAGCAGGCTGGCCTGTGTAGGATGTTAAGAAAACAAAACAGTGCTCCATTTGTGTAGCAATATTTATCCTACAAAATCTTGCCTTATTTCAGAGGATGTAATGTGATGGTTAAACTATGAGTTTAAAGTCACTGCAGCGGGGAGGTTTCCAATTATTCATCAAGGATGCCAGCTGAGTTTGAATGCCAGATAGCTAAAGATATGTTAGCATCATTCTTGAAAGCTGTAGCTGTTAGTAACAGCGCTCGCATAGCAGCCTTTACCCAAGGACGCCAAATGTAATCCTTTGATATTAGTTGAACTGGAAGTGGAGGTAATGAATATTTCTGAGAGATGAATGAAAAGTGGCGGCATGAGACTGCTCCTGGCAGCACTGGGGCTACCACCACCTCGTCCGAATTCCCATTCGCTATTGTAAGTGCTCGTTTATAGCGCTTCACCAAATTAATGGGTCGCTTATGGAAACAGAGCAAAACCTGTTATTGCTGACTTACCAGTAACACAAACTAGTTTTCATGTGCTTGCAAAGCTGGAGGCATCCTTGACCTCTGCCGCACCTTGCGGGACATGGGCTTTTGAACCTCCCAGCGCTGCTCTCGCCATATCAGCCGTGCCAGCCCAGCTGGGATGCACACTCCCTTGGGCTCTTCACTGGGTGAAATGATGACTATATTTGCAGGGTGTTTGACCAAATGATCTCACAGGCTTTCTTTGTCTCGAAACTCATGAAACTGTGTGAACTCCACACATTTAGGGTAAAGGAGAACAGAGTCACTGTCCATTCGGTACACAAAGAAATGTAAATATAGAAATGAATACATATGGGCTCTATCAGCATTGGAGAACTATTTTGCTGTTGTGTACTGTTTAAATTCCATTGCTTAGAAGTTCCAGTTGCTAGTGCCGTACATGAAAAATTGGATGAAAATAAATTAAAAATACAAAATAATAGCATGTATGTTCAGCTCCTGTATTCTCACCCTGAGCTAGAGAGAGTTTTTCTCCTATTGCAGGTGGACCTTCCTTACATCTGTGACTGGGACATAAATTGTGTCTAGAGATGCCTCCTCTTCTAATACAATTCTTGTCCAGCCACTCTCTTTTCATTTTTGTGGGACACTTCATGCTCTCCTTCCACTCTTTATATTGTGAAGTACCTCAAAAATTTCACCTATAAGCTTTCTCCTTTGTTTATCCAATTTCACGATATCTTGTAGAGATTTTTAGTAGGAAGCTGTGGTGAGTTGACCTTGGCTGGCTGCCGGATGTCCACCCAGATGCTCTCTCACTCCCCCTCCTCAACAGGACAGGGGGAGAACATAAGAGAGAAAAGCTCATGGGTTGAGATAAAGATAGGGAGATCACTTACCAATTACCGTCATGGGCAATACAGACTCAACTTGGGGAAAATTAATTTAATTTATTGCCAATTAAAATAGATTTAGACAGTGAGAAGCAAAGACAAATTAAAACACAGCAGCTTTCCCTCACCTTTTCCCAGGCTTCACTTTAGTCCTTCATTTCTGACTCCTCCACCTCCTCCCCAACACCCCGGGCAGCATGAGGGGTTGTGATCAGTCCATAACAGCCCCTCTCTGCTGCTCCTTCCCCCTCACACTCTCCCTGCCCCAGTATCTGCCCTTTCCACGAGCCGCAATCCTTCAGGATAAACCCACTCCACTGAGGTCTCCTCCATGGACTGCTGGCGAATCTCTGCTCTGGCACCTGGAGCACCTCCCCACCTCATTCTTCATGACCATGGTGTTTGCAGGGCTGTTTCTCACATTTTTTCCCTCACTCCTCACTACCTGCACAGTGTTTTTTACCTCTTGCTCAATATGTTTTACCAGAGGCGCTGCCATTGTGGCTGCGGGGCTCAGCTGTGCTCTGTGCTGTGTCTGGCATGGGGCAGCCCGGCCTCTCCTCGCAGAGGCTGCCCCTGCAGCCCTCGCTGCCAGTGCCTGCACACAGACACCCCATACAGAAGCCTTAAATCTTGACCTCATATCTACAAAAATAGTGCACAATTTTACATGTTTCTGGACTCTCACCCTCCGATCTTCAGTTGCCATGGGTTTTTTGGCTATTTAAAGACTTTAACCTGAAAGTCTTCTCAGTTTGGAAGTCATCTCTGGCTTTGCTATCGCTTGCCTCTTCATTGGCTTTTGCTTTTTTTTTTTTGAGGAATTCTTAGGAACTCATCCTTGAACATAACCTTATTTTTATCTCCCATGCCATTTGGTGTAGAAACCTGCACATCATTTGTGGAACATCGCCAGAGTTGATCCTGCTGTTCTTCTGAAACCCACAGGAGCTACCTCCCATCCTCCATTACTGCAATTTCCCATTTTATCCTCTTCACGGCTCTATTTCTTGGTGCTTGTTGTTAAACAGCATGTTCAGCCAAGGTCCTTCCTCTCATCCCTGTGGTGCTCAAAGAACTTGGGATGTATTAACTGTCCTGGGCAATACCACTTTGTTCATACAGGCTTTTTGATCTAATGCCAAATTTCAAGCTTCTGGCTTTGTACTGGCATGTGTCAAAATGCAGGTGGCTGTAGGGACAAGGCAGGGTGTGCATCTTAGGCTGCTGGCCCACACATGCTCTTAGCCAGGACTAACCCATGAGGAGATGTTCCCAGACAGGTCCACATGCTTGTGTTTACACACAAACCAGCCCACCAGGTCATTCTTTTGCTAGACATGGATAATTTGCAAGGCAGAAACATGTTGACCTGAAGAAAGGATGATTTTACGGCTTTGTCCATGCTGTAGCAGAAGTTGTCAGAGTCGGTGCAGGCAGGACATCTCTGAATGGGCTCCACAGGGAATCACTCCAGGTTTTATGGAGAGCCCTGTGCAAACCCCGGGACAGGATCTGAACACTTCCATCAGCACTTTGCAAACAGCATAACAAAGCAGAGGGGAGGAATACAGCCTAGGGACACTCCATGGCATACTCTGTGTTTTCAATTACTTGACTCTAGCAGCTCAGCTCTGCAGAATTGCTCTGAACTGCCCCATTTAAGTGCTAGTCCTTGAGGCAGGAGGAGATTTTGATGCAGCAGGAAGCACCAGCACTCTTGACAAATAGCTGTAAAAAGAGCAAAGAGAATAAAATTAATTTAAAGATAGAAGTTACTACAGAATATCTGCAGGTACAGATATCTGTAGAGGTTATTAACAGAATATTTGCTCACTTATTGCTGCATTTTTCCCCTTGCAGGAAAACCTTGTCAGTTATATTAGCTGTGTGTGTCTGGTGCTGTTGATGAATGTGACAGCTTGAAAAAGTTTTCTGGCCATGGCAGGAGAACAGGGAATGGACCAAGGGCAGGTGGGGGTTACCGGAGCTGGAACAGGATGGTGGTGAGGAACCAGTGTTGTGGCAGCAACAGAGGGACTAGGGGATCAGCCCTGCACCAAATTCGGTGTCAGGGCTACCAAAGCTGGGACAGAGAAACCCTGCTTGCAGCTGCAGGGACTGTAACAAATTGCCACCCCTCTGGTTGCTCAAGTCTGCAGTTTGTTATGTGAGCACAGCCTTGCACATGAGTGGGGTGGTGGGAAGAGGCCAAAGGCAGCCTGGTCCTCATCTATATCAGCATCAGTGAAGAATGTTGGGTGAAATACTTTAATTTCAAATATTTCATAGGTTGTATAAAGAGAAAATATGGCTTGTTTCAGCCATCTTTGGAGAAAGAAGAGTATGAGCTTGTGTCTGGGGTCTGGTACCTGCAGCAGGTGACCATGGTGGGATCTGGAAGATGAGGACGATGGCTGCTCTGTGCAGCCTGAGTGTGTGGCTTAGGACAGGACAGTCATTCCTCAAAGGCTCTCTTTGCACCCCCAAAAGGATTTTTGGCTGTGACAATCAAAAACATCCCATGGATGAAAATATGGCCACTACGAGAAGGCGAGAAGAAAATGTCCTGATGAAACAACACTTTGTAAATAGTTAAGTTGCTATTGCCTCTAAATGCTTGCTTTCCTTTCTTTCCATGCTGAGGCTGCACAGCTAAGGTGGCAGTGAAGACAACAGGCAAACTGGAGACAAGGTCACCCCTTCGGGGTGGGACAGAGGGAAGGGATCACTGCTATAAAATTGGGTGAAATTCCCTTGGAGCTGATGGCCCTTCATTCAGGATAAATGTAAGAAGCCTTTAAATGCCTCTTGGATAACCAAAACAATAGGATTCCTTTCCCTGCTCAGGGAAACAGCATTTTTTTGTACATTCTTTGTGAACGACAGGGTTGTGCTAAAGAATCACTTGATGCCACAGTCTTAAGTCCTCTCTTAAAGGAAACAACTTGAAGGGTCTCGATCTCAGCTGGCTGCCAAGTCCAAAAAGGATTCATTGCCTAGGTCATTCATGCTTGACCACATAAATTCAATACATCTAAACAGGCTCTAATTTTTTAATGTCCCTTAACGTATATTGGACTTGTGTGGTACAACTGAAACAGAGCATTAACAATAGACTAGAGATCACAAGGATGGTTTCCTCCCTCTAAGCCCCGCAACAGAGAGAACAAGAAGGCAAGATTCCCTTTTGGAGTGTCCAGAGCTCTGTTCTCCCAATTTATTTTGTCTCTTTTTGCACCCCCAATGCTAAGGTATCTTTTTCTGCCCTTCCATTGCTCTGCCCAGCTGTCCCAGCATCCCCCACAGACAGTAGGAAATGGCTCTGACACTCATGGGACATTGGGTGCCCTTGATCTACTGTGCTGTCCTGGCAGTTGCTGATGGCACCGTCAGGCCTGGTTCATTTGCTGAAGCTGCCACCTCTCCAAAAGCCTCCCACGCCTCTGCCCTGTACCCTCTGTCCTGCAGTCTGACTGCGCTTCCACCTGCCCTTATACAGCAGGGCTTTGGAGTTGGCTTATTTGTTTTATTTACAATGCATCAGAGTAGGAAGCAATGAAAGCAGAAGCTTTCCTAGTGTTGTTTTTTTTAATCCAATACCTTCCAAAACCTGAAATGCTGAATTATCTGCAGAATCAAGCAGATGTTTCAGCAGGCTTAGGCTGCCTACAGGCAGGGGTATGAACATGAGGTTATAGTCCAATACTCATTTTCAAAACAGCTGTTTTGGCTTAAGCTGCCACAGAGGAAGCTGGTATGTGCTCCTTCTCTGTCTCAATGCAAAGTGAAACCAGTTCACCCCAGGGGTAGGGGTGCTCCTCCTCTGATGACTTCAGCTGTGTCACCTGAAGATATTGCTGCTCCCTGCCTGTCTCTGTTGCCCATCCTGGCTTCCCTACTCAAAGTCTGTTGTTTTGGGGTTTGTGGGTTTTTTGTTTTTTTTTTTTTTTTTAAAAAAAAGTGATTTAATCATAGTATTCCTCAACACCAGGCTGGAGGAAGATCACCCAGGCAGTGAAACTCCCGTGGTCAGTGTGGTGCAGTGCAGAGGAGGAGGAGAGGCAGCTGGGCTGGGCAGCTCCTCACCCAGAAAGAAATGTGGAATTCACAGACCTGAGTGGGGACACCAGGCACTGGAGGGAGGCCTTTCCTTCAGCTGGCAAAGCTGTTGCTGGAAAAGGAGGTGTCTCCACCCTCTTCACCAGAGCGGTAGTTTACTCAAGTCCTTTTTATGTTGTGTTGGATCAGACGTTGCTTTCAAAGGTGTTTGGTTGGAGCATCTTCTCCAAAGAAGATGCAGCAGAAGACAGTGAAAGGACGCTAAATTAAATAGCGCCGGCTGTTTTGCAGGCTGTGGATACCCAGGAACATCTGTCCCTGCCCTGAGAAACTTGAACAAATATAATTTCAAGCTGACTTTAGCCCTGTGTGCTGTGAAAAAGAGATTTACTGGGGTGAGGAGCCTTCTGTGAAGGCTGAGTAAAGCAGAGCTGCTTTTGTTTTACAACAGTCAGCAATCACTAAGCTGAGGAACCGATTCTTTCTGAAAATCTTGTATTGCTAGATGAAAAAAAAAAAAGATGAGTTAAACAAAACTTAACTTTGGAATATTATTTGTTTTAAAATATTGAAGAAATCTATTAATATTTAAGTGGCCAGAGTTTCCCTACAGTCTACTTGTTTAATCCATTAAAAAATGATTCTTTATTCCGTTCCAAAGTTTTATGCTGAAAAGGTGAAAAAAGTATTTATATCAAAAAAAACCCCTGATAATCCTTATGCAAACCCAACTAGCACAGAGTTGCATATTTTTGATTTCTAGCAGTTTCCTTAATTTTTTTTTAATACTGCATTTCTGCAGAGCTTGAAATTTATTCAGTTACACATTATGATATGGGTTTAAAAAAAAAACCTCCAGCAATGGATCACATTGTTTTGTTGTTGAAATGTCGCTTATACTTTTCTCTCCTGAAGAAAACAGGGAGTACTGTTCCAACAGGATGTTTTTCCCTTTGTACTAACATTTGTCATCTTTGCTGTTGACTGTAATCAGAAAAAAAAAGGTGGCATTTGACTAAAGTGGTGGTGACACAGTTCAGCTTAGGAAAATTTGTGATGCTTGGAAAGTAGCCCATCTGTCCGAAATGACCTAAAATGCAATTGTTTTACACTTCTGTGCTTTGCCATTAAAACAGGCAGCAGATGATGCATGTTAAGAAATGGGGAGAGCCGAGCATCCGCTGCGGTGACACTGCTCCCTGGGAGCAGCAGCGGGACGTGGGGGAAGAGAAGAGCTTGTCTGTGCTCTGCCCTCCGCTGCCCTGGCCATGGCACGCTGCTTAGTTACGGTACCCGGCTTGGGGTTCAGTAGCAGTAGCAGTTTGCAGCTCGCTGTGTCTCACAGACACGCTGCTTTCAGGGCTGAGGACCAGAGTGGGGAACTGATCCCACTGCAAAACCTGCGAAAGCAAAGGAATTTTTTTTTTAACCTGTTTTGACTCACGGTGTGACCCTGGGAATGGTTGTCTGGGATTAAAGGGATGGAAGCGATGGTAAGGACTAGCCAGGGATGCTGGTAGATGGTATCTGGAATCTACCTGCTAGTTTTATTTCTATTCTCAAGGAAAAGGGCAGAAAATCCAGTTATTTCCAAGCTATGCAAATAACCTCACCCTTCCCAACAGCTGTGATGTGTCTTTCAACTGTGAGGTCAATCAGTACCCCCAAAAAAGGGTTGCAGACGTGGCTAAGAGCGTGACAGTGTTAGCGGTGTCCTCCTTTTATGTATTTTTCTTTGGGCAGAAGCCTGTGCAGTTCCTGCTGTATCTTCCTCTGCATAAGTGTTTATGAGGCTGCTCGGTGAATCAGATCAGGCAGTTTAGGCAGCTTTTAATAATTCACAGAATCACAGAATCACAGAATCACAGAATGTTAGGGATTGGAAGGGACCTCGAAAGATCATCTAGTCCAATCCCCCTGCCGGGGCAGGATTGCCTAGACCATATCACACAGGAACGCGTCCAGGCGGGTTTTGAATGTCTCCAGAGAAGGAGACTCCACAACCTCTCTGGGCAGCCTGTTCCAGTGTTCAGTCACCCTCACCGTAAAGAAGTTTTTCCTCATATTTATGTGGAACCTCCTGTGTTCCAGCTTGCACCCATTGCCCCTTGTCCTCTCAAGGGATGTCACTGAGAAGAGCCTGGCTCCATCCTCTTGACACTTACCCTTTACATATTTATAAACATTAATGAGGTCACCCCTCAGTCTCCTCTTCTCTAAGCTAAAGAGACCCAGCTCCCTCAGCCTCTCCTCATAAGGGAGATGTTCCACTCCCTTAATCATCTTCGTGGCTCTGCGCTGGACTCTCTCTAGCAGTTCCCTGTCCTTCTTGAACTGAGGGGCCCAGAACTGGACACAATACTCCAGATGCGGCCTCACCAGGGCAGAGTAGAGGGGGAGGAGAACCTCTCTCGACCTGCTGACCACACCCCTTCTAATACACCCCAGGATGCCATTGGCCTTCTTGGCCACAAGGGCACACTGCTGGCTCATGGTCATCCTGTTGTCCACTAGGACCCCTAGAACTAGAATAATTGTTAACTAGAATAATTGTTAACTAGAATAATTGTTATTTTTCTTTTTCAGAAGACATCTGAAAAAGATGTCCTGACTTCTTCAGGGTTTTTTTTAAATAGAGGATTTCCTTCTCTTTATGCTGGGCTGATTGTATTTAGTGGTGCAGTCTTGCAGTCCCTATGCAAATAAAATAACTCCGCACTTGAATTGGACTTGCATTCATGTGAAGTAGGTTCAAGCCCCAGAAGGCCCTCAGCTTTTTTTTTTTGTCTTAACTGCAAGACTGTCATGGCCTGTCCTACGTTCATGCATTCATTTATCATGGCAAAAAAGCTTTCGTAGGTATAGACACTTACAGGTCACCGTAACAGCAGCCGGTTCTTCAGCCTTGAGATGGCTCCTTTTGCATAGAAACAGGAGGAAAATGCTCCCACGCGAAAGCATGTCCCTGTTTGTTGGGAGGGGAGTCCTCTGTTTCCAGCCTGACCCCAGAAGAAGTATCAGTGCTGCAGAACATGGATGTCCAAAGCCTCAACTGCAGGCAAGCTGAGAATGATATTCCTAGTGACTTATCTCTTTAAACTGAAATCAAATAGGTTTTGCTATTTAGAAAATACCAGTGGTTTTTTTTTAGATTAACAAGAAGAAAAATATTAAATAAATGCTTCTTTTTTTGATCCAAGTGCCAAAAGCATTAAAAAAAAAAAAAAGAGATTTAAAACAAACAAATAAACTCTTGTTTGGCAAAGAAAACAAACTCAAAGTAAACAAACCAGTATTAATTATATCCACATTTTACTTGCAAGGAAGAGATTAGCACTTGGAAAATTTTTAATCATAACCAAGCCTTGAGATTGAAAAGTGTGCCAAAGCAGAGTGTGGGCTGAGGTTAAATATGATTAAGTAGGAGAGATATGTTACAGGATTACTGTAGAAGTCCCCACAAGACGTTTTATATACCCATGGAACAGTTTTTATTCTGCAGCATGCTAGATTTTTTATAGATGATTACCTTAAGAAATATAGTTCTGAACTCAGTGTATTTCAGTGAAGTACTTATGCTGCTTCATAATGATGTTATCCAGAAACTGAATTGGGAAAATGTTAGTTTCTCTGAAGATGATGAAGGTATACATGTTGGGACTAGTGTTAATGCTGTCACTGTCCTACGTGCGGTTCACAGGGAGAGGGGTAATACCCTGTGTCAGAGCGGTTGGTCTGTTAGCTGTAGTACTACTGGGAGGAGAGAGACAGGCATCCAGGCACGCAGAGCTTTCTTCTGGTCACTGAAAACGTGTCTCCTTTTTCCTGCTAACCTAGCTGCTCTAACAAAAGAGGCGACCTTGCTTATAAATCTGGTGTGTGGATGCAAAGGGTGATTGCGTGTGGAGGATGCACTTGAGCTAAGGCCCCTCCACAGGCATCAGAGGCAGCTTCAAGAGCTGCAGAGCTCTCACCAAACCCAGAGCACTCATTTAGCCACCAAAGCTGCAGTATCTGACATGCGGTGTGGAAGAATTTATTCCTGTACTGCATTATGCCCTTTTTTTTCACCAGGGTACCCACCTGGGCTTCAGTCCTCATCCCAGTGAGTATACAAGTGTATTACATGAACAAAGCAGAGACTGGGACTCAGGTCTTCCTTTGGCTGGTGGTTCCTCTTCTGCAACCTTCAGTAGGCAGAGCATGTAGGCTCAGTTTTGGACAAGTGTGCACCCGATACACCTGTGTTTTGTGCAGGACGTTGTTTGGTAGCTGTCCTGGGAGGACACTTACAGGAGGGTGATGTGAGGAGGGATGCAACGTACTTTGCTGGTCGTTCTCAGTGAGGTTTGGGCTGGATCTGGGTGCTCACCTCCAAGCCCTGTGAACCCTGCAGGCATTATGTAGGGCGCTCAGAAATGTTGATGGGCCTATAAGTGCCTAAGGCACTTGGTGCCTCAGGGGTTGGGCTGCAGCAAACTGCAATTTTGAAGACTTTAATTTGCCCATGATTGTCCCTGAGGGTCTGGCACCCCTTTATGGACCTTTCTGGCCAAGAAAGTCCTCCTCAGCACACTCCTGCAGTGCACCAGGCACTATGGTTTGCATACCTTTCCCCTCAGGGCAGTGATGAACAGACAGATAATTGGTGACTGTTCCTCAAGCCTCAAGGTGCTGTCCGGTGGTATTTTGAGGCACTGTGGTGAGGAGGGTGTACTTTCACGAGCACAACCTTGTTTGTGGGTCTTCCCAGTCTCATGGGGTAGCAGTGGGCATGGTGGTGCAGCTTCTTAGCAGTCGCTCCTGTGCCCTCTGCCAGGGAAATTGCCTCCTTGACAAAATGCATCTTTTACCTGTGTAAGAACAGAAGATACTTGCAAAGCTGCTGCAACTCTCACTACATGTCCTAAAGCCGAAGGAAGGGACAGTCTGACCCTCGCCTACGCTAATCGCTTCTTTTCCTCTATACCCTGCCTGCCCCCTTAAAGCATCCATGCGAACATTTGTGTCCTCTCCTACCCTTTATGATCAGATTGCAATTTTTTGTTTCCAGGCCAGCTTGCCAGCCATTTGAAATCTATCACTTGCTGGATTGTTTTGCCTCCATCAGGCAAAGAGGACTTCTCAGTGACCCTATTTTGGTGTCTTCAGTGGTACTCTTACAAGCTGGGCAGATATAGGTCCCTCATCCTTCAGCAACTCTTGTGTATTTTTTCTTGAATACCCGGGCTGTACAATCATGTTTCTGGGCTCCTGTATGTGGCTGTAGCCTGGATCCTGGGCTGATCTCTGCTGAGGGACTGCTCATTGCAGGTCATCGCCCTCCTGCATTGACTCTTACTCTTCTCACCTCCCTTGTTGTCATCAGACTGCTGACCCTGGCTGGCTTTGCTGTCCTTTTGCTGTCCTTGCCCTCACACGCTCACCTTCCCTTCCTTCTCTGTCTTGTTTATCAGGCACCGCTGGCTGAGTGCCAAAGATATTTGGGTTTGATTTATAAAGTCCTATGAAAATATGGTTTAAAGTCCTTTATACACAGGAATCAGCTCTTCTTGTTATGTTGTGCCTCTTTGGTTTTGCTAAAAAGCCTCAGGGTGTTTTCAGCGAGGTACCCACCTCTTCCCACTTTCACTGTGGCTGCTGGAAGCTATTTGGTTTCACAGTGCTTGTATCTGAGGAGGCTTGATGTGAACACTGCTTGAATTTCTATACTTTATCAAAAGGTTTTGTTCTCTGAAACTGCTGCTTCACATACCTGAATAACTGTTTTTCTTGGCCACAACTATACATGGAGACTGTGTTTGAAGGGTTCAGAGCTCTGGGACACTTTGGAGAAGTCCTTCACCTTTCTGCCTTTCATGCTGCTGTCAAGCCTACTGGAAGCTTTGACCCTGCCTCCCAGTCACCTGATGTGGCTGCACCCAGCAGAGCAAAGTGGAGATGAGTAGCTAAAAAGTCTCATTTCTTCCGATCCCACTCCATCCCCAGCCTCCAACTCCACCAATATACTTGATTGCTCTGCATTTTCTTTTCTCATTAAAAAAACTGCTCAAGAAAAATCAGTTTTCTATAAGACCGTGAATATTGCCTTTCTTATATGAACTCTGTGCAACAGCAGAACAGGAATGCTTGTAACTCTGTGGAAATGTTACAGTGGGAACTTTTCATGTCAAGTGTCACCTAGCGGCTGCTTGGAAGTTTTGCATCCCGAGTTGAATCATAATCAGCATGATCATATAAGCCATAAAAGCCAAAGGCCAATTCTCATGCACAATAACTGATGAAGAGGCATTTCATATTCTGTTGATCTTGTTAAAATTCCTTTTTAATGTGTTTCGTTTAAGCCCTAAAGCTTGCACTGAACCACTGCATTCTTGGGCCAGCAATACATTATTTCAGCTTTAGTCTTCCATATTCTGATGAGTAAAATGGCAATTAATTGCTAAAAAAGTTAATTGCCAGTGATCCCAGCAGTGAAATTTTGCCTGAACAAAATCATTAGAGCTTGTTTATGCTAATAAGTTCCTTGTGCATCTGTAGGGTGGCTCCAGGCAGAATCCTTGGGACAAAAAGATGATTGTGCATCTGAGTATGTGGTCAGTTCAGAGCTACTGGAAAATGTGTCTTACATAACACATATGAAAAAGATTAGCAGTTTCAGAGTCGTCATCATCTATAGTTCTAAAGGATATTACAAAGGAGGTTAATTAATATAATAGACTTGTAACATGGACCAGGAAACATAAAATGAGCTCCTCCATTTATGTAAAATAGTGCAGTTTACAAGGTCCAGAGAGGTTGCACGAATGGAAAAATGAAATACGTATTTTTCAAATCAGTAGAAGTCATCCATGATGCTGTATTTTTTGCTTTTGTTTCTTGCTTTATTTTTCTGGGTGGCCATTTTTAACTTCTGTGGGAACTTTCTTTCAAAAGAACTGAGCATCTGTGTGTTAGGAAGATATGCAGGAACAGCAGAGGCTCCGCATCTCTGAAAATGAGGCTGAACATATTGGCTTGGGCACCCAAAACTGGCCACTAGATATGACTATTCAGTTGTGTTTTGCCTGGATCACTCGGTGACCCGAGGGTCCCAGGCTGGAGGAGAGCTTGGGGCTGCTGATTCCCACATTTTGCCGATGAAATCATGAACTTGGTTAGCTGAGACACACAGGCAACACCGTTGAGCGATTTTGTTTGTGACACCTTTGGTTTCCCTTCTGCTGCTCTCACACACTGCTGTGCTTACCTAGTGCTTGGACGTGAAGTTGTTTAATCACAGGATGTATCAGAGGCTAAAGGTGAAGAATTGTATAGGAACAGCTAGTAAAATTTTGGTGATTGCTTTTCTCTAGACCTCCATGCACAGGTTTTTTTTTGCTAGAAGAATATTGCCTCTTGCAAGCTATTTCATTTTCCACCCAGCTAATGATGAAGTGAACATTAAAAGATGGGTCTTGACTTCACAGTCCTGCTCTGTGCAAGGGAGAGGAGTACGAAGTCCTGGTGTAGCTAAGCTGTAGGTCTTCTCAGGCTAATTACATTTCCCTGAGGCTTGCAGAGCAAAGATGCAGCTGCACAATGGAGCCACTTTTGGTTAAGAAACTGCATGAAAAAGGATCAGCTCCTAGCAAAGGCTGGCAGGCTGCTAAGATGTGCGTAGCAAAGAGGAGGGATTTTTAGCTTCTGCCCTGTAAAGCTATATGGTGGGGAAGGAGAGATGTTGCAGCAGGTAAAGAGCAGCTCTAAACAAAGCTCAAAATTGTACATGTTTAATATTGCAAGATAGTTTGAAGAAAACTGTACTGTGTTTCTTAATGCCAGTGTAGAATATGGGACAGGTCTCAAGGGACGCTCAGTCCATCCGAGGGCTTACGAACCTTGACTCCGTCCCTTTAAATGTAATTGTTAGTAAACACTTCAATGAAAGAAGCTTTCAGCAGAGAAAAAAAGTGGCAAACTACACTGGTAAATAACTTGCCTTGGCAAATAATATTTAAGCCACTGATTTGAACCATAATTCTTCTCAGCATTATCATTCGCTTTGTAAATAATAGTGTTTATACAAACAGGCGGGCTTTCTGCTGTTGATGAAAATGGGAAAATGTGGGGCAGAGGGAACGTGTCACTTCTTTTCCTTCCTGGAAGTCTGCGGTTTCCAGCTATTCAGATAAAACTGCTTGTGTTTCCATCAATCCGAGCCTTGCACCGCCACAGCAGCATGGGAGAACAGCGTTGAAAAATACCCCCCCGCTCTGAAGTTGTCCCCAGTTTTGGGGGGACACTGTGCTCTGTGACCCAGTGCGAAACTTCAGGAGCACCATGGAGAATGAGATGGGTGTCCGAGCTCCCCAAACCTACCCGGCCATCGCAAGGTCAGCAGCCGCAGCTGCGTGCTCGCCCTGTGCACCGAGCCCACCGTGCCGCGCCGCCGGCGGCGTTGGGTGACATTGGAGGGTGGCATCGGACTGCGTTCAGTTCGCAGCCCCGAGCGAGCTCCCCTCCCTTCTTCTCTGAGCCAGATGGAGACGCATTTGGTTTCTCTTTTAACCATGTTACTTTTGCGAGGAGAATAAAACGAGCAGGAACAGCTATTGGCCGCAGCAACATAAGAAAGCCCTGCTTTGCCAGAGGAAACCACATAAAAGCGTGCGTGTGTGTTTGGGGGAAGGGCACAGCGAGGGATGATGCCTGGAGCTTCTTGCACTCAGAGCTGCGATTTGTGAGTGAAACATGATGAAATCACCCCTTGGACAAATCACACGAGCCTGTCAACCTCACCAGGTGGGATTACTTGTAGCTAATAGCCCGAACTCCCCGAGCAAACAGAGCTCTGCGCTCACTATAAAGAAAAGGCGACGGTGCCGCACAGGCTTTTCAAGAATTCTCTAGTATGGCTAAGAAGGGCTGCGGCCACTCACACCAGGTAGGGGAGGAGGGGAGAGTGTTTGCTTTTAGAGGAGGAGTAGCCCGTCTCTCCTGAATAAGTTCCTACAAAAAGGAGCATTTCAGCTTCAGAAAGAGATGTTTTATTCATCAGCCCCTTCTGGTTTGTGTTACTCTCTCCAACGGTGACGCTGTCAGCTGCTGCTCCAGTGATGGGAACTGCAGTGCTGGGGAGCTCGAATGTACAGAGGACAATCTCTGCCCTTTTAACCGTAACCCTCTTAGCTCAAAAGTCCTGCTTTATGCACAATTTGCTTACTTTGCTTTTTTACTTTTGCAGGTTATATCTCTATTTGCTTTTGCCTTTGGAGTAAATGTCTGCATGGGATTTACAACAAACCGATTTAGGAGATCTGAAGAATGGGATGAGGGCCCGGTCTCAGGTACAGTAACAGACATAAATTGTACATCGCAATACCCTTATGTTATATACTGTGGTTAGAAACCACTCCTACTCTGAAACAGTAGTTTGCTTGTTCCTTTTCCCTCTAGGATATAGAGAAGAATAAATAACTCACCGAGCCTGAGTCAGTTGACCTTTGGGACTCACCTATAGGTCTCCTATTTACTTAAACTTTTGCTCTGTGTGCATGTGACTATGGAAAATCTAACTTATTTTAGGACTGAGCACTGACAGTTTCACACAGACTGGTCTCATCAGCTGCTGCATAACGTTTGCTATGTTTTGCGCTCTGCACAGTTTCCTTCTAGAGCTAAGAGAAACTCCCCGATGGGTTTAAGGGCACTGGTTTTATTTCGGTAGCTATTGAAGTGGTTTCTAGAAACTTGATTAATGCTTTCAAGAGAGGCTGGGGAGAGAAGCTTTGGGGATTTCTGTGGCTCCTGAGGTCATGCTGGTTTGTGAACAGTAGACGGCAGACATCTGAGGGCAGAGAGGGACGGGGAGAGGAGAGCAGGTGTTCGCGTCCCGCGCAGACGCGGACCTGCTGTCACCGAGTCGTCTGTTTTTCTTTTGCCTCCTACTTTTTTCTTTGGAGGACAGCAAGGACATGCCACAGAAGGGACTGTTGTTTGTGTTCTGGGGCAGTATAGGGTTTTGTGAGCTCAGGCATAGCCTGAGTGGAAAAATATATAAAATGGAAAACTAGTCTTTTTTTCTTAAAAAAAAAAAAAAAAGTAGGCTTGACTTGTGTCTCTGTTCCTTCCTTTGGCAGGAGAAAGGAAACCTGTGGTCATTCACTTCAAGCTGGTTAATATAACTGAAGTGAAAGGGTTTCCTTTGCAATGCCTGTCTGTAATGATAGGTTGTGAATTTTAATTCTAAAATTGTTTACTGTGGCCAGAGTTTGTTGTGTTCCTGGTAATGTATCTGTGTACTTCTGTCCCCTGTCTTTCACAGGAATTGGTGTCTAATCACAGCCACAATCAGGGCTGCTGATCACTGAGCAGAGGCATTTTAGGTAATAAAAAAGGTAGTGGCTGTTGCTTTTGATCTTTATGTAACAGTAAAAAAAGATTGCTTGAAAAGCAAATTTTATTTCTATCTTGTAGTGCGTTAACTGTAGAGCAGTTGCATGGTGTGTGTAATAGTGACGTGAAAGATTTGCATTCATGTCCTCAACACCTGACTGACAGTTGCTTTTGCTTTTGCTGGTGAGCGTCCAGGCTTTAGGGCAGGGCTGCTCAGTTGGTTTTTACTGAAGTCCCAAAGGTCTGATGTTGGGGACCCATTGCCGCTCATCAGTGCCAACTCTGCTGAGCCAGCCAGCACTGGTCAACACTACCAGGGCTCGGATCAGGAGCTGTGGGCTGTTTCCAATAGCAGGTTTAGCTCAGCATTCCAGGAAAATAGGAAGAAATACAGCATCTCTTGCAAGAGGGCAGGAGATGGGGTAATTCTGGCAGCCTGTTGAGAATTTGCTTACAGGTGGGATTGGACCAGCACCGGGCACTGAAGTAGTTCAGTCCAGGGTGCAACAATGAGAGACAGAAAAGTAATGGAGGGTTTTGTCCCTTCTGTGTTGTCGCAGCTTGGTTACTTTTATTGCAGTAAAAAAAAAGAGGATGTGATAGCAAAGAATAAAGTATTATAGTCACATCTGTCTAAAGGACAAAGTAAAAAGTTACATTGGAGAGTGCTTTTCTTAACAAAATAAAAGCACTGTGATCAAAGAACCTATTTAGGGTCTCCTAATTGCATGACTTCCAGTTGTACTTCATCTGGAGTCCAGTGCAATGCAATATCCAGAATAAGAGATTAGTATAAATTATTTTTCAGATTCATGCGCCTTCACTTACTTATTTCTGAGTTTCTTGGTGTTTAGAGTTAATTATTTTGGATTGACAAAACACTATTTTTACCAACAATTTCTGTATAGACCAATTTGTTATTTCTCCAGAGGTGTGCCGTGATGGTAAGCAAATTTCAGTTTTCATCTAGCCTAGAACTTCTCTATGAGTCAAAACCAACATGTTTTTTTTTCCAAATCCTTTATAAATGCATGTCAAAGAAATACCATAATGCCTAAAACCCCCCTCTTGTTCTCTTTTTACAGTGTACGGATATATATGCCTTTATATATTTGAGATGTTTAGTATTTGTACCCAAAAAATTATTTCATTGAAATAATTTTTGACTTAAAAATTTTAAAAGGCATTAGGGAACCAAGGCTCCCATTTTTTCGTATCTTTGCCTTTGTAAGTTATTTGCTTTATGAGCTGTCTAGACATTTTTGTGAGCACTTTCAGGGAAAATGGCCTCAGTAATCTCTTGAAGCATGATCCTCGGTCATGATAGGATGATAGCTTAAATTTTGGAAGGAGAATCACTGAAGTTTTTCTATCCCTTCTCACTGGAGTTTTAAGCATGCCATTAAAAATGGAGTCATATCATCCTTGTATTGGAACAGTTAGGATGTACTTTTTACTTTATGTGACTTCTCATTGAAACTTTACTCATTGCAATGGCAATCCTCAAAAATGAAACGCAATTTCATAAGATGAATATAATGTATCAGAACTGGTGTTCCAGGTGTTTTGTATAGGAATTTGGTTGATCCATATAGGTACCCTATAGGATCCATAGGATCCAAAATGGCGAATTCTTACCAGGCAGTCTCCTTCCTGTAATGAGTGTGTAATAATGTCTATAATGTCTTGTTCTATGACTGAAATACTGCTGGAAGTAAATGTATTTGATTTCTTTTTTAAATATTGTAATCAGATAGAATGGGAGCAAGTAGCTCGATATGACACCTTCCAAGGTAAATATAACACATTTACAATGGAAATGTAATAACCTCCATGGACTGAATCAGGAAGGCACTATTGCCCTATGTAACTTCTCTCTCTAACCTATGACATAAGAGACAGTCCTTAGATGGTTGTTTTGAGCTTAGCTGGCCAAAAAAAAAAAGCATGGAAAAGTATATGAAAAGCTTTATTTATTAAATAAGGAGGGGAGGATCTTCATGTTGAGGTCCCTCTGCCTGTTGCATGGTCTGATTGCAGGAGCTGTGGAGGGATGCAGGAATTTTGAAATTGTGTAAATTTGTTCTGTACATGGGTTTCTGTTAATTTGAAAATGCTCACCAGGGATGGAGCTCCTGATGATATATTTTCAAACTATTCTGCATGCACCAGTAGCCATGCCATGGCATTGTGCACGACCTGAAAATCATGGTCTGGCTGCAAAGGCAAGGTCAAGCATGATAAACAAAGGAGTGATCTTAATGTATTCAGAGATCAGAGGAATTAAATCAAGTCCTCTTTTGTGTTGCTCTATGGAAAGTGTCCTACATTGACTCAGGAGGTGTGACTTGAAGTTGCTAAGTAATTTGGGATAATTTGTCACATCAGATATGAAGCGGTTGTCAACAGACGTGAAAAAACAACAGACAAGGTAGCTGGGCTAAACCTTTCTTACATGAAATGGAAGCTTGCAGTTATAAAAGATGGAGCTAGAGGGGACCTTGAACAGCTAGGTAGACCTTCTCAGTATCCCAAGACATGGTCAGTTATTACTGAAGTGCTCCTGACAGATCTTGGTTTAGCCTGTTCTACAAAATCTCCAAGATCAGAGATTGCGCAGCCTCTGTGGGCAATTTATTCCAGTGGTTTCCTGATAAATGAGCTGCTCTTTACAACAGCTAGACATTCCTTGAGCTGCAGTTGACTCTGTCCCTTATGTAATCTGCTGTCAGATTTACACCTTCTCTTTCCTAAACCACATGTTGACATGTGTTTTTTGACCTTCTGAAATGATCTCCCTCTCATCCCTTTTGAAATGAAGAGGGCAATGCCAGTGTTAGGGATATATGGTATATGCTAGTATGTAATAGTTTTGAGACCATAATACCTTTGATTTGCAACTTACTGGATCTGTGATTATATATTAGCGAGCTTCCAAAAAGGAAAGTAGTAGAAGAAGTTAAATAACATGGAAATACTCTTTAGTAACAGATTTTCAGAAGCATTTGGCAGGAAGCAGATGTCACTAAGAATAAGGAACAAGACTTCATATCTCTGAAAATCTGAGTGTTAGCATGCTTTGAAACAATTCTCATGTGATTAATTTCTAACATAGCATTGTGGCTTGTTTATGTGAGCAAAGAAATACTGATCTGTGTATTGCCAGCATAGATACATGACCTTTAGCTCCTTGGAACTCCAGATGGCCAAAATATTGATGGCTCATTATAAGCATGCTTGCAGGGTATGTACCTGTAGAGTGAAACTTCACTGTGTCTATGATGTCACTTGCTGCGATCATTACCGACTTGATTGAAAAAAACTCAAAAGCTGAGAGACACATAGTTGTCTGCTACTACCTTTTCCAGCAGTCGTTTGAATATGCTTTGCCACTGCCATGATCCATGACTGCAACCATCATAGGTTTGGTTTTCTTACCCATCACCTTGCTGTAGGGTTGATTTGCTTCCAGGTTTGCTCCCTGAAGTGGTTTATGCTGGTGTCCCACCAGTGCCAGTGCCACTCCAAGGGAAGCAGTGGAGCAGTAGAGCTTGGGATGGGAGCTGGTGGGACACCAGCTACTACAATGCCACGTCCAAACTCCCCCTTCATCTTCTTTTCCATTCGTGTTGATGGTGTTGGGATAATGCCATCTTGTTTGGGAAGAGATTTCCCCTCAGTTTATGTGGAGACTAAACTTCCAGCTATGTAATAGAATAGGGGAAAAATCTATAAGAAAAGATCAGAGCAACTGTTTCCCAAAAGTGCCATTGCATCAGTCCTCTTAAAATCATACCACTAATCATGGTGAGGTTTGCCAAAACCAAAACCAAACCATGGTCTAAAAGAAAACAAATCCCAAGACAATTTCAGACTTAATTTTAATAGGTCTCTCAAGGAACAAAAGGCATTGTGAAATTTTCCTTGGAACACCTCTGTTTTTAAAGAATAACATACATTTGTTATTTTATTTCATAAAATACGATTAACCCTCGAGAGTAGCACACAATTTTCCTGCTTCATATAAGCTGCTATGTACTATTTTCTTGGAGGAAAATGTATAAAATGTATAAAATATATAAAGTGTATAAAATACTGAGTTTTGAGAAAAAGAGCAGAGAAGTACATATCAGCTTTGACAGTAATGGCTCTTACTAATAAATACATTATTGAAGTCTAATACATCATTCATGGTTTTCAGACTGGCAGTCCTGCATTTAGTTATACACATCAAGGATATTGATTTCTTACATACTTTTGTATCTTATGAAGTTTTTATAATTTAATGCTCTGCAGAAGCCCACCAAAAAGCCTTGCTTTGTCTCTTCATTAATTTATAGAGCATCTTACAGTTTTCTTTCACACTTGACATTGATTTGGCGCCTTCCAGTATTGAAAACCAAGTCCTGCTGACTGCACGTAGATTAATTGCAGTCCTTTCCTATGCAAACTGCCCAGCGAGCCATGAAAATGTCACTTGGTTTCTGAAAACAAAAGCCTGCTTCTGAGGAATAGCTGCAGCTCCTGGAATGGAGCCTTGGAGACTTCAATACATTTCTGCTAATGATCTCTTGATTGTTACAGAGGTAAAGCCAGGGCTGTTTCTTTGCAGGACATTATCACAGCACCCTGCTTGCTCCTTTTTTTTTTTCCTTTTTCTTTTTTTTCTCCCCCAAAAGAGCAACCTTTTTGGAATTTGTTCTTTTTGTTTGTTTGTTTGGTTTGGTTTCTTCAAGCAACACTTCTCCTCTCCCTGCTCCCTTCCCCGTAGCAGGCAGCTGAGGTTTTGCTCACCCGAGTGGCTTGGGGCTGAGCCGCCCGTCCCGCTGCTGCCAGTGTGACAGATGTTGCCCTGTTTCTTGTTCCACACAGTCCTGTCAGATTCCCCCTGGATCAGTACCTCTGGCTCCTGCAAAAACAGATGCTTTGAACTTCAAGAGGCAGAGCCTCCTGGCTGCCGCTGTGACAACCTCTGCAAGAGCTACAACAGCTGCTGCTTCGACTTTGATGAGCTGTGCTTAAAGACAGGTACGATGGGTCTCCTGTCCCACACCGCCGGGTGCTGCGTACGCCTGGCTTATTGCAGCGGTCTGAAGCTGCCACGATAAACCAGCGCTCCCTGCCATAACCTGCATCTCCTCCGCACCTCACCTTGCCAGGCAGACTCGGCTCAGCCCAAAATGCAGTCCATGTTTCCTTGCAAGGAGCAATAGGGATGCGCACCTATCGCTCCTCACTGCTGGGCTTCATCCCTGGTTTCTAGGGCAGAAAAAGCAAGGTACTATTCATACTGCATGCAAAGTAGATCTTCTGATAATCAATTAAAAGCAATAATCAGCATTCAGCCAGCAGTTTGACCTCCAGGTTACAATGAAAAGAGCCATGGTAAAGGCTGGAGGTTGGTCATTCCATGTCAGCCATCCTTTTTTCTCCCAAGTGATAACTTAATATTGGAGCAATTCGTGCTCACTTGTGGACGGTATGTTACAGTTACTCATGAAGGCCCCTCTAAAGCTGGGAGCGTTGAAGCGGCGCAGGTTCTCTCGGAGCGAGCTGCAGGTGACAGGCTGGGCTTGTTACCCGTGCCCTTGACTCCGGTTTCCAGATGTCAGGATGCATGTAACACACTGGTAAAAATGTTTGACTTCAATTCATTGGACCCTGGGGGATGGAAATACAGCACTGGGTTCATTTTCTTTCTGTTTTTTTTTTAATGAGTCATAGGCAAGGAAAACTTCAAAGAGGTCCGTGAGTTATGTTTTACTGCTTAGCATAGTGCATTTAAATTATTAGTTGTACCTATCTCCTTGAGTGTTTGCACAGTGGTCAGAGTTGACACAGGTGCCTTCTACTTTTGCCATTAAACATTTTCTTGCTTTATCAAAGAACTACACTTACTAAGCAGCCAGGAGAGAAGTCTAATGATTAAAAATATCATTGCCCATGGATGTGCCCATGCTTGAGAGTCCTAACTTCCTCAGTTCTGTTTTATAATGATATCATTTTAATAGCTTGGTACCAAAAATTGTGAGCTAATCCGGTATGAAAAATACTTTGGTTCCAGGCCAAAAAATGTTTTTGCCCCTGGTGTAAATGACTGCAGGATGAGAGGCTCTTTTGAAGAACTTCCAGCACAATACAAGATGTTTGCTACCAAAGGGCAGATTTTCAGTTCCTCAGCCTCCTGTCTGCAGCGCGCCATGTCCACATATGTGTATGGATACCTGCATAGCCCCTGGGATTATTGTGTGCATTGTCATTATACTCCCATAGGCGTTTATTAAGGCAATTATCACATGTACTATCTGTAAATATTACTCATTTATAGAAAAAAAACCCAAATGAAGTAGAAAAGGAGGTAAAAGACATTGCTCTGATGTGATGTGTTTTTTACTGGGTGCGTGTTGTCTAAAGTGATTTATAAAGTTTCTTGTTGGTTGGGCCAGGACATGGAAAACCATATGCTTACACCCTTAGGCCCTATTCCAAAGTGTAGCAATGTACTGACCTTGAGAGAGCGCCCTAATTTAGACAGTCCCTTAGATCCTAACTTCATTCGCAGGATGAGAAGAGTTGTAGTGTTTTACAGCAGCCGTGCTGTGCTTTTCCTTGAAGAGTAGCTCTTGTTCTCATAACTTTGCACTTGGTGCTGAAACTGATGGGAGTAAAGCACCAATTTGTAACTACACGGTCTCTTTTCAACTTTCTCTTATTTCCTGTGAATTGAACTGGGGACTCGGAACAGTTGGGAAAAAAAGAATGGATTGCTCAAAAAAACCACCAGAATTCTTAGTTTGTGCTGCAGGCCCCACCATTTATCTTTCAAGATCCTTTCTTGTCTTCTCCTTTCCTCACTTTTTCTGGCATTCAGGTTGGACAAAGCCTGGAGTACAACACCTGAGGGTAGCAGAAGCACTTGTGTGTGGGTGGAGGAGCCCTCCTGCACCTGCAGGACACAAGGGTCCTTTTTGTTGGCATGGTTCACATGCCGACTTCAGGGGTCTTGAAACACTAAAATGGGGCCATAAACTTTACATCCAACTTCAACGACTAGAGTGTTGTCATTACCGCTTGAATGACTACTTTTTGTTTGATTATAATCTCTCATTCTTGCTTGCCTTGTGAATATTTTAGCTCGGGGCTGGGAATGTACCAAAGATCGCTGTGGAGAAACCAGGAATGATGACAATGCTTGTCACTGCTCTGAAGACTGCTTAAGTAGAGGAGATTGTTGTACTAATTACCAAGTCATTTGCAAAGGTACGACTTTGATCTTTCTACCTCTTATCTTTCCAAACCTGACAGAAGACAGACCTGTGGGTATAGACTTTTCTTCTAAAGAAGGAACTCTCTCCTTGTACTGTTCTGATTTTTGGGAGGAGGGGGGAAGAATGGGGAATTATGTTTGTAATTTTTTGGGCACTAGCCAAGGTGAATGCTTCTAATCTGTTGCTAGTAGAAGGATGTTGTCTTTGCCTGTAGAGATACTGATAGAAAAAGAAGAGGTGTGGGTGGATGAAGAAGAGTTTAAAGCAAAACACAAAAGTGTTCAGATGCATTTGTCTGCATCACAGGGAAAGCAGGGATATCTGATGGTCTCAGAAGGAATGGAGCATTCCTAGATATGTTCTCTCCATCTCAAAGACCTCTCCCCATCCCCACCACAAAAGCTCCTGCTCAAACTACTTGTCCTAAAACCTGTAGGCTTTGTTTATTGTGGAAGAACAGTTGCGAGAATACAAGGGCTGTATTTTGAAAATGGGTGGCACAGGCTTCAGATGACATGTTGGTGATGACCATGCCACCTTCTAGACACACTGTGGCTGCAGTATGGGCTGCACTGGTTGGTGGGTGGATGGGCTGTGAAGACTTAATTTTCGTTCTCTACCCTGATCTGTTGGAGCATTTCCTGCCTTGTGTAATGTGTCTCCCATTCAGAGCAGGTCTTCTGATCCTTGGTAGTGAGATGCACAGGTTCTCACTTTTGTATCTCAGCTACTTCTTAGTTTTTTCATTCATTAATTTTACTGGTGGAAGGGTTTACAGTTTGAAATTTTTTCTTCCACATCGTTTTGGCCAACTGCACATGTTCAGAAAACTATAATAGTCCAGATCCATACTTCCTTTACTTCTTTTCTTCTTTACTTGCGTTTCACTGTTGGGAATCCGAATGAAATATGTGTCTTCAAGGAAGTCCCCATAGACTACGTTATTCCCCTTCCCAAAGAAGCCCAAGGCTGAGACCACTTAAATACTGATATAGTTTTCAGTCCCTGCCTTTTTTATGAGCTCCCTTTTTACAAGGGTTCAAGACAGAGGAATTTACATGTCTCTGGCTTTAATGTACATAATCTTTGTTTAATTGGTTAATAACAAATGATCTCAATGACCCTGGCACTCTGACAGGAGTAAGCCTTATGTGAGAACCTCTTTATTTGTGCCTTTGCCTATCTGAGGATAGTGTGTTGTTTTTATTTTCCTTTGATGAAATTGTCCCTCCACCTCCTGTCATGGTCAGTTGGAATTGCTGCAGGACACATTTCCTGCAGATCTTTTCTATGGTGCTTTTTGTTTTATTCTTTTAATTGAACTGCAGTTCCTTTAATAGTGCCAGGTTCAGGAAACGAGCCTCATTAGCTAATAATTTGTTTTTCAATTGACCTGTGAAAGTGCAAGTCATGAGGGACTCTATAGTCAGCATTCAGCAGTGAAAACCTTAAGAAAATAGTTGATTACATAAAGTAATTTTAACTAATCTGGCTCTGAAAGGCTATTAATGCTTTTTTTAGCTGCGTCTAAGTCTCACCTGATCCATGAGCTGATCAGCTCTCTAAACCAGCTGGAAACTATTTAGGGTTATTTTTCTTCCCCAGAATGAATTTTGTTTTGTTTCTTTAGCCAGCTGAATCAGCTCATGGAGACATCAGAGCTGGTGGGGAGGAGTGTGGGAATTCACAGCCAGAAGCAGCACTACCTGTTTTTGACAGATCAAAAATAAAAAAATTAAAATAGATGACCACTGGGCCTAAAGCGTTACCACTGTCTCCTGCGGTCAAAATGACACTTTTAACTCTAGTTTTAACAGCTACTTCTAAGAGTGCTAGTTTGGATATTCTTGTTGAATAGACTATAACCAGATCATTTGTTTAGCTTTCTGAAAAGACCTGCTCATTATTCATGGGAATTATGACAAGACAGTCCATCAACTGGAGCTAGACCTTATTTTTTGACATTTTCTGTGAAACCTGTAGCTGTGTCCGCAGATTTTTTTTTTTTTTTTTTTTGAAACTCCAATGTGACTTTTCTGGTAGGAGAAACCCACTGGGTGGATGATGACTGTGAAGAGATAAAGGCTCCTGAATGTCCAGCAGGGTAAGTGTTTTGCATGCAACTGCAAAGTCAAAGGCAGCAAGGCCAACGGTCCCCAGCTCTGCCCTGGACCTCTGAACACTGACTTTCCACACTGGCTCTGTCACACAAGATGAATGCCTGGGGGTTGGATGCTTTCCTGTGCTTCACCATTTGTACAATTAGGCTGATAATATTGTAATGCATTTGCCTTTGAGCTGCTGGATGAGTAGTGCTGTATGATATGTGGGCTTGAACTCTTGGTCTTTGATCACCTGCTGATGGGTTTGTGTGCTTCACTTACCCACATAGGGAAGGTAACCACACTCCCTTGAAGTCAGTGAAAGGTTTGGGTTTTTCTGATTTCAGTAAAATTCAGGTTGAGCCACATGTGAACACAGTTCAGGACTTTTTTTTTTTTAATTGGATTTTGTACTTTTAGTGTTAACTTCCTAAATGAAAGGATTTCTAAATTGCGGTGGGATACAGGCTTGACTTAGTTGGGTTGCAGCTTGGTCTGTGCTATTAGGAGGGTAGTTTGGAGAAGGTAGGAGCCCCTGCTTCTCCTGGTGACAGTGATGGCTGCTTACCCCTGCAGCAGGTGACTAACGTTAAAAGCTCAGGTGTGTCCATCCAGGACACATCTCTGCCTGCTTAGAGTCAACTCCCAGTAGCAGTAGTAAATAAAAATGTAATAAAATAACATGAAATACTGTCATCTTTAGTATGCGAGAATGAGCTTTGCCTCACAGAGCTCACTCAAAATGCCACGTGGACTTTTGTTTGTGAAGAGAGAAGACCAGCTGTCCTGAGACATGTGGTTTTTAACTACAGATTGTATGCTAGGGTGGGTACTTATGCATACCATTTCTTTTCCTTCTCCATCTCCTTCTATAAGCACTTGCCTTTTTGGGCTACATGCTCTTAGCTGTTCTTTTATGTTGGAGCTCAGCCCTTTCACTGACTGTGAGCAACACTGGGTGTTACTAAGTAAGAAGATTATCAGTTTGTGCTGATCTGTTAAGTAAGCAAAAACATTATAGACATATAGCATATGCAGTAACTGTACTTTAGATTCTCTGGAGTCTCAGTGAGCAAGTGGAAGTAAAAAAAAAAACCCAACATTTTGAAATGCTGCCTTACATTCCCACTGCTTTTGCTTTTAGCTTTGTTCGTCCTCCTTTGATCATCTTCTCTGTTGATGGTTTCCGTGCATCGTATATGAAGAAAGGGAACAAGGTCATTCCCAATATTGAAAAACTGAGTGAGTACATCTGTTTTCTTACAGTAAACGAAAGACAATCTCTTGCAGCCCAGTTGTTTTTATTGTTCATTGAGCAATAGAAGTCAGCATGGAGCTCATGAGTAGAAGGGCTGCTCCAAACGCAGGGCTCCCCTGACTGAAAGGTCTAACAAAGATTAAGTCTTTTTCTGTGAAAGTGAAATGGCAGAAGTCCTGTTTGGTTTAGATGATATCAACTGGGGGCTTGAAAGCACCTTGGCTGAAGCAGTGCACAGCAATCAGAGAGTGGGAAGAGAGCTGCTGCCTTGGAGAATGCTGCTCAGAATCAGTGACCTTCATATGGATTTGTCAGGAAAGAAAATCATGTACTGCATCTTCAGTACATGATATGTGTCACGCACTCTTACAGGCTAGTTGGGAGGTGCCCACAAAATTTTCCACTTGATTCAGAAATGTTGAACGTATGGGTAAGTGGGTGCAGGAACTGCAGTGAATGTGTGATAACTGGCTGGGGACATGCCCAGCAACAAGCAGCCCTTGCACTCACCTCTGTTTTTTTGGAGTCCTGGACACAATGCATCTTTGAACTTCTCAGTATAGCATGGTAGTTTGTGTGTGTGCCCATACCCTTGAAAGGTGTTTGTTTGGTTTTTTTTCCCTGTGTGTGTCCTGGCCTTCGTATTTGTATAGCCCATCTGGGGAGCTGTGGCCAAAGCCCATTGTGAAACTGCAGCTTTAGTGTATTTGTCGCTTAAAATTAGCCTGTGTTTTTCTGATGTTGTTTTACTTAGCAAGATACTCCAATGACTCTGGACTCTGGAAGGAGGCTAGCTCAGAAAGGAAACCAGTCTGTGGAAACATAGCTGGTTCTGTAGGTCCTCTGGCTGCATTATTTCAGTTGTTTATTGTGAAGTACAAAGAGTGCGTGAGTGGATTTACTACTGTCTCACGGGAAGACCTGCCAACGTTAAGCAGCAGAAAGTTTGTGTAAATCGGTTAAAATTTAACTGGTTCCTGCAGCATTTGGAGTCACAGCAAATTACTTCCTCTGGTTTTGTTTCCATGTCCTGAGCGCTTCAATTCCTAATGTTTGTTGTTCCCTATTGATTTTTCAGGATCTTGTGGAACACATTCTCCTTACATGAGACCTGTCTACCCTACAAAAACCTTCCCCAACTTGTACACCCTTGCTACTGTAAGTCCCTTGGGAAGATTTTTTTGATGATAAAATGTTGCACTGCAGTAGAAATGTGGGTTGTGGGAAGCAAGATTTTTTTTTAATAAAACTGTTTTGCTGTCCATCCTTTTTGGCCTTCAGTTCTGTTCAGTATTTTCTTCGGTATTTTGACGTTCTGAGATAAAATGTATCTCACCATTATACACTGTGTTACAGCTTCCCTGTGCTTTCTTATGCCTGCTTTTGCAGTTATTTGTACTGCTGTGTAATTACAGGTCACAGTTTTTCTACCCAGAATACAACCAGCAGTTGTTCCTTCGTTGCAGTAGCTGGAGTCAGTGGGGCTGACTTAGCAGCCGACTTAAACTTTACAGCTGCTGAGTGCGTCTGGATGCTGTGCTGGCCCTGCAGTAAAACAAACCATCACTTCTGCACGCTGGTGGCATGGCTGGCAGCCAGGCTGTCCCCACCCTGGGATGCAAATGCCCCTGTGTGACAGTGCTCCCAAAGATGGGCTAAGGGACTTCCTACCTGCAGCTGCATTTTTCCCCCCCTCCTTTTTTTTCCTGCAGCCTCTGCACAAATGTTAAATGGGAAGAGAAAGGAGGGGATGGAGAAAAGAATAGCTGGGCATGGGAGAGGGCCAAGAGAAAGCAGAAACCACTTAAATTGCCTTTAGTGCTGGAGAAATTGTGATATAAAGCCATGGCTTTGGTGACTTGCCTGTTTTTTCTTGAAATAACTCTTATGTCACAGAGGCTCTGATGAAGACAAAACGTTATAAAATGGAAATGCTAAGTGTTACTCTTGCAACCAGGGAATGAGTTACTGTTTCCAGTAAGGGAATTCATGAAAAGGAACTGAAAGTTCAAATCAATCTTCTTTTCATAAATTTTTGCTTGCTTTAGGTGGCCTCAAACTAACTTTTAACCAGTGTGAAAGTACTTTAAAGTATCGAGTAACAGGAGTTTTTGTGCTTTTTAGCACAATTCAGTCAACTATTTATTTCATTACTACAGCTAGTTTTAAATGTGCTTATCTTAAAGTTACAAATTTTTCTGGTCTGCAGTTACAAAGATACTTATTTTAAAATAATTTAGTGGCACTTGCAGATAGCTATGAAGAACTGGATTTGTGTGCATTAGGGTTTTACTAATTAATCTACTTCTGCATAAAGGGACTCTATCCTGAATCACATGGAATCGTTGGCAATTCGATGTATGACCCAGTGTTTGATGCCAGCTTCAGTCTTCGAGGGCGAGAGAAATTCAATCACAGATGGTGGGGAGGTCAACCAGTAAGTTTCAGATTCCCTCCTCTTCCCTCCCTTCTCCCTCCCCTCCCCCTGTGCTGTGGAACATAGCCAATAATAATAATTAAAAAAATACATCTGTGAACAATTTGTACTTAATCTCCCCCCCTGGCTGGCCCTCTGTCTCTCAATATAACGTTTTGAGTTGGCTTTTGCTTTTTGGAATAATAAAGCCATTGATTATGGAAAGGTGCTTGTGTTGATAAGTGTGGCTAGGAAAAAAACCTCACTTTAGGCAGCAGTTTAACACAAATTACTATATTTTTGTCACCGTGGCATAATGTTTCCTTTTCATTATGGGCTTCTCAGGTTTTCGTCCTAGTAATGTTCTTGTGGCAGTTTTAGTATTAATGTTCTGTCAGTGTAGCATGGCACAACTTCATAATTATCATTTATCAAGTCCACAGGCGATGGCTGTTACCTGACTTGCTGCAGAGGCTGCAAAAGTTTCTGAATTAATTTCTACTTCAAGCACAGCAGCAGTAGCTGAACTATGGTCCCCTCTCTTAGATTAGTGTTGGACTTGGTGGTTTCTCTAGCTCTGAATCCTTATTCTGGGCAAGGAAAGGCCTCCTTCAAAGTATTCTGCTTTGCTACAGCTGAGAAAGTCCCCTTGCTTCTGCTGCACTTTCCCTTATTAGTGCATGCTGTGGTGGCTTGCTTTGCCGACAAAAGTGGGTTTAAATTAAACTCATAAGTTTCATGTGCAAGCAGCCAAGGTGCACGCACTTTTCATTGCACTGGTTGCTTAGGGAGCTATAGTTTAAAAGCTCCCTGACCAGTTAACCCCACAAAAGGGTGGGGTGGTAGAAGTGGGGAGATGGGAAAGGGTTTGGGAACACCATAATCTGTCATTGCTGTTTGTTAAAGTGATCAGTGTCATCTCCCAAATCTCTTAAGACAGAAATATCGAAGAGATTAAAGGAAGTTACTCAGATGGTTTTAGGCTTAGCAAGTGTGTGTGTTATGTGTCTGCATGTGGTTTTAGTCTGCAACAAATGCGAGACAAGACAATTCAGAGCTGCAGGCAGATGTGTGACAGGCAGATGTGTCTGGCTGTAGCTGAGCCAGAATGAGGTATTTGTGCTCTTGTAAAATTTGTCAGCATGACAGTGAGCATAGTCACTCGCTCACCCAGCTATGACCCGGGTTAGCTTTCAGCACAGGCTGTGTGGAGAGGGGAGGGTGAGGAAGGTGCCTAGCTATTATCCTCCTAGATGTGGGTCGGGGGTCACAGGTTGGATGGGGCTTTGAGCAACCTGGTCTAGTGGAAAGGTGTCCCTGCCCATGGCAGGGGAGTTAGAACTAGATGATCTTTAAGGTCTCTTCCAACTCAAAGCACGTGGGTTGGGGCAATCCCAAGCACAAATACAGGCTGGGTGGAGAATGGATTGAGAGCAGCCCTGAGGAGAAGGACTTGGGGGTGATGGTTGATGAGAAGCTCAACATGAGCCGGCAGTGCGTGCTTGCAGCCCAGAAGGCCAACCGTATCCGGGGCTGCATCGAAAGAAGCGTGGCCAGCTGGTCGAGGGAGGTAATTCTGCCTCTCTGCTCCACTCTTGTGAGACCCCACCTGGAGTACTGCATTCAGCTCTGGGACCCCCAACATAAGAAGGACATGGAGCTGTTGGAACAAGTCCAGAGGAGGTCCACGAAGATGATCAGAGGGCTGGAGCACCTCTGCTATGAAGACAGGCTGAGAGGGTTGGGGCTGTTCAGCCTGGAGAAGAGAAAGCTGGGGGGAGACCTTCTAGCAGCCTTCCAGTACCTGAAGGGGGCCTACAGGAAAGCGGGAGAGGGGCTTTTTACAAGGGCAAGTAGTGACAGGACGTGGTGGAACAGTTTTAAACTGAAAGAAGGTAGATATAGATTAGATATTAGGAAGAAATTCTCTACTGTGAGGGTGGTGAGACACTGTCACAGGTTACCCAGAGAAGCTGTGGCTGCCCTCTCCCTGGCAGTGTTTAAGGCCAGGTTGGATGGGGCTTTGAGGAACCTGGTCTGGTGGAAGGTGTCCCTGCCCGTGGCAGGGGGGTTGGAATTAGATGATCTTTAAGGTCCCTTCCAACCCAAACCACTCTATGATTCTATGTGAGCAAAGAAGCAGGATCAAAACTAGGAACAGAGGAAGGGCGGCAGCAGGTAACCTCTTTCTCCATCTCAGCTACAGCCGGAGCCACACAGCTAACAAATTGTGGCTGCTGCAGTCAGGCGTTGAGCTCATAGACAATATTGTGGCTCAACTGCTGTGTGACAACTTGTTAAGCAGCTGTAGTTTAATTATGCATTGCAAGTTTAATTGTGCATCTTACCTTAATCACAAGGAGGTAAGAGTTAATGGGAACTAACTATTGGGGACTGTACAAATGTGTCTATTTTTAAACTATGATATTTTTAAAGTACGACGTAAGTCTATAAATACTTCATCACCTGCTGTGTTGAGTGGGGAATATTGGTAATTTCCACACCCATCCATTAGAAACATCTATGCTGCTCCAGATAATAATAGTTTTTTGGATTGTAAACAAGGGTCACAAAAAATGTCAGCTGAGAAGGGTTCAAGAAAGTTACACAACAGTGGATGACCATACGCTGGATGAAATCCTCAGAGGATGGGGGGGAGTGTTGCACACACAAGTAAGGACAATAAAATAAACCAGCTGATCTGAAGAAGTGTTAAAAAGGAAAAACACGTAAATAATGTAACAAACTGGAAATGTCTTTGGAGAACTGGAAACAAATGCATAAAGGAAGGGCTATAATTCAGTCCACACACATTTGATATGAGGGAAACCTGTAAGTTCGTCAAACCTGACAGAGCGGCCATAGTGGCTAGGTAAGGAGGTGGTAGATCTCTTGCAGAAATATGATGTAAATGACACTCTCTTTGCATGTGGAGGAATTGCACATTTGATGATAAGAGAATTGCAGATTTTGACAAGAGAAAAAGTCATCTATATATGCATTCGATGTGGTCCCTTTTTAATGCATTTTATAATTTTCGTTAAATATTGCATTGATATAGACTGCCAAAAATAGCTGAGTATTGAAAGACAAGGCAGTACAATTAAGGGAGGGAGAAGGGAAATCTGGTCTACATATCACAGAAATCTTGTCTGTCATATCATATGTTCATCTAGTTCTTTTTAGGTCTTGGGTCTCAAACTGGAGTACTCAAACAACTTCAGAGTGGTACTCGGTTTGCACAGAACTGGGAATTCATATTTTTCTGCCCAGGAAGGCAGAGAAAGTGTCTGTGACCCTCAGCCCAGCCTCGTTTTATGGCTAAAACTGCCTAGAAAAGAATGCAATTTAATGTTGATAATTTCTGAAATACTTTCCTGCTCCTGGAAACTGGCCTATTGTATATAGCTTTGTTAAAATGTGGGATTTTTGGTGTTTTTTCTTTTTTTTTAATTACTTGTTCTAATATTCAGCATCTTGCTGGGTAACAGGCAGATTACCATGGACATCAGTGGGATTTGGCAGATGAGTAACTTAATATTTCTACACCAGGAATTATGAGAAATTAATTTTAAGAGCATTAGGAAAAGCAGAAGAGGGGAGAAGGTAGCTTGGAAGTGTTGTGAGGTGCTCTTGCTGCTTGTGGAACTTCCTGAAATCCAGTCTTCTGATTTAGTATGCAACCTTGATTTATTATACAAGCTTAAAACCACCTTGTTTTCAAAACAAAAGTATTTGACAGGACACAGCCGCAAACCACTCCTTGTATTGCTACAGCATCTCACAGAAGTGGTAAGCATCAGGGCCCATGCTCCCAAGGGGGAAACTAAGTTTACTGCTCACTTTTCATGACACTAAGACTCTGTTTTCACCCCAAGTAACTTCAAGCACTAAATTAGGCCCCAGCTGCCTTTGGCTTCTGTAAGCAGTAGTTTTCCATGTCTGGATTTGATGTAGTGAGCTTAAGCTTACACTACAGACAATACATTGCTTTTTTTAGTGATCCTTCATGATCCTTAGAAATAATCCATTGACCTCCCCAAGGTCAGAAGATGACAGATATAAAACTGCTGGTCTGTGGTTAGTGGGGACAGAGAGGCTCCTTCAGAAGGAACCTAGCTTGGATCTGAGTCTGGCTCCAAAGATGCCTCTCTCTTCAGAAATATCTTAATTATAAAAGTATTGAAGGTTGTTTAGGGCACCTTGTATGAAACTTTATTTTCACTATTGACCTTTTAAAGAGAATACAACCCTCAAAAAGGGCCCAGCTTGAGATGCTGAGATAATCCTTGATGTTCCTAGACAAGTGACAGCATGTTGTGAAGCTGTCTTTACAGTCTGCAAGGTATGCCTGTAGACATCATCACTACACATCTTAACTGGATATTCCTAATTTTATCTAAATTCCACATCTGTATGAATCTTTGGGATAAAACCATTTTGCTTTCCTGTTTATTGGAATTTTGTTGATTTTTTTACTATCTAACGATTACAGAAAGAACTTCTTATTTTCATTTTCTTGCCTAGTCAGCCTGAGCATTGGCAGGATAGTTACAGCTAAGGAGCCCAGGCTCTGCAGCAAGCTGTCATCTGCCCTATTGTCCTGAATACATTTTGCGATCTCTTTGTTGACTGGTGAGGGAAGCAGGAGGCATGTCTATAATTGTCTTTTTGTAAGTATTTCTTTTTGTCTAGCTTGAGCCATGAACAAGCAGCAGGGCTCTTTGAGTCTGTGTACTTATTTAATAGGCTTCTTGTACCAAAATCTTCTGTCTGGGCAAGAAGACAATGCTTAGTTGTCAAGGCTGTGAGATCATTTGTGTCCTGTTAAAGAGTAAGGAGTGTGGAAGGAGCTACTCCACATTTTACCTTGTTGCCAGGACAAATTGCAAATGGTGCAGGAGTGTAACATTTGGCACCGCCCTGATATTAATTCTGCATGTTTGCACCAATCTTGTACATATTTCTTTACCTGAGAAATGCTTTGATTTCCCCTTTCTCACCTTTGCCTGGTCGTGGAAGGGATTTCCCATTCATGCATTACCAACTCTCTGCCGCAGTGGGTGTATGTGCTTCCGCTGCTCCTGACATGAATCTCCTTCCCTGGTTGGCAAGTAGGAGCGTGTTTGCACAACTTGGCCCAAGGGCTGGACTTCAGAGCTGTTCCTCCCATCAGCCCTGACCTGAGATGTGCTGCTGCCAGTCCTTTCGTAGTGTGACAAATACGGGGCAGCCTTTGCCAAGTTATGGGCTCTTATTTATCCATGTAAGATTAAAAGTAGGGAGGTGCCCCACTTTCTGTGTAGGTTTTCAAAGACAATTCAACAGCTATCTTGAATAACTCTGTATGTAGTATCTGTATGCAAACATGTCTAGCCTTCAGAAGAAGGGAGAACTTGGGACTTCCATGTTCCATATGGCATTGCAACCTAAACTATTGCTTAGCCTGTCTGTTTTTATCCATAAATAAAAGAGAAGAATTGTAGTCACTCAACACAGAGACATAAAAATGACAATAATTCAACTTACAGGATATGTTTCATATACATCTAGAAAATCATGTATAGTATTTCTTGGGACATTTGCCAGTGTATTAGGGTTGAATCCATAGGTCCATAATTTAACAGGTCTTTCTGCATTGGAAAAGTTAGATATTCTCTAATTCCTGTGGCATGGTATGAAGACAGAGTGGTTGACCTTTGATTTTTTTAAATATAAATTCCCCTCCTCTCTGCTTTAAATAGCTTGCAATACAATAAGGCTTGTCCCATATGCGAACCAGGGGTGCACATCTGATATAGTTAAAGAGCTGACTATAAAATTCTAACATATTAACAGTTAAAACCAATGTATTTACATATGGCAAATAAATTACATAAGCTCACAAATGGTGCTGACCTTGCAGTGCCTAACACAGCAAACTTTATGATAAGTGACCTGAACAGATGTGACCAGCCATAGAGTGTATATAACGCATTGCATTTACATGCTCAGTACTGGAACATCTAGGATTAATTAACTTTAAGACTGTGACTCTAACCAACAGAGAGGAAATGAAACAATAACCCTTATTCCCTTCTTAATTTCAATTGTTTTGGATGGACAAGGTTGAGAGGGCATCAGCTAACTTTTTTTTCTATCCTACATTGACTGACAGTGTAGACTCATGTTAGCACGACTTGTAGTCTGCCTTGAAAGACAGTGAATTTAATTTAAAGACAGAGAGAGATATTCACTGGTGATTAGACTGCAGTAACAGCTTGCCACGTTTTTCTGCTACAGTTACTATCCTATAGCTGGGGGCAGTAAGGAAACTTATGTGCTCCCATCAGCTGCTCCAGTCTGTTGTCTAATTTTAGCTAGCCAGTAAAGGGTCTGGCGAACCAAGGGCACTTCTGGTAGAGATTGCTACCACTAGATTAATCAGCAATAACTGTCACAACTCTAAAACACACTGGAAGTTTGATTTAAAGCTTGTTCAATGCAGATAGAAATTCTTCCGCCCAGATGACTGCTGCTTCTATGCATGCTTAAAGATGTCTCTGCAAAGGTATTGTTATGAGTAGCGGCTTTAGGCATGATGTTGAATAGTGCTGAATTTTCTTATTTTGGTTTTAAATAAACCAAAGGCTTTTTTTTTCTTTTTTTCTTTTTTTCCCCCCTTAAAAGAAAAGGAGGGAGGAAGTCGTTGTAACCTTGAGTTGAACCAGGCTCTGCCTGGCAAAATCAGGATGGAGTCATTCAGACACAGTTCTCAGATGTTGTGGTCAGATATGGGCCTTTTGATTTGCTAGTCTTTGACTTCAACAGATCATTGTCTTAGCTGTTGAACTTATTTCAAGTGCAGCAGACACATGTCCTCATCTAAACTGTTAATGCCAATGTAAATGGCTGCATTCCTGAGGTGAAATACTTGGGAGCAGGGAGGGTGCAGTTTTCCCTGTCTGAAGCCAGTCCGTGTGCCTTTGGACTGCTCTCCCCTTACTGCTCTCCCCTTACTGCTCGCTTAGGAGTGCACAACTCAGAGTGATCTCCACTTACTTGCATTACTCCCTGTTCAGAAAGGTGTTTGTGCTGTTATTACATGGCACTCATGAAGCACACTCTATGCTCTACAGGAATAAAAACCAGCTACCACCTTCTTGCAGGCATGCTGGGTACCTTGGCAGTATACATAGGGCTTAATTATTCATCTGTCAAGATGACTACCATTTTACTTGCTTGGTCAGAGGGAAGGCGTCTCTTGGCACTTGTTTAAAATTGCTGCCTAATATAGACAGGGTCACGGGTGATTTCAGCAGTGCTTACAGTCAAGAGGACAGCTTCAGCTGCTGAGGGTGGAACTTGGCTGGGCTGATTTGGCCAACCAGGCAGGCTGGACCACTTGGACTTGTGCAGGCCAAAGCACTAGAAAGTCAAACCTAGAGTTAACAGATGGTAAAATCCAAATATTGAATTCCCTGGACTTAGTTTGTTGGTACCTTCCCAAAGATGTCTGCAAAATTATTTAAACTTTGCAGGAACACAAAGACTTTCAAAGAAAAATAAATCTGCTGCAACTCTGCAGGGACAATGGTTTTCCAAGTACAGCAAGACCAAAGAGCATAACAGCTGTGGAGCTGACACTCCTCACGCTGAGTTTGTATTTGACCTCTTTTCTCTGCTAATGGGGTTCTGCTCTAGGAATAAATATGTGATGCAAAGAAAAATGTAATTGCTTTAAGTGTGTGCCCTTTTTCACCTGGGAAGCACATGGACCACTAATAAATATGGAGTAGCTACTGCCTTAGTTAGACACAGGGTCCAGCTGAAGTTGTATACCCTGTGCTGATTTACATGACACCAGCAAGTTTGCGGATGCATCCTTGCATTGCAGTCACACCTGTAACTGCAGCGAATGGGCTCAGTGACATGATCAGTGGATTGTAGGCACACTTCCTCATCTCTCCTGTTCACCTGCATCCTTCTGCCCCACCCTGTCAGGGCTAGTATTCTGTGAGCATTTGAAAGCAATATCCCTGTCATTCAACAATTCAAAACCAAATTCCAATATAAATTCAAAATAATTTTTTTCTTTTTTTGAGGGTGTTACTTTGCAGCCACATGATCTTCTGGTCATTGTCTCCATGCAAACCTCAGTGCTGATGGAAGGCTGGGGCTGCAGAGGCTGCTGGGGGGAGATGCTTGGGGGACTCCCCATTCAGTGACAGCTTGAGCATAGATTAATATGAACCAACCCTGAAATCAGACTCTTGAGGAGAAGCACCTGAACACAGAGAAGGGTGGGCTGCAAATCTGTGACCATTCTGCTTCTGCTTTTGCTGTATTTTATTTAGTAAACCACCATTTCCATAGAGTTACCATGGATGTATTTTCTGGAAAAGAGGATACATTACCAGCTTTTATAGCTGTGATTTTAATCTAACTGGATTGAATCCAGTAAGATTTGGAAAAGTAGAAGATGAGAGATAAGTTAAGAGGTGTTTCCAGGGCATTGGAAAGGCAAAGATGACAAATTTTCCCATAAATAACATAACCATATCCGAATTTAATTGCTGTTAACTATAGTCTCTGTGTGCAAATGGTCTTTCATCACTATGTCAAATTTATTTCAATTAAGACTGAAGCATGAATAATTCAGGCATGATATTTGAATAATGCATGCCCAGATGACAGTTTATAAGTGCCTGTTTGGGCAAGGTAGAGGGGCCTTGAATGTATTTTCAAAAAGTTGATTTAAAGTAAACTAAAGATTTTGCAATTATTAAGTAAGTGAATTATGTTTTGGCTTAACTGCTCAAGAAATGGATAAATTGCAGTATGCATAAATAATGGGAAGAAATAATCTAGCTGTAGACCTTATTGCAGTCTACAACTACCTGAAGGGAGGTTGTAGCGGAGTGGGAGCCGGCCTCTTCTCCCAGGCAACTAGTGATAGGACAAGAGGACATAGTCTCAAGCTTCACCAGGGGAGGTTCAGGTTAGACATTAGGAAGCATTTCTTCTCAGAAAGGGTCATTAGACATTGGAATGGGCTGCCCAGGGAGGTGGTGCAGTCACCATCTCTGGATGTGTTTAAGGAAAGACTGGACATGGCACTTAGTGCCATGGTCTATTTGACAGGGTGGTGTCAGGGCAATGGTTGGACTCGATGATCCCAGAGGTCTCTTCCAATCTGATTGATTCTGTGATTCTGTGATAATGCTGGCCTTTAAGCCGTTACCACTACTGAAATGAGTTTTGAGATAATTTGGATAGTTCCTTGCAAGACAAATATATGTGTGGCCAGCAGGACTAGGGAAGTAAGTGATCGCCCCCCTGTACTCGGCACTGGTGAGGCCGCACCTTGAATACTGTGTTCAGTTTTGGGCCCCTCACTACAAGAAAGACATTGAGGTGCTGGAGAGGGTCCAATGAAGGGCAACAAAGCTGGTGAAGGGTCTGGAGAACAAGTCTTACGAGGAGCGGCTGAGGGAACTGGGGTTGTTTAGTCTGGAGAAAAGGAGGCTGAGGGGAGACCTTATCGCTCTCTACAACTACCTGAAAGGAGGTTGTGGCGAGGAGGGTGTTAGTCTCTTCTCCCATGTAGCAAGTGATAGGATGAGAGGAAACGACCTCAAGTTGTGCCAGGGGAAGTTTAGATTGGATATTAGGAAAAATTTCTTCATGGAAAGGGTTATCAAGCATTGGAACAGGCTGCCCAGGGAAGTGGTGGAGTCACCACCCCTGGAGGTATTGAAAAGATGAGTAGATGTGGTGCTTGGGCACGTGTTTTTTTGGTGGACTTGGCAGTGCTAGGTTAAGGGTTGGACTTGATGATCTTAAAGGTCCTTTCCAACCAAAACCATTCTATAATTCTAAATTTAGTTCTGTAGGGCTACAAACTCATATTGTTTGCTTTCCTTGATTGTGGATCTTTCTGACATTTGGTCATTCTCATTCCCCTGCCTTGTATAGATATTCATAGAATAGAAAAGAGAAAGAGGGTGAAGGGAGAGAGCAGGGAGCGGGGGTGGTGGGGAGAGAGAGAGACAAAAAGAAGGGTAATGAGGATAACCTGTGGTATGGCATGGCTTTCGTTAGAGAAAGATCAAGCAAACCAAGGCTTCTCCTGCTCGAAAAGGAACAAATAGAGCAGAATATAATGAATGTTGTATGGAAGTGGGAAGAGAAAGGATTAATAACTTGTTTTCAAAATATGAGAACAGTATCCTAACCCCAGTGAAACTGGCAGGTTTAAACTAAACAAAAAGAAAAATACACTCATGCAGTGTGTGACTACATTGTGGAACTTGCTACTACAAACTGATTTATAGCCCAAAAAATATATGGGATCTGAAGGACTGAAAAAAAGGATTTGAAAAATTCATTGAGATTGTTTCTGTCATTTCCATCAATCACCACTTTGGGTGATCTCAAAAAGTTCTTAAACATCTATGGAGGAAGGTCTTTATACCCCGCTCACTCATGTGCACCCTTTTTTGTGTACGCTTTCCTAATGTGTTTTCTGTTGATGGATACTGATGGTAGAATATGGGGAAAGAGGGATATTTATGGAGACACTGATTAGTGTTAAGCCATGTTCTTTCCTGACTGAGTGTCCTCCAAAACTTGAACACTAAAAGGCTCAGGTGAGTAATGGCTGGTTTTTGAAAATCAAATGGAATACTGGAGAAATTCCTGGCCATGAATCTTAATGCTTTGCATTAAAAGCAACACAAAGATTTAAGGGTGAAAGTCTACAGCACAACGGCTGATCCACTGCTACAGAATTTGCATAGGTTTGTCACTCCATGTGTTTGAATTAGGGATGCAGGCTGAAGACTGCAATTTTCACTTCTAGGCTCAGGGTAGAAGAATGTGTCTTGAAAATATTTTGTTTTGATTTCAGAGGGTCATTAAAGATCTGAACACATTCTAATCCTCTTATATTTTCCTCATTAGATTTGGATTACTGCAGCCAAGCAAGGGGTGAATGCTGGCACGTTCTTCTGGTCTGTGTAAGTGCCCTCTAGTTTGTGGAGATTTGTAACTAATAATTCAGAATTAATTTGATGCAAGTGTTTATTAAGTTGTTTTCCTTACTCTAAACATTTGGTAGCTTGGAGACTGTACCTGTAACCCTACCTTGTTTCACTTGTGCAATGTTTCTGACAAGTAAATCTAATGCTACAGTTTGCTGCTTTAAGTTCATACACTGATTTTTAGCAGTTGTCTGAAGAAAAGATGTGTGACTGTGTAAAAAATCACTTTCTTTCATTTCATGGTGTGTTGTTTTGCCTCCTTAGTATTGCTAGCAATGTCTCCTAGTCCTCTGAGTGTTTGTGGAAGACTTTTATTGTCCTCTTATGTCATCTGACATTGACAGCCTAATTGACTCAAAAGCCTAACTGACTCATTCATTTTACAATCCAATCTGACCTTTGAGTAAGATATCCAGTTTCCCTTTCCTAAAAGACAGCCTTGAGGATCTTTGTGTTTATTTTTTTTTTTTAATGGTTCCAAATGATTTTCCCTTGTCCCAACTAAGACGTATCTTCCTACCTGAAAATGAATGAATTTTGATAATTTCTGAGTGCTGAGGAATTCATGTGGATCAATCTCTCTATTTCATTTTAGTAGCAGGATTGCAGGAGCAAAGAAAATGGGCAAACTATCAAAATCAAAGTACTAAGGGAGTTTGTCTATTTTTTTGTGATTCCATTACGAATAATGTTCTTTGCTGCTCTAAATATCATATAGCATATGGAGGGAATAATAAAATGTACCACGTACAAAGCTGATGATGGGTTTAAGGTTGCAAGATGGTTATCTGACAGAGCTCCAGTCTGGTCCTCTACAAAACAAAGAAATTAACGTGACTCCTAAGCCCTACAACTACATAGTCACCATAAACACCGTGGCCAATGCATGCTTGGGGATATATAATGTTGTGGAAGATAACCAAGGATATGTCATATGAATGGCAATAGTAAGGGAGTGAGACAGCCACTGTATGTGTGAATGAAATATATACGCCTTAAAACTGTATTATTTAATTTGGGACACAAAATTTTTTGGGAGAATTTTCAGGCAAACTCTTTTAGGAAAACAGAAGTGTTAAAAACATCTTAGTCACAGATGACATAATTGAAATAGTGGTTTTTTTTTCATATTGCACAATTAAGACAAATTTCAAAATTGGGCAATACCCAAGATTATTATTCCACTTTCTGATATTGTCTTGTTTGCAAATTTTAGCATAAATTCTAATTTTTATAGTTTTTTTACAACTGAAAGTTCCCTGTGTAGCTGGAGACGGAGGACCACTGTTGTTCTACAAGGCATTAAAAACTAACTCATCTCAAAATGGCTGTTGGCATCTCTATTTCTCTGTCAGACATTTCCAAAGAGAGCTGAATTCAATTCAGCATGGTGAACCCAAGGCATTGTACTTGATTCCTGCCTTGGGATTCTGCTGTTGATCTAATGGAATCTGGACTGACTATGCTATTGTATTAAAATAACTGCATGGTCACTGACCTGCAGAGCTTTCCTAAGATGAGATATTTGGAAGTTTAACAGCTGTTTGTAAGGGTAGTCATACTCATAGCATGAACTCAGCCTCAGCAGCCAAGTGAGAAGTCTCAGGACACAAACAGAGAAATAGGATGAATCTGTTCTGCAGAGGGAGAAGCTGTCAAAGTTGTGCAAGTGACCGTGCTGATGGCCTGGTGTTTCAGATGGCTCTGTTTTTATTTACACCAACCTAGCCCTCAGTTTGGTTACTATTAAGTCAATGGGAACTTTTCCAGTGTCTTCAAGACTGCCAGAGCAGGATGGTCATTTAAATGCGTACTGATGTGGGCAATTAAAAGGTTTTTACTCATGCCAGCTATGCAATGGCAGCACCATTGTGCATAAAAAAGGTTAATCTGAGTTAAAGCTACCAGAATGGATCTTTATTCACTACTGTTTAGAACAGTCAGATTTACTGCCTTGAATTCTGACTCCAGTTACAAACTTTTAATCATCTTTCTTTCGGAGTATGTGGACATCCAGGAGATCTGAAGTGACTGTTTGCAAAATAAGAACAGTATCAAGGAAGAAAAAAGATACGGCATCCTAAAAGCAAATGATGTTATTATGATTGATCTTAATCATGTTAGAATCAGTTCACAGCAAGTCTTTGTTGATGTTTTTTGTATTCTATGATAACAAGGTATATTTTTGTATTTTGTGGTCCAGTGTCATCCCCCATGAGCGCAGAATATTAACAATACTGCAGTGGCTAACTCTTCCAGACAATGAAAGGTAATTCACTTGTTGTCATCTGCTGTTGGATAACTGCTTGCTTGTCTTCTGCCTAAAAGTGGCTGGAAGAGCAAGGGGAAATTTAATTCTACAAATTATTTTTGTCTGTTACACACTATCACTGATTTAAGGATTAGTTGGGGGTTTGTGTTTGGGGTTTTTTGGGGGGTTTTTTGGCTTATTTTTTATCTCAGCTTTTAACCATTAGCATTTTGGTTCTTCTCAATAAATGTATGGTATGAATTTATTTCTTATCAGGAAGCATTTATTTACATGAATTAACTTGGATTGTTCTTATCCTACTGAGTCTAATATAGTTTAACAACCTTGCAGGCAGTTGCAGAACTGGAACCTGAGGACTGGGAAAAAGTTAAGGTTTTAATTAAGAGTATTTTTTAGCATACAAGTTCCCCTATGCTGCTGGCTGCAAAGCTCAGGCGAGCTGCTCTTGTGATCTCTCCTACAAGACTTAGAGCGTGTGTCCTCAGATGGTACCCCATGTGCCTCCCTGCATGTGTCTTGGATTTAATAAAACCGTAGAACAACTAATTGCTTAATCATACCATGGAAACGTATGACTGAGAAACAGTTCTTTTTCCATAAAGCCAACTCTCATTGGAAGGTTGACTTGATTTGACTCGACCTAACAGGTCTGGGTTTTGTTGTTGTCAAAGCAAAGCGATCCTGAATGAGACCTTTCTTTCTTTCAGGCCTTATGTTTATGCTTTCTACTCTGAACAACCAGATGCTGCTGGCCACAGATATGGCCCCTTCAACTCAGAGGTTAGTATAGATTTTCTTCTGCAGAAAAAGCACGTGGATCAAATACCTTTTTTGGAATAATTGCCACTGCTCAGGAGTAGCATTTTTAGCAACTTTTTTAAACCCATTTCTGCAGAATGCTTCCCCTCTGCCAGAGAAAGCAAATTATTGTTATAAGGATTTATCATGTGAGATTCACTTCTGAGACAAGGAACTGCCCGTGCCTTTCAGGAGGCTATTTCTCTGTGTGATGTGATAATGCAAATGGAAAGATTTATTTGGCAAAGACAGGAGTATATTTGGGTGCAACAGCATAATTTAACTTTCCTCAAACAATTTATCCTTCTTAAAAGTAATAAAAATATAATGCAGAAAATATTGAGGAAAAATGCAGAGAAGAAAAAGCTTTCTTTAAAGCTGACAGCCTGCAGTAGCCAAAGTCATAATTCCAGTCTGTTGTGAACTGTAAAAAAGCTGCTATTTCCAGTTTCGTATAGGCCCTGTGGGGGTTCAGAAAGCTTTGCCAGTACTGTTCCCTCAGGACTGGACTGCTGAGTTTGGAAAAAGTTTTGAAGCACCGTAAGATATTTTAATGAAAAATTATGTGCAAAACGCTACAGTAGTTTAACCCGTTGTTTGAGCTTTGGGTAGCTGGCTGGGACTGATGAGTGCTGCTTCCCTGCCAACACTGTCCAGGTGACAAGAACTTAAAGAATATGCATTTGTCTGGGATTTGTGGGGAGGGAAAGTTAAATTCTGCACCCAAATATCCTACCGCTTCGAGTGGCTGGGATCTGGCATCTCCAATGATCTCTGGCATCTGACAAAGGTCCCCTAGTTTCCGTGCAAATGTATGCCTGCAGATTGCCATCATAAGACTTCAGGAGTTTTTATACATGCTTTTTAAAGAGTAGACAAATGTTTGCAAATCTTCAAAAACTGTGGAGTGTATCAGATACCTACCCTTTGGAAGGTAATACTAATCTCCCCGAGCAGCCAGGTACCCAGCAGTAGTTTCTTACTTGTTTGGTATACATCTGATAGCTGTTCTCTACTGGAGAAGAGAGGAAAGAGAAGCAGCATTAATATTTTTTAATATGCTTGAGTTATTTGGGCTATTTAAATAAGTTTGCAGCAGTTATGAACGTGCTGTGTGTAGCATTCCTGTTGGAGCAGTTTGAGCCATGGTCCCAGAGCAGCGGGCGTGAGGAATTATTCCAAACCAGCACTGCAACACCATACTGGGTAGGAAGAAGGAGTCCTTTTGCTGGATAAGCAGTGGTTAAAATCTGCCTACACTCTTGCTGAACTGACAGTCATTGATATGTCTCCATGTTGTCATTTGGCTCAGAAAAGGAGAGATGTCTGACTCAGTCAAGCGAGGCATTGGCAATGAGAGCTCTCTGATTCAAGGATATATTACTCAGTTATGCTTTATAGTTCCTCTTATTGAAGTGTTACAAATATTATGTGTGGCTTATGACTGACAGCTCTGATTTTATTTATCTGTAGACAACCACTTCCTTCTGAACAGAGTTGGGGGGCTCTTTCCATGGACTTAAAGGAGAATATGAAGATGATAACATTGAATTTGTTCTTTAAATTGTAGTCTTTAACAAACCGGTTTAGCATCCAATGTGGTAATCTAGTTTCAGGTTAATTATAAGTGTCTAAAAAGTGAAGCATAATTGTATCATCGTAGGAAAAGTCATTACAAAAGCAAAAAACCCCTAAAGGCTCTTATTGTTTGGGGGTTCTTCTGGATGGTTATCTGAAGGTTGACCTCTAATTGCAAGGCAAAGCTTAGGCTATTAATAAGTGTGAATTAATAGCTTATGAAAGTTTTACAAATCAATTGATTTATGCCATTTGTCTTAAACACAAGAAGAGCATGAAATTGATTTTTAGCAAATTGAGAACAGACAAGTTAGCAGATGAGCATGTATGGGTTTGCAGTTCAAACAGTGGCCATAACTTTGTGAATGGAAATTTAAATAAATGAATACAGCTGTGTAAGTATACAGATGCAGAGATTTGTTAGGAGCCTGGTTTCAGGATAGAAAAACTAGGAAGTATTTTATATTGTTTCTCTTGACACTGTTTTCAATATAATTTTTAGGAGCTATGAAATTTACATAAATCAGCTGGCAAGAAAGTCCTCAAAGAGATCCCTTTAAGCTGCTTCCTTGATACTGAGAGCAGGACCTCCCTGTGAAATCATTCTTTTCTTGTATACAGCTGGCAGCAGTTAGAGAGTTGGAGTAGTTTTGACCACTTCATTTTTCTTCATGCAAAGTCAGATCAGCCAAACAATAATGTTTGAAAATAAGCTCTTAACAATTCTGTGTTACATTTAAGATCGGCTTCTTATTTCTTCTTTTGAAGAGTGAAGATTTTATGCTGAGTTTTTCTTGCTGCGTTTAGTAGCCGGAGGAATACACCTTGAAAATCTCCAAATCCTACAAATGTCTGTTAGAGTAAAGTGGGTGTTTACTCAATCTTCTTATGCCAAATAGTGTTCTAAAAGTATTTTAAATGTATTACCTTTAAGGTCTAATGGTGTCCATTACTGATAATTTTCAGCTTCTAAACTTCAGCGGATGGCACTCAGAGCTTCACAGGACATGCACAACAACCTATGTGCAGAGTGTCTTAAAAACTAGAAATAAAGGGACTTAGATGCACCTGAACTTTATTGGTGAACAGCCAGTGTTGCTGATATAAATGGAATACTAATTATGGCCAGTGTCCACTAGTGTAACTTTGCATGTCCTCTAACATTGAGTTTCAATGTAAATGAGTTGGTTGTTTAGATTTGGAGGCCTTTTTTTTTTGTTTTGGGTTTGTTTTTTGTTGGGAGATGAACAAACTTCTTAGGAAGTATTTTAGTGTGTTCCACTACATTACCAAGAGTAGTTATGGGAGTTATCAAATATGTGCCTGCTCTTGATTTACTTCTGCATTTTTTTTTCTTTCCCTCTGTGCTTCTGCAGTTGAACTCTGGTAGGTTGGTCCCTCCGGGTCAAGAAGCAGAGCTTTGGCTGGCTAGTTACCCTTGTGATGTTACAGTTTCCTTCTGTAAGCGGGGAGGGATTTGTTTCCCTCCTCCATAACTCTGTTCTGACTCTTCTCAAGCAAGGCTAAGATTTGGCTGGTTAATAAGAACTTGGCTTTTTTTTTTTTCTCCTAGCTAACTTTTTTTTTGAAAATAAAATACTGTAGATGTATACTACCATAAGAGCTCTAAAACACATCGAAATCTGGCATTGCTAAGCCGTTCCTGCTGCTCCTCTAACATGCTGTCTTGAGACGGCTATTTTCAGCATTGACCTGGGTCTCCTGCGCTCGCGTGTTTCTGGCATTGTGGAGCTCTGTCTGAGCTGATTTGGAGACAGTAAACCGAGAATTCTTCCTTTCCTTGCCGCTCCTCTCATCAGGACTGCACAAAGCTTGAAGCGTTTTAAAAACAGAAAACTCTGGTGCTGCTTTATTAAAATGCCTTTCTGGAGACAGACGAATGAGACTGGACTAGAATCTCCTTTCCAGCTGCTTGCCTTGGAAGCAATGAAACAGCATGGCAGATGGTAACATCCCCTTCCTTCTCTTCCCTGTTTACATAGCTCTGTAACTGAACAACTGTGAGAAGCTGCCTAAGTACATAGAAGTAAAATATCATCATAAATCTCTGACTCTTCGCAAGCCCACTCAGCAGGCTCCATTACACACAGCATGTCGTAGTTACTATCTCCCAGTAGGTGAAATCTATCATCACTTCACATGCAATCCCGAGCAGTGCCAAGAGCCTGCAACTTGTGTTGAAGTCAGTGAGAGTGGTACAGTTTAAAATTAGGAGCAAGTTGATTAACAGAATAGTAGTTTTTTCCAGTTATGTCTTAAAAACTTTTTTCTCTTCTATAAGTCTACCCCAGCTATTTGTGCATTTATGAACTATATCATCACCCATTAAGATGCCGCACTGAAAGTGCTAAGAAATTAAGTTCTCAAATTGCCCATAAAGCTGGTCATAACGCAGGTAGCAGTGCCACTTTCTGACGCATTGCCACTAATACGCCCTGCCTAGCTGATTTGAAGGATACAAGGTCTGTGCTAACTGAGTCTCACCTTCATAGCTTTGTCCTGCAGTCCTCCAATAGTGGCTAGTGGGGTCCTGGTGATTTCAGTGGAGTGCATGGCCTGGCTCACAATGGTGACACTTGCTAATGATACTGATGAGGGTTCCTACTGTCACTGATTCTCAGCCAAACAGTGTGGGTGCGAAACCTTGCAGAAAGCCGTCTGGACTTGACAGGCTCTGGTACTCATACCTGAACCATCATCCAAATGAGATGTTGCATTTCCACCGGCAGTCTACTGCAGACACTCATTAAATTGTATGCAATGAATTTTACTTAAACTGAAATTAAGTTTCTTAAATTTTGATAATATTAGTGGGTTAATATTTGATCAATTAAAAAAACCCCACATAACTATATATTTTCAAAACCAGAAGCCTCATCTATCTTCTGAAACACCAATTTAATTTGCTTTTATGCTGTCCGCTCTTGTAACTGCTGTTCTGCTTTCAGTACAATTTGGTGGATTCCTCCTTAAAGTGAGACAGATCCTAAATTGACCAAATGCCTAAATTTTTGAAAAGGCCACAGTATTTATGCTTCAGAATTAGCTGGCATAGGTAGCTTTACTATCTGATGTGAGTCGAGACAGGCTTCTTTTCTGAGTCCAGACATCTCTCCCCGCCAGTACAGGAGAGTAGTTATGGCTCCCCTCTTACTCCGCCTAAGAGACCTAAGAGAAAGCTTCCTCCTAAGAGGAGACAGGAAAGACCAGTTGCAGCTCCAAAGAACAGAAGAAGAAAAGTACATAGAGTGGATCAATATGCTCCGGAAGCTCGTCGGAAGAAAGTAAGTTTACATATGTTCCAAAATTTTATGATGGAAGTGCCATTTTTTAGGCACTACTCTAGCTTTATTTTTTTCAACTTGGGAGTTCACTCCATGCTTCAGCTTGGGATTTTGCAGACAAAACTTCTATAAATGTACTGAAGGACACAAAGGGAAGCAGCCAAACCAGACCAAGTCTTCTGGGAGCTATGTTTTTTTTTGTTTCAGACTCTGTTTGCATTAGGGAAAGTCATCTTTATAATCTCTTTGTATTTTGAAATCCAGCCATCAGCTGGAGGCAATGTCAGATAAATCCCTGGGAAGACGCTGCCAGTGTTGCTAACCCTTCTGAGCTATTACAAACTCTGTGATGTGCTGTAGCCTCCTTAACTCCCCAGCTCTTGGGAGCCTGGTGATTATTTGAAATTCTGTGTCTAGTCATCATGGTTGTGGAAAAGTCCTGAAAATGTGACTCTCAAAATCTAAAAGGGAAAGAACTTTAAAAAGTTGGTTTAAAAATATATTTTAAAGCCTGTTTGTGACTTTGGAGGGTAGAGGATTCTTGATTACATGATTTCTGAATGCTGTATTCGCAACAGAAGTAATGTATAAGTCTGTTTTCACAAGAAAAATGTCAACTAGAAATTGCTTTATTAGGAAAAGGTGCAAGTGGAGGAAAAGGGTATTCCTTAGTGTATTGTCTTTCTCCACCTGGCACTAACTAACACACTGGGAGAGGTTATAGACCACTTCAGTATTATTTCCATTTCAGAAATTTAACTAAATAATTAAAAAACTCGTGAAATAAACAACCGAATATTTCTCCTGCAGGCTTTAAACAAAAGCCTTGACACTCCACTGTATCCTACAAGAGGCTATAACCACTCTTCTGAATAGCTTTTTGGTGGGGGTGTTTTTTAACTTGTTGCATGATTCAATTTAGAACAGTTGATTTTGAGACAATTATTTAAGTGTAAAGACATGGCAGACAGGGACATGCAAAAATTATCAGGTATAAGAAAACAGAAATCTTCCAGAGAACTTTTAACACAGATTTACCTGAGAGGAGAACTGATAACTGCTGTGGATGATATTGCTATTACTTATTAATTTGCCATTCCAAGTTATACCCTTCTGGCATGAAGTGTAGTAGATGGCCTATAACATTCCTACTAATGTGAGCGTATGTGACCTTTTTTTTCTTTCTTTCTCTGGATGAAAAGGTCATCCGAACTTATCCCTAAAGAGCTCTTCCTGATAAGTCAACTGTGAAAATTTATCACTATTGTATCAGAAAAAAACATCCCAGAATTACACAAGAGTTCCCATCATATCTACAAGTTAATCTTTTCATGCTGTTTGGGAGCAATGGAATAGTGAAATTCTTTCTTCATTCCAATCAAACTTCTTCTAAGGGAGAACTCAGGAGAGAATCCAGTTGAGGTCTGTATGTCTCAGATGCCATAGCCAATGCTTTCACAATAGTAGCAACTCTTTATTTTAGCACCATCTTAGAGATCCATATATCTTGAATGATAAAATGTTTCTGTACAGTCTTCAAAATTCTTGATATCAACACATTAGGTGAAGAAAGATATACGTAAGAGTTTTATTTGTTTACCAATAACTCTTTGGAAATTGCATCTGGGAAAGAACATGATCTGTAAGTGCAGCATGTTCACACAAAAAATCCTTGCCTGAATATGCCACCTGCAGCCAGCCTTAGACTGCTAAGACCATTTGAGGAAAAAAACAACTATCATTGTATGGAATGATAAAAGATAGCTGAATTTAAAAATTGAAGGGAGACAGAATGCAATGAGATGAAGAAATAGTGGTGAGGGTCTTTGTAAGAGCTGCTTTGAAAACAGTCAGGTAGTGAAAACTGCGAAGTTGAACGGGTTTTTTTTTGTGTTTTTCTGTGTGAGCTTTTTGTTTCTTTTAAAAACATGATTCTTCATCTATATTGACTTTCTTACAGTTTCAGAAATGTCTCTGCAGGCTTATAGATGAAATTGGTGAAGAGGGTAGCTAAACAAAGTTACCATCACTCATGAATCCTCGAAATCTCTGGAAGTAATGTTGCTCTTTTTTTTTTTTTTTTTTTTTTTTTTAAAAGGAGCTTCAAGCCTGCTGACAAAAGTAAACATTAATGGGAAATCCATCTGGATTTCCAGCTTCCTTGAATAAGCTTTGGCTTCTGAGTAAACGTTGTATTTCCTTATATGATTGATATTATACGAATAGTTTCATAAAAGTGGAATTCCCATTTGTTGAAGAAACTCTTTATATTTGAGAGTGGAAGAATGCTGAAACAGCCAATTTTCTTGTAGCCATTTTTCCTTTTTTTTTTTTTTCTGAACTTGAAATGTTTCAAAGTTTCAGCTAAGCTGACTACTTAGGCTTTCCTGAATTAAAATATTTCAAAATTTCACCCTTTGCCTGAACCACTTCCATATGTTGCAGAAACGGTTCTTCCTGTTCCCCACCGTGATTCCATCTCTCATTAGCTGCTTCTCTGTGTATTTAAAGTGCCACATGGGAGATGATGTTTCCTGTCTCATCTTATAGCCTATCATCAGACTCGTTTAACATCCATCCCTTAATGGCTCAGCCAGAGGGAGAATTTCTGAACCGTCTCTTTCTGGGTCACACTAATGTGGTATTTATTTTTTCTTCTCAGAAAATTCTGCCAAAATCTAGTTTCTTCTCATCCAAAATTTGTTAGCATTCTGTTTGTCACTGAGAGGATGTTTTGTTGCTGATTCTTGGACCAGCCAAATCAAACAGACAATTGAGGAGGAAGTTGGCATATAGTGACAAGAAATGTTTTCTTCTCAAAACCAAAACAAAATCTGAGTCTTCTGCCTAAAATTTTACTTTAAAATGTTTCCCTTCTCTGTGCCATCTGGTAAAAAATGTTTCATTTTCTTATAGCTGAAAACACAATCCTGTGAACATGTCTTGGTGTTTTCTGTTTTGTTTCTTAATGAAAAGGAAACTTAAATGAAGAAATCACAGTACTGTATCCATGTCTTCTGCGCCTGCTGACAATTTTGCCAAAACTGTCACTTGAGATGTTGGAAACTCTTGGCTTTGAAGCTGAAGAACACTCCCTCCGAGGCCCATGTGCTACTCAAGTGACTTGCATGTTGTCATCCTAGTATCAGATGTCCTTTGAAGTGAATTTCATTAAGTGACTTGGACTTGGGAAAGTCCAAAGCTTCATTTCATGTTCATGTTTTGACTAAAACATTCACATAAAATAGCCTTTCAAAAGTACTGCTGTTTATCTATAAGACCCAAACTGAACCGCAAAATCACATGCGTTTTTCTAATATCTGTACTTTGTTTTACCAAATGTACACGTGTCCGTGGGAGGCCTAGGATCAGCCATAAAGATCTTCCTCTGTCTTGTGTCAACATCTCAGCAGGGCTTTCTCATGATGAAATCACAGTGTGGATATAGGAAAGGAAATGGTGAGACAATTGTAGGTGTAACAGCTCAGCCAAGGCTTTGCCTCTTGACCTGGATGGTTATCCTATCAGAGCTTTGCCAAAGGACCTCCATTTGTAGAAGAAGAGAGAACATTGCAATGACAGAATTAACTTTTTTTCTTTCTGCATATTTACGCAGATGATGGTGAATCCCCTGAGAGAGATTGACAAGACAGTAGGACAACTAATGGATGGACTGAAACAGCTGAAACTACATCGATGTGTCAATGTCATCTTTGTTGGTGATCATGGTAAAATAAACAATATTCTTTATCAGTATATAAATGCTTGAGCAATGTAGCTGTACATAGAAGAGGGGGCTTAAATCAAAGTTCCATTTAAGATATTTTTGTGCTGTCACAGTTTAAAGCTGGGCTGGCTATTAACCAGGTGGCAGATGCTCTCTGTTAACCCTCTCCCCCCCCCAAGGGAAAGGGAAAGGGAAAAGGGAGAGAGACTTATGGGTTGGAAAGTTAAAACAGTTTTAATAAACTATAATAATGAAAAAGAGTATAATAACAATAATAATAGAAATAATCAAATATATACAAATATATACAAATATATACAAATATATACAAAGCCAAGACTGAGAGCTTGGAAATCCTCCTCAGGCAGAGTTGCTCCCCCCAGCACAGGCAGAGGGCAAAATGCAATAGCTCCCCTGCCATCACACCTGCAGGCTTTTAACTGGAGAATTGGCAAAGCTGGTACCAATCAGTGGGAGACAGGAGGGCCCCTCCCTCCTGGGCCCCACCTCCAGGAGGCAGTGGGTTAGTGATAAATAGGAAAGTGAGAATGACGTGTGTGGGATGGAATACCTTGTTGGTCAATTTTGGGTCACCTGCCCTGTCTGCTCCCCCCTGCAGCTGCGACCCCCCTTCGGCTCTTCACTCGTAAGCAGTGAGGAATTTAGCAGTGACCTTGGTTTCTCTAAGACTAATTGGCCTGGTTTGGGCCAAACCAGGACATTCCACCCCTTATTCCATACCATTCACGTCATACTCAGATCACCACTACCTTTTCATTTTCAAATATATATACACCTATCACTAGTTTATGATTCATCTCTATACAAAAAGTTCATTAAGTTCATTTGGTTCAGGATTGTGGGTTTCCATCTGGCTAGCAGTCTCTCAGCAGTCTCTCTGGCTAGCAGTCTCTCTTTTGTCATGGTTCGTGCCCACGGGTTGCAGGTTAAAGATGTCAGACTTGAGGAGGTTACTGGACGCCACTTGATGAAGCTAGCTCCGGTCTCATCACCACTGTCTTAACCTGAAAGACACTTATGCAGTAACAACATACAGTTCAGAATTAAGTAGTCTCACCCAGAATCAGATCACCTTCAGGGACACATCGGACTTCACCATCTTGCAACATCACCCACCAAGTACATCCAGGTCCCTGAGCAAAAGCAATCCCACGAATTGGTTTACCTTTGCCTGTTGCAGGAAGAATCCAGACAGTTTTTCCCAACAGATTCCTTTCATGCATCACAGGGACTTTATCTCCTTCTACTGTGTGTAGAAGGTCTGACTGAGCAGGGCCAGCTCGATTGATAGATCCCCTGGTGTTAACTAACCAGGTAGCTTATGCCAGATGTTTATCCCAGTTTTTAAAAGTTCCACCCCCCATTGCTTTCAGGGTAGTTTTTAACAGCCCATTATACCGTTCAATTTTCCCAGAGGCTGGTGCATGATAGGGGATGTGATATACCCATTTGATGCCATGCTCTTTGGCCCAGTTGTCTATGAGACTGTTTTTGAAATGAGTCCCATTGTCCGACTCAATTCTCTCTGGCGTGCCGTGTCGCCACAAGATTTGCTTTTCAAGGCCCAGAATAGTGTTCCGGGCAGTGGCATGGGGCACAGAGTATGTTTCCAACCATCCGGTGGTCGCCTCCACCATGGTAAGCACATAGCGTTTACCCTGGCGGGTCTGAGGGAGTGTGATATAGTCAATTTGCCAGGCCTCCCCATATTTATATTTCAACCACCGCCCCCCATACCACAAAGGTTTTAACCGTTTGGCTTGCTTAATTGCGGCGCATGTTTCACAATCATGGATAACCTGTGCAATAGAGTCCATGGTTAAGTCCACCCCTCGGTCACGAGCCCATCTGTATGTTGCATCTCTCCCTTGATGACCTGAAGTGTCATGAGCCCACCGAGCTAAAAATAGTTCACCTTTGTGTTCCCAGTCCAAATCTATTTGGAACATTTTAGCAGCTTGATCCGCTTGTTGGTTGTTTAGATGTTCCTCAGTTGCCCGACTTTTAGGTACGTGAGCATCTACATGACGTACCTTCACGACTAGTTTCTCTAGCCGAGCAGCAATATCTTGCCACAATTCAGCAGCCCAAATAGGTTTCCCTTTGTGCTGCCAGTTGCTTCGCTTCCACTGCTTTAACCACCCCCACAAGGCATTTGCCACCATCCATGAGTCAGTATAAAGATACAGCCTTGGCCACTTTTCTTGTTCAGCAATGTCTAAAGCCAGCTGGATGGCTTTTACCTCTGCAAATTGACTTGATTCACCTTGTCCTTCTGTGGCTTCTGTGACTCGTCGTATGGGACTCCATACAGCAGCTTTCCACTTCCGATGCTTTCCTACAAGACGGCAGGATCCATCGGTGAACAGGCATACTGCTTCTCATCCTCTGGTAGTTCATTATATGGTGGGGCTTCTTCAGCACGTGTCACCTCCTTTTCTGGTGGCATTCCGAAGTCTTTGCCTTCTGGCCAGTCCATGATCACTTCTAAGATTCCTGGGCGATTAGGGTTTCCTATTCGAGCCCTCTGTGTAATTAATGCAATCCATTTACTCCATGTAGCATCAGTTGCATGATGGGTAGTGGGAACCTTACCCTTGAACATCCAGCCTAGTACTGGTAATCGGGGTGCCAGGAGAAGTTGTGCTTCAGTACCAATTACCTCTGAAGCAGCTCTAACTCCTTCATATGCTGCCAGTATCTCTTTTTCAGTTGGGGTGTAATTGGCCTCAGAGCCCTTGTATCCTCGACTCCAAAATCCTAGGGGTTGACCTCGAGTCTCCCCTGGTACTTTCTGCCAGAGGCTCCAGGTAGGACCATTGTCCCCAGCTGCGGTGTAGAGCACATTTTTAACATCTTGTCCCGTGCGGACTGGTCCAAGGGCTACTGCATGCACAATCTCTTGTTTAATCTGTTCAAAAGCCTGTTGTTGTTCAGGGCCCCACTGAAAATCATTCTTCTTTCTGGTCACTTGATAAAGAGGGCGTACAATCTGGCTGTAATCTGGAATATGCATTCTCCAGAAACCCACAACGCCTAAGAAGGCTTGTGTTTCCTTTTTGTTAGTTGGTGGGGACATAGCTGTTATTTTGTTGATCACCTCTATCGGGATCTGGCGACGCCCATCTTGCCATTTAATCCCTAAAAACTGGATCTCCCGGGCAGGTCCCTTGACCTTGCTTCTTTTTATGGCAAAACCAGCTTTCAGAAGAATTTGGATTATTTTCTCCCCTTTGTCAAAAACTTCTGCTGCTGTATCACCCCACACAATGATGTCATCAATATATTGCAAATGTTCTGGAGCTCCACCCTCTTCTAGTGCAGTCTGGATCAGTCCGTGGCAAATAGTAGGACTGTGTTTCCACCCCTGGGGCAGTCGATTCCAGGTGTACTGGATACCTCTCCAGGTAAAAGCAAACTGTGGCCTGCACTTTGGTGCCAAAGGAATAGAGAAAAATGCATTAGCAATGTCTATGGTGGCGTACCACTTGGCTGCCTTTGACTCCAGTTCGTATTGAAGTTCTAGCATGTCTGGCACAGCAGCACTCAGCGGTGGCGTAACTTCATTTAGGCCACGATAGTCCACAGTTAATCTCCATTCTCCATCAGACTTTCGCACTGGCCATATAGGACTATTAAAGGGTGAGCGAGTCTTGCCAATCACTCCTTGATTTTCTAATTGTCTAATCAGTTTATGAATGGGGATCAGGGAGTCTCGATTGGTACGATATTGTCGTCGGTGCACCGTGGCAGTAGCAATTGGCACCTGTTGTTCTTCAACCTTCAGCAACCCCACAACAGAAGGATCTTCTGAGAGGCCAGGCAAGGTAGACAGCTGTTTAATGTCCTCAGTCTCTACAGCTGCTATACCGAAGGCCCATCTGTACCCTTTTGGGTCCTTAAAATACCCTCTCTTAAGGTAGTCTATGCCAAGGATGCACGGAGCATCTGGGCCAGTCACAATGGGGTGCTTTTTCCATTCATTTTTAGTTAGGCTCACTTCGGCCTCCAATACAGATAACTCTTGAGATCCCCCTGTTACTCCTGAAATACTGATAGATTCTGCCCCTTTATGATCCGATGGCATTAGGGTGCACTGTGCACCAGTGTCTACCAGGGCTCGATACCTTTGTGGTTTTAATGTGCCAGGCCATCGAATCCACACAGTCCAATAAACTCTGTTGTCCCTCTCCTCCACCTGGCTGGAGGCAGGGCCCCCCTAATTAAGAAATGGATTCGTGCTGCTCACAGGGACTGGACCTTCATTTCTCCTATTCACACTTGGGAAAAAGGAATTTGAGGCCCATCTACCCTGGCTGGGGTCCTGCTCACTGGTAACTGGAGCAGCCATCCTTCTAGAAAAATTCTCTCTGGTATTTCTTTTAGCTTGCAACTCACGTACTCATGCTTGTAGGGTACTGGTAGGTTGTCCATGCCATCTGCTCATGTCCTCCCCATAACCACGCAGGGCAAACCACAGGATACCTCGTGATGTGTTCCGTTTCCTTTGAGCTGGTCCTGTAGGAGAACGTTTTCTCCTAACAGCTGCAACGCGCGCCTGTGTAGGTAGAGAGTCAAGTTTATTCTCGATCCTGGACAGTTTGTCTGACAGTTGTTTAAATGAGTCCTTGTTCTCCTTAGTCAGTTTTTCCACAGCCGAGATGCGTGCCTGCAGTGGGGAAGAAATACTATCTTCATACTGTCGCATACAGTTAGCCATTTCGCCCACAGTAGAATGTGCCATAGCATCTTCTCCCCAGACTAATATTGACAATGTATGGGTATATGTCGGTGGAGCATTCTTCACAACCTTCCGGAACATGGATCGGTTGCATTCCACTTCATCAGGATCTACAGGATCTACAATGTCCCGTGGGTGTCTATAAATGATCTCTTGCACAGCCAGTTCTCTAAGGTAGTTGATACCTTTTTCTATAGTGGTCCATTTGCTTAGGTGACTCATAACGTCATCTTTATAGGGATACCTGCTCTTTACAGCTGACAAGAGTCGCCTCCAGAGACTGATAGTGTTTGACTTTCTTGCGAGCGCCTTATCAATACCACCATCTCTGGACAGGGATCCCAACTGTCTGGCTTCTCTGCCATCTAATTGCATGCTGTCTGCCCCATTATCCCAGCATCGGAGCAACCAGGTAATAATAGGTTCACCGTCATAACGGCTGAAGTCTTTCCTATATTTCTCAGGTCCTTCAGGATAAGGGAGTGGTAGGTTATCTCTACGTCCGAGTCCTCCTCTTGTGATAGTTCTGCTTTAGAAGGACCTTTCTTCTGATGATGGGTCTGCTTTAAAAGGACGATCGAGGAAACCCCCATCTGTGTCAGGCCCGTAACTCTGCCCTGAGAAGGGCCCTCACCTGGGTCATAATGATGGCTCTGCCTTAGAATGCTCTGAGTCATCATCCCTCTCTTCATAAGCTGATTTCTTTTGGTATTTCTTCCTGTGTTACAGGAGCAATTGGTACAGATTCAATAGATGCTGGAGTCTGAGTAGATGCAGTGGCTGTCGTGGGAGTGCTGAGGACTTGTTAGAGTCTGAGTAGCTGCAGTGGCCATCTTGGGGGGTGTAGCAGCTGTGGTGCAGGCTGCTGAGGTTTTCAGTGGGTTTAGTGGCTGTAGCGGCAGCACACACTGTAGGATCTGAGGTGGCTGCATAACACCTACAACTGTCCTGCACCGATATTTAATCTTATCCCACATCAGAAACACATTCAGGACAACCAAAAATAAAAACATGCCACCTAGACAGCACCATCCTAATTTCGCAAAATCTAGTGGAATCAGCTTGGCAGAAAAGGAGAAGCTATTATTTCCCAAAGTAAAACTGGAAGTGTAATCATTAACAGAATCAGCTAAAGGACGCCTGGAATGTGCAGATGAAGTTGCTGCTACTGATTCGCGATTAAAGCTGCCCATCATTGTGTCATAGAGATAAGAGATCGGAATATTAACTGCCCAGTTTATCACAGCATAAATCAGTATCAAACCCCATACCAAAACAATACATTTCGACCAGCGCCCACTGCTAAACTGCATGTAAACATTCATAAGAAGCAAGCAATAACACAGTGCCCATGGCAGGTAAGGCATCATTGCAATACTCAACTGTGAAAGAAACTCCATAAAAAGATGAGATAACACAGCATTCAAAAATGACATCACCATCTTCATTATCTGTTTTAACTTTCCAACCCCTTGTAAATCTCAAAGGAAGAAATCTGATATTCTCTCAGCTGAGCTCTCCTGGTCTCCTCCCACCAGAGCCAGGATTCAACTTATCAGAGCAACCTGTTGGAGCTTCTCTCGAGCCCCACCTTGGGCTCCAATGAATCTGTCATGGTTTAAAGCTGGGCTGGCTATTAACCAGGTGCCAGATGCTCTCTGTTAACCCTCTCCCCCCCCCAAGGGAAAGGGAAAGGGAAAAGGGAGAGAGACTTATGGGTTGGAAAGTTAAAACAGTTTTAATAAACTATAATAATGAAAAGAGTATAATAACAATAATAATAGAAATAATCAAATATATACAAATATATACAAAGCCAAGATCAACAGCTTGGAAATCCTCCTCAGGCAGAGTTGCTCCCCCCAGCACAGGCAGAGGGCAAAATGCAATAGCTCCCCTGCCATCACACCTGCAGGCTTTTAACTGGAGAACTGGCAAAGCTGGTACCAATCAGTGGGAGACAGGAGGGCCCCTCCCTCCTGGGCCCCACCTCCAGGAGGCAGTGGGTTAGTGATAAATGGGAAAGTGAGAATGACGTGTGTGGGATGGAATACCTTGTTGGTCAATTTTGGGTCACCTGCCCTGTCTGCTCCCCCCTGCAGCTGCGACCCCCCTTCGGCTCTTCACTCGTAAGCAGTGAGGAATTTAGCAGTGACCTTGGTTTCTCTAAGACTAATTGGCCTGGTTTGGGCCAAACCAGGACATGTGCTGATTTTTTTCTGGTAGTTTAAATCCCCAAACCCAGCCAATCAGTGTAGACTGGCCACTCAGCTCGCCTGTTAATTGTCATTGGAGGACACTTCTCATTCATAAGAGTGATCTGGGTGTTTACATCTCCACTTAGAGTTTTTCAAAGCTTGGCATTTTTTATATCACATCCAAGTGAAGCTCTCCTTGCATGTATTGGAAGGCTATAATGTGCGTAGAGTAATCTTTTTGGTAGATTTTATGAAAGGAAATAATTTAGTAACACTGTTCTCCTTTTCATCAGGAGAGGAGTAGGACTTCAGAGCGAGACATTTCCATGGCAATTAGTGGGTCAGGTTATCCTACTAGGAGAAAGACTGGAATATCTGTAAGGGACTGTGTCCAGCTTAGGTGGAAAATGTCATCAAGATAATGGAGGAAGAATGTCAGATGGAGAGTCACCCAAAAGCAGAGATATTATTTGGTAGATCTCATTCTTTTGGATATCAGAAGAAACTTTACAATAGAAGAAATAGTAAACACTAGAAAAAACAAAAAGAAAAAGAAAGTTTTGTTAAAGAAAAATGTGACCATGTTTGAGATAGATAAACCTGTTTTTTGTATAACTTTTTAGCGATGCTACCAAAGTTCCTGTTCTGTTTAGATCTTTGTTTATGAAAGTCTCGCAAGAACTTCTACATTAGCAATAAAATGGAATATGCCTCCTTTCTGGCTGTGGGGAGGGAGGGAAGGGTAAGGGGCAGGAAGGATTTCCAGGGGAGGCAGTTTTAAGCTAAGAGCCACCTGTGTCTGGCAATACATTCCTCCCCGCCACAAATGGTTGTAGGAGAGAATTGTTTATATGCGGCTGCCTTAGAACAGATCACCAACAGACAATACCTTTTGTGTGTGACTTCTCTTAAAATCCTTTGTTTTAAAAAAAAAAATCCCCGAAGTAGTACACTAAACTAGAAACAGACTTTGATTTTTCCATGAGCTTAGTTTGGAGATATGTCAGTGCACACATGGTATATGTGGTGACTGTTTCTACGATGTCGAGACTGGTATTTCTCTTGTAGGCAAGTGCTAAAATTACCCCTAGTTTGGCTCCTACCAGTGTCTGATATTGGAATTAGATGACTAGAAAGAACACGAATAAGATTAGTCATCCAAAAGAAAAGAATACATAGGCTGTTTGGGGTCTCCTTCTGTGCTGTTTCGGAAAACATTTCTTTTCAAGCTGGATTAATTTTGCATTTTCCTTCTGCAGGGATGGAAGATACTACTTGTGAAAGAACTGAATTTTTAAGCAACTATCTGACTAATGTGGAAGATATAATTTTGCTGCCTGGATCTTTAGGGCGAATTCGCCCTAGGTCTAACAATAACCTAAAATGTAAGTTAATTTAATTGTACCCCTTATGTCCTGAGAACTAGACCATCCCTTCCTTGGGCTGACATTGTACGAAGGGTGTAAGTTCACAGTGCGTTGGCAGGACATTCAGAGGGAAACCCACTACGGACCAGCTGCTCGCTTCCCTCCCAGTCTGTAGCTCACAGATCCCACAGTGGCAGAGCCGTGTCAAGTGGATGGCTGAAATGTTCTGGGTTGAAACCCACCTTTTCATGGCAAGGAGAAGTGGGAACTCTTGAAGCCAGTTTCACATGGCAGCATACATGTCATGAGTTTATTCACACGCTTCTCCCCTCTGTCAATGAAAACAAGACTTGAGGGAGCTCTGCACCACATGGATTAGATGATATATAAAAAAGCAGCTGGTACCTTTTCTGAGCTAATGGAAAAACAAGTGAATTGTTAATTTTGAATTCAGTATCTTCTTCGTACTTTTGGCACAGATGAGAAGCAGCATGGGTTGCTAAACAGCAACAGGTTGGGGATATTGAAGGACATAAGGGAGCTGTAGACCATGCATTCAAGGCCAGTGTTGACAGTAAAACTTGCTGGTTTTTTGTACCATGCTGTTAGAAATTCACCCTGACTTGGTGTTTGAGATTAGCTGATCTTTGATGAGAGCACTCGGGGCTCAGGCAGGAGTCCTCTGGTGAAGCTAAACCTGTGATTTAAAGCATTACAGACGCAGCTGCTCTGCTACTGCCCTGCTGAGGCAGCAGTACCAGGATGGGGCTTGTGCCAGCACCATGGCTGCTCTGGTTCAGTGTACCAGGGCAAACCTGGCTTTGCCAGCAGTTTAAGCTACCTTGCAAACCGTGAAACTCAAACTAACCATAAGTACCTATGTTTTTTGCAACGCATGCTACAAGGATGATAACTTTTTGTAGAGGGGAAGATCAGATCATTGGGACAGCCAACTGATCCCTCAGAACACTTGAGGTATACTCTGGCTGAGGACAGGTTTCACAAAAAATTGGTCTTTGAAGATTGAAGATTTCTAGAATAGCAGCAGAAATCATAGGAATGTGGTAAAACTTTCTTAGATACTGATTTATGTATGTATTTATTTTACTATAAACTAATTTACCTGGGCATTTATGCAGTAGGAATATGGGATGAGCGTGTAAAGATCTGTTGACAGTAGTGCATATCTTGATACAACTTATTGGACTACCATAAAGACTGAATTCCTGCACTTCACAGTCTACTGAAAACTTATATTTCAGTTCTTCTGAGAAGTTTTTTTTTTTAAAGATCTTTCAATCCTTGAATTCCCAAATTGCTGAGAAAAATGTTTTCTTTGGAGGATGAATGGCAGTATCTTCCAAAAAGACCATCTAGTCTGACTGACCTCTGAGTCATACTACTGGTGTTCCCACAATACCATTTTCCTCTTTTGGCCTCTGTCCACCGTTTCCTGGTTTGAATATTTGCAATTGCTTATAAACCAGCAGTTTGAACATAGAACAAAGAAGTGTATTGCTTAGTTTTAGAACTGGGGTTTGCCTCCTTAAATGGCAAATTAGCAGCTTTTTTATTCCTCCTCCGTTTTCCTATTGATAACACTGCCTCAAGGCCTGCAGACACACCTTTGCAATGGATAAGCCTGTAGCTTGTGTTTTGAGACTCAGGAGACATCATTTGAAGCTCAGCAAGGCTGCGCCTTAAGCAACCAAATCAATAATAGTTAAGCAAGAAGTTTTCACCTCATAAGATTTTCTCTTAGCCTGTTTTTTCTCTAAGGACTGAAAAATGCTTTCCCCCCGCCCCCCGCCTCTGGAAGAAGACAGAGTTAGTGTGGATGGTTGCTGGTTTTGGGCTTTCTACATCTTGCATTTCCCTTTAATAGACCAAAGACATATCCAGAATATTTTGCTGTGGCTTTTCACTTACTCTGTAGTAGCCTATGAAATATGTAAAATGTTAAAATAGACAAAAATTCTACATATTTATCTTACTGCTTCTAAGGAAGTGCATTGTAGCATTCAAATGTGCTTTCAAAATTTTTCAAGGGAAGTCTTTGTGTTTGGGGATTATTTTTTATTTTAAAGGAAAGCAGTCAAAAGACTTGAGATAATATGTTTTCAGAAAACAGAATAAACATTAAGCTAAAGCTCAAATCATAAAACAGTGAGCAACATTACCTAAGCAACTAAAATATCACTAAGTAAAGGGTATACAGTTCAACTTTAGTTCATATTCAGGATATCTAATCTGATATATACAGTGTACTTTTAGTAAAGATCAGCCAACTTCTATGGATAACGCTTCTGTAAAACTATATTATTACCTTGTGTTTTCTTCTGCAAATTGTTCATCTTTTATATTTTTGTCTTTTTTTTTTCTTTGCTTAACAGATGACCCTAAAGTGATTGTTGCAAACCTTACAGTAAGTATTTAGGACTGGGAGGTATCTCTGTCTGTACTGCACTGCTCACTTCACGTCTTAATTTGGGGCATTATTGAGCATTCTCTCCTCACTCATTAGGCAGGAAAACCAACCATTAACATTAATAAAGAGTGTTAAATGGTGCCCTTTATGAGTACAGATTAATGTTTGTCATAAATTCCACTGTTTGCTGCTGTAGCTTTTATAACCTTTTTTGGGCAGTGCAGAGCCAGAATCTCCCTGACCATCCTGACTCCCTGAATTGAGTCTTTTTATTCATTCTTTCAGAAATGCAAAGTAATCTTTTAGGGTAAATATTTTACTAGCACTTTGAAGATGCTGAAAAATTGCATTTGATAGCCTTCAACTATAACCTTGCTTTTAATGGGAGAAAAGTGTTTAAAATAAACGCTGATTTAAAAAAAGATCAAATTTTGTAACCAGATAGCTTTAAATATATCTGCAGATGAGATATTTTGAGTGTTCAGCTTTCCTCTGAAACTTAAGCTTTGGTCCAGTTAGAATAAAATTCTTCATCTGTGAGCTAAGTAAGTGTGATGTTTTGCATGATGCTTTCAAAAAGACTGTAATGAGAATGAAGCTTTCCAAATACATCTTTGAATGACTCCCTGGGCGCTGGTCTTACGTAAATACTGCACAGAAAGGGCTGGAGCACGTGCTCTAGATGTACACTTTGTTTTCAAGACATCATCAATAATGACCTTAACAGCTTGATTTCTGTAGTTCAAGGTTTTATGTGCATCTAAGCTAACTGACAGCAGTGTTGTTTGTAACCATTTATTTTTCAGTGTAGAAAGCCAGACCAGCACTTCAAGCCTTACTTGAAACAGCACCTACCTAAACGCTTGCACTATGCTTACAACCGAAGAATTGAGGATGTCCATTTACTGGTGGATCGCAAATGGCATGTGGCAAGGTAAACTCTTGCTTTTGCTTCCATGCTGATTTTCAGCCTCTTTTTCTGAGGAAATGACGCACCTGGGATTGCCCTGTCTGTCAGCATCCCACTCCTGCCCCCCTGCACAGAGCAAGAGGAGTTTTGAACTCCTGGTGAGGTTCAATCACATTTGGTGTAGGGGAATGTGGCTCAGAACACAAAATTTTTTTAAAGTTTGGGAAAATCAGTAGCTGGATAGAGGGTAGAAACCTAGAGTGGTTTCCACAAGCAGCTGTGTGGGTTTTGACTGATTAGCTCAAGTATAGGAGCTGATAAGCTTTTTTAATGAGGTGCAAGCTTATTCCAACCAGGAAGCAGGGAGTATGGGAGGAAGGGGAAGGCATATGTGACCAGGGGATGTTAGGGAACAAGAGGCTGAGCAGATGCAATGGGTGAATGGAAAGAAAATGGAGATATTGGCAGAGTGGCTGAGTGCCTGAGAACACGTGGAAAGGTATGACAGGGTGGCCATCGAAGTGCTGGCAGCGTATTGTGTTTCAGAACAAATCCACAGAAAACTGAGATGCTTTAGCTCAGAGAAAACTCTGTTTTGGGTTATTCTTCCCCATATGCCTCTGAATTTTCAGCTATAAAATCTGGGCAATTTTTAGTATTCTTAGCTAAAAACTGAGCGAGGAAAACCAAGTTGGCACATAAATGTATAGAGTGAACAGGACAGGAGTAGCCTTTGTTTATGAACTGAGTACCCCTTTCTGGTTTAATATATATTCTTTTTCTTGCTTTGATCTTTTCACACGTGTTGTGTATTACAGTATAAGAACGGCTGGGTCTTTATGCGTAAAGCTGACTCAGTGGTTCTTGGAAGATGACACAGCTTTTGGCTCATGGTAGTCTGTTATGAGCTTTAAATTATGGTAGGGTTTTTTGCTCATATAGCTGCCAGGCAAACACACGGTCTGTTGTAAGTGCCTTTTGGCTTCTGTGCTTATCTTTCTGTGAATTATGCAAGGGTCACTCTGCTGAAGCAGTGAATGAGAAACCCCAATTGCTTTCTTGCATGACTCCACTCTCTGGCTGGCTGGTTGCCCCATACAGATTCTGTGGCTAGGCTTCATGTACATTTCAAAGAAACACACTCTGAGTTTTAGGCCTATAAAAGTTTTAGTTTTAAGAATTTTACTGGAACTGATGGGATGGCCCAAGGTTATTTACATTTAGTAGTTTCTTACTAATTACTTCAGACTTTCTTTGGCTTATTTATTCATTAGATTTTATCAAATCTCATTCACCAATAACTCATTTGTTAATATAACTGTAATTCATTGTATATTCACAGCCAGCAAAATAGTAGTTATAGACCTGACTGCTGTAACTCCAGTAATTTACAAGGCCAAAACAAAACTTTGGCTGAGCATAATTTTATTGCAGATGAAGAAATTAACTTTTAGGGTAGTCTGGTCTACTGCATGTATTGCCTCCACATGGCCCTTATAAAACTGCAAAAAAGTACCCTGGAACAAGCTGGTAATTATAGTTCCTATGACACAATACTTATTTTTCCACATATTTTGTAAAAAAAATACTCAGGAACAAGCTGATTATTAGCGTTCCTATGATACAGCACTTATTTTCTCAGCTATTTATCTTCATTACAACCCTTCTTTTTTCCCTTCAGCTTTGTTTCTGCTCCCCATTTTTGTTTATTGGGTGGAAGGCAAACAAGTGAAAGCACTTTACAGCATTGTGTGACATTTGCAGCATTGTAATGTCATGAAAGTGCTTTCTTAGAAGCCTCTGTTGGCCTTTTAAGGGTTACAGGAACATGGTCCAAAATACCTCCAGTCTGTAGGAGGTGATGTGATATGAGAAAGTCTGAGAAAACAAGTAAATAGATGCTAAGGTAGTTATCAATGAGTAAGAGATGGTTCTTAGGTTTGCACCCTTTCATAGTGGGAGCAGAGGGAGAATCCTTGGGGTTGTTGGATGAGCCTGCAGTCACCGCTACTGCTATTCAAGAAAGATGGGCAATGCACTGCTTTGTAACCTTATCCCTCCTGCCCCCAAAGTACCTTATCAGATCAGCCACCATACCTACACCTTTGAGGAAATTTTCTAATACTTTATTGATTTAGGAAAGCTATGGACGTTTACAAGAAACCAACGGGAAAATGTTTCTTCCATGGAGACCATGGCTATGACAACAAGATAAACAGCATGCAGGTATGAGCAATGCAGTAAGCTTTGTGGGAGGGTCATTGAAGGCAGAGGAAATTGGAGGTCTCTAAAATGTAAATATTCACTGAAAAAACCCTACCTTTTAATGCTCTTTTGTTTTCTTCTCTCTTTTTTTTTTATAAGACTGTCTTTATAGGTTACGGCCCTACATTCAAATACAAGACCAAAGTACCTCCATTTGAAAACATTGAACTTTACAATGTCATGTGTGGTAAGCTACCTGCTTGAGAAATTGCAAGAGAAACATGCTGTTTTAGCTAATAGGGCTTCATTTAGGCATCCGTGAGCCCATGACTCCCTCACAGTGTCCCTTCCCCAGTCCCGCCTTGCCAAGCACTTGCCTTTTGGCCAGGAGGGCTGAAGGCACTTCTCAGGGGCCCCAGTTTGCTCTACTCTAGCAGCTGGCCCATAAAGGAGGTTACCGTAGTTTTGCTGTGTGCAGCTTGGCAGAGATCAAATACACACTACTACAGCATGTGGTGTCCACACCTCAGCAGTCTAAGAAGGAGGTTTCTTTTCAGAGACTGCTTCTGCACCTGCATGTCTCATGGAGCAGCTCAAGGGCATCACTTAGTTTTCTATGGCATCTCCTGGTATGATTATGTTTCCTAAACTCCTGCTGTAGCCATGAAGCAAAATCTGGTGACGTATACAGAAATTCATTATGATCTTTTCTTTAATACTGATTTTCCAGGGCAAAAAAACCTTCTAGCTGAAGGTGTTATTCATTTATTTAATTTCTTTTTTTCAAACATGAAATACTAAAAAGGTAATTATCCCTTATCTCTGAAGCAGGTGACTAATAACACTGTGTTCCAGGTGATTAGTGTAAGATCAACATACTGACTGTACGTTTGCAGTGTAAGCTGCAGCAGTAGTGATGAAAAAGCAGTTTTCCAGTGTCTTGATGCAAATTAACCTTCTTGCATAAAGGCCACCTTACTATTTAGACAGCATTTGCAATTTTATGATTTGGAAAAAAGGTTAGTATTTTTATTACATTAAAAGCATTCACTAACGTGTCATGGTTTTAAACAGTATTGCAAATAAATATCTTACGTCAGTAGAGATGCTGCTTCATACACATTTGCAATCTAACCATCATTCATCTTTGGTGTTTTCACAGATCTGCTTGGATTAAAGCCTGCTCCCAATAATGGTACCCACGGAAGTTTAAATCATCTGCTGAGAGCCAATGTTTTTAAACCAGCTGTGCCAGATGAAGTTGCTAAACCACTCTATCCTGTCGCTCTACCTTCTGCATCGGATTTTGATATAGGATGTACATGTGATGATAAGGTAGATGTTTAGAATCTGCTGCTGCTTCCACTATTAGCAGTCGCTGCCTAGTAAAGTTGTAGCCATTTTATCTATTTTGAGAGGCTTTGATCTGTAAGAATTTCCCAGATCTTTCCTGTGAAGTGTTTGTGCCCTTTTGGAACAATTATGGCTTTTTGTAAAACAGGAAACAAAAAAATTGTCACTGTTTTATAGCACTAGTTTTGTTTTGGTAGATGCGTAGTAAAACGAGATGTCAGAATGCTCCAGTGATCCTAATCTTGTTCCTTTTTTCTCTTCTTGAGAAGAACAAGTTGGATGAACTCAACAAGCGCTTTCACATCAAGGGAACAGAAGGTAAGAGCCTGGTGCCTCAGTTAATAAAAGCTATTTTTGGTTTTTTTCGCAAGTTAGTTTGCATCATTGATAGCAGACAAACTCCTGTTTTGGTTTAGTCAATGAAGTGTAGTAAACCATCTTGTCAAATAACTGTCAAAATATCACATAGACATACATGAGATAGGTGGGCAAGATTAAGTGCTGCTCATGTGAGGAAGTGCACACTATCTTTCGCTGTAACCAGGACTAAAGTATTGCTCAAAGTGTTAGGAGTTTCAGCTCTTCCTTTCCATCATTGTTAGGAGGCTTAATCTCTGCTGTGGAAGCAGAGAGATGAGGGAAGGAGAAGGAGCATGAGGCAGTGCTCCACTCAACCATAAGCGATAAATGGGGTAAAAACCACAGACCACATCTGCACGCTGTGTTTTACCAGTATTGATCAGGCTTAGGTTTCACCAGGTCAGTAGTAGAAAGGATGGTACAGCTGCTTTGACAATCCCTGACTGGGTCTTTAATGCTTGGTTTTTAGGGTGCAGGTTATCCAGTGAAACAAGTGCAGAAATGCTCTGCCGGTTCAGGGGTGCTCAGTGCAATTCTGTCCCTCATCAACATTCAAGTCAATGTTACTCCCAGGAGAGAGCATCCCCTGCTCTTCTGGACACTAGTTCCTGCACCCTCCTTGCTGTGTGTCAGCACTGACTTGTGTGGCTGTGATCTCAGCCGCGTTGGGGCTGTGGTCCAGGTTAAAACCTAGCAATAGGACTGGAGGGGAGGGGATGGGAACTGCTTTTCTGAGCAGCAATGCTGTTTGAAAGGCACACCAAAGCAGAGCTTTCCGTCTCACAGCTGTGATCCAGTCCAGCATAACAATTCACAGGATTCCCCTCACCATAACAATTGTCCAAATTAGCAAATTCTGAAGCGCTGAGTTTCATTTGAGATACTTCAAATAGTATTGCTTAGATGACAAAGGAGATGGTCCCTTTATTCCCTTGTGATGCTACTTCTTCAGTTTTTCTGTTGTGAACAGGCAATCCAGCTTATCCTTTAGTTTCTAGAGTTGAAATAATTCCTTTTCTTTGTGAGTTAAATTGCCTTTCTGCAGCTTTCATCTTGTTAAACTGATTTTTCCAATTAGTGAAGAGCTGCCCCCTGCTGTGACAATTTCTGGCATCAGGAAAAAAACACGTTCACCATTGTACTCCTAGATATCTCAACATCTTTATTTTGGTTTAAGATTTTGATGCTTCTTTACTTCAGTAGTATAAAAATAATATTTTGATATATTTTAAGATATAAGCATTTAAACCAATTTCACTTGCTCATTTGTAAGTTGTCTGTTAAGTGGAATGAGGTGCCCCTTACTTAAACAACAAGCAGTTCTGCTACATGCAAGTTTTTTTATTGTATTTTATGACAGGCTGTAGCACCTGTTCACAGATCTTCCTGCGTTTAGTTGGTAATTCCCCTTTCCCACATGGTGCGCCATGCATATTTAGCTGATGTTGTTACTCACATGCAGAAGAAAAAGGAGACTTCAGCTTCTCTTGAATAAAGCAAGTTTATCAACTTTGTCCTTAGACAAGGCTTTTCCTACTTTTCTTTCTTGTGTTCTATAAAAAATATCCTCTGTTTGGACTCAAACACTAATACAACATGCCCTTTTCTTTCTGTTGAATAGCCTATCTGTGAACAGTGTTAGGCCACTTTCCTTGTTTCTGTTTTGATTTCCAAAAGTGAGCCAAGCCTGTTTGCCAAATGGTTATCAAATTCAATGACCTGTGCAGCACAATGAAAGATTAGCCAGGAAATTTATTTTTCTTGTATCTCTTTCAATTATGTTTTTGTCTTTTTATAAGCAAGCTTGTCAGAGGTATCTAGTGACATTTGATCACAACATATCACCAAGACAGAAGAGAAGCAAATTTTGCGGTTAGAGGTGTCTTTTTGTAGCCAAAGTTAGGAAAAGGGTTGGTTTGTTTCTTTGTTTTCTTTGATATTACTAGCAGAAAATAACACACCAGTCTTCAGAACATCATCTGCATCAGCAAAGTGGAAAAAAATACTCTTAGTGAGTGAGCACTTTTGCCTCCCTTTTGCGAGGGACTTTACAAAAAGCATAGGAAGGAGGGAAAATCTGGAGAAGAGTGGCAGGAGTGATGGGATAGGGGCTGATTTAAAGCTACAACAAAAGTGCTTATAACCTCATGTGTGATTGAAATGTGGACACAAAGATCCTTGTGGAGTCTCCCGTGTTTGAAGAAACACCCTCTGTGCTATGACCCCAACAAGCTTTCAAGTGCAGAAGGGACTTTTAACCTCAAAGTGGGTTGTGAGCCTGGAACAGGGATCCCAACCAAAAATATTGAAGAACTCCTGCTCTCTCTATTACAAGATTTCCTTAGCAGTTATTCAGGGTCAGTATCCCATTAAGGATCACGGTAAAATCAGCGTGTGTTGGAAAGCCAACCCCCTTTCTTTTTCATCTCTAAGGCTTTCACTAATAAATGTAAATGTAATTTCTTCTGATCTGTAGAGAAACATCTCCTATATGGGCGCCCCGCAGTACTGTACCGCACAAAATACAATATCTTGCATCACCATGACTTTGAAAGTGGCTACAGTGAAACGTTCCTGATGCCTCTCTGGACATCCTACACTATTTCCAAACAGGTCAGTGCTGTCTTTGCTCTTGGAAGGTGCTTAAAAAATCCTGGGGAAATATCTTTGGTACCTTTATTCTTGAAGTCCTAAAATTCCCCTTCCTCAAGTAGAGTTCCCCACCAGAAATTATGTCAAATACCATTGGAAACAATGCCCAAATCCCTTTTTTCCTTCAGGAGAAAAGAGTTTTAAGGCAGAAGGGCTGTATATTTCTGTTCCTGTTTTCGTTTTCTTTCTAAGTTTTGCGCAATGGGAGTTTGTATTATTATGATAGCATAATCAGCGACTTCATTTGAATTATTTCCCATGGTGACTTCTGCTACCTGAAGGAGGGGCTCTGTGGTGGGTGCAGGAGCAGGACTTGGTTGTACAGCTGGGTGGTTTATTTTACTCCACACAAGGCCTTCCATCTAATCTGTCCCACTATATGAAGTTGTTTTCTTTGCCTATAAATGCTGGAATTACCTTTCTTGTCCTTTCTGTGTATGGTCCTCAATGCAGGCAGAGGTATCAGGTGTCCCAGAGCACCTGGCCAGCTGTGTGAGGCCTGACCTCCGCATTTCTCCAGGAAACAGCCAGAGCTGCGCAGTTTACAGAGGTGACAAACAGCTCTCCTATGGCTTCCTTTTCCCTCCCCGTAAGTTCAGATACCTTTTTACTACTTAGAGGTTTTGTAATTTTCTTTTTTGTTAGGGAAAACCTGAGGTATAAAAAAACCTCCCATCAGCTATAAACAGACTAAGGGTTTTTTTGAGATTGTTGGGGAAGAATATAGGTAGGACCGTTTTAATTTCCCCTGCTCCAGGGTGATTTCTTCCTCTGTGATGTCTTCTCCTCAGAGGAGCTGCTTCTGCACCAGTGTCACCTATGGGGCTAAACGGGATGGATACATTATTCTTGCTGCACTTGCCGAGGACCAAGGGCCCAATGCCACAAGTTGCCATCACGGCTGTGGTCCATCAGCTCAGCAAGAGATGCTCCAAACTGGTGCCCAGCTTCACGCACCAAAAATGAAGTGTCCCAGTTTAGTTAATAAAAATAAAGGTGAACAAAGAATTGCACAGAGTAGGAGTACGAGGAGCTAGGAAGCAATCTTCAAAAGCTGGCCCTTTAAAGTCAATGGACAGATACCAGCTTATATGAACTGGGAATCTAGTCAGAGTTTTAAATTTTGAATTCAAACAGCAGAAAGATAAACATATATTTAATTTATAAATCCATATTAGGCTCTTGCATACTGTAAAAATTTCTACCATCCTATAGAAACAGTGCTAGTAGAAAACCTGTGTAAATGAGTGTCCTGGATTCTTCTGTTGCAGTTACATTGGTTCAGTCTTGAAACAATGATCTGCTGGGCTTAGTAAATGTTCAAGGGACACAACTGTCTCACAGCTGTGAACTTCACTGCTCTGCCTTCCTCACTCAATGGCTGCAATCTTTTACAGTGGATTTCTGATATGGAATTGCTGGTGCAGAGGCTTCATAAGAACTAGAACATAATCCCGCACTCCTCTCCCTGGAAATCGTGTGCCTCTTCTGTAAAAGCCTGCAGAGCAGCTCTCTGACTTTTGAGACTGAAAAAATATATGTGCTATAAAAATATTTTGAAATGGTTGACTGTTGAAGCAAAGCTGAAGCAAAAAAACCCTTACCTTCCATGTTCAGCTGTCACATTAAAGACTTGGACTAGATGATATCCAGAGGTCCCTTCCAACCCTAACCATTCTGTCATTCTGTGATGGTATTTTCTTTGGTTGATCTCTGAAGCCATTTTTCAAAATATTTTTATGTTCCTTGAATTTCTGATATTTCATCTTATTAATACTTGTCTGGTTTATCGTTTTCAGAATTAAGTTCTTCTGCAGAAGCAAAATATGATGCTTTTCTAATAACAAATATCATTCCAGTGTATCCTGCCTTCAAAAGTAAGTGCCCCTTCCATGGCTTTACTTCTCTTTCCCAACGTTATATTTTTTAATGATATGTGTGTTGGACTATGGAATGAATTGACGGGAGGAGTTTAGAACATAAAGTCTGGTTACCTGTAGCCAGCAGATAATACATGTGAGCACCTGTATAGTTCTAGGTATGGGCAGGCAAAATACCACAAGAAAGGTTTAAGCTTTAGGAAAGGTTCCTTTTCCTTGGTGCTGGGCTAAGATAAGAGCACATGCGTGCTGTAGTTCAGCAATTTTGCTTCACGCCACAGTAATCCAGTTTGTGCAAGACGATTTGGATTTTCTTGTCTGTAGCCCAAGCTAGTGCAGAACGTGCTTAGGCAACAGGTTTTTACTGCTCAACTGGAGCTGCCTGGGAGTGTGTACTTAGCATGTTGTTGTAGTTCAGGGATAAGTGAATATTTTTAAATTTTTCTATTCATGCCCTTAGAGGGAGACCAAACATATTTATTGCCTATAAAGAAAAAGGAGAAGGAAACCAATTTATGGAAAATGAGGAATGACTTAAACCTGACTGAAACTTTCAGTGCTGCAGGGATATAATATTAACATTTCTTTTGTCTGCATATCCCTTTTCTCTCTAGTTTTGCCAAGAGGTAGGAAAACCATCAGACTATTCTGGTGGCATTTTTGGCTTGGCAGGAATTGAGAAGCCTTGGAAGAAGCTCAAGAGCCTGTTCTTGTGAGATTTCCAATTCAGATTTTAGGCCAGAGAAGTTTGGATAAACATCAAAGCCTATGGGAGGCGTTTTCTTTTTAACCAGAAAAGGGTGTTTTTAACTGAAAAACCTCTGAGTAGGAACAAGTGGTGATGTTTGCTGGAAATTTGAGCAAAGGCACTTAACTGATTACAGAGTGCAAAATTATTGGGGATTTCCCACTCTCAAATCACTTCATAAAAATGCTCTTTATGCTAATGTTAGTCTAAGCAAATTATCTGAGATGCTAATCACAGGAGAACAACCCACGACCAGCAGCTCATTTTGTCTAGTGGCCTTTCTCTTCATCACAAGTGAGTGACGGATTCCCTGAGAACAAATGCTGGAACTAATATCGTTCCTGGGGAGTTATGAACCACTACATGTGTGCAGGCTGCAAGTAGCAAGCTGATTATAAACTCAGGATACGGAGCTTTTTCCACAACAGGGAAAATAAGAGGTGGCAGTTTTATGCTATGCTGGCTTTGGTGGTGGTGCTGGCTGTGGAGGCCCCCTCCTCTGCTTTGTTTTTTTTAATTCACTGTCCCATCCCATCCCCTCAGGCAATAATTCTGTAGCTGTCTTTTCTGCAGTGAGCCTGGCTTAAGCAGCTCTCACTTTGCTGGACTGCACGATGATGCCCCTGGGCTGCCCCCCACGGCACTGGTGTTGCTGTCTGTGTGGCTGCAGTGGGAACCAAGTGGGGAACTGATTCAGCTGGAAAACTCAGGGGAGGAGAAAAAAAAGCAGCTTTCCTTTTTGGGCTATTTTTATTATTAAGGCTGATGCATTGGAGGAGCGAGCAGCTGGAGGAATGGTACTGCCAAGTGGTTACCGCAGCTGACGTTCTTGTTAGACCATTGCTTGTGGGGCCCTCAGCATCAGCCCGAGCAGGGAGTTGGTTTGGCACTGAGCAGTCTTAGGACAAGGCGTACTGGGGAACTTGCTGAGGCTGGCGTTGCCTCCAGCTCCGGGGAACCATGGACTTAACGGTCTGAGCTGGCAAGACGAAAGTTAAACTTTTACAAGTTTGAGATGGTTTGTTTAAACACACTTCTGTTAGTGTTAATATAAAAGAGAAAAAATAGGAAAAGAATGATGTAACTGGAGATTTCAATGTGTTTCGCGTCTCTGCAAGCATCTTAACTTGTTAATGTTGAGGAGGGCGTGGTAGGAGAAAGTGTATCACCCTCTTCTCAAAAGTTGTAATGAGATGCCACGCTGTAATATGGCCATCCTTGACGGTGCCTAATTTAAAAGTTAGACGTTTTATATCCAAGGAGAATTTAACTGAAAGAATGTGCCCTTTGTACTTCCCTTTCTTTTAAAGTGTTTGTGTTTTGCTTTTAATCACGGTGTTGTTTCCTTTCTGGAATTAAAAAAAACACAGCACCATTCCCTGTAACTAGATAAGAAAGACAAATGAAGTATTTACAGGGACATCAAAAGCGTGTGAATAGCTGTTTCTACTGCTTGGTGAAGGAACAGCAAGCTCTCTGTGCAATGTTTATGGCAATGCCAGCCTGGGAGTGGTACCGTGCATTTCCTTTATCGCTGGTTGGGGAAAAAAATCAACAGAGAACAAAGAAGTCTGAATAGGCTTTATTGACCAAACTGAATGAAGCTGCAGTAAATCCGTAATGCTTAATCTTCGATTTCCCCTGCCATCATGTAAATGATGTCCACTGGATTTTTATTGTCAGGAAAAAACCCTGTTTATAATCTTGGCATGTTTTGGCTTATCCAAATTTTGGTGTGTTTTATTTTTTTGTTGTGCGGGTTTTTTTTCCCCACAGGGGTATGGAACTATTTTCAACGGGTTTTGGTGAAGAGATATGCCACTGAACGAAACGGAGTCAATGTTATAAGTGGACCAATCTTTGACTATGACTATGATGGTTTACATGACACACCTGACAAAATAAAACAGTAAGAGTTTGTCTTTAAATCAGTTTGCTTTTGCTTCTCTTAATGATGGTTTTATCTTAAACAATTTTTTATCTGCACATTATTTGATTTTTGGGAGTTGATATAATTTTGTAGCTCTTTCTAAAATTATTGTTCATCAAGACTGAATGCCCCATAGGCAGGACAGTGGTAAAAATAAGGAAATGGCCATTCAGCTGGTAACTGTTCACCTTGACTTTGAAATTAAGTGTTCATTCATCCTTGAGAGAAAGCTGAATTATGTTCTAAATAACCTATTTTCTCTAAAATTTCCAGAACTTGAGTTGACAACTGGATACCAGAGAAAACCATAGCAGTGCTATTTAGATACTCAAGCTTTTCATTAATTGAGTAATGCTTTCTCTCTATGTCACTGAACTGAAGAAGCCTTTCAGCACTGGTGTGTGGTATTTCTATAACACGGTATGAAAACATGAACTAATTGAATGTTCATTTTCAGACAATGTCTAGGAATCGAGCACATCTCAACAACGTACGTGTGTCCTAACATGTAGGGGAGGAAACATCATGCTGTTTGTGTAACCTTCTTCCAAACAGGTTTATCCTTTGTGGATAAATGTTCACTTTATTCCCCCAGGTTTGTGGAAGGCAGCGCCATCCCCATTCCTACTCATTACTACGCCATCATAACCAGCTGCTTAGATTTCACTCAGCCAGCTGACAAGTGTGACGGACCACTCTCCGTTCTCTCATACATCCTTCCCCACCGGCCTGACAATGACGAGAGCTGCAATGTAAGTTCTGCTGCACTACTGTAGCCCCATAGTAAATATGTCCCTGGGACATGTGAAACCCCATAACAGTTAGATACTAGTGCTCACTGATGTCTTGAGTGAAAGCACAGGGTAGGACTCTATTAAGTGTCATGTTCAACTCATCAGACAAAAGCACTCCTCCATGGTATCAGAGAAAATATGGAACTATTACTGCATCTAAAATTGGGAGAGCTGATATACAGTATGTTGGCAGTAAACACCCTGTGGGCTTCTATGTTTTGGCAGATACTGTCAGTGTAACCTCAGCGCAGTTTGCGAGGAGGCTGTGTGCGTAGATGTACTGTGCTGGCAACCATCTGATGTTTTTATTGAGGTCTGTTTCCATATGCAGGTACAATATAGTCTGTCTGCTGTGGCAGTCTGAGACAGCATGATTACATCCAACCCACACAGTAGTAAAACTATATGCTAAAACCTGCTGAGGGAAGAGTGCCAGCTCTTGCTGTTTCCAGAACATGTCTTGATTCAAGGGAAAAGTTTGGATTCTCATTATCAAAGGTGACCAGACACCCTCCTAGTTCCTTTTCCTATCTTCCTTTAGGATGTAAGATCCTATAGTGTAAGTATCTTGGTGAAGTACAAATGCTTCAGTCTGGTCAGCACTGCAGAAAGTAACACGCACACTCGGCAGCTGATGGTGTGGCAGGAGAGTGGTTGAGTCCGCATGGGCTCCAGTGCTCTGCAAGGACAGCAGTCCTCCCAGGCAGCTGTATTTAGACTTGTCCTTCCGCCTGAACTTGTTCTCCCATTACACAGCTGTGCGGATTCCTGCACACAGACGCTTCACTATAGGCTGCCAGGAGACCGTTTCCTGAATGAACGCATTAATGTAATGAATTTTGTATTGGCACAAAAAGTTAAGACTCCTATTCCAGCTGCAGGCAGAAATAGTCATTCCAACTCTGTACACAATTCACCTGGAACACTGTCTCTTTCTCATTCATCAAACATCGCCTGCTTTCACGTCCCTCTTTTTAAAACCATGCTTTTGGAGCAGTATCCCTCTCTTGAGCAGGTCTGGCTTCCCCCTATTTAGGCTCTTAACTGCTTTGGGCAGATTTGTCTTCCACCAGAAGTCTCAGAAAGTCCTACATATATTTCATCATGTTTTTTCTCTGGTCTGCTTTCCTCTGAATCAAGATCCAGTTGGTGATCTGGAAGTTACTAATCTGGCAGTTATTAGTACCTCTGTCCTTGTATCTCTGCCCATATGTAATTTTATGACAAAGTCAATTTTTTTCCTTCCTATATTGCGTGTCATAGTCCTCTTAAACTGCTGAAAACTTTTTTATGAACTGTTTAGAATATGTTTAGGATAATAGCCTCTTTTACTATGTGATTTCTTATATTCCAACCCAGGCTTCTTTTCTCTGTAGGTCATGCTACTTATGGTGCATGTATATACAGTTCTGGGAGGAACCTCAGTGCTACTACAAGGTCATTAGCAGATGTTGGTCTATGCTTTTTATATAGCAAAGAACCCCTCCAAAATATTTAAATGTAGCTCTTGAATGAAAATACAGTCAGGCAAAATTTTGCCATTCAAATACAGTGTCAGTCTTACTTTTGCACATGGTGTTCCATCTGATTTGTTCAAAGAAGTGATTGTGTAAAACCTCACGTACTTTATGGATGAAATGCATGGGATAATGTAAGAATTTTTCCCTAACCTCTCCACAGCTTTCTTTTAAGATCTGAAGAAATATTAGCTTTCCCCCCACTCTGCTCTTGTTGCACACACTTTCTCTTCACACAGCCATTGGAGAACACCACTACTCTTCTCATTTGAATTTGTTCCATTTCCAAACTGTGTTTATTCATGGTGAGGTTATACCCATTTATTCTTATGTCAACATTATTCTATGGCTTAAATAGCTCTTCACTGGGCTTTGGGATTTACCCTAGTGATGATTTATGATGATTCTCAAGGCATAGACTTCTCTCTATTAATGGGAGACCCAGGTCTTTTTTGCTCTTATAAGAGAGGATGATCATTTTGGTAGCCTTCCTATGCATTTGTTCCAGTCGGATTTTTTTTTTGTTTCCTGGAACATGAATGAGATAAGGTACTCCAGCTGAGATCTCAAAATGCAAATGGTTTTCCTTCCACTGGACTCAACTCCTCTGATACTATCTAGGTTTTGCTTTTTCCATAGCAGTGTTATAATGGTGGCTCACAATCATGCACAACCAGTACACCCAGGTCCTTTTCTTCTATCTTCTGTTTCACCTGAGAAGCTCCCAGCTTAGCAGAAATTTTTGCTGTCTGTGTGGGTAACCCAATTTCATAATATACCAGGGACTCCTCCATCTGCATCCTCCAGTACGGCTATTCTAGTCTTCCTCTGCATTGACAGGAGCTCCCATTTGTTTTGGGTTTTTTTTTTACTAGCACACTAATGACCTTGGCACAAAAAGCATGTATGAAAACATTACACAAAATCCTTTCCAAGACCAAAGCTGGAGGAACCCTACTAGAAACTTCCCCCAGGCCACTATTTTCTCTTTCAGCAAATGCTTTAAATTTCTCATTTAATAAGTGAGTTCCTCACCTACCTGTCTACACTCTGACCATGTTCAGCTTTCCAGCTAATAATTTGATATCCAGAGAGATTCTTTGGTCCAGAGTATCTGGTATCTTTTCCAGTGGATTTTAGGTTAGCCACATAATTGATTGCGTATTTCTATTTACCTGCATGTTTTCAATTGGTTTTCAATTGTTATTTTTTCCTTCTAAGACACTGTACTATTGAGGTGAGACTAACCAGCACAGATGGAGAAAACTATTGTTTTAAGTGTATACACTTCATTCGTTGTTCTGCAGTAACATAATACCATGTTAGCTGATCATTGGCATTTAAAATCCTTGCTGCTGGACCTGAGGTTTCATGGGCCAGTTGTGGAATGGAAAAACTAAAACCTTGATCATTTGATTGATTTTCAGGGATCATGCAAATGCTGTCTTGCTGAACTTGGTTTAAAACCAAACTCACAGTCCTGTGATTTATTCATATTGCAGATCTTTTGCAAACTCTTAGGAATCCTCCTTGTATTCCAGTGACCTTTGTAGCAATGGGACTTCCCTCTGAGCTCTGTAAAATGCAGATTTTCTGCTCAGAAGGAAGGCTTGAAGACAACAAAAATGTCACAGTGATTGCATTGTGGTAAAAAACCCTGTTGAGACTCATTTGCAGACTAGCAACCTGACGACCAGGCTGAATGCGTAGCAGGACGCTTCATGCAGCCGTGTGCTGCCGGGGCGGCATTCTGGAGCATGGCACCACGGACGAAGGGGGAGTGAGGCAGGGCACGCTCCCTTCTCTTCCTTCTCAATTTGCATCTTTTCTTTTCATGTTCCAGACCTGGTTTTAGGCCTCAGGTTGCTAGTGACATGGAGAGGAAAGTCAGTTTGGAGCTGAAAAGCTTCAAAACAGATGGGTGCTTACTGGGTCATGGACGTTTGCTTTAGAGCAGCCAGCTGTGACCTAGCTGGTACTCCGTGTCCTCTCTGTGCAAACGATCATGCTCACCCTCTTGGCCTTTGTGGGGTGACCCACAGCCTGGTCTGTGGCACATCTACTGCGTTGGGTAGGCTCTGACATTGCTGAAGCTTTGTCTTGAATGGTGAGAGGATCACTTTGTAGGAGGACCTGGCTGAGACAGTCAGAAAGGGGCTCATTTTCTGGAGTAAGCCCAGAAACAGACTTCTATCAGCAAGATTTCCAAGACACATGGTGTTCAAATGTCCGAAGGCATAGCCTGTTTTCCTAACTTGCTTCCCCGTCAGCAGTGTAGATGTACCAGCCTGAGTGGCCAAAGGGGGGAAAAGTCCTGTTTTGCTCTGGTCCTTTTCCCACGTCTGCTCCCTGCCGTGCAGTTCTCGGGGCTGGCTGCAGTGCCTTGGGGGACATGTCACGAGGCTGGATAATGCACTCAACATCCAGAAACTGCAGTGTTTTGCAGGGCTGGTTTTCTGATGTTATATAATTTGTGTATGGCTCCAACAAGCACCAGAGCTGGCACAAGGCATGCAGCAGGAGCAATCCCCTAAGAGAGATTACACCCACGCAAGCCGACCCCAATCACTCTGGCAGCATCACCTTCCTGATTTTTTTTTTCATATTGGGAAATGCTTAGTGAAAGCCTTTTTTCTATTAGTGAATAATACGTATGTTCTAATAATGGGATTTTACAAGTAGCAACATAAACCATATCCCAATTCTGTAACAAATTGTAATGGTCTCCTAATAGTAAAGTGGAAAGATTAAAATAATATTGTGTTAGATGAGGTGCTGGTCAGATGAGAATAATGTGTAGGGGCAGGGTCTAAAGCTAAATAGCCTACAATTTGGGCTTTGGTAATACACAACTGATTAATATGGAGCTCTTTCTGTGAGATAAAAACATATATAGTGACCAATGGATCTTCTAAAAGCATATGGCTGTTTTTCTGACACACCTGCAACATGGGGTGAGCTTTTCCTAGATGACTGTGGTCATTGTCTCAACCTCATCGTAAAATGGGACCCAAAATAAAACTAGGAATCATCTTGCACGTTAAGTTTCAAATCTGTTTTCTTGGAACTTGTTTACCTTAGTCATTCCTGAATAGGGCACAGAGATTCTTCAAATGGACCCAATGTTTAGAAAAGTTGCATTTGCTTTTTGGAGCTGATTTTTGATATGGCATGTTATAAAACGTTTTTTTTTTTTACATTTCAGAGCTTCGAGGATGAATCAAAGTGGGTTGAAGATCTTCTTAAGATGCATACTGCACGTGTGCGTGACATTGAACAGCTCACAAGCTTGGACTTCTTCCGAAAGACCAGTCGCAGCTACACAGAAATCCTCTCCCTAAAGACATACCTGCATACGTTTGAAAGTGAAATTTAGCTTTCTAACCTTACTCAGTGCATCGTTTTATCAACTGGTGTATATTTTTATATTGTTTTTATATTTATTAATTCGAAACCAGGACATTAAAAATATTAGTATTTTAATCCTGTATCAAATCTTAAATATTAAACCCTTGTGTCATTTGTTTTGTTTCTCTAATGTTTAACATAGGTATGTCTCTTGGTTTATTTAGTAGCGCTCGTAATACTGCAGCTTGAGCCCTTACTTCAAGCTTTTAAGTGGTGCTGCAGGATTTGATACGTGCATCAAGGAAATGTTAATTTCCCATGCTCCTTTACCACACTTGTAGTCCTGTACTTTGTATCAAAATACTGAACATGTAAAATTGCATTCATTTACTGTTAACTATGTGACAGACATATTTAAACCCTATAGACAAATAGCATCTTAAATATAATAAACCACACATTAAGTTTTTTTAATGTGTTTTGATTGCCTTTCACAGGGACATTCAGAGGGACTTGTAGGCAGCTGGGTGCTGCCAGATCTCTCTTACTCACCGGGCAGAGCCCTTCTCAAGAGCTTAGATTTGCTGGTAAGAGGACTGCCAGGAGCCCAGGTGCCCTGCCTGGTACTCAGCAGTGAGACCATAAAACAGACACCCACAGTAGAGTCATTACTGGTTAGGTTTTGCCATAGGGGCAGAGCTGAGAGAGGAGGTTGGTTGGTGTCATAAGCTACCAGGAGTATCCCACGCTTGAGGCCACTTGGCCTTGCTCTGGAGCCGTGAGGAGCATGCAAGGTGACAACATCTGCTGTCACCAGTCAGGCTGTGTTGCATCCCTTCTCTATTGCCGCTGCTCTGGGCTGATTCCTGGGAATACCTGTTCCATCATCTTTGACTTTGAGGGAAGCTGAGATAAGGCAGATGCGTGTGGCAGGTGTGGCCAGCAGGACTAGGGAAGTGATCGTCCCTCTGTACTTGGCACTGGTGAGGCCGCACCTTGAACACTGTGTTCATTTTTGGGCCCCTCACTACAAGAAAGACATTGAGGTGCTGGAGCATGCCCAAAGAAGTGCAACGAAGCTGGTGAAGGGTCTAGAGCACAAGTCTTACAAGGAGCGGCTGAGGGAACTGGGATTGTTTAGTCTGGAGAAAAGGAGGCTGAGGGGAGACCTTATTGCTGTCTACAACTACCTGAAAGGAGGTTGTAGAGAGGCAGGTGTCAGTCTCTTCTCCCAGGTAACAAGTGATAGAACAAGAGGAAACGGCCTCAAGTTGCACCAGGGGAGGTTTAGATTGGGTATCAGGAAAAATTTCTTCATGGAAAGGGTTATCAAGCATTGGAACAGGCTGCCCAGGGAAGCGGTGGAGTCGCCATCCCTGGAGGTATTTAGAAGACGTGTAGATGTGGTGCTTAGGGACATGGTTTAGTGGTGGACTTGACAGTATTAGGTTAACGGTTGGACTTGATGAACTTAAAGGTCCTTTCCAACCAAAACGATTCTATGATTCTGTGTTGACAGAGGTGACATTGCTAACACCCAATAGGGGGCTTTTACCTGGGAGGAAAAAAAATCTGATTTTCACCATCTTGTTCTTATGGCCAGAACTGCAGAGTTTTTCCCTAATCTGAGGCTTAGTCTGATGTTTAATGACAGCCCTCATTCTCAGAGGAAGCCCCTTGGCCTGATTGTGCTATATAACTTCTGGTACTGTGAATCCCATACAGTGCATGTGATTTACAGCCATCACCTACCTGGCCAAGCGAGTCAAGTCTCTGTTGGCTACTCCTGTGCAGTCACAGTCTCATGATTCTGGCAAGCCCCTACGAGTGACACTGATGGCACAGTCCTAAGCCAATGGAAGAGACACTGTTGTATACTGGTATCTAGATAATGGCCTGATTTGGCTTGAAAAGCTTTTATAGAAGGCATATGATATGGAGCATTAGCGTTAGTGTAGTTAGATGATGTAAAAGATAAATTATTGTTTAGAATGCTTCTTGAGGCTGAACCTGCTACTGGCACTATTACAAAGCCATCGTTTGGGGTTATAGATTTCCCTTTCTCTACCAAAGTGGTTTGTATCTATTTTTTCTTTGAGGGTTGCAAATGCTGGAGGGAAGCGGTAAAGGCTGGAAAATATCTCAGCCATGTACACAGAAGAGTAGGCAGGTCTCCTAAGTAAAATTAATCTGGCACAGTTTTAGCAACTTGCATCCCTGTAGCATCCATCTAAGAGAAAGTAGTAAACCGGAATTAATCATGTTAAAACTGATGATGAACTTCTTGTGACCAGTAGTCAGAATTTTGTTGTTCTAGGTGCCAAATTCTGTTTAAATTAGAAGAACACAAAACTTGAATGCTTTAAAATCCCCCCAAAATCTTAGGATGGAAATTCTAATAACTGCACAAAGCTCTGGGAAACTTCCTATTCTTGCAACTTTAAAATTGTCTCTTGTGGTTGTCTGGTAGCACAGAAATGTTTTTCTGTAAGCTTTTGGCAGGGCTTCCTGCCATGATAAACTTTACGTCCTTACATGTGCTACAAAGGGTATTTCCTCTGGATTTAAACCAGTTTTCAGTTAAGAGCTAATTTCTCTAACTCTAACTTTGGCGATGGTATAATGTGGTTGTTCATAAACTAAACTAAAGACTACCACTACTGTTTTGCTTTGACATTCATCTGTTGCTTTGTTTGTTTTTTAATCAAATCTAACAAACGATGTAATTCTTTTATTTTCTCCCAGGATAAGATGACTTTTATACCAAAGGAGCATTTAAGCTCTGAAAGATACTCTTCTTGTGTTCAGAGAAGTCTGCTTTTCAAATAGTTAGTGATGATTGTTGGGAGAGACAGTTTAACTCTATCTCAGTTTCATTAAAGAATGACGATTAGTGTGTAGGGAAATGTGATTTTTTTACTCAGTTGCTTACTGTGAGAATAAATACTAATAATTTACTTCTGTTCCACTTACTTCTCTTCAGCCCTTGGCCCCGTGCTATTGTATGGTATTGCTATTTTATTTCACTATGCTGGCAGAAGTAGCTGTGCTGGGACATGTTTGTGGTGAGTTCTGTGAATTGCATGGGGTTTTTTTGCTGTTGAAAGCTGCCATATCAACACAAAAGCTCCAGTGCAAAGCTAAAGCCTTGTAAATCCCTCTAAGTGACATGAACTCTGCAGGAACGACAGACATTTTTTTAGAAAACTTGTAATTTCCCTTTGGTATTCATCAGGGTGAATGTTAGCTTAGGGCAGTGTGTAGGAAGGAACTCCTCTGCTTTTCATTCCTGTTAGATCATTTCGAAAATATGAAATACTATTGCTTCTGTTATGTGTTTCCTTTTCCTGATGTTACTCTGGTTTCTGCGAGAGGTCCATTGAGGAGAACAAGCACTGGCTTTTTCTGTCAAGCAAACACCAGTTTTGAGGGTTTGGGTAATTACTGTTTGCAATTGGTGATGTAAATTTGGGGCATGTTCGATGAGTTAGAGGGAGTTCAGATGAATAATTGCCAAGACAACAAAAGCCATAGGTGCCTTGCACACCCAACAAAGTCCTTTTGCTCTGGGAAAAAATCCTCCAGAGGTAGTTAAGCAACTGGAATATCCCTGCTACAGGAAACTGTTACTTTTTTAAACCCCTTTTTCACAGTCACATACCAGAACAAAATCCTTAGTAGATAAGCACTGAAAGCAGGTCAAGTAACCTGACCAACAGCATGGTTATGATGGCAAAATTATAGCAAAAGTCACCATCCTATACTGGCAGTACTGACATGCTTAATTACCACTGATCATAGTCTGTCCTGGCCAGCTAACAGCTGGATTAGACTGATACTTTCTGCTTGCTGCTACTTCCCTGTTCTTAATTTCAGCCATTAGTCCCTTTATGGTGTTATGTGCAGCATTCAATAGTTTCTGCACTCGCTTGGACATTGGCAGTGTTTTGGTAGTAGCGGATCAGTTTGTGTTGCAACTTTCAGCTCCAGATGAACTAGAAAATTAAAAAATACCATCGTCAGGTCTGTGCCATTTTGTGAAGGTTTTCCAGTATTCACAGGGATATTGTGTGAATAAATTTAAATGCCCATGTTTAATTAGGCCAATTTGCTGTGTTCCTGGAGGCTGCTCCAAAACAATCCTGCCATAGTCCCCAGCGCTTTACATGCAAACAGTCAGTCAACTGATTGTGTGAAGATTTTAACAAATGAAAACACACTTCTTGTAGGAGAGGCCAGAAAACAAAAGCAGTGATAAAGAGATAAGAGAGGAAGTTTCCCACTTGAGGAGACAGAAGAGGCTGAACAGGTTGAGGGTCCAGGAGATGCTGCCAGAAGGGAACCGGGGCTGGAGAAGATTTATTTGGCAGGTTTATGAAGTCCTTATTCCCCCTGCATCCGGCTTCTTCCGATAGATCAGTCCTTCATGTACAACAGATGAAATAGCACCCTATTTTCTGCACACAGCCAGGAAGCAGAAAACTTCTCAGGAAAGTTGAAGGTGTTCCCCTCTGAAGGTGTTGCTGGTTGCAGGAGCAGCACAGGAACTCCAGAAGTGTCGGGGACTGTACAGTGAGGACAGAGTGCAGGATCTGACCTGAAAGGAATAAATTCGTGGCAGCTGGAGCTGACATTCCGGCAACCCTTCCCTTCAGTCTCATGTCCACCCCAAACATCTTTAATTAACTTCAAATTTGCATTACAGAGCTGTGCAGCTTACCTCAGCTGCTCTCTGCAGGAGACAGAGGAGATATTGCTCAGGGTGCTAATCAGCATGAGAAAATTCCCTTTTTTTTAAAAAAAGAAAAACCTGCAAGCCCCCTTCCTACAGGAGGGCAAATGCACTCTTTCTGCCCTGCGAGAAAGATGGGAGAAAACCAGGCTTTCCCAGGGCAGGGGAGTGTGTGGGTGCTGCAGACCTGCCCCCTCCACTCCAATATGGTGCTCTTCAAACACATTTTGCACTTAATGGCAGTGGGGTTTGTTGTGCTGTTTTGGCACAGAGGGCAAATGAAACTTCACAGCCTTCCTGGGAAGTGGCTGTCACCCCAGGCATAGATGAAACTGTGGCATGGAGAGGTTGAATAATATGTTTAAGACCATGCATACGGTAATCCCAGTAAAGCTGGTCACTGCAGTCCTGCATGGGGTTTGATATGTGGTATTTTTAAAATGCTTCTGGTAGTGCAACCACTGGTGGGAGGGCACAGGGTAAGTTTTGTAAAGCAGAAGCCTCAGAATCATGTGGCTGAAATAAAATCTGAATACAGGGCTATAGAAGCAAAACTGTCTTCCTTTGGGGGCAATAAATCATGGTGAATTAGTTTTCTATCAATCCCATCCATCAAAATGCTTGTGATATGCCTGGTTCCTTACCAGAGTCCTCCTCTGTCTCCAGAGTAGTGCCACACTATGTGTCTGTCCATCCCATCTGTAGTCTTAGTCCAGTTCATTTTCGTGACTCTAGTTTCCGTTTCCCTCACTGCAGTCCCAGACAACCATCACACTTGACCTGAGATAAACAGTATAGTCACGGTAATACAAGTATACCCTGATCAGCATAGACCTGCCAGCACGTGATTAGTACTGTGTTAACTGTACATCTCCCAAGTGGGGCCAAATGTGTTTGAAATGTTTAAAGTTCAGCCCTTGTTCAAGACAGGAGAAAAAAAAGGCATTTTAAACATTGTGGAAAAATGCCTAATCTCCTTTCTTTGCACTTGTTGTGTAAATATAAGATAAGAGCCATATTCCCAAGGTTACTGCAAACAGCCCATCACTACAGAGTACAAGCTAACATTTACTAAAATGTATGTTGACATAAAAAGCAACATTGCTGCAGTCAACTGCGGTAACAAAACCATGGGTTTCTTTGCCTTTATAAGTCAAAAGTTTGGGATGTAACTTATTCAGACCTGCCCTCACAAAGAAAAATCCCTGCCCTGCTATAGCATCCACAGTATGTGCACAGTTGTTCTACCTTACCTGCTATTTTTAAATATGGTAGGGAAAGGTAGATGGAGGTCACCCTGGTTTCAGCTGCAGGTTTCACCATGGGGAGATCATCAGGCAAAGTTAGTAATAGTGGATTAGCACAGCTGTAACTGATTGACCCTAAAACTGGAATCTACCAGAAAAGAGGTGGTATTATTTGTCATCATAAACCCTCAATGGAAAAGGATGAAATAATTTTCAGGGGATATTTTCCTGAGAAGTTTTCTGCTTCCTGTCTGTGTGCAGAAAGTAGGGAGCTATTTCATCTTTTCTATGTGAAGGCCTGATCTATTGGAAGAGGCTGGATGCAGGGAGAACAGGGACTTCATAAACCTGCCGAATAAATCTTCTCCAGCCCCAGTTCCCTTCTGGCAGCATCTCCTGGACCTTCAACCTGTTCAGCCTCTTCTGCCTCCTCAAGTGGGAAACTTCCTCTCTTATCTCTTTATCGCTGCTATTTTTTTTTTTTTCTGGCCTCCCTGTTTTCTTCCAGCTTTGATCTGTTCATCATCTCTGAATAGCTCTAGTGTTAGCCTGGACAGAGCAATTTTTGTGCACATGCATATCTCTACAGCATGCACTGCCACCAGCTCGCATAGATCTTAGCTCTGTCAGGTCTTACACACTCCTCCTGCAGAAGAGAAGATGTGGAAATCCTGATATATTCCTAGTTTCTTCTCTAGTACAGTTAAATATCCAGGACCAGCTTGTGCAGGTGAAAATCCTCTTCAGAGTGTTTAAGGTGGTGACCTTTACTTATGTGTGTGGCTTTCTATGGAGGCATTTAATGTTACTGAGGGTAAGACATCAAAGGTGTGATGTATCAACCAGTAATTCTCCACACAGGCCATGACCAACTAAACTGTTACTAACAACTGAGAATATTAATAATTAATAATGTCAGTACTGTCTCTTCCGGGACTGGGAAGTTCAGGCCACATCAGAGGTTAGGATATACCTCAGTGTTGACTTCAGTGGGAATTGTGGCAGATCATCTTATCACAGAATCGTAGAATGGTTTGGCTGGAAAGTACCTTAAAGATCATCTAGTTCCAACCCCCCTGCCATTGGCAGGAACACCTTCCACTAGACCGTCTTCTCTGTTCATATGCCCCTTTTCATCTAACAAAGTCCCTAGGACATTGGTGATGGCTGTAGTTTCACCTGCTCTCTTCCTGATGCATATTGTCATTGGTCCTTTTAGACCTTCTGATGTTTCTAGCTGGCTACTGGGATGTGTTTTGGGGTGCATGAGCATGGGAACTTCAGAGTTAACAGCAACTGTGTATGTGTAGCATGCTCAGCTGGCCTAGCAGACGTCCAGTCTGAACTAGGGATGCTTGGCTTTCATCTTCCATGCCTCATGATCTAGTTCTAGCCTTTCTCAAAAACTTTCCATATGCATTCATGAAACCTAGGAGCCCTCCTGTGGTCAAAATCATGAGCTATTCTGGCTGTTACCCCAAATCTGATGTAGCCCTTAATCCAGTTTTAGACTTTATTCTTGGAGTATTCATTGAGAAAAGCTTCAATCAATTAAAAAAAAAGTAGTTTAAATGGTTTTCTGGGTCTTTGGGGGTGACCTTATTACACCTTGCTCCCCTTGGCCCTTATCTGATGCTATCCACATCTCTTTTCCAAGGTCAGGGGATTGCCTTACAATCTGCCTATTACTTCATTTTCCTTCCCTTCATACTTCTCCTCCCTGTTTGCTGTCCTTTGTAGGCTTCTCCTGTTCTGCTCTGATCTAGCCAGGTTCTCATCACCAATCTGCCTAAAGGCCTTCCAGCTGTGCATTAAAAAACGTAATTAGCATATATTCCATTGTTATTGTCTTCCAAGTTGGAGAAGTATATGATTCAGGGGACTGTGGTCTGCTTAATTTTCATGTTGCATGGAAGTTGAAGGAAAGGTTTTATGGTTCCTCAGGGAGTTAATATTGTGGTCTTTGTCCAGCCCTCCAGGAAAATTCTGTTTCCTGCACGGGCCATTGCTTGCTTTTTAACAGTGTTTCATTGTACACGAGAAGCAAAACTGTCAGTTACCTGCAGCAAGTTTATGAGGGAGTAGGAAAGGGTGAGGTGAAAATGGGGAAGGACGAGTGGAGTAATAGCCCCTTTGCTTTTGTCTTTAATGACGCTGCTGCTGTATGTTCTTCCCTGTTGTATAACTAAAGGGGGGAACAGCCACACAGCTGTGCTACCTAACACCCGTGACATCACACCTGTTTGCGGTCTACATCACAGATCCCAGGATGGTCCATTGGAAATGCTGGATTCACTACACAGAGCGACTAGCAGAGAAGGGTTGAGATCCTTAGCTCTTCCCAGTACCCTGTCTGCCCTGGAATATGTAAAGGCAGATGGATGTTCATGAGGGTAAATACTTCAAGGCTTGTCATTTGTAACATGATACAGCACACGCCACAAGGGCTTGAAAAAGGTTTGAAGCTTCTAGCCTATACGACTGTTAGAATGTTTGAAGATATGAAGGAACATAGAAAATCCCACTCAAAACTTCAGCATCAAGTATGAATTGAGTAGGTCTCACAAGGCTAGCCTAGGATAGGGCAGAGTCTGGGGCTTTGTTTATAAGATAAGCATTACCTGACAGAGAAAGAAGTATCCAAAACTCCACAGTCTTAGAGTCTGCACTTCTGAATTTCACCCAAAAGAGCGCACAAATACTTACAGTACTGAGACTTTTCAAGATCACTGCATCCCAACTTGACACTGAAGGCAACTGCTCTAGGAAACTACAAGTAAGAACTGCAACAAGCTGTAGCTCCAGTGGAGTTAAGCTGTTGGCCTCACTGCTCTAACTGGAAGCTAGATCAAGAACAGTAATGATAAAAAATGACAAGCCTAAATGTGTTCATGGTCAGATTATATCTTCTTATCCCTTTTGTGTCAACATCATTCTTATCTTAACAACCTTGCCTTCCTCACTGGTATTTAAATAATCCACCCACTGCTTCCAAAAATGTGTTTTGCTTTATTTTTTAAGCTGCAAGTACATATCTTCTGAATAAGAAAAGAAACTGTTGCAACTGATTCCTGGAAAAGAGGCTTGTTTAATTTTTGTATTTTTTTAATGGATTTAGATTTATGGAAGTACATGCCTACATTTTATGCCCTGCGTACCTTTGCTTAATTCTAGTTTTACAACATGGTTGTCATAGAGAGGATTGTATTTTCCATTCTCATAATGAAATGTACAACAGCAAATAAAGCTTGCACAAAGATAATAATTCCCCAGCAGCCACTTAGTCCATCCCCACATAATTTAGTGTTGGTTTTTGCCTAAGGATATATTCTTGTGGGACCTTCTGGAATGGTTTAACAAGTCACCAACTCCAGCAGAAGGTTAAATTTCTTGGCATTACAGAAACAGATTGTGTGATGTTCCTGGGCTTTGGACATAGACTCTTTCAGCTGCACTGAGTTGGCTGAATAAATTGTTGCCTCCTCTCCCTGAAAGGGTTATTGTTTCCTCAGTGCCTGCAGAATTGCTCCCCACTAACCCACTCCAGTTGGAGTAACAGATTATTTCACTGAAGAGTTTAAAAGCTAGAGTTTTAAAGGCTCATTTTACTTGGAAATGGGTCGGGAAGCAACACAGGATATGCCTAGTTAGAAAACCAAGAAGAGTGGTCATTAATGATGAAGGGACTGAGTTGATCTGGTGGGGACTACAGACGTTTGCGTCTGGGACAGGTGAAATTAGGAGAGATGGTCCTTCACAGCCCTTGTCTGCTTCAGACAAAAAGCAGCCTGATTATTTTAGATCACCTTTACTAATGGTTACCCGTGTTGGTGCAGGCTTGTCCTATAGTGCTACAAGGCAGCTGAGCCTGTTAAACTACGCATTCCTACTCACAGGTATGGCCCTACTGACCTTAAGCTTCTGCATGCTCTCAGCTCAGCCCATCTCCTGGCACTTCACCCTGGGGCTGCTCTCAAAAGCAGTAACTGTGGGCTCAGCTGAGGGGCTGTCAGGTGTTAACAAAGTAAACCTCTACTGCTGTTCAGGAAAAGTGAAAATGGGTATGTTTGTTTGTAGAGTATATCCATGTACCAAAGAGTACATCCTTAGCTGCAGTGGGGCAGAGTTAAGCAACTTCCATCTGCTGTGCTTTCTTCTAATTAGCTGTGTCCCTTCTCATTGCAGGGGGGTTGGAACTAGATGACCTTTACAAGTCCCTTCCAACACAACCCATTCTATGATTCTATGATTCTAACTATCTCTTGCTTAAGAGAACTTCAGTCCAAAGCATTAGGACTTTGCATGTGCCGAGGTCATTATTTTACAGTGTTTTAAGGTACCTGCCTAACTACCTATTTGCTCAGGTAGCCACACAGCTTGATTTGTAATGATGCTGGCAGTTTCCACTGACTCCAATAGGATTTATTCCTTGCTCATAAGGCCCTGACTTTGCTGAGCTCTCTGTTCAGCAAAGCATTCCAGGAGCTGCCTAAGTCCATGTACGTGTCAGTGTTTGATGCAACTGCTGGGAAAATATACTCCTCTCTGGAGTGCCAAGTATTTCTGGCCTGCTAATGTGATCATGCCATTTGTGTGATCTCCTTCCTTCAACAACCTTCGTCTCCGTGGACCTCTTTCAACCCACACAACCATTGGGCAAAGGTCTGAAAAATCTGGGTCCAACAGGTGTCAGAAATATGAGTGATGGTCTGCCCAGTACTCCCTCAGGAGAGGACCTTTGCAAATTAACATGCATAAACTGGCGGATCACACACCTGCTAATCAGGAGGAAGCAGAAGATGCAAACACTGGGGATATGAAGCGGTGAAGCGGTGAAGGTTGAGGGCAGCCTTGGTTGTAGTGACCATGAGATGGTAGAGTTCAGGATCTCATGTGGCAGGAACAGAATAGCTAGCAGAATTACAACCCTGGACTTCAGTAGGGCCATCTTTGGCCTTTTCAAGCAATTGCTAGGGGAAATCCCATGGGACAGGGTACTAGAAGGTAAGGGGGCCCAAGGTAGTTGGTTAGCATTCAAGGACTGCTTCTTCTGAGCTCAAGATCAGAGCATCCCAGCAGGTAGGAAGTCAAGGAAGGATACCAGGAGACCTGCATGGTTAAACAGGGAACTGCTGGGCAAACTCAAGTTGAAGAAGAGGGTGTACAGATCATGGAAGGAGGGTCTGGCCACTTGGGAGGAATATAAGTCTGTTGTCAGAGGATGTAGGGAGGCAACTAGGAAAGCTAAGGCCTCCTTGGAATTAAACCTTGCAAGAGAGGTCAAGGACAACAGAAAGGGCTTCTTCAAATACATTGCAGGTAAAACCAACACTAGAGGCAATGTAGGCCCACTGATGAATGAGGTGGGGGTCCTGGAGACAGAGGATAAAAAGAAGGCGGAGTTACTGAATGCCTTCTTTGCCTCTGTCTATACTGTTGGAGGCTGTCCTGAGGAGCCCCGGACCCCTGAGGCCCCAGAAGAAGTCAGGATAGAGGAGGAATCTGTCTTGGTTGATGAGGGCTGGGTCAGGGACCAATTAAGCAACCTGGACGTCTATAAATCCATGGGCCCTGATGGGATGCACCCGCGGGTGCTGAGGGAGCTGGCGGAAGTCATTGCTAGGCCACTCTCCATCATCTTTGCTAAGTCGTGGGCAACGGGAGAGGTGCCTGAGGACTGGAGGAAAGTGAATGTCACTCCAGTCTTCAAAAAGGGCAAGAAGGAAGACCCGGGTAACTATAGACCGGTCAGCCTCACCTCCATCCCCGGAAAGGTGATGGAACAACTTGTTCTTGATGCTGTCACTAGGCACATCAAGGATAGGGGGATCATTAGGGGCACTCAGCATGGCTTCACCAAGGGGAAGTCATGCTTAACCAACTTGATAGCCTTTTATGAGGACATAACCTGGTGGATAGATGATGGTAAAGCTGTGGATGTGGTCTATCTTGATTTCAGTAAAGCGTCTGACACGGTCTCCCACAGCATCCTCGCAGCTAAACTGAGGAAGTGTAGTCTGGATGATCGGGTAGTGAGGTGGCTTGTGAACTGGCTGAAGGAAAGAAGCCAGAGAGTGGTGGTCAATGGGACTGAGTCCAGTTGGAGGTCTGTGTCTAGCGGAGTCCCTCAAGGGTCGGTACTGGGACCAGTACTATTCAATATATTCATTAATGACTTGGATGAGGGAATAGAGTGCGCTGTCAGCAAGTTCGCTGATGACACAAAACTGGGAGGAGTGGCTGATGCACCGGAAGGCTGCGCAGCCATTCAGAGAGACCTGGACAGGCTGGAGAGTTGGGCGGGGAGAAATTTAATGAAATATAACAAGGGCAAGTGTAGAGTCCTGCATCTGGGCAAGAACAACCCCATGTATGAGTACAAGTTGGGGACAGACCTGTTGGAGAGCAGCGTAGGGGAAAGGGACCTGGGGGTCCTAGTGGACAGCAAGATGACCATGAGCCAGCAGTGTGCCCTTGTGGCCAAGAAGGCCAATGGCATCCTGGGGTGTATTAGAAGGGGTGTGGTTAGCAGGTCGAGAGAGGTCCTCCTCCCCCTCTACTCTGCCCTGGTGAGGCCGCATCTGGAATATTGTGTCCAGTTCTGGGCCCCTCAGTTCAAGAAGGACAGGGAACTGCTAGAGAGAGTCCAGCGCAGAGCCACGAAGATGATTAAGGGAGTGGAACATCTCCCTTATGAGGAGAGGCTGAGGGAGCTGGGTCTCTTTAGCTTAGAGAAGAGGAGACTGAGGGATGATCTCATTAATGTTTATAAATCTGTAAAGGGCAAGTGTCATGAGGATGGAGCCAGGCTCTTCTCAGTGACATCCCTTGACAGGACAAGGGGCAATGGGTGCAAGCTGGAACACAGGAGGTTCCACTTAAATATGAGGAAAAACTTCTTTACGGTGAGGGTGACCGAACACTGGAACAGGCTGCCCAGAGAGGTTGTGGAATCTCCTTCTCTGGAGACATTCAAAACCCGCCTGGACGCGTTCCTGTGTGATATGGTCTAGGCAATCCTGCTCTGGCAGGGGGATTGGACTAGATGATCTTTCGAGGTCCCTTCCAATCCCTAACATTCTGTGATTCTGTGATTCTGTGATTCTGTGATATGTTTTGGCATCTATACATTTTTGTGTGTCCTGTGTATGCCACTTTTCTGAAAGGAAACAACAAGCCGTGAGGAGAGATGGGTCTGATAGGGTGCAGTTTCAGCCTTTTCCACCATACCAGACACTATTCCTGGAAAATCCCTGTTAGATGATCTTATTCTTGCCTGTTCAGATGTTCCCTGCAATGTGTTCTCGCTTCACTTCAAATGACCTAAGGGCTGGGGTTTAACCACTTCACTGGCAGTCTCTTCCCCTTCCCTACCCTTCTTGCCAGGACATTTTTCCTGCACCCAACATATTCTTCGCTGTTTCACACCTTCCAGCTGAAGATCCTCTCACTGAACCCTCTGAAGCCCCTTTAAGGCAATGCCATTTTTTTTGTGTTCTTTTTTTTACCTTTTCAGTGAATACATTTGCAAGGCTGAAAGAACAGGAGAAACTGTTTTTGCAGCACTTCACTGCAAGCTTCAGTGTCTGCAGGATCTCTTCTTCAAAATGTGCTTAACATTTGAATTAAAAAGCTCCTATTATTATCTGATTCATCTGTGTTTCCTTTGATACCCTCTATTTGCAATGTAAAGAGCGGTATTTCCCTCTGAAAGGTGCTTAATCTCTTTCTGCCTTTCACCCTGGTTTTATACTGAATTATCTTTAGATCAAGACTCTCCATTATGGATTATTTTTTTGTCCTCCCTGCCCAGGTAGAGCATTGCCAAGCCACTTGCTAATCACATTTATTGAGGGAACAAGGAGATTAGTTGTACATTGGGTCCCACATGTGGTTAAAACTTGGGATTCTCCTTGTTACCCAAGTTGTACAAATCAGAAAATTTAAAAGTGTAAAACAATTCCAAGAATTTCCTTTACAACCAAAAGGAATTTCAGTGCTCCAGACCTTTCTAGGAAAGACGAATATTTAATCCCGCAAAATCTAATTTGTTGGGAGAATAGATGAACACTGACTGTTACAGCAAAATAGATTGAATCATGTTAAATAACAGTTACTTCTTTCTGGCCTCCTTTCAATACTCTGGAGTCTCAAAGGCTGGTTAAGAGGAAGAACTGGTGATGTCATTCCTCTGATACTGTTCATTTCCAGGGAAGTCTCCTAAAATTTAGGCTGGGATTTGGGAAGATGGATGCAGTGAGGGACAGACTGCCTACAGCACACCCAGAGCCCGCCCAGGACTCCTGGATGCTCTGAACATGCTGAAGCCATCAGTGCAGCACCCCAATACAACCCAGGGCCCCAGATCGGACGCACAGGATGAGCACGGCACATCTTCCATCTGCTCAGATCAAAGCTGTATCCAAAGCCTCTGAAAGCCGTGACTGAGAGGCAGCAGTAACCAAGTCTTCAATATGGAAGCTGCCTGGATAAACTTCCCAGCTTGGAAAAAGAGGAGGCGCTGCAGGAAACATGGCCTTAGGGCAGCTCTGATTAAACTGAAATTAAAAAGTTGTGTTTTTCTAGACAAAGCAGGATGCTAGCAAAGGAGAAAACTCTTCTCAGTGTCTCTACTCTTTCCTAATTCTTTTGTGTAGACACCTTCCCCTTTGCAGAACAACTCCTGGGCAAAATACAGGGGTATTGCACAATGGTTATGTTGTACCATGCAACTACCTTGGCTTTAAACACACACCTGTTACTGGACTGTGGATTCGCTCAGTCATATCAATTCTGTGTCAGTGTGTAATCCAGAAGAATACTTAGGTGTGCTTAGCTCACATCTGTATACTTAAACCCCTTTGATTTTTGAGGGCACTTGAGCATGCGTTTAAAGCTGTAAAATGTTTTTCTGCATTAGGTTTTACTTTGGGGGAGAAGTACATTGGGGTGTCAGAAAAAAACATTTATAAACTGTGAATCCTTTCATATCTTTTGCTTGCCTGCTGTTTCTGCCTTCCCCTCTGCAAAGCAGAGTAATAATCTTATGTACGTCTGCTAGAGCACTGCGAGGATTAGACAGTGTTACAGTGCCCTTTCTAAGTGTAGAATGCCATGTCCTACTGCGGTCCCAGTGTAGGTCCCAGACTTGACTGAAGTCTGCTCAAGGACAATTCCTGTTACTGTGGTGATAGGAGGCTTTTTATTAAAATATGTTTGGTCTCTTACACCATGACTTATAGCACTCTTCCACATAGTGATACCAACTGTGACTATGATACATGTTCCCTTTGGAAAGACATCAGAGTTTCCAGTTTTCCCAGTCTTTCTGACCATGTCCTTGGCAAATCATTCGATCATTATTCCAGTTCCTAACCTGTACTAAAAATAATGTAGATTGATTTTCCAGAAATGGTAATGTACAGTTGAAAACAACTTTGATCTTTATACGTAAGTATTATATCTGTCATCTACAAATAATATGTATAAATTTACCTGCCCTTTGCATTTCTGTGTAACTTCTGCATTCTGGAATAGTAATTGTTTGCTCCATTAACTTGAGTTTTTTCCAAAATGCATGGGTTTGGAGGGCTTCTTGTTTGTTTATTTTGTTATTCTTTAAGTATGCTGAACTGCGGTAAATTCTTATATTCATTCATTATGCAAAATAGTGTCTAAAAGGAAATGAGAAAATAATTACATATCTCTAAGAGCGCCTGTAAAACAGCAGTGATGATTAAAAGGCTGATTAGTGTGCAGGGAGCTTACTATTTCATGGCCTACCAGGTAGTATGCTTTCAGTAAAAATAAACAAAGCAAGCAATCTTTGTCTGTTGATGAGATGTTTGGTATTATAATTTATAGAACGATGTAAAATTGCCTTTTATTTTAGTTGGATAAGTTGCCTTGAGCTGAAGTTGTCCAGGAAGTTGAGAGAAAATGTTTCTGCAAAGTTTTTGGGGGAGGAGGGAAAATTGAAATAGGTTTTTGGCATTTGAATACTATCTTGATATGGATTGTTGACTACCCGGTAGTGTTTGTGCTGGTGTTTTAGCGCACAAATTTCAAAGCTTGAGAAAGAATCTCTTTAACTCTTCCAAAAACACACGCTTAACTTGCAAATGCCTTTCAAAAATCTGTTTTTTTCCCTGTATTTTTTAAGTGGTACATTCATCTCAACTGATTTCTTCTCAGTATAGATGAAATTTTAAATGTTGAACCATGAAAGTTTTCTAAGCACTTAACACTCAAAATAGTTCTTAAATAATCTTTAAATGTTGAATTAAAATATCTGCTTACAATCAGGTAAAAGATAAAATACATGTGTAACAGGTACTCAAGTTGCAAAATGTTGAGCAGCATCCAGGCCAAAGATACAAATATCAAGCTAGCATCTTTTCATACACCAATTAACCTGTTTTACACATACAGCTCAGTCCAGTTTTTGGCCTGTTATGTTAAATCTGTTCAAATATATCAGTAAAGCTAATGTGTTAAGAAAACAAGATGACCTCAAAACATGAAAAATCAAGCAGCAGCTCATGGGTTTTTTCTTTTTCTTAGTTGGGAGGCTTAAATCAAATCCAATTTTTTTCCCCAGCTTAAAAGATTACATCACAACATAAAAGTCCTTAGTTTTTCTAAACATTTGTAAAGCAAGTCCTCCCAGCTAAGATTTTCCTAAGCAATGAAGAGCATAATTTAAGGTAGTAAATGTTTGTTGAGCAACATTCCTTGAAATAAACTGCTAGAGTGAGAGGTAATTGTGTGCTTAATAGGACTTAAATCTGGGAGCATGTCTGAACAGTTTCCAAAGAGGTGCCCAAATATTTTGCTCCCTCATCTCGTTATCTTTCTCTGGGAAATGCTGTTGCAGCCATCTTGGCAAGATAAGAGGGTGAGATGAGAGAGCTCATATAAGAGACTGGTCATCAAATAACCTAAGAAGGGAAAAAGAATCCCAAGAGGTGAGGGAAGCCCCTGCAGTGGACCCCACCAGCAGCATCACTCCTTGAAGCAACACAGTGGTAGCAAGTAAAAGCTCGGTGAGCTTTTTCTCCCGTCTCTATTTCTGTGTAGAAATATATAGAAATAAGGTTCTATTTCCAGTCCCCCTTGCTTCCAGGGCATACGTGCCCCTCTGAGTAGTTTGCCCCACAGCCCTCCAAGGGTGCCCACTGGGGAGGCAGCAGTGGGAGCAGCCCCAGCTCCCTGACCAGCTGGGCACCAAGGCAGAGAGGAGGTGGATCAAGCCATGCTCACGTACGTGTTTGCGGTTTATTTCTATGGGTACTTGCACCACAGTTTGGGAATCCCATCTCATAGGCAAAAGGTAAAAAAGACCTCACATCTGATCTGTAAGAAAGTATCAGCTCCTGGCTGGCTCTGCCTGAGGGCATTTCCTTGGTGGGGAGAGAAATTCCTTGTGTGCAACTCTGGGCCCCCCAGTTCAAGAAAGATAAGGAGCAGTGACAGGACAAGGGGCAACGGGCACAATCTGAAACATGGGAAGTTCCATCTCAATATGAAAAAAAACTTCTTTACTTTGAGGGTCACAGAGCACTGGAACAGGCTGCCCAGGGAGGCTGTGGAGTCTCCTTCTCTGGAGATATTCAAAACCCGCCTGGACGTGATCCTGTGCAACGTGCTCTAGGGGAACCCGCTTTGGCAGGGGGTTGGACTAGATGACCTCCAGAGGTCCCTTGCAGCCCCAGCCACTCTGTGATTCTGTGATAGCCAGGGCAGGGGCTCCAGCCAGCCGCAGCCTCAGCCGCAGCCTCAGCCTGGAATCGCAGGGTCATACAATCATAGAATTATAGAATTATTTAGGTTGGAAGAGACCTTTAAGGTCATTGAGTCCAACATACTTGACATTTCCTAGTAGCTCTTTCCTCTCTGGGCTGTCCCTTAAATGCAGCAGAAACAGACAGCAAAGCTCTGTTTTGCAGAAAATTGTCTGTGGTTGCATTCCATTCTTCCTCTTCTAGCCAGCAACAATCTTAATACTCCTTTGGTTGTTCATCTCTTTTTTTTTTTTTTTTTTTTTTGTTCCTAAAGAGGATGGGCCATCAAAATATTGTTTTGAAGCTTCTCATAGAACTAGGCAATATCTTTTTTTTCTTTTTTTGGGAAATATTGAATGCAAAAATCTTGTCTGGAGAGGGTGGAAGTGCAGCAATGGGCTAAAAGCCCTGTGTCTTGTCTGGGTTTGAGCCTTGGCTCTGGGTGATGTTGGCTGTGAGAAGAGCGGGTGATACCCAGCACTCTTGGGAGGGTCTGTGCCTTTTCCTGAGAGCGAGCATGTCCAGACACCAGAGGAGCTTGTGAACTCCATGGCCAGGCTTTACTGAAAGAGAAATTACAGCAAGAAATCTTCAAGGAAATTTGGGATTAAATTAAGAAGGTTTGTAAACAAATCTTGCTCCTGCTTGTTGTGTCCTTAGAGACAGGTCCTTTCCTTCAAGCCTGGGCTTAGTCCTGCCACCTCGTACCAGCTTCTCCAATTGCATCCAGCCCTCCCAGTCCCCTCTGGGCATCTGGGAGAAGCGCCTCGCTGCATGTCCCACGTTCTGCTCTGTGGAAGGGCTCCCCCTTTGCCAAAGGAGGGACGTTCCCTCTGCTCACAGCATCCTCCTGCCTGACCGTTCTCTACCTCTTCCCAGGATTTTCAGGGAAGACGCCATCTCCCTTCCCCACAGACGACTCTGCCTGACCCGCAGTGCAGCAGCCAGGACAAGGCAAACTGGTAGCGTTTCTCTCTGTTGCTCAGCCAAATCCTTTCAAAAGAACGTAACGTATTCACATACAACCAGCTATGAGCAAAACACATACCATCTGTCACAGCAATTTAAAACCACTGTTCTCATGGCCTGACTTCCTGGAAATCATCATAAATGCCATGGATGAAGTTAGCGTAGGAGTCTGGACTTCACAGTCACTTTAAAGATGCCTCTCATAGGGTAGATGAGCATATTTCCAGTGAGTACTAGCACTGATGTCAATAATCTTGCAAGGGTGGGGTGTGAGGCTGTATTAGAGGCTAAATGAACCGGTAGAAAGCCTACAAAACCCAAGAGACCATGTGCCTGTGTTAGGTCCCAGGCCCTTGCTAAGTCGGAGACTGTGGGAGCTGGACAGGGAGGGCAAAGGATGCTTTGTGCTGGCCCCACTCATGCTGTCTACCTCTGCCCGATCCGCTGCTACCAGCTGTGGGGACCAGGTGTTGGCATGCAATTCAGAGGCCTGGATTCAGTGTTTAACACATACGGCCTTGGGTAGATCATACTTAGGTTGCTTTTTGGGCTCCTGAGGTACTCAGAGATCAGCTTTGTAACTAAACACACAGCCTGTGCCTCTGTGGATATGGTGCATAAAGGTGGACAAATCTGCAGCATGGGAGAGGGATCTTCCACAGAACATCTCCGTCAGCTTGCAGAGCTGAATAGTGTAGCCTTTTCCTCCTAACATGCATCCTCCGAGACCTCAGGGGCACTGTATGCCTGACTTGGGATCTGTGGCGGGACAGGACTGTCCACACAGCCAGAAAAGGTCCATCTTCACACCTTCTCTGCCATACATTGTACCCTGGATCCTGCTGCCTGTCTCAGAGGCACTGAAGGGTGCTACTTTGGGTAGGCTTTTCTGAACATATTCAACATGCACCAAATTGAATTTCTACTGTTGCATTTCTTTTTCCCTGTTTGTCAGTTCTAAATCAAAATCTCCTCATGGAGATTTAAGTACATAGTGACAACATTATGACCTTTGTCAACAACATTTGTAACCTCAACAGAAAGAAGACATGTATTTGTTTGACAAGGTCTATTTCTCATTTATCTATTGCCACCAACTGCGTTTTCTGCCTCCCCTTCACTCCCAGTTCTTTACTAACTCAGCCCCATCACAGCTGTTCTGTTATTTTGCCTGTGCTCAGTGCCAGGCAGATAAGTCTGAAGTTCCTTCAGTTACCCTTGGTCACCTCCTCTGAATATTGGCCAAACTTTAACCTTCTTACTGTCCTGTATGTTTCTTGATACTCTAACAAACTGAAAACCACTATTTAAAAACTTAACTACAGGGTGAGACACTTGATTGAAAGTGGTGTGAGCTTGCCATTTTATTTAGGTCTATTTTTCATAACCTTGTTGTTATTGCATTTGACCAGCACCTCAGTCAGCACAGTACAGAACTAAACTAAGAATTGTTTTTCCTGCAAATGGAAAAAAAAAGAAGAAAAAAGTCCTAAAACTATGATTCATTTCTTCCACTTTTACCATCTAACAGTGAATAATTACTACTCTTAGGAGGCCTTTTTCCTCTGATACACTTAAGAGAAAATCTCCCTTCCCACTGTCATTCCAATGGCCGTACACCCCGTTTTGCATCCCGTTGCTTCCTGTTCCCATCATCTACCTTTGCTGGTGTCTGATACACAGTTGTTATCAGTAGTTCCTTCCTTATTCATTATGTGTTTTTGGTTTGTTTAATATTTTGTTGCTGGGAGAATGGTGGAGGGGGATTGTTTGTGGAGGTTTTTACAAAAGCTGATTTAATTTCCTCTCTAAGCCAGCTTGTGCTTTTGTTTTCTTTTGCTTTTGTTTTTAGCTCCACTTGACCTCTTTTGTGCAATTTGAGAATGTGCCTTTTGGGGCACTTAGTAAATTGTGTTTAAATAGTTCCCAATTATCACTCACATTTTTCCTGTTGAAATTCTTTCTCTGAAATAACTTCGCTCATAATTGTTTTCAGCTCTGTGTAATTTGACTTCTTGAAAGCACTAAGTATATAGAATTGCTGGTTTGGATTTCATTCTGGTTGCATGCAATTAATGTAAGCCAGCCTCTCCAATTCCTTCCTTTGTAACTGTCAAGACAAGTCTAATACTAGCACTACCTCGAGTTGGTTGCCATATTTCTTATGTAAGAATTTCTGTAGGTGTTGTTACATGTCCATTCCTGTACAAACTGTGTGCTCTCTAGTGCTTCACATCATATTTTCCTACTTGTTTTGGGGATTCCCCTTCTTCCTTCTTAAGCTGAAGGTGTTTCTTGATGCTCTCTACCATGATTAAGTGGGTAAGAAATATCCGTCCTTCTGCCTTTTTTCCACTGCTGGTAAGGAACACTGCGAGAAGAACGGGTAATCTGTGACAAAAGCCAAATTAATGTTTCTGCTTGCCTTACTGTGGTCAAAGTAGAAGAGGAATTGTGAATTTGTGACTCGCTGCTTGTCATAAGAGAGCTCCAGTTTTGCACAGTCCTTTGCGGCAGGAGAGCCGGGCCTGCCATGAGAGTCACCACAGTGATTATTATCATTATTCCTTAATCCATTAACCTGGCTTGATTTTGGGGCTGAACATTCTCCCCACCCCCATTTTGAGCATCTATCACAAAGGGGAACCACAGAAAGTGGGGTCTGGAAGGACACACCCCACAAGAGGCAGGAAAGGGGTCAGTATGGGAGCGTGTCCCCATGGATTGGCAGTAGGGGTACCTGTAGAGGTTGTGAGGACCCAGGTTCAGTTCACTCTTCCACTTGAGGAGGTCTGTACCTCCTCTGTGTAGGTGTCTCTCTCCAGGCACATTCACCAGCCCTCGTGGTATGGGCAGACTACTCCGGGATGCCCCTTGTGCTCCTGCTGATGCTGGCTCCCACTGCAGGTAATCCTAGAGGATTCCTGCAGTGAGAGGAAGCAATAGTCATTCACCAGCTTAGTAGTTGTGGTTACTTGGGTTCCAGATGTAGTGAATATTTCAGTAAATTAAACTGACATGTTTTTAAAGAAAAGATGAGACCCTGTTCTAGAGCTCCATGTGGTTGCCTCTGAGTTAGAAGGGAATTTAAATTGGCTCTCCTATGCCCATCTTGGGTTTATGTCCCTGGATGTTCCTGAAGGCTAATACAAAATAACATTATACCAGCCACAAAGCATTTATTTGCTTATTCTTTTTTGCCAAGTGATTCAATTGTTTCTTGTGTGCTTTTAAACTTCTCTCCTCAGCCATATTTCATTGCCAAACATCCAGGAATTTAATTTAATGGTCCTAATTTGGTCCATAAAAATCTGCATGTTTCATGGGAGAAAAATTTTATGCCAAAAGGGCCACTAATGAAAGATGATAACAGCCTTGCACAATGAAAGGAGGTATGGTACAGGGTGAACAAAAAGCCCTTTTACAACATTATAAGGTTGTTCCATTCTGTTTTGCTTAAGGCTCTACTCATTTTAAACTGAATGGTGTCTCTAATTCCACACTCTCTAATTTGTCCTCCTCCAGGAAGGCATTGATCAATATCATTGCCTGGGTCACCACGTTGGATCTCAAGCTCTGCCACTGTTTACTCCTTCCCCAGAATGCTAACTTTGGTTTATTTACCCACTGTTAGTAGCTGCATCTTGTGAAAGGCCTAATCCTGCTGGTGTGCACCAGAGCCCAGATGTCCCTGTTGAAGCGGCCTCAGAAAGAGCTGTCCCATCCCAGTGACTGTGATTTTTTTGTTCCCAGTAGGGTTTACGTAGGGGCTTGGTGACTTGGTGTTGAATAAGCAGAGCTCTGAGGTGCCAAGTGGCAGAGCCTGGGCATCTCCCTCACCAAATAGGAAAGCTGTTGACTCAAGGAGTTACTCAAATTGGGATTTTGGACTTAAGGACAAAAGTCTCTCTGCCTAGACGGGAGACTTCTATGAAGAGTCTCAAAGATGGTCTTTGCTTTTCAGTTGTCCTGTAGAGTGAGGATCAGTGTTTCCCTACCTCACAGGCATGCTGTGCCACAGGGAGCAGAGAGAGATGGGGACTCAGGATGATATGCTGTCCCCTATATGAGTGTCTCCTTGTTATTGTTCTAGTGTTAGGGGTAGGGGGCATATCTGTCTACTTTGGTGGGGACAGACACGTCCCACAGAGGGACTTTAAAAATTAGGGTTCTTTGTTAGCTCCCCAGTGGAGAGAAAACTAACTGCACCTTGGGAGTTCAATCCCTTTCTTCTTTTGAAATTGATTTTTTTTTTTCTGGATTAAAACTCATTCAAGAGGAAACTATTGTGGAAATTTGTGGCAGGCCTCAGAGGCACTGTTCATGCGGGAGGAAGTGTGGGGAGACCCCACTGTACGCTAAATCAGCTGCTGGGATGGGTTGGAGGAAAAAAACTTGTTTTTTCCTGTGAAAGCATCTGCATTTGCAGACCACTTCTTGACCTGACTCCCTCTAAATAGTCCCTTTTTCAGCAGCTGAGCTTCCAGATGTGCTGTGACTGGATGATGCCACTGCTATTTTATGGGCATATGACTTTTAATGCACTAATAATGCAGCTTCAGATATGCTCATTATGGAACATGGAAGTCACTGGAACATGAGAAGTTTGCATTAGAAAGTGGGCAGTGATAACAGGCTTAGTGGAAGGATGAAACCAACAGTGGGGTCATTTGCTTTACATTGTCAAGAACAATATCAGTACCTTTTACTTGATTATGGTCCTTTGAAAAATAAGGGAATAGAAACTTATACTTACTTTTGGAAAACAGAGTTAACAGTTGCATCCAAAACCTGCCATGAAATGAGGAGATAAAGTCACAGAGCAAAAAACTAGTTTGTAAGTCTCCTTATCCTGAAAGGTCATGAGGGACATAGTCAGAGATGGAAGGAGTTACTGATCAGGCAGTTTGGAAAAGTAAATAAGGAGAAGAATGCAAAGGGATAGAGACGAACTAAATATGCACCACTTAGTGCCCTAACAAATGGCAAACATAGTTTATGTAGCTGTGTGAGTCATAAGACATCTGAGGAAATATCATCTCAGTGAGCAGTGCTATGCAGTTCAGAAACATGTGTTTAGGGGAAACCCAAATAAAGCTGGATTTCTTTGTCTGTGGGTTTCTCCTCTTTTCTTTCTCTGTTTGTTTTTGTTTTTTCACAGGCTTTTCAAATTCCTCAAGGAGCTTCCAGGATGAAATAAGATGAGGTTAGGTCTGGTATTCTTGCTGTATTTCCTCCAAGCAGGATCTGAGGTATCATGAGAAAAACAGACCTGGGGTTATTTCAGACCCATAAGCTCTCAGATTCCAAAAACAGTCTGTGAAAAACATGAAAAAAATATATGTATAAATGCTAGTTCACATGTATACCCCTGTCAGGAAGCAAAGCTGGCTATCTCCTGCCAGCGAGCTGGAAAGCTGCAGAAGGACACAAGGCAATTGCTTCCCTGGAAGCTGAGCAGCCTCGCCTTCAGCTCCCCGGCTGAGGTGTGCTCCCCCAGCGTGCGGGGCCTGGTGAGCGGTGAGGCATGTGATGCTGCACTGTGCCATGTCCTAATGAACGCAGCTCCACGTCCGCGCGAGCAGCTTGCTGCAGGCTGGCTCAGAGCATGGAAAGTGGGGCTTCTGCATGCCTCTGGGCTTTGTAGGTTGCACTGGAAGCAAATGAAGAGAAATTATCTTTTGTCCCAGAGGGACTTAGGATTGCTTCATTAGATGTCACATTCGTTTCTCAGTCACGGAGGCTGAGGAACATTGGAACAGCACATCGTGGTGGGTTGCCATGGGCAATGGCAAGCATTAGCATCAGTATAGTGTTTGTGTAAACCGAGTATATCTGCATGATCTTCCTTGTATAAAAAAAACAAACCTCCACGACTCTTCCATCTCATGAAGACATGTGCTGCTGATATATTTGGTCTCAGAGTACAGCTTTGCCCAGCTCTACTTTCATTTTTTTCCGAATAAAAGGTCAGGGATAAAGAAGAAGGAGGCAAGTTTCTGTTACAATCAAACAAAAACTAGTTGGTTTACTGGCCCAAGTCCATTCTTGAAGTAACTTTGTCTCTTTCCATCCCTAATGCTGCACAAGAGATAAATTTGTCTCCACAGGCTTGGCCTGGGAGAACTGCTGCTGTTTCCATGTGACAAACAGCCTTTCAGGGGTGGTATGTAACGTCTTTCTGCAATCTCTTTTCCACATTTTTTAATCTTACCCTTCTTTTGCTCCCTCCCTCTTCTGTGTTTGCCTAAGTGAGAGACGCCTTTTGCAGCAGTGGGATGCAGGCATAGGGTCAAGAGGACAGAACATGTAATCAGCCCTCCTCGCCTTGGTTTTTGGCCCTGCCACTGATTTGCTGTGCAATTTAGAGCAACTGACCCAACCTTTCTGTGTCCAAATGATAACATGCCATTTACTTCCCAAGCAGCCATAAATACAGCCCGAAAAGCCTTACCAAGCCCAAACCAAAAAGTGCCAAAGATGAATTTTCAATAAAAATGTCTTCTGAGCCTTTAAATGCATTTGCGAGCGTTCACCTTAGGAATGGTCAAGGAGCTCTAAAGAGGCTCACTCATCGCTTCAGGCAGCTTGAAATCCTCCCTTCGTTCTGTCTTGGACTTTGCATATTTTAACAAGCCTGTTGCTACCTGGGGACTTTGCAGCTTAATTGTGCTTATTTACCTCTCCATAAGACAGTGAGGATCGAATATGAATTTTCCTTTCCAAAGTCACCACAGAAGCCTGTAAGCTTGCTAGTAGTAAAGAATATGTCACTCACAATATACCTTCACTGCTCCATGAAGTCATGGCTACACTGTTTGTGGTATCTGAGTAAGCTTGTTTAGAGACAACTTGGGCTTCTTTACCTTGTGGTTCCCACCGACACCAGAAAGGAAAAGGCTGACCTTTAAGGTCCTCTGGGTTTCTGAGCACGGCTCTTTGCAGTGCTGTGTAGTCCTCAGCAAGGACATTTAGAGATAGTTAAGGCATTTCTGCACAGCACCTCACTGTGTCCTGTAGATAAACCCTCTGTGTATGTGTGTACATGTATATTACAGCAGATTAAACAAGTATCTGCTATTCAAAGATCAATGTGTATTTAGAGTTTGGATGGATGTAAAAACATAAACCAAGAATTCAAGAATGCCCAAAACATATAAGAAAACTGTATTTGGGCAAGACTCGAAGTAGTCATTTGTGGCTAGAGATCTCTGGTTTGCACTGTTCCACCTCCTCTATGTGAGGAGGAGAACCAGGCCTTAAAATACAGACCCACAAGACTCAGAGACTTTGAAAAAGCAGCTCAGGCCAATAACTAGTTAAAGAATGAGGCAAACAAGAAGGAGCCCAATTAAGCTGGTTTATTAGATGTAGAAGAACCATTGGTTGTGAAATGTACTGGTAGCCAAGTTTTCCTCCCTGCCCTACCACATGTAATTATGCCTTAATTGTAGCTACTGGCTGTGGCACAAAGCTCATACATATAAACAAGTCCCAGGATGTGCTGCAAAAAATACACTGTATGGGAGGCATTAGCAAGAAGACAATCAGGAGCTGGAATTGCGTTCCCACATGGAAAGCTGCGGGTGGTATAAAGAGCGCTGTATCCATATGGTTAGTTATGTGTAATATTTTTGTAATTACATTAGTACCCCCACCATTGCTTTCTCTGGCACATTTCTAGCCTTGAGTCACTTGGACTGATAGTTACCAAATTGTGGTTTGCAGATCACTGGTGGTCCCCGAGCTTATGGTAAGTGGTCCACAGCTGGGCTGCAGAATCAAACTGAACAGCTTTCAGTTGTGTTTTCAATTAAAAGTTTGATGATATAAGGTACATGGTGGTCCACAAAAGGGTCTTAGCGTTAATGGTGGTCCCATTACCCTAAAAGTTTGGAAACACTGGCTTAAACAATCATGCAGATCAACAATCTATTTGTGTTATGTTGTTTGAAGTTAAATGTTACTGCTGCATGCCCTCTCCTTTTGTGTGTTAGGAGCTGCATTGCCTGCTCTGCTTCTCAGTTTTAAAAACAAAAATATCGTGAAGTAGTGACAAATAATACTTAGTTGTCCGGTCTTTCCAGTTTATGATTTATTTAGCTCATCATTTCATATATTTTACTGTAGCCACATATCAGAAGTATTTGCCCAAAAACTTGTAGTATTTTGGGAAGAAAGCAAGAGGTGTTTTTCATGTTTCTTTCACTGAAGTGGGAGTTGGGCAGATGTGGGGGTTGAGCTGAGTGGCAGAGAGACTTTGGAGAGACAGCCATTGCAGTCTGTCCCAGAGATTAAGCTGAGATGAGTAAATAAGGAGACGAATTTTATTCTCTTTGGAAAGTTCTACTGTTCCTTTTATTGCTTCCTTAGGTTCAAAACTGGGAAATTCTCTAAAAAGGAAAGTACCTCAGTTTAAGCTGGATATTTAGGATTAGGCAAAGGAAAGAGTCTGTTCATAAGGTTTGTCTGATCTTTATAAGTTCTGGCTAGAGGCTTACACCTTTTAAAGAAAGCTGTTCACAGATTTGCCAGATAGCAAGTAGGAGCAGCCCAAGGCTATATAAAGCCTGGTTCCCCTCCCATAGCTGGAGGCAAGCTCCAGGAGCACCACAGGAGCATTATGGAGAAGACACCTGTGGCCATGCTTTAGCCAGCAGAGCTGGATTTAGGTGGGACAGGCTGCCTCATTGCTTGGCCCTTCCACATTGGGTTTCTGAATGCTAATGCAGCAGGAGGTCCTGTTGAGTTCCCTGTGTACTCAGGGGACGGTGACTGTCAGCCTCATGAAGCAGTGTCACTTCAGATGAGTACACCCCATCCATGGTAACCAGTAGGATGTGCTGAGGGCAGGGGCATGTCAGAAATCCCACTTCTCCCTGAGGATTATCCTGGAAAAACTTTCCAGCTCATTTGTGATGCTCAGCCTAGAAACCCTCGCAAAGACTGTTAGTTCTCTGATACCAGCATGGCTCACCTCCACCCACATGGAGAGGGCCATGGTATGACCGCAAAGATGCTGCAGGACATGGCCTGACTGCATCACATGTCCCACAGCATATATCTGCTGATAAAGAAAGGGGGGAGGGAGTATATCCATGCTTTCTTTTGGTTGTTACAACAGTTGCCCATCATTCAAAACCACGGCTCCCTTCAAACAGCAGCCTCTTAGTCACCACTATTCTGGAGTGGGCAAGCTGCATTGCTCTTGGGGAAACTGCAGGGAAGAATTCAGGATGCTTTGGAGGAGAGGAAGAACACAAACATGACCTTTTAGTTCAGGTCACAGGGCATTTAGCTGGGAAGGAAGTGGGCTGGCTTCTCCTCTCTGCTCCCAGAGGTGTTTTCATATCTCATCCAAAGTCTGGTAACATTACAGAGAGAATCCTGGGAGCAGGGACAGGACCTACGGTTCCTTCTGCCCACAGACTTCTGACCTCCTCTTGCCTTCTCTGTCTTGCTGAGCCACGTGGTCCTTATCCCCTGCTGAATATGGGTCAGGGTGAGGTCCCACCAGGTCCACATATCCCATTTCCCAGACAAATATTTTCACTACTAAGATGTAACACACGGGAGAGTAGCACCCCTGCTGTGGTCACCTCAAAGAAAGCAGAATTGCAATGGTGTGTATGTAGGTGGTTGATGCTGCCGGCTGGTGGTCCCAGAGCAAAGCTGGTACCTCAGCCTGAACATCAGAACTGGTTTAGGAGTAGCAAAAGACCAATTTTGGCATCCCAGTTAAGTTCAGGTGTCAGTGAAGTGCCCAGCTGCTTCCTCTGGTAAGACTGTGCATAGCCAGGACTGTGAAATGTCTCTGTCTGTAAAGTAATCCAACCTCAAACTCAAATCCTTTGCCATTGCAGTAAAACAAATGGTTCAAATGAATTTAACAAGCACTGTCATAGAAAGAAGGGGTTTTTTGTGCTTTTCCCCTTCCTACTGGAATATGCTGCTGACTTTCTTCATTAGAAGACCTTTTTGAATTTCCAGCATAAACTTCTTCATAGCCACTCTGTGCCCTTGTGTTCTTGGACGAGCTGTTCTAGTTTACTTTATTAGCTCTTTTCCTTCTCTGTTTGTGGTCTGCTTTTCTGTGTTTACAGAGAGTAATCACAGCTTTTCTCCCTGAGTGTTTGCTTCAGGCTAACCCAGACTCTTCTAATAGTCTCTTGTAAGGCAGGCATTCCACTCCCCTGTTTTCTCCCTAGCTACTCTAGCTTAAATTCATCTTTACTGAAAATGGGTAGTTAAGAAAAAAAATGCATATCAAATACTGTTCCTCACAAAAAATCCTTTACCTGTTCCAGGTAAATCCTGGAACATCAGGTATATTCTGTACTCACAGAAATATCTTTTCTTGTGTATGCCATGACGCATCCCTGGCTGCCTCCCTGTGGCAGTCAGGATACATGTAGGTCATTCTCCTCTGACGGTCTCAAATCACAATCCCTTGTTTTCTATGAAATAGTCTTCTTAGTTCCCAAAATGTACAGCTTTGTGTTACATACCATAAAGCTTCATCCTGTTTCTGCTCCTCCAGTCCCTAGGTTCATCCAAGTCTCCTTTGGTACTGCTTCGCTGTCCTGTAGGCTGATCAGCCAGGCTCACAAGCACCCTCCCTGCCCTGGTTTAAGCCAAGGCCAGACGCACTGAATATCTGCACCTTGCTGCGATAAAGAGTGACGTGTCCTAACAACACTAGCATTTGGGGATGGTAAAGCAAGGCGGTAGGAAATCACTTTACATAGGGACTCCCCATGCAGATCAATATCCTGTTTTCATTTGTCCCAAACCAGAATGCTCTTTGGTTAGCCAAGAAGATGAAAGGTTGGCCAAAACACAGTGGTTTTCTTGCTGGATCTGAATGGCTTTGCAACTTTCAAACTCCCAGAGGTCAGACAGTTTCAGTTTTTGGTTAGGCACAAGTGCTATCCCAGTTAGAAGAGCTCCAGGTGTTTGTGTAGAGGTTAATTACACATTTGATCTATTATTATGATAATTTATCATGACCTATATTGCATCAGAGCTATAAGTACAAGCACCATCGTTCTAGGCACAGGTAATTAGGTTTGTTTCCAAGTGGTGATATAAATATTTGAAAAATATGTGAAGAAACTTTATGGTGAGATTTTAACCTCTCTCTTATTCAGAAAGTGTTTTCCATGAGTCTTACAATTTTTGTTTCAGGTAAGCACCTGCTTGTGTGTGCCACCTGATACTGTTTCTTGACAGAGGGGGATGAAACAGTAAAACTCAGAACAGAAACAGTAAAACTGGAAACTCAAACAGTAAAACTCAAAGCCAAAATGGTTCACAGTTTAGAAATGTCTACAACATGGTCATGTTAGGGACAATTTTCTTCTGGTGACAACTTCATTGCAGTTTGTGAGATGCTATGGATCTTTATTTTGGCTAAATCTTACAGGTATATTTTAATGGAACATGGAATTTTGTTGATTTTTTGTCATGCTGTTATCTTTATCTGTACCACAACTAAAATACTGACTTCTTCCATGAAGAAACAAATATTTTTTGTACAATTGGCTTTCATTCAGAGCTCTTGAGACCTACAAGAAGCAGATCGAAACAGTACCGCTGTGCAGAGCGATCATGAGATGAAGTGACAGGGCTGTGCTCAGGCTGGCTCCCTACACACAGCACTGTGTGGGCATCGCAAATCAAGTTTTACATTGCCTTCTGATGTCAGTCAGACTGAACAACACAGTCTTTAGGGGCTGGGCCTGGGCTACTTCATGTTGGAGGTGATTCCACAGCCCTGTTTCTTATTTATGTATGCAGTATGATTCTGGGACTTGGGAGGTGGATAGAAGGACTGTCTGGAAAAATAAAGTGTATTAAAATGTATCTTGATACAATTTGCTTGTAATGATTTTCTGGATGCAAATATAAAACTTCAAAAACATTAAATCAAAGAGTGGAAAACAGACCTGCAAATGGCATACAACAGAGAGAGCCGTAAACGCTGGAGGACAGGTCCTCACTACTTGCATCTCAGCTGCCAAAGTCATTTATGGGAAGTGTCCCCTGTGCAGAGTTCCTCTATGCATACAGGACAATCTGTGAAGATTCCTGTGGTCCTTGGGATCCTGTCTACTGGGTGATGACCCAGATACCTTAGTAATACATTTCTAACACTCCAAGCTTCCCAGCCTCCAATTCTTGTCTTACGCTGTCCTGTTGTATTCCTAGAAGGGAAATGTAAATGACATCTTCATCTGAAACATAGAAACATCTAAAACTGACCTTGTAAAAGCAAAGGCCCCAGGCAGGCCCTATGAAGAGCTCATTTCAAAAAAAGCACGAGGTTAAAAAGAGGCTATGAGGGAATCATAGAAGCTAAGATGTGACTGATGTTACAAGTAATGGAAAGCACTTCCTGTGACACAAGCTGTCGGATTACAATCCATATAACTACTGCCTATTTTAATGATTGTCAATCATTGCAAGTAATTATGGTTATTTAAATGCAATCAAACTGTCCAAAGTTACTTCATTCATTTTTCCAAAGGGACAAATTCAAAACTTAATTCGTACTTCCATGAGCGAACATATGTCCCAAAGCTGTAGAAACTAGAAGTGCTTTGAAACAGGTAAGGCCCATGTATGAGTCCTGTGTTGAGGACAATGAGGAGAACATTGCAAATGAGTTGCTTGCTTCCTTTAACTTCTCTCTGCTGGGGTCAGTAGGAAGTGAAGACCTTGGAGATACCGAACGTGGATCTGGCAGAGAGAAAATGCCCAGGGTGGTGTTCCTATGATCATTCAAAGAGGCTGTGGCATCCACTGACCTTTCCCATATTTGGTTTGTAGTCAAGAAGGACATCTCCACTACAGCCACGTCATCTCCTGTCTGGCTGATTTCACCTTATTTCAGAGGTAGCATCGATTGTTTGGATCATATTTTACTTCTGTGTCTGTCTGCAAAGGAAAACCAGCTCCTACTGCCTTGGCCCCTGTTCGTCTTGGTCTGTCATCATGGATGCTCCTCCAGCTGCTTTTTTAGATCACATCTATTATACCTGGTACACCCAGTGTCTTCAGAGGGGGGCTCTTGGGGTTCACACTAGTTGCTTTGACTACAGAACCCAGGTAAGATGTGAGTTCCTGGTTCCTTTCTGCTGTGGGGACTGCAACATCAAGATTCAACTCTTAAAGGGAATAAGGTGTGAGACTGATGAGGGAACCTGTCTGAATCACACCTCACACAGGTAGCTTTATTGGTGGCATTCCTATATTGGGAGGGCTTGAATATGCAATAATGTTAATTGTTCTCTTTTAAAATGGATTTAATTTTTAATACACATATTTCCTTCTGTGGCAGTCATTTTTGCAGGCTGATTGCCTGATCTCCTGTGCGTTGGAGAGGCTCTGTTGACTTTCCTCCATGTGATTTGAAGTAAAGTTCAATAGGGATAAGTCCCAGCGTTGTGCCAGGATCTAGCTCACTGTTGTCCCATGTTTCTACCTGCTATCTGCATGCCCCTTGCCCTTGGCTTCCTGCAAATTCCTCTCCATGTGGTTATATATAACTCCATCAGAAATCAGGCTGGATGTGGGATTTTCATTTTGTGGTAATACGGGAAACGACTGCGCCTAATGGGATGAGACCTTGCTGAGTGACATTATAGATCTGCACTAGGGTGTGAGAATTTCTTCCAAGATTTCTTTTCTATGAAATTGAGTTTACCCCAGGCCGTGAGACACCATCTGTAAACCGCATGGATCACAGGGTCATAAAATACGCATTGTCTAGGGTTAGCTTTTGCTGTGGACCGTGTCATGTCACTGTGGGGGTGAAGATACCTTTTCAGTGGTGACATATTACAAAGGCTACACAGTTGTTCCCCATTGTAGGTGCCATATGATACTGTCCCAGTCCTCTGAGGCTCGGAAGGCTGCTCCTACAGTGGTGACTTGAGCAACTCATGGTCACTAATAGGTGGAAAACACAGTCAGGCAGCTCAGTGGGGTACTGAGGGAGCGCAGGCCCTCGTCCAACCCTGTTAGTGCTGTGCTGTGCAGGCACGCCAACCTCCTGCAATTAAGAAGTGCCACATCTTCCAGCAATCACTTAATCCACTGTCCATAGAGTGAGGCTGGTCTGAAAGCCATCCTTCCTTGCCAGGAATCCTAGGAACTCAAAAATATATGATAGTGAACATCTAGAAACTAGCACTTTTGACAGTGGTTACCCTCTGGACCTGGCGGGTGTGCAAGCAGCCCTGCTCTGGGCTTTGCAGCATTGTCCTGCGCTGCAGCACTGTTGCAATCCCTGACTTTTTAACGTCGTGGAAACTGAGGCAAACAAAGGCCAAGTAAGTAGACCAGTGCTACACAGCAAGCCTGTGGCAGAGCTGGGAACTGAATGCAGACTTTCTGACTCCCGGTCCTGGGCTTTAGCTACCCACTGAGCTCTGACGTGGGACGAAGTGAATCTCACCAGAGACATCAGATAACCACAAGTTTAATTTGGTTTCTCTGTGCTCCATACCCTGGGGAGATAGCAGACCTCTGGCCACGAAAGGCAAGTTATTGAGAGATTTACTGTTAATTCCTCCTTATGAGGTCCATCTTGTTATGCTTGGAGTTGCCATAGGTTTCTGTTTGTTTTGCCTGTTTTTTTTTGCGTGTGGGGCTTGTGTATTTTATTAAGCCCTTGGCTAGTGTCTTGTGCGTGTTTAAGATTTTAAAAGGGTTTCTTTCGAGGTTATTCATTATAGCTTTCAAAGGTGGCCTATTCTGCAGGCTTGCTATTGAATGCCTTTCTTTGATAGACTGGTGTCTCACACAGGGAGGAAGACCATTTCTCATATGCTCATAATTAGTGTTCCCAAAGGGTTCCTGAGCTGCTTTTCATAGTTCTATGCTCACATTGACCTTGAACTTCGAATGCTCCATGGCTTGTTGAAATACAGACATCAGAGAGAGAGACTGAGAGAGAAACCTCTTTTTACTTTCATCACTTAAAAAAGAAAAGTCTTCCAAGAGATACCTTGCTAGTACCTTGTATTTTTGGATCTGCCACTGATCTGCTGGAGACCACAGGGAAGGGAGTGGTCATCTGGCTTTTCTCTCTGCCTTGTCTGCTAGTGCTGTGGGCAGTGGAAGGTTTTTGGTGACCATAGTTATCGCTCTAAGACTTTTCATGTTGTTAGGTTTTGGTAGTTATGTCCTTAAAAATTCTCTTTCAGACACATAGCAAATTAATTAGGTTGGGGAACAGATTTGAAGTGTGTAGAATATTCTATTAGAAGAAGAAAACAGCTGCTTTTTCAGCACAAGTATGTATTTTTTGATTCAGTGTGTAGTATAACACACCTGACATTTAGAAAAAATTTTTATTTGATCTACTTTACATTAAAAAAGCAGCATGCATTTGCTGGTTGATTTAATTTCCGGAGAAACTATTTCTATTATTTCACTCCATATATAGAAGCAAGACCATCATTTCCATTAGCAGATTTCCTTCCTCTGGGAAATGCTGAATTTTATTCTAACTGCAATAAATAAGATTAAAAAAATAAACCTTACTTAAAAAAATATGAATTGATAACATCTATGAAAAGGTTAATATTTTCTCTAAGCCTTAAGACAGATGTGCTTGCACTCTTTTTGCAGATGTCCCTGTGTTTCACAAAAAAAACCCCGAGTTCTAAGAATTGGTGTCTGATAATTTTTCAACTGCCTCCCCCTCGTGGTAAATCTGAAAAAACTCTTTTCAGGGAAATAATGAAAAGCTGGGTAAAGCTCAGCACGTGGGTTTCAGAAGTTTGTGTTTGTTTTTTTTTTTTTTTTTGAGGGGGGGCGCTTTAAAATGCTGAACAAATGTGAATTAAGGCAAGAACATATCAGCTCTTTCCAGGAACCAAACCCCCAAGTCAGCTTAAATAAAAGAGTACAGATAGATACATCAAAGACCTTGGTGTAACAGCTGCAACTGGCTTGTGGCTTTTTCTGTCTCTCAAAACTATGCTCTTGCCCTTCCCTCTCTCCCCTCCCACTTCAGAGAGGCCTGAAGGTTACAGCAGAAACTTCTACTCTCTTCTTTTTTTTGTGTACCAAGTGCCTGGGAAGCAGGACAGGGACTCACTCCTCAGCCCTGGGGCTCCTGGTCTTCCTTGTCTCTTTCTAGAGGGCTGCAAATACTGATCCCTAGGCTTCGTGGTTTTTTTTCACAGTGATATAGAAGCTAAAATGTTCACTACAGCTTGGAAGAGGAACGATTCGTCAACCACATTGACTAATGGTCAGTGCGAGAGATGAGCATTTCCTCCACAAGCATCCTAAGGAAAAGAGATGTAAAGCCATACTCCACCAGGCAATGTGTAACCCGAAACATGGTGGTTTGCAATCAAAAGAAGTAAGACTGTCTTAAGTACATCTGTATCATACACAGAGAGCAGCTTCTTCAGAATGCGGCGAACAGTCACCATTCCTGAGACCATCATTTTCCCTGAGCTTGTTGTCCTTCTAGTCTGTAAAGGTCTTACGTGGTGACTGAGACGCCTCCAGGTCTCTAAAAAAGAAAGCATACTACTTCATTTCCTCTGCAACATGATCTTCTGAAGTGCAGAATGGACTTGAAAGGGTAAAGCTAAGAGGAGGAGGACAGCCTTTGCGGTTAAGGCTGTAGATGGTGACTTAAGAGAAATGGGCTCATTTCCTGGTTTTACCACTAACTGTGTATGGTAGGGAGGAAGCTGCTTATATCGTCTGAGCTCTTAGTGCCTTGTGAACTAATCAGAGAAAAAGACCCCTCCTTCTTTTCATTCTTTGTGTCTTTCCCACTTAAGTGGAAAGGCTCTGGGATGAGAAACTTTCTTCTCCACTGTATATCTACATCAAGCAAACAAGGTCCCCGGTGGGGCTGGGGCCTGCCATAATGGTAAGAAGAACTTGAATAGATTTAAAAACCGGACAGCTACGCAGGCATCTGTCCTCCCTTGCTGTTAATCATAGAATCATAGAATGGTTTGGGTTGGAAGGAACCTTAAAGATCATCTAGTTCCAACCCCATCTGCCATGGGCAGGAACACCATTATGTCCCCATAACCAGTGACAGTTGTCATAAGTAAGATAAGTTGGCCTCATCCTTCCGCACGCATCCCTACTTTCAGGAGCCCACCCAAAGAAAGTCTCTCATCCTTGACAAGCCAAAATGGCTTGTAGCCACCAGGTGTCCCTCTCCTCCATGGTTTGGAGGAGAACCGGGCCATCCCACTGAAACCCATCTTTTGTTGTAAATTTGAAGTGAAATGCTGCTTGTAATTCTGACCCCAAGGGATGGGCTCTTTCGTCTTTCCTCTAAGCAATGCAGTGGTGGCAAAGGCAGCCCTTAGCATGGTCCTGGTATGAGAATGAGAGAGTTTAATGCACAGTCAGAAACTCATATCCCACAGAGTGAGAACATTGGTGCAGAGTGCTAAAGGTATACACTTTCAAAATGTTGAAAGTCTGATTCTTTTCCCCAAAGAGGTGCATTTTGTTTCTGACGCAGACAGCCTAACATGTTACAGCCTGAAGACACAGTTTTTGCAAAGTGGCGAGGGTACAACTTTCCAAGCATTTCGACGATTGTAGTTGTTTACAAAGGCAGTTCAGAGGATTTAATTCTGCCTCAATCTATGCAAGGATGTCTGAGATTTGCTTCTTTTTGCACAAAAAAAACCCCCAGCTTTCTACTTAAGTGCAATTCTTCAATTAAAAACAGAGGGGGAAAAAAAGGGCAAAACAACCCACACGGGCTACGGTGCTTATTTTTCTGTCCTGATTGTCAGAGCACAGTCCTGGGTTATGTGCAGGCTCCAGTCTCTGTTTGGCCTAATGGATAGATTCCTTCTTTCTGAATTTCTCTCAATCAGGCAACATGAGGTGCTGAGCCTGGGTTTCTGATGAGCCAGACCCAGTGGTGCAGGAGAGCAAATCTCTCCCCTTAATTTCCTCTTTAGACTATCCTTTATTATATCCTTTAAAATATCCTTTATCCTTTCCCTTCAGCAGAATTAAATTTGAATATGCTTCAAAAAGCTCTGATAAGCTCCAAGCAAATGTTTTCCCAACCACAATGGACATAACATGTATCCTGAGGGCTACAAGACTCATGGAGAGAGCGAGAAGGCAGGATGCATGGTGTGCATGGGGTGCATGGGGAAAGCCCCTGGCAATGGGATATGCATAGTTAATTTACCACTTGAGGGCACTGTAGAAGTGAATAATAAGGAGTGGGCTTTGAGAACTGGGATAAAGAGAGTGTTTTGTGGAGGAAAGCATGGAAAAAATATGGAAGAGAGTGGAAAACAGACTCAGCACATGCTGATAGAACGAGAGGCTAAAGAAGAAGAGAGACAACCTAGGAGACCAGAGATACAGGTCTCCCTGTATGATCAGAAATGCAATATTTTGGAGCCAATATTTTATTCTGACATCGAGAATAACAACAACCAGGATAACATCCATGAACACTGAAGTGTTTTAGGTCAGTGGGGCACTCTTCTTCATTATTTTAATGTGACCATTTGCATGTCCAGGGCATGCAGTAGATAAATCTACTTCTTGGGACATAAATAAGTATTTTTTTTCTGTTTGCTAACCTACAAATCATTCAATTAAAGCAATCGATCAGCAATGGCTATTCCCTACTGTTTCTCTGAGTGGAGCGGCTTAGTGGGAGATTAATTTCATGTTATTCCAGCAAGCTCACTGGCAGACAGTTAATCATCTGGGCTCCCTCTAGAGTCCATGGAGAGAACATGAGATTTTAAAGATGTGCTTAATCATAAAGAAACAGGCTGTTAACTCTAACTTTGCACATTTATAGAAACAACAGTGTTAACAGCAGCGATTTTTAAAAAATATAACATGTATTTACCAGATATTTGCAAGTAAACTGTTCCTCTCTCAGCTGCATGGTAGGTCTCTTGACTGATATCAGCGTAGTATCTTCTGGTCAGAGAACAGGCGTTCATACCTGTGTAACACATAAACTGGGATTGGTCATGGGAAAATCGGAGCAGATTTTTTCCACAGGTCACACTAAATTTGATGCCTGCACTAGAGAGCTCATATTACAAAATTTACATGGTAGACATAACTAGAATGGCTTTTTGAAACTTTTGTTAATGTAGAGGGCTTTGGTACAAAAGAATTACTTCACTATTCCTTCAAAAAATTAAGAATAAAAATAAATTTCAATGTAGTAAATTCTCAGTGGACAGAAATAAAATCCTATTTCATGAAGTTCAGATTTGTCATAAGATATAAATATTAGGGCTAGAAACAGTAACTAAATTCCTTCCCATCCATCTCCCCACACACCTATAAATTAATGAAAACACAGTGAAGACAAATTATAGCTTGGACTAGATAAAAAAAATATGGGCATTCTATTTTTCCTGAAGTTTTTATTGTACTACTCCTGGAGTTCTACTGGAAAACAGAAAGGGTGAAGCCGTGATCTTACTGAAATCAATTGTAGAATTTTACTCACTGTGAGGTTTTCACTGTAGTGTCAGGCATCTAGTTGAAGAGGCTGACAGCTGGTCTCCTTACACAGTCAGTGAAGGCAAAAACATGACATATTTGCAATATGTCTTTGACTGCTGCATTAGACCAATTCAAAGCAGATTAAATGCAAGAAGCATATTGCTTTAATGAAGTTCTAGAGGTGAAACGGTCCTGGAAGTAGCTACAAACATCTCTGCTGGGTATATGTGCTGTAAGGGGTAACACTGGCTATCATCAACATCACTTACGGAAGGTGCACTTAGCCTACCAGTTGCTAATACTAAAAGCTGTAAAATTAAATTAATAAATAAATTTTAAAAAGGTTTCTAACCAGCTTGTTTTGGGGATGAACCTTGACTAGCACTAGCAAAGGAAAGGTAAATTTGTTCAGAGAGTATGGGATGAACAAGTCAATCAGCGTATTTTCTGCTTGTTCCATCAACATACCATGCTCAGTACACATCGCTGTATGGACCCATACATTGAATGTCAAGTGATATCCCCCGAAAGACGGGAATCCTGGGAGACATGAAAATGAATTGCTGACATTTGAATAATTTAATTTGGCTCAATCTGAATAATTTAACTTTGCTTGTTTGGGATAATTTGACTTTACTTATAGAAATGTCACAGGCTTGACACACCACTGCTGTATTTTAATTGGTGTCATGACCTTTTGCAGGAACACGTTCAAATTGGCCCAAAGATTAAGTTAGTAACTGTCCATATTAAAGTAAAACAAATCTAAATGAATATAGCAAAACTGATACCAGACAAAAAGCTGTATCAGCTGAGTTGAAGCAAAAATAGCCACTGAACTGGTATTATGTATATAGTCTAAAAAACAGTGGAGAACCGGGTCGTATCTTTGGCTCTTTTTGTCCAGAGGAAACATTTGTGTTCCTTTTCAAGATATATTTTTCCTGCTGAAATGCTACAGCATTGTAAGAAGACATTGAGCTTGCAATAGTTCTGCTGTCAATAAAGATAGCTACTAAGGATTTGAACACTGTATCACTTTTCTTTCGTGAAGATTGTAGTGCTCATAACAATGCAGCTTCCTTCTCATAAAATGGCTTGAAGACGTGGAGATCACGTAGAGCAGCACTAGGGTAAGGAAGGTTATTGGGGGCATTTTGGCACTGGGTGTGCTGATGTGGAGACCATAGTTTAAAGCGCTGCGGAAATGTCTGTAGACAAAAGGCGCTACTTGAGTTAGAATTGAATTCACATGCCATAGTGCACATAGTCCTCCTTTCAAAGGAACTGATGGACGATCCATGAGAAGTGTCTCGGCAAAAAGCTGGGTTTATGTTTCTTCAAAAATAGCGGAAATTAAACTCCTGCCTTTGGAGGGGAAAAAATCACAAACTTAATAGTGCGTGATCTTAATGTACAAGGGGTCATGGGTTCACATCCCAGATAAGCTCTTCAACTTGCCTGCAAAGGGGAAGCTACCTGTTGAAGAGCTTCATCCTGGGGCCCATGCTCTGCTTGTAAGATCCAATAAAAGGAAAACATGAGGAATTATGTGAAAATCCCGATAACATGAAGGGAAATAAGAAGGATAAAGGAGAAGCAATGCAACAATGATAAGCTGATGCACAAGTATAAATTACTTTGGGTGTGAAAGGAGTAGAGAAACTGTCAAAATAAAGTGATTAAGTGATTTGAGTGAACTATTTTGCTGCTTAGGAAATCAGTGGTTGACTGCATTCCTCTCTAATTACTCCTGGCTCAGGATTAGCTGGGTTTTATTAATCCAAAAACTGTTTAAATTTGGCCAGACAATCACATGCGTCATTACTTGGTAGTTGATGTGTCTCTTGCAAATCAAGATGCACATAATTTGCAAGATGATCCTGAGAAATACTCGATAGCTTGCATTATATTAGAAATCATTGCACAAAACAGTCTGAACCTCAGGGGGGCAGACAGAGATTGGGGTGAAAGTAGTTTTAAACAAACCTTCTTCCCTCTCTCCTGGATTCTAACCTGGTCCTTAACCACTCCTCAGCCACCTAGAGAAGTCCTGGCCTCGTGCTCTCCAGCACTTGGCATTTTCTAGTACATAAGGTTGCTGGGGTGCAAAACCAGCAAGAACTTTACAAATTCTCTGCATGAGGAATTAACCAGTTCCAGGGCAGGGAGTGTGCCTGTATGCATGAGCACGTATTTGATGAGGGGCAAGACTAGTCTTGTTCCAGCTGTTTGAACAGCATAAAGCAGGCAGGGATGTGTTGCTAACAACGGCAATGACTACAAAGAAATTTATCATTGGCACAGCTAGTGGGGAAAGCCATGCAAGAGTCCAGGTGAGGACTCAAGATCTATCTCACCTTAACTGAACCAGTAGGGGTTTTAGCACCAGGGCCTCATACTTTCAAGGGTGACTTAAAAGTTACTAAAAAAACTTCAGCCGTTGATGCTTGCTCACAGTTAACTTTACTTTAGGCTTCATTGGCTAAAAGGGGCTTTTAGATGTCTACATGTAGACATCAAATCTGGGAGTCTTAACCTGGAGCTGAACTTCACCCTGTGTGTTTCTCAGAAATTGCCAAACTGGAGGTTGCTAGCTCCTCCAGAGAAGGACTCTAGGCCAAGTATGCTGAGATTTGGCCTTCTGCCTCTTTTTCTCAAGAGAGTTGTTTCCTACCATATGGTCATAGAACGGTTGTGGCATAAGTACTACTCTGGTATCCCTAACAGAGAGAGACACACTGGGCTAAGCTTAGTCCCACAGTCCAGGCAGCTGAATGTCTGCACAATTGTACTTATGACCTATTTGCACAATCCTATCACATACGTGACGTAACATATGTGAAACTGCCACCCTCTGGCTTTATATTCCTTGGGGATATTGCCATACAATACCTAGCACAAGCACAGTCATAAGCTGCTTTTGTGAGGCTGAAATGCTGCAAGACATGATTAAATACTTCATTAGTACTTCAGACCCAAAGCAAAACTCCAGATCACATAATTCTTCTTCCTCATCACCACTGTGTTTCAGGGCACACTGCATCCAAACCTAACTTTATTTACATCATCCTATCTCCCAGGCTAACTTACTCTGAAAGAAACGTGCTTTCTAATGCGTGCCTCAAAAATTACTCATCCTTTCCTGCACCAAGACACTGCATACCTGTCAGGGCAGTGATTTAGGATGAGGTACACTACGAACATCACAAGATACGGGCTTTTGATTTTATGAGTCTGCAGACCCTTTTTGTTCCCATTGCTTTTAGCTGTTAAAAGTTGGTAATTTAAGAAAAACAACTTTAGGAAAAAGTATTTTATACCACATAAAGTTTATTTACTTAGTAAAGTTATATTACAATATATACAGTTTCTATTTACATACACACCTTTCTAAGAAATGAAGCACCATATGATACAGTTAGCATTTTAGAGGAATTTACAGAAATTTTATTTTTGCATCCAAATAGTTGTATCTACAGACACACATTGGTTAGAAACAAGTTCTCTTAAGATGCTAACTTCAGTGGGTTTTGGATTAGACTGCTAGTGAAGTTACCAAAGAGAAATTTACTTGCTGTCAGCTATCAATCTGCTATGCTTCAGGATAAGAGATCTTACCTATGTCACTTCATGGGGAATGTGCAAACTTAATCCTCGGAGAAAGTCAGAGGTACAGATAGAAGGTATTTTATAAGACACAAGAATGCAACACTTTCATCAGTAAGATTTTTACTGTTACCAGAAATGGAGTTTTATTAGAATGGAAAAAGAACACCGCTCAAGCGTTTATATGCATTATGGAAAGTGAAGTTAAGAACTTGGAAGCTTATGTACTATGGTATCATGCAAGCCCCAAGGAATCCATTTACTCTTAAAGAGCTTGTGGCATGATCCCCTTAACTCAAGAAGAAAGACTAGCTGTTCACTTTGTAATCCTTATGTCACCGTCAAGAAAAAAAGAAGGCTCTGTCCAAGGTACAAAATATCCTTCAAGTGAATAAAAGACAGTTGCAGGGGGAAAATGTAAAACGAGGTATGTAATAAACTACAGAAAAAAAGAAAGCGCCTAGACTGATTTGAAAAACATCTTATATATTTTACATATCCAATTGTTATATTCACCTGATTGTGGGTCAAGTTTTATATAAACTATTTATACCTTTTGCGCTACCTAATTTATGCTTTTCATGTTTTTGCTTCACTAGACGTCGGATCTAACGGCTGGAAGAAAGCATTGTTACTCTGAGGACAGTTGTTATGACAGACACAGGTGTTGATCAACATCATTTGCTTTTTTAGGACTTTGCCCTGAGGACAGCGGAACTCAACGTGAATCGTTTTGGTGCTGTGTGGAGTACAGCATCGCCCATCATTGCAGAGGCCACAGTAACGAGGTTTGTATGCCTGCACGCTAGTGCAGTTCTTGTATTCAAAGCGAACAGCTTTCAGGGACTTCTTTGTTCGAATACATTTCTTCCCTTTCTAAGACAAATATGAAGAGACATTAGATACTTCATTGCATAAGCCAGAAAGAAGTTAAAAATTGACATGCAAGGATACAGGTCTACTCTGAAAACTTAAATTTGTTGTCTTTGCTCGTTCAACAGCAATAAGGCTCTGCAGCTACTTCAGTAGTTACTTACAGGTAACTCCTACAAGATCTGCCCTTTGACACCAGTGTGTTATTGGGTCAGTAATAAATGACAAATAATTAAAAGCCCACTCTTGTCATCTTGTCACAAGCCAAACCAAAATTCATTATGAAACTATACTCTGGTGGAAAACTACTCAGGCTAGTGTAGTTCCATCAGAGAATCAGGAAGCCGAATGAGCAAGTTACAGGACTAGATTCAGGGGAAAAAAAAAAGAGGGTTAAAACAAACCTCGACAGACATTCTTGTGACGCAAGGCAGAATCAAGCTTTATCCATGTTATTCTTAACAGACACTTGTCTAACTTGTCCTTGGAAGTCTCCAGTGACAGAGACTCCACATCTGCCCCAGACAATCCTAACAGTTCACTATTACTGCCTGGAAGGTTTTCACTCATTTCTTAATTTTTATGCAGTCTAAACTCTCCATTTCTTGTTGTATCCCCCACTGACTCAGAACAGGCTGCAACATCCGAGCACAGTTATGAGAACGCATCTCTGTTCTCTTGCATTCAGTAAAAGTTCAGTTCAATCAATTTTGCCCTATCAGAACACGTTTTCTAGACCTCTGATCATCCTTTTTAGTCTCCCCAACTCTTCCCAAATGTTTCATATCCTTTTGAAAACACAGTATTTAAAACTGCACAGAGTATTCAGCAAAGGCCTTAGCAATGCTTTCCAACACTCAGAACATTACACAAAGTGATGGTCCTCTTACTTAGCTACATGTTATTCTCCCTGACAGCAGCACTTGTATAATGTGTAGAAGCAGCAAAAAAGTCATCTCCCTTAGATACACATTTATTGCACCTGAAGTGTCAGTGTTGGATTTGCTTTTGGAAAAAGCATCTTAGGGATTAAGATAAGGTTTAATTTACCCAAGCAGATTTTGCAGGATTTCACATATTTCTCTGCAGTTCCAGATGCTCAACAGACTAGAAATCTGACATATCCATTCTGCATGACTGGAGCAACTATGAAGTATACATACAGGTAGTGTAATTGCATTTGTGGGAGAAGTTAGACTGCGTGAGCTGGCAAAACAGTCTTGCACATGAAACACATCTGATCTGTTTGGGATGGCTCAAATTATCATAGAATCACAGAATAGTTTGGGTTGGAAGGGACCTTGAAAGGTCATCTAGTCCAACTCCCCTGCAGTAAGCAGGGACATCTTCAACTAGATCAGGCTGCTCAGAGGCCTGTCCAAACTGACCTTGAATGTTTCCACAGGGATGGGGCATCTACCACCTCTCTGGGCAACCTATTCCAGTGTTTCACCACCCTCATTGTAAAAAATTTCTTCCTTATACCTAGTCTGAATCTACCCTCTTTTAGTTTAAAAACTCTTGTCCTATCACTACAGGCCTTGATAAAAAGTCTTTCTCCATCTTTCTTATAGGCCCCCTTTAAGTACTGAAAGGCTGCAATAAGGTCTCCCCGGAGCCTTCTCTTCTCCAGGCTGAACAACCCCAACTCTCTCAGCCTTTCCTCATAGGAGAGGTGCTCCAGCCCTCTGATCATTTCTGTGGCCCTCCTCTGGACCCGCTCCAACAGGTCCATGTCTTTCCTGTACTGAAGACCCCACAGCTGGACGCAGTACTGCAGGTGGGGTCTCACCAGAGCAGACTGGAGGGGGAGAATCACTTCCCTTGACCTGCTGGAGGTGCAGGACAAAGCTACGCGGCAAGAACAGCAAGTCTAACGCTTTCCAAAAACACTGGGCTTCCTGCACACATGCTAAAAGGTGTATTTACGTACACTTGCATCTGGAGCATTCTAGACCATAATATTGCAACCTTGGAATACAGCTGAAGAGACACTGCCCCCTTGCCACTCTTTGCAGCATACCTTATCAGATGGCTCTTCATTTTCACAAGGTCTTATCATGCAAAGCCGTGTCTGCTTCATCATCTCACACTGTTGATTTCTGTTGGTAACACGGGTGGAAAACCCCATTCCACAGCTTCTGGAACAAGCACTCCATTCTGTTGTCTGCTCAATGCAATTGGCACTTGAATCCGACACATCGATCCCGAGTGTGGCCTCTTGTCTGTAGGCTGGAGACAAAACCCCACAGAACTTTATTACAAGAACAACTCATGTGAAAATCTAGTATCTAATTGAGCTCTACCACATCTGGGAAGAAACACGTGAGACAAAACAAAAAGGTCCAAAATCCATGCTTTTGACAGGATTTAGGCATTTTAAAAGCTGCCTTTTTAGGAGCCCTGGATGGCAACTTCCTACATCTAAAAATAACAGAAAGGTGCCTATCAGTGTAAGCAGCAAAGCTTTTATATTCAGTTCACTCAAGCCCATAGCTGGAAGAATTACTCTCAATTTATTAACCAGTTTAGAATTCTAATAACTCTTTATTCCTCACTCTTGCCAATGCAAATACATCACAAATCTGTTCTAAAGCTATGTCATAAAAATATTTGTATTAGATATGATTTCAGAGAGGCTGAACGATTATCTAAACTAATAAACAGCATGGAAGTAAAGTTCTTTACTCCGAGAGTCATAAAGTCACCTAGTCTTGTCAATTATTGACAGGTTATAGCTAGGGTGATGGCGGGGAGGGAGGAAGGAAGTAATTTCCAGGAGTTAGCTACTCAAAGCCATAGCCAACTCTGATCTTTGTCCTGCCCTCATGGCAGAGTTAAGCTGTATTATGTAAATATTGCTCACTGTATAGCTTGGTTCAGCTGTTATCACAGCAGTAAAGAGAATGAGGCAACACAACTGAGCCGTCAGTGACAGCTCTTGCTGTTAAGCTCCTCTACAACAGCATTTTTGCCTTTTGCATGGTAAAGCTCGAAAAAAGGTGGTGTCCCAAGAAGGACGGCCGAAAGAATGTAGATAATCCATCTGTAGGCATTTTACAGATTAGCCTGTCACTGTCAAACAAATCAAAGAAAAGGAAAAAGAGTAGAAAGCTGGCAAGCTTTTTGTTTATACCTTTTGTGCCTTACAACTGACACTTCATAGCGCTCTGACAAGTTATTAGAGCTTTTCTTCCTGGAAACTTCCTTACTTGTTTTTCAAATGGATTAGCTGAGTTTCAGCATAACTAACTGCTTAAGACCACAAAGAGCAGTGACTGGAAGAGAATGCAGTGCCCTCAACTCTCAGTAGAAGTAGCTTATGAAAATTTATGTTGAAATAATAGTCTAATTCAAAGGGGATGGAGACATCATTCAGTAAGAAAACAGGGGGAAAATATTATGTAGCTTTATTTTTTCAATTACAAAAGCAGTTTATGAGTTTTGTGTTTTGGAATGGGATCTTTTTTTTTTCAGATCTACTCACTGTGTTTAAAACCACTGCTTCTCCAAGTACTTTGTAATACTTTTGATGCCAACAATAATGATGAGAGCTCTAGTACAGACAGGCAGGAATTTGTTGGCATTTTAGCTACCATGCTGACCACTTGTAATAGCTGGGGAATTTAAGGGGAAAAAAAAGTCTCTTGTAGACTAAGCTGTTAGAATAGTATTTATGATGCAACATATTCTTGCAGAGCAACTAGCAAGACCGCAGCTTTGATCTGGGGTGGAAATAATGTTTGGAGGATTATGAGCTTGGCCCTGTTTTATTCCACTCACTGAACTACTCTGTACCAGATAAACAGAAATTTCAGAATTGGGAACTAACTCAAGTTAACCATCTTTTAAAACTGCTATGCACATTTATCTTCTGAATATCTTTTCTTTTACCTATCAAGCTCTGCCTTTATTCATAACCACTGGTATACTTACTAGTGACTCCAGATGAGAAAAAATGAGCGTAAAAAATGACGACACAAAGCAATGTGTCTTAGATTTGGCAACCCCATGGATATTTCCAGTATGATACCACCTCCTCCTCACAATGTGATAATTAGTTTTAGTTTTCTCACCAGCCATAGCAAAACCTCCCAAAATCACTTCATCTTTAGGGTCACAGATCCACTTCTCACAGCACTCTCCAGGGACTTCGATTTTTCTGGGAAAAGGGCAGTCGGGGCCGGGGAGCAGCAGGTCCAGGTTACAGCGGGGCAGGCAGCCGATCTGTCCGTCTCGGCAGGTGCACTGGTACTTGCAGCTGGGCTGGAACGTTTCCCCGTTGCGATAAATCATCCCATCAAACACGCAGTTGTCTCCTTCCAGCACTAGTGAGAAAAGTGAACGCATTTCACCGACACGGAGGGGACGGGCACCCTCCCCGCGCCTCCCACCGCCCTGTGACGGGCTGCCCCCCCGCTCCCCGAGCAGGCCACACTTGACACCCCTCCGGCAGAGGCGAGAGAGCCCTCGGCCCGCCGCGCTGCGGGCAGCCCCAAGGAAGGGCCGCCGCGCCTGAGGGGAGGCGGGAAAGAGCGGGACAGCGGCAGCCCCAGCGCGCACCGCGCGGGCCCGGCCCGGGGAGGCTGTCCCCACCGCCCCGGGGCGGGAGGGCTGCCGCAGGCGGGGGACGCCCTGCCGGCCTGCCAGCCCAGGCACTTCCCGACCGTCCCGCCCGCCGCCACCTACCCATGCAGATGCCGGCGGCCCCGCCGCCGTCCTCCGGGCCGCGGTCGCAGTAGAGGCCGCTGCTCTCGTCGCAGGGCAGCAGCGGGGAGCAGCTCTCGCCGCGCTGCCGGGCGCACACCAAGCAGCAGGAGCAGCCGTCCAGCACGGCGGGCACCCCCGAAGCGCAGAGCGGCGGCTCGGCCGGGCAGCGCCCGCCGCAGGACAGGGGACACGCCGGCTCCCGGCCGCTCACCTGCGGGGAGAAAGCGGCCCCGAGGGCCAGGTCATGGGGCCGGCCCGGCCGCCGGCTCCCCCCACCCGCCGGGCGCCCCGCACTTGCCTCGCACAGCCGCAGGAGGAGGAGCAGCAGCAGGGCGGGCAGGCCCTGCCCGCCGCCTGTCGCCATGGTCCCGGCAGCCGCCTCCCCGCCGCGCCGCTCGGCTCTGCCCGTAGAGCCATTGCAGCCGCTTATATAGAGGCCGTCGGGGACCCCCTCCACCACCACCCCCCCGCAGCGGGCAGCGCCGGCCGGAGGCGGGGAGCTGGAGCCGGGCCGGGCGCTCCGCTCCCCCTGCTCCTCCCGCCACCTGCCCCGGCGGCGCCGAGACGCTGCCCCAACCCCGCCGGGCCTGCACGGCCCTCCCTCCCCGGCTCCGGGCGGCACAGGCGTCAGCCGGCTCCCCGAGGCGTTACATGGAGAGAGGACCGGAGCCCCGGCGGCAGAGCCGGCTGGGCATCTGAGGCGAGGCGCTCCCCCGGGCAGGGACTGCTGCCTTCAGCCCGGCCCTACGGCCCCGCTAACCCACCCTGTTTGCCTGCAGGCATCTTCCACACGAGTTATGCTGCTGGTTAGAAATTGTAAGGAAGCAGGATGCCCCTCGCTGCTGTTGAGGGGCTATGCCATGGTCTCCGGCATGGCCAACACGGTTGGGCAGTGCTTGGTGTTCAAGACTGGCCACCCCAAACATAAGCATCTCTTGGGGCTGCGCTGCTTCTGGCCCTGGCCTGAGGCCTCTTGAGCTCTGCAGGCATTAGGGAGGTGGGAGCAGGCCCCATGAAGGTAAGGGGCTGTGGGGTGATGTGTGCTCCACGGCAAACTCTTCAGTTTCAAGTCACGGGCGCTGTTCATTACTAGAGGGGTGCGGGTATAGGGGCTGGTAGGAAACAGAAGTTGTACAGGGAGCTCTTTGAGGTCCATGCACCATGAAGCGCCTGCGATGAGTTGAAAAGGTAATAGACCCCTCAGTGCTCACATGGTGTGTGCGACCGTGGGAGATGCAGAGCCAACATGTCAGCCTTCAGGAATGCTTTGGAGAGGTAACTCTGTGCTGTGCAGTTGTTTTAGTGTGTGCAGGACACATTTGGGCCAAGCATAAGAGACTAAATCTGTTAACGGGTTTTACTTGTCAGGAATTGCCTTCTGCCCAAGGCAGGCCTTCTTGGGTCTTGCTAGGATACAGATATTCTCTATCCCCGGTTGTCTGGGGCAGATAATATGCACTGGATTCTGTTGTGGCTTGTTAAAGAGAAAATATTTGAAAAATAAACAAAAGTTGTAGGCAGACTAGTGAAAACAAGATGCCTTTTAAGCTTAAGACATGACACAAGTGGTACTAATGAATTTACAAGGCTGCTGTAACTCTATGCCAAAGCAATACTCAGCACAAAACCAGAAATCACCAGATACAAGTTTTGTTTTGGACAAAAGTTACCATTCCTTTCTTGATAATGAGTGGCAGCAGCGGGGTTTCTGGAGAAGCCTGTCATTCTGGGGAAAGCAGACCCGCACAGAAACATGTAATCTCTAGTCACATATTGGCCGTTTGTTTTCTCATTCACAAACAGCAAGACCAGCCAAGGGGAACATTGGGTTGTTCAAACTTTATTAGCAGCTTGGGCATGGGTTTTAGGTTATTTCAATCATCCACTGCCTTATGGATCATTTCACCTTCCTTATCTCCTTTTTCTTTTTTCCCCCCTTGCTTCTTTGCCTTTTGCCTCTGATTTAGGCAGTCAGCGCAAAGCCACTTTTTACAGCTTGTGAACAGAATGACCAATGCTCTTGGCCAAGCATTAAGATTTGCTAAAGAGAATGTTGTGGTTTAACCCCAGACGGCAACTAAGCCCCACACAGCCGCTCGCTCACTCCCCCTCCAGTGGGATGGGGGATAGAATCGAAAGGGTAAAAGTGAGAAAACCCATGGGTTGAGATAAAGACAGTTTAATAGGTAAAGCAAAAGCCACACACCCAAGCAAAGCAGAACAAGGCATTCATTCACTCCTTCCCATGGGCAGGCAGGTGTTCAGCCACCTCCAGGGAAGCAGGGCTCCATCACGCATAATGGTTACTTGGGAAGACAAACACCATCACTCTGAACATGCCCCCCTTCCTTCTTCTTCCCACAGCTTTATTGCTGAGCACGACGTCATATGGTGTGGAATATCCCTTTGGTCAGTTGGGGTCAGCTGTCCCAGCTGTGCCCCCTCCCAACCTGCTCGCTGGAGGGGTGGTGTGAGAAGCAGAAAAGGCCTTGGCTCTGTGTAAGCACTGCTCAGCAATAACAAAAACATCTCTGTGTTATCAACACTGTTCCCAGCACAAATCCAAAACACAGCCCCATACTAGCTACTATGAAGAAAATTAACTCTATCCCAGCCAAAACCAGCACAAGAAGCAAGGCTGATCCTGTAGTTTTCCCAGAAGCAGGACTGTAAGCCAGAGGTGCACATGGCACATACAAGGTCTGTTTTTGCCTGTCCCTCCGTATGTGAATCTGATGAGGTTTTCAGTGCCAGTAATCATTCACAGCCACTGAAAGTTATCTTCCCTTTCAATGAGATTACTTCACACCACTCTTAAATATCTTCTGGACTGTAAAAAAGGTTTCACCACATAAAACTGCAGAGAGAAACAAAGAAATGAAAAGAATATTTACCAACATTTTTAATTTGGAAAAAATAACCATTTTACATGTATTTAATAAAGTATTAAGTCCCTGTTCGTTTATAAAATACCAGTTATGAAAATAAGGTGATGCTGCAGTTTAGTACAATAGGGCCAAATACCTTTTCCCAGACATTTAAGTCCCTCTAAAGCATGCATAGTTTGGAATCCCTTTGAGCTACCAGTTCTGGGATGCTGCTTCACCTTCCTAACAGTGAATTTTTTGTCTGTACTTGTTTTACAACTTTTTTAAGGGTGACATACTTTTCTTATCATATGAAAGTACCCTTTGTTTCTCCTCACAGGGTAAAGTAATGATCAGGTGGAGGGGTTTCTTTCCGTCTCAGCTGGCAATGAATAGCGTTTATTCATGATATAAAATTAGTAGGTACAAATAAATATTTTAGTTTCTCTGGGTTTGCTTTTTTTAAAGAACTGTATTTAAGTGGGTTAATATTTGGGTTGCCACCTTGGCTCTAGCTGTTCAAAAGAGTAATCCCTCCTAATATGTAAAGAAATTAACCTCCGCTCTTCTCTCTGCAGGAAGACACAGTCGGAGAACAGTGTCGAGAGGTGTGAGTTCAGGAACAGAGTCCAGCAGCAGAGTCCCAGGATTAAGAACATACTTAAGAGCTTTCCTGCACCAGAGTCGCAGGCAAGGAAAGTGTTGAATGGTACCCAGTAACAGGAAAACAGGTCAGTAATCTGTAATTTCTGACCCTTAGTGACATAACCTGCCTAGGTATATGAAATCTAACTAGGAGCTGTGAAGGGGAATAAACACTGAAGTGTTCTCTAATCTTAGCTTTAAAATTCAGCTTCTAAATGCTGTGAATGCTTAAGGAAGCCAGATAACATGTCTCATGCTGCACTTAAGCATTGTCAAGACACAAAGTGCTTTTCAGATATCTTTTCTTTTTAGAAGGGATGCAGCTCTGTACTTACTGTGGAGAGCGTATACCTGAAGTCAGCAGCAGTTGGTATGAGCTCCTACATGGGCAAATGTCAGCTTTTGCAGTCAAAGATTTCTCACTCTAGATTTCCGTAAGTCTGCCTTGGGCTAAATGCCTGGCATCGTTGCCTGAATATGATCTTTATTCAGATCTTTACCTCCATAGAGCTAATAACCCTAATAAATGTGTCAATTTTGCCTATCCTGTTTACTTTCACACCACCAGATGGATTATGTATGTTTTACCACAAAAATGCCGAAGGAAGCTCTATCTAAAAGACTGGAAGCTATTTCTATCCAGAGGTGTCAAGGTATCAAGCATTACAAAAATTCAAGCATTCATGGTAACGCCCTTCTGTTTAAAGCCAGCCTCCTGTCCAGCCTCCTGTGAAGGCCACTGCTTCACAACAAGCAGCCCCATAGAATTCTCTTCCATTCGTTGTGTGTGCCAAGTGATGCAATTTTTAGAGAGTAAAATTGTCATAAATACCACATCCTTCTTTTTCTGCTCTTTTGTCCTACAATTTTTTACTGATACAAGTGTAAAGTGTATGATTCATCCCTTGCCATGCACTGTCTCATAAATTTATGCCCTCTCCGGTAGTCTGCCTCACAAATCACAATATTTTTCTTGAAAATACTGTAATTTTGGATTTTTAGTTAGCCCTTCTTAGCCTAGATGACAGATGTAAATTCCTAACATCTTTTGGGGCTGTTAATGTTGCACATGACCTAAATATGGAACAAACAAAAATTATATAAACACCCCAGTAAATTAATAATATCAGTGATATTATCAGCTTTCCATTCACATTGATACATCAATAGCAAGCCATCAGACTTGGTAACAAACTGCATTGGTTCCTCCATCAACTTATGGTAGCAGCATAAGAGGTTCTTCAGCCACAGATGAAATGGCTATAGCTAAAGGAGTCCTATCTCTCTGAGCTGGTAGAGATGCTGGAAGATTTGTGAGGTGTGAATCGTGTTGCTCACTTGGATGACTGGGTACCTAAACTAATATTTAGGGTCATCCTGATGGTCATTCACATCTAGCCTGAGCCATTCAAATCAACCCTCCTTGAACCACAGTCATTGTGATTCAGAAGAGAACTGTCCAAGGTTCAAGTGAACTCTGCTACAATTGTCTCTGCTTATATGACTAGTCTATAAGTACTGTGGAGTTTTGAAGTTGCTGTTTGACTTCATGAGGTTTTAGCCTTCTGCCTCCTTGACTTCCGTACATGCTACAAGAAGAGCAAATCCAGACATGAATGTTTAACTGGGCTTTTGAGTTCGTCCTCAACATTTAGGGCTTTCATATTGATGAACGGTGTGATTAATCTTGAAAATGATACCTGAACTACAAATACAAGACTCAGATGCTGGCGACATTACTTCTGATGTCAGTATTAATGAACTGTTTTATTTCTCATTGAGCTATTGAGAAAAGATGAGAAGATTGTTTCCTGTGAAGATCTATGCAAATTCATGAATGGTCCTGGCAGCTTTTGATCAAGACTCAGTGTTTCCTATTCATAGTAGGATGCCTGTTCCCTTCAGGCAGCAGACCTGTGTTCATAGAAGAGATTATATATTTTGATGTATGTATCCTTTTCGACAGGATCAAGTGGATAGCATCAATACCCAGAAGATACCCTGAGTACCCCACTAGAAAGATTGTGAGAAGGAAAATCATCCTGAACCAAAAAAAGACTAGTCTGCTTGAAAATTATCAAAGGAGCAGCAGTAGCCCACCATGGGTAAGACAATCTGTTTCTGGAAAGATCTGTTCATGCTGAGACAGTTTAGTGGTAATCCTGTTGTGTATACCACAATAGGGATGATGAAGATATTGCTGGCCATTGGAGATCGATGTGGTCATGTATGCTCTTGCTGAGTAAACCAGGCCAGTGAATTTTCCCCTCTACTGCATGCAGTGAACCCAGTGACTTCTCTCTTCAAAAGACATTCTTCTTCAGCTAAAAGATGGATATTCCAGGAAAGGAGATGGTTTGTTCAATGATTAACTCTGTTAACTGTGTCATTATTTTAAGTAGGATTTAAGGTGTAATTATTTTTAGTGGCATTATTATCAGAATCAATCCCTCAGACTTAATCATGGTTGTGTTTTTGAGTTGAGACTAAAAATGAATTATCCTTTTGCCTATAGGACAGTTCTACTACTTTTTATTTTGTACAGTGTTTTGTGTGGTGTTTTAGAATTCCATTGAGCCTGTGCAATGATACCATCAGTTTTGCAATACTTGAGTTGTGCAAGTGACAGTGATTTGGATTTTTTTTTTTGAGATGTGCCTCCTGTGTCATACAAAAAAGAACAGTTTTGGCAAATCATAAATTTGGAAAAAATGTATTGGAAGCAAAATATTTTAGAGGTTTTTTTTTATTTTTTATATACAGTTTAAGAAAACTTTGGAATGAAATAGCATTTCATTTAAAATTGAAACACCATTTAGAAAATGTCAAAATGAATTATATGGGGATGGGGAGTTGCATCATTACTTTTGACTCAGACTATGCGCTCAAAAGAAATTCACAAAATGTTCCAGTTTATTCCAATCTATGTGTTCCACCAAAAAAGTTCCATCAGTTTCTTTCCTCCAGACCTATTTCAGCTCTAGGGCCTGCTGGGAACACTTATAGCACAAGTCACCAGGTGAAGTTGCTAGATATGGCTTTGTTATTTTGTGGAACATAAGAGGAATTTTAGGTTTTTAAGAAAGTTTCTATTATTATTTGCTCATTTATAATTGGTTCTAATGTCTAAAAAGCTATGGTGAGCAGCAAGAACATTTGCTCAGAAAAGTGCAAGTGGAAGTGTTTGTGGTTTCATGTGGGCTAAGATTTTTAGAAAAGAGAGCCAAGAAGCACAAACTTGGTATCCATACTGTTACAAATAGTACATGTAGTAGGGTAGGAATGGCTCATGTCCATACTGTTTAGGGCTGTCATTCTTTAGAGCAGATACTCTTTGTACACACTAACTAGATTTTAATTTTTCACCCCCTGGGACCCTGTACCCTTATGGCCATAAAACATAACTATTATTTTGGGGAGGGTGGGGTGACTGAACAAAGTGCCTCAAGTAACACTTGGGGCTATGCTGCAGCCCACCAACATGATGGCTTTATATAAGGAATCTGAGGGTAGGTGTTTCATGCCATGGGATTTGATATGAATGCCTGCTCCTGTTCAGGGTGGCAGTAGGTGTGTATACTCTGGTGTATCGGCCACTCCTCCCAGTTTTGTGTCATCAGCAAACTTGCTGAGGGTACACTCTGTCCCTTCATCTGAGTCATTGATGAATAATTTAAACAAGACTGGACACAGTTCTGACCCCTGGGGAACACCACTAGCTACAGGCCTCCAACTAGACTCTGAGCCGCTGATCACAACCCTCTGGGCTCTGCCATTCAGCCATTTCTCGATCCACCTCACTGTGCGCTCATCTAACCCCCACTTCCTGAGCTTCCCTATGAGGACGTTATGGGAGACAGTGTCAAAAGCCTTGCTGAAGTCAAGGTAGATAACATCCACTGCTCTCCCCTCATCTACCCAGCCAGTCATGCCATCATAGAAGGCTATCAGATTGGTCAAGCATGATTTCCCCTTGGTGAATCCATGTTGACTCCTCCTGATAACCTTCTTTTTCCTCCATATGCTTAGAGATGGTGTCCAGAATGAACTTTTCTATCACCTTTCCAGGGATGGAGGTGAGGCTGACTGGCCTGTAGTTACCTGGGTCTTCCTTCTTGCCCTTTTTGAAGACTGGAGTGACACTGGCTTTCCCCCAGTCCTCAGGCACCTCTCCTGTTCTCTAGTTTTTATTTGCTTATTTAATTTGATTTTAATGTTTATTAACTAAACATAAAATTATGCTTTGTATCTGGAAATTACCAGACTGACATTACTCAGAGTCTGAGCTGGTTCCATTTTACTGCATGAGATGATAATGGATAAATACAATTGGAAAATTTTTCCTTTCTTTATTTACTGAGTGAAACTCATTTTGGTGCAGAGAGTCAATAAGATCCTTGAGGATCTTATCACCAAATTTCTATTTCAAGAGCTTCAGTAAGAGGTACATGAATAGGTCATGTGGAACATATGGGTGTTTTTTGGTTCTTCCATGCATGAAACAGCTATTACATTATTGCCTCACAGATTGCTTTTGAGAATAAAAATACCCACACGAGTAAGGGCTCGAAGAAGAGGCTGGCAATTTGAAAAACCTAATGGTGGCAAAATGGGTGTTCTGCAATCAGAAGGTTAGTTCAGCAGAGTGGGGTTTCCCCATCTTTTTTCCTGTCTAAAGAACAGCTGTTCTTCAGGGCATGTCTGAGAGAAAGGGGTATGGCTGATGAGATCCTAATTCAGCTAATTGACAGTTCCGGACAGTTCCAAGTAAGTGTTGTTACCAACTGGCATGATTTAGGGCTGTCCTTTGTGCCTGTTTCCCATATCCTCATTGGTCTCTGCCAAGTGCTGAATAATCTGGCCATAAGTAATGAAAACATATTTTATAGTTTGCATTTTATTTTCCAATATGCTTTTGTCATATTCTTTTGTGGCCATAAATGAAAAAGAAAAAGCTTGGGAGGATAAACAAAAACTTAGAGCGTGTCCTGGGAACGAGCAGTTCCAGGGGTTTTGAACTGGGAAAGCTCTGAATTAGAAACTGTAAACTACTAAGAATGCGAGGCAAGGAAAACAAATGAAGTACAATTAAATTGGACCCTCTTAGCTTGAGCACAACATCTCTGTTGTTGCTCTGTGCTACAGGTGTAGAGGCAGTCTCAGAAGTAATTTTTACCATTTCAGGTTTTTAAGGTTAAAATTGGCTTTTGCTCATAGAGCAAGTGAGTAGCCAGTGGAGACAAAGAAATACAACAATAATACGTTCCCTACAGAGGAATACCCCATAACAAGCTGTCTGACCCATTGTGTAGCAGCCGCACTCTGTGAGGGGTCTTAAGAGTGCACGGCAGCCATCCTGTCTCAGAGTGAGAAGGGCAGGGACACTGAGTACACATAGAGAGGGTTTGTATCAGGGACATACCTGGCATGAGGTATTGCTTTCTTCTAGCTGGAATAGTTTTGAAGAAAGTACATTTCAGTCAGATATGAGCATCTATCATCTATCTCATATCATTCATCAAATATGTCTGCATTTTTTTCATCTTCGGTTCTGAGTTCCTGCACTGTCCACGAGTAACACATTTTGGGCTGGCAAGCTGGATGCCCTTCCAGAAAACCGTTCCCAGCCATAGTTACTGGACCAATTGTCTGATCTTCCCAAAATCTCCTTGATGTTTCTGTAAGTTAGGGCTTAAAAACACTCATAAGGAAAAACTGAAATATTGGTCTCGTTGTGATAGCCAAGCCTTTACTGCTGGCACTCCAAAGAGGCTTTTTCTCCTTTAGACAGCCATATGATATCAGCATAGCATACCATCTAACTGCATGTACTGATTCTCGCCAAAGGAAACATACTGAATTGAGCTTCACCCACCCAGAGGAGTCACAGAGTCCGAGCACTTTATCAGCCATCCAGCAAAGAAATCGAAGACATGAGAGATGGAAGAAACGATTGGTCATCTAATCTCTTTTTCTGTTTTTGCTGGTCTGTTTGCCAGGGAAATACTGTATTAAAAGGAGTGGTCCACATATTCACTTCACTTATAAGCTGCCTCATTGTGAAAACAGCATTTAAAAATAAAGTTTAAAAATACTTGTGGATTGAAAATGTTATTGTGTCATTGTTTAGCCAAGCTCAAATAATTTAATACTTTCAGTACTCCTTGTAAACGATCCATTCAGGCTTTTTTTCTGTGTTTCTCTAAATTCTATCCAGGTTTTCCTACTGAAATCCGTAGAGCAGAAAAAGTCTATTCAAACCAACATTCCATTTTTTCTAAATCAAAGTCAGGGGCTTGTTTTATAGAGAGTGCTTTAACATAGTTCATTCCCTTTTCCCATTTTCCTTTCTTTGGTCGCTCTAAAATCTTCCAGGACAGACTCCTTCTGTTTTCCCTTTTGTGGAAATGGAAGCTGGATATGAATTCAAATAACTTTTTTCCCATATGCTTTTTCCTTAGGACACACGTGCTTGCTGATACATATGTTTTTAAATTTGAAATAAACTCAGTGCAAGTATTCACCAAGGATAGCAGGACATTCACTTGCTCTGTAAACATTCCCAAATTCGAGGCATAGACAGAAGTCTGTGGGTAAAATTTGGGATTACTTTTTAGTCTTCTCTTCAAAGAAGAGATTTGGTAGGGATGCAGGAGGTCCTGGAAGAGAAGCAGTCCTACCCCATAGGAAATGGAAGCTCCGTTCCTGGGCAGGGCTCAACCTTATAGTATGTACCATCCACCGTTACAGCTTGTGCAGCTGGGGAGTGGTTGCAAAGAGGACAGTGTAGCTACCAGGGAAAAATTTCAGCCCAGCTGGTTATTTTATAAGTTGTTCTAGAAGTGGTGTGACAAGAAGCTCCAGGGCAGCGTTTCTAACTTCAAACTGGTGCTTCTGCCAAAGCTGGAGAGAGTACTGGAGGGAATTTACCAAGGTGAAAGGACTGTACAGGTGGTAGCCACCTGACCTGGAACATAACTCTGGGTCCTGTGAGAATTTAGCTACTTCTAGCCTTGAAAGAAACTGGCATCCTAACAGACTAAGTGCTAGACACACGAAACCATCTGTTTTGGAGCACTACAACCTCAAGATTTTTGCAGAGACACATGCAGTAAGATATAACACTTCTGAAATTGAACATCATCCCATTTGCTTAATGAGTTTGTTAACAGATATCTATAAATAAAAGCAAACATTAAGCAAATATGAATGTGAAGTTTTCTAGATTATTACTGCATACAGAGGCAAATTTTGTGATGTACTGGAAGTGTTACCTGCCATTATCTTCTGAGATTCCACACAGCTGAAGAAGTAGATTGAAAAGCATTCTTGATATTGTAGAAAATGACGTGCATTGATTTTCACTACTGACACATTACTTCCCGTTTCACGATTTTTGAACATTTGTCTGAAGTATTGACAAGAAAATTTACAGAAAGCTGGAGCACCCTGCATTAGTATTGATATACACTTGAATTCGTGGGCATTTGCACAATAATCATATCTTTCTGCCACATTGAAAAGGTCTCATGACTATTCATATAATGTACAAAGCAGCTAGAACTTTTATGTTGATGTGCAAACAATGCTTAGAAAACTGCACAACAGAGGAGTCCCATTGTGAGTTTCAGTGACTGGCTGTTTAATGTCCAGATTATGGATAAAGCTAGATTTCAAGCAAAAAAAAGGAGGAAATCTCCAAATAAATATCAGCAAGACAGTAATTTGATGACTTTATACATCTGTAATAGGTGAGATTGGGTTGAAGATCTTAGACCCATGACAAGTACTATACTGGACATCCTGTAGCAGTTTTGTTGGAAGAAATTAGGGACAGAAAGTGTAGGTAGTGTCACAAGATCCAAGAATGGAAAATCATACCCTATATATCAAACCAGATTGTCAGCGACTGCTTTCTGTACCATCCCACCGCCACAATGAAATAGTAATTCACAACTCGATCAGTAGGATGTAGTCATCTCTACAGCAATATAAATGTACATTTCCTTACTCTTAGAAAAGTGTGGAACTTCAGATCCGCTAATGAATGATACTGTTTGTCCTTAATAGCTATTGACTGTGGTGAATGATGGTTCTTCAACAAACGTAAATCTAGATGAAAGCCAAAATATTACAGTAGCTGCACGGGTGAAAAGTGAGATATGGTGATGGGAGGGAATTGTAGTCTGGATGCAGCAGAGAAGAGAGTACATTCACAACTGATACTCAGGCTTCAATACGTGACATCTTTATGTGGAGCAAGCGTAGCTGCATAATTACTGTCGCGTAGCACCAGCATGCTGTGCACACAGCTGGCCAGGAGTTAAGAAACTTCTGGCTAGTGAGGAAGACTGAAACATTTGGTCAACAAATACCCATTCACTTGTTTGTTTAATGAAAGGAAAAGCACCTTCCTCCAGGCCGCTTGCCATCTGTGCACAACTGTATTTTCCTGTGCGGCAGTCTACGAAAAAAAGGGGAGAGAGAGGAAGGGAGGATAGAAAAGCAAAGCAGAGCTGTGCTCTGATCCATTTCCTTTCGTTTCATTGCTCTGCTCTTTAATCTCTGCAGCAGCTCGTATAGGTGTTAACGAGACTGGGAAAGGCCGTTGGTGTGTCCTGCCTGCTGACACCCATTTGTCCTTCAGTACCAATGCCAGGCAATTATAAATGGCTGTAAAGTTCTTTTAGTTCATAAAAATTTCCAGAAATATTCACTTCAGTAAAGCTTTTCAGTTGAAATGCTGCGCAGAGAGCAGGCTAGATATGTGAAATCCGTGGCTACACAAGTATGTTTTAAAGTCTCTAGGCCACAAGTTTGTTCCTCTTGCCAAGGAGAGAGAAAAATTTTTATAAAATGGAAACAAATAAAAGGAGGTCAGGGACAAACCAGGAGAAAAGAAAAGAGAAGCTATAGAAATATAGGCAGAAAAAGAGACATATATTATATTAATAATGCAACTTTTTAATCAGTCATTATGGCATTCAAACCTTATCTCCAAAAATAGTCACGACAAAACTGGAGGCTAATACTGGGATCTTAGCAAGTTCAGTAAAGCAAATTTTAAAACTTAGTGCTTGGCAGAAGCAATTCACTGATATGGTACATATGATAATTATTAATTAATAACTATATTATATTTTTTGTAATAGATATTATTGTAGATTCCTAGAGTACTATGTGGTAGGCACAGATATATAAAAAAGGCACAATCCCTGATCCTGACAACTTTGAACCTAAATGAAATTAACAAGCTTATTTCATCATAAGGATGTTCGGATATTAGTGGAAGCTAAAAGCAGAAGTTATAGTATCTATGATCATGCTAAATATTTTCTGCAAGACATTCTTAAACTGATGTATTCATCACTCCAGGTTTCAAGGCGTAAGATAAAAAAAAGTGTGTACTGCACTATCCAAATGTTGTTCATCCAAACATTGTCTCAGCAATATCAGCTCATTTTAAACAAATGTGAGTTCTTTGTTGTGTAAATGACCTATTTTCTTTTCCTCTTTTTGACAAAACTATATGCTCTCTTCCCTTTATAACATGATTTCTTGCTTTTCTACTCTGATTCAGTTTTTGTGACTTAAAATATTTTCATTTGAGTAATTTTCATTAAATCTCCTGTTAACATAATTCAGGACATTTAATATACATGTAAGAGTGATAGTTTTTAATGTAAAGTCTAAATTAAGCCTTTAAAACTTTTCTTGTGAACAGGAAGAAACTGGCAGCATTTTAAGAAGATGATACTTTTTCTCAAAAACATTTGTCAAAAATGGTCAAACTAGGCTCTAAAACATTTACTGAAGAGAGAGCACTAGTTCCAGTGAATAAGTGGAAAGGTAGTGCCAGGCTGTATAAAAATTAGTAGCCTCGATTATGTAAATTTTACATTTAAAAATGAACAAGCCAATGAATAACTAAAATATTTTCCTTTGTAAATAAGGATTCTACTGGCACTTAAACAGATTACTTGTGAAAAGGCTTAACAGAGCAGTAATTTGGAAGAAAAATGTGTAGTCATTTTTATGCTGTTAATGTTTAACAGAAAAATATAGGCATTAACCATTTTACATACGATTAGTAGATGTAATTCAAAACTAAGTTTTGGTTGTGTCTGATGGCCTTGCTCAGCTGATTATAATGATTATGAAGAAATATATTATTTTGTAATGTAGATAAACCTCTAGTTCAGCATCTATGGAACAAGTAAAGATATCACAGATACCATTACAATAAATGGTGTCATAGAATTAGACTCATTTTGGTTGGAAAGGACCTTTAATATAACCAACTCCAACCATTAACCCAGCACTGCCAAGTCCACCACTAAACGATGTCCCTAAGCACCACATCTACTTGTCTTTTAAATACCTCCAGGAATGATGACTCAACCACTTCCCTGGGTAGTATTGCAACCAGCAGTGTCAGAACAGAGACCGGGGATCAAAGGAGTGGAACGCAGCTGAAGGAGATAAGTACATGGGCTGAGTAGCACTGAAAACTCTGTACTCTCTCTGTGAGTGAGTATACAGTGATTATTCAGGAACATTCAAATTATGACTTATAATAACGGAAGAGAGAGAAGCTCCTCTCATGGATTCTCTGTGTACTCTTTTTTTTTCAATACAAAGTATTAAAATATTTAAAAACAAGGTATTAAAACATTTATGAACATGTTAAATATGAATGTAGAAACATCTCATCATCAACCAATATCAAGTATGTCTTGCAGAAGAGTGAAAAACAGCTCTCCAGAGTGGTTCAAAACCAGTGGCTTGCTTAATCTGTTTCACACTTCAGCTAAACTTTCAGCCATGAACATGAGAAAGGAGGTATGTGAGTGTTCATCTGTGTGTTTTCATAGTGAGTAAGCTCAGTTCTATTTCACCCAGATGTTTCTGTACTGTGATATGGGTGGAAAGTTGACAAGGTCCACTAGGCTTCGAAGATCCACAGCTTAATATCAGCAATCCATTAGCTGAAGTGTTAACCTGCTCTAACACCACTTGATCTCCTTGGGAAGATTTTTCTTACTATCAGATTTGGCTGAATATGGTCCTTCTTGGTTTTATTGGTCTTTAGCAGAATCATAGAATAGCTTGGGTTGGAAGTGGCCTCTAAATGTCATCTAGTCCAACCCCTCTGCAGTGAGCAGGGACATCTTCAACTAGATCAGGTGCTCAGAGCCCTGACCAACCTGACCTTGAACGTTTCCAGGGATGGGGCATCTAACCACCTCTCTGGAAAACCTGTGCCAGTGTTTCACCACCCTCATTGTAAAAAATTTCTTCCTTATATATACCTAGAAAGCAAGCTTTGGATATGTTAAACAAACAATTAAAGGAGACAAAACAGGCAAGAAAGCAGTGCAGGCAAAGCCTGAAAATGCCTGTCTAGATTTCAGCAGTTGACTATACTGAAAAGATGCCTTTTGTTTAGTAAAGACACCTTGTTTCATCACCGACACAAGGTGAACTTCCACTTGGAGACAAAGAGAAGATACCGGAGAATATAGATTTCTAGTCCTAATATATACTCAATGCAGTATAAGGTTTTTATGTGAAGTTCATATAATTTATTGAATAAAAGCCCTCCTTAGACTGAGATAGGTGTCACAAACCTACTTCAAAGTGTACCCTCATCTCTCTTGTACTGTAGGTGATTTTTCTGCCTTAAAATGCCATCAAAAAGAAAGACACCTCATTTTGTTTGATTTTGCTATAATATGGTAGAAGGGCAAGGCCTAGAGTGGTAAATTTGGGCAAGGTTATAGGGCAGAAACCTTGGTAAACTGTCTCCATCTCCCCAAATCTAGCAGAATGGGTTAGGGCACTGATGTCGCGTGGCTTTCTTTAAACGTATGCAGTAATCCAAAACTAGATCTATCTGAGGATTTTCACTGACCCAGAGGTGGTAGTGCCCTGTCTGCTCAGCTGCCTGGGAATTTCAGGAACAAGACACAAGATTCCCTCTAAATATTCTTTTATTCAGGGAATTTTTATATGATAATGTTGAGCAATTACGTGATCAGTGTCTTAGTTCTGTTCTGTCAGCTCAGTTGCTGATTCTCCATTGAGTAGAGCCCAAATAATTTTTTTTTCACCAAGTAAAAATATGCTTTTTTCTCACACAAAGTATATGATGGCTCGAATACTTTTATAGCTTTTAAAAATGCCAGTGCTTGATTTCATACAAGAGAAAATCTTTCTGTGAAATTAAAGAACCTACTTTTCAAGTAGCAGGATCTCGCTGCAGCTGTATTGACTTAAAGTTGAACTAGCTTTAAAGTATCCTGGTTTATAACAACTGCCAGTTTTTAACAATCCCAACAGCAAAAATATAAATACATCATGCTTGAAATTGCGTCTGTAGCATGCAGTTATTGGGGGAAATATTTTTCTTTTTAATGATATTAATATCTACCTTTTTTCCCATATGATTTCCAAACACCAGAATACTCTCGTTTAAAGACCAGTGGTTTCAAGGTCCTTACGTTGTAGGTTTCCAAATTAACCAAAATTTTTCACAACCTATTTTGTTCTTTCTACTTTTCAGATTTTAACATTACCCAAATAGACATTTTTTCTCAGAGTGCTTCTATTCAAGTAGTTTCCTGGGGGAAGAATGGATAAAGTATTATTATATCTTACTGTGAATGTTTTGGTTATCCAAATCTTACTCTAAGTTTCAAAGCTGCTGGAAAAATTTAGATATGGAAATCCTCTATAGCTGTCCTGTGGATTTAAGGCTGCTCCCGATGAAGTCAGTACTGGTCCTGTTCCCAATTTCAGTGTGAGTTCTCAAGCCAGCACATCCAGAATTAGCCCAAGGTGTGGAGCTTAACACCTTGGTCACCCACATTATCAAGGACATCTCTGCATCAGAGGGAGACACAGACTTTTTTGAAAACAAAAGGATGAGATATTTGAGCCCAGACAAAGGAGGAGGAGGAAAGTAAGGAAAAGGAGGTTAAAAATAAGGGAGGACAAAAAGAAAGGCAGTGGGGAGAATTAACCCAGTTCATCAGTTGTTTTGCTTATGTGCAAATACTTGGGTGCAGATGGGAAGTCCTCTCCTGGAGTCAGCGTGAAAACTAACTCCAGCACAGGGCTCCATCGAGCATGTCCCTCGGCTGGCTAACTTGCTTCTGTGTGAGCCAAACCACTGAAGTGTAGATGTGGGAAAGAGACGGAGATGACAAATATTGGGATGCAGCTGTCTGAGTTTTCCATATAAAAGTCAGCAAAATAGAGATCTACATATTTTGTAAAACTCTATCCAGTTTCCAAAAGAAGGTCATAGAATTAAAACAAAAACATCCCAAAGCATTTACAAATGACTGGATTGGGCTTGGAGGTTCTTTCTTACCTGACAGATGGCAAGCCCAGCACATTGGCTGATCTGGGGAAAATCAGGCTCTCTCCCCACCAACAGTGGAGAGTATAGTTCATCCTCTTTAACTATGTGTCTTAATTAACTACTTTAAGGTAATTAAGCCTAGAAATCTCTTCGTTAGCTTTTTTACTTTTCAGGATTCAATTGTTTTGTAATTCTTTGATTAGCTCCATGACCTCTCTTCATGTTTTCTTTTATGTTTCCTAACTGACATTTCAGTTATTTCATATTTCATTCAAAAATATTGCTTTCCTGAATTCTTTAACTTTCTGCTTTTTCTGCTTCAAAGCAGTCCTGTCTCCACTTCCACTCTGAGTCTTATCCAATACCTGTTGATGTTAATAGAAAAAAAAATTCCATAAAAATCAGCAGATTTGGGGCAGGCTTGTTCTCTAGGGTATTAAATAACAGCAGTTAGAAGGCACATGTATGGAGCACAACTGTTAGACCAAGGGGAAAATCCTGACTTTTCCAGACTTCCTGTGATCCTGAGCAAATCACTTAAAATCTCGGCACCCTGAGCTCCTCCAACTCTCATACTAATGATGATACTCACCAATATGACAGATGTCCCAGGGTAATAGCAGATAGCAAATTACAGAATCACAGAATCAACCAGGTTGGAAGAGACCTCAGGGATCATCGAGTCCAACCATTGCCCTGACATCACCATGTCAACTAGACCATGGCACTAAGTGCCATGTCCAGTCTTTACTTAAACACATCCAGAGGTGGTGACTCCACCACCTCCCTGGGCAGCCTATTCCAATGTCTAATAACCCTTTCTGAAAAGAAATTCTTCCTAATGTCCAACCTGAACCTCCGCTGGCGAAGCTTGAGGCTGTGTCCTCTTGTTCTATCGCTAGTTGCCCGGGAGAAGAGGCCAACTCCCACTTCACTACAACCTCCCTTCAGGTAGTTGTAGACTGCAATAAGGTCACCTCTGAGCCTCCTCTTCTCCAGGCTAAACAACCCCAGCTCCCTCAGCCGTTCCTCATAGGTCAGACCCTCCAGACCCTTCACCAGCTTGGTTACCCTCCTCTGGACTCGCTCCAACACCTCAACATCTTTCTTGAAGTGCGGGGCCCAGAACTGAACACAGTACTCAAGGTGCGGCTTCACTAGTGCCGAGTAGAGAGGGACGATCACTTCCCTAGACCGGCTGGCTACACTATTCCTAATAGAGGCCAGGATGCCATTGGCCTTCTTGGCCACCTGGGCACACTGCTGGCTCATGTTTAGCCGGCTGTCGATCAGCACCCCCATTAGGCAGAACATGAAGACAAAAAAATGGTTGCTAGTGGTTTAGAGGCAAGTTATGCAGCAACTTCGTGTAAGAAATCAAGGAGTTACTCTTTTCTCTGTGGAGGTGATAGTGGTATATCATGCCACAGCTTACAGGGCTGCACAGACCTCCCCAAGACAGCTCTGGAGCTGGAAGGAGTTGATCCCTGGATCAATCCACTTTTCAATCTGTTGGAGCTTCCATGTAAACCTAGCACCAACTCCTTGTTTTCCCCAGGAGAATGAACTCAATCCAATGAGAAAGCCTCTCAAGGACCTTTGGGTGTCCAATTGTTCAAAGCAAGGGACCATTCTATAATGACATTATCAGAAGGTGTCAAAAGAAAAAAGCAAGACTTTGACAAGAAAATGCCAAAATCCGTTTGCTCCTCAAGAGATATCATTGGAGTCCAGGTATCCATTGCAATGCTTTTCCAATAGGATGCCAGGTCAGGGGAAAAATAGGTAAAGTGACTTCTCAGCAGGACAGTAAAGTTCTTTTTATTTTCTTTCATTTTTTTCTTCAGAATGGTTTCTTTCTGTAAGAATGCAAAGTAAAGCCAAAAGTGTCTAAGGTATCTTTTCAACAGACTTCCAATCTGTAATGATGGCTCCAATTGCCAAAATATTTAAAAGGCCTCTGAAAGTCAGAAAGTGCAGATATAAAACCCCTTTTCAGGGCTGAAGAACTAGATTATAGTATTTTTATGGAAACCTTTAGAATAGGACTATAAAAAAAGGCAGGGATGAAATCCTGCCTCTTTTTCTGCTAAATAATCCCTTTCAGGAAGTCCATTGCAAGTTGTATTTAAAACTGTTTTGGCACCTGCCTATAGCATTTGTCTAATTTTCCTTCAAGTTGCCTCTGTCAGTTGAAAAAAAGACTTTCTGGTGGCTGAAACTGTACTAGATTCATTAATCTGTGTTAATGCAAAACCAAAGTTTTTGAAGACCCTTCTTCCTACCTCAGCTTTTTAGTGGTTCTAAGTGAGGGGTTTTTTTGGGTCTTTCAATCTCAAACTATATTATGTGGATAGCAGAGTGAAGGCAGCATAGGGTTAGTGGTTTCCTTTTAGGTGGAACAGGTTTGGAGACACCTGTTTGATAAAGAGGGTAAAACCATAAATAAGCCAGTGCACTAATAGAAAAAGGGCAATGTGTTTCTCTTATTGGTTCCCTCATTGCTAAACCAAGCTCTGGGCCTGGATGGTGCTACTCACCTTCTTTGGTTTGTGTGCACTTCTCAGCCATGCCTTGGCTACATGTAGGCTCTTTTCTCCCATTTTCTTTTGTTTCTAGTGGGAGAAAATCCAGGCTTCTGGGCCAGAAGCTTATTGTGCTTCAGCAAACCCCTTGGCTTGAATGGTCAGGAGACATGATCTACCCTGTGGTATTCACCTGACCCACAATTTAGACAAAGACTATGAGGTGAATGCTAGCTCTCCTTTCAGGGAGAGAAGACCAGAAATATCTTTTCTACCTCTCCTATCTCTCTAACCTCTTCGGTGACCTCTCTAGTGATTGTGCTCTTCTTCACCAGTCTGACCCCAGCACTGACAAACCCATTTTAATGAAGGGAGAAGAGGAAGAGCTTGAACCTGATGAATGTGAGAAATCGTAAGCCACTGAAGATGAGGATGACTGTAATTAGGTAAGGCTGAAGATGTAGTCTTTACTTTTGGGATGTTGCTGTTAAAGTCCAGCATATGCTTATGCCAGCCTGTTTAGAGGTTGGGATTTTTTTAATATGCCTGTTTCCTGTAGAAATTTTCATATTGAGTCTTTACTTTGTTTGTCCTAGGTTTTTTTTCTTTACAAATTAACCTGGTGTAAAAGCAGCATAAGCACCACTTTTGGCAAAGGGTTAAAAGAAAGGAAAACTGGCTCCACTTTGTTAAAACTGATCCCTTAAAAGACTTTCAAAGGAGGTATTAAACCTTGATAGGAGGCTTTGGTTAGACAGATCATGACAGCCAGATAAACCAGATATTATTGTTTTAATGTGGTTGTTTAAAAAATTCAGGAACAGAGAATCAAGCCTGAACATTAAGAGTATAAATACAATACCTATACATTTACAGCTAATTAGAATGTCACCTTTTACTATTACATCTGTTGTCTGACATTTTAGTACATACACATAGAGTAGATAGTTAACTAGACTAGACATTCCCACTAGCAATTCTATAGAAAAGAGTGGAACTTTAACATTATGATATTGCCTTTGTTTAGCCCACACCCAGGGCTAAACAATAACAGTTGTTCTCTCGCCTAGTGTCCCTTCCCCAATCAAGGAAGGGAATTGGGAAAAGGAGGGAGACTCGTGGGTTAAACAGATTTAATAAAATAAAGAAACCAATATAAATGATAATACAAAACACACAAAATTATACTTAGCTACAGAGTTGTAGTAGCTTGTTCCAGGAATACCAATTATTGGGAATAAGAAAGAGGGAGGCAAAAAGAGCCATACCTCTCCCCACCAAACCCTCCCTTTTATAGCGAGCTTGATCTCAATGATATAGAATACACCTGTGGGCCAGCCTGGGTCAGATGCCCTGGATTTAACTTCTAAGGGCCTTGATCACCGTGGCTGGCGACAAACTGAAACAAAATCCCAATAAAACCAGGAAAGATATCAACAGTTAGCAACTAAAAAAGTAGGTTCTCATGACAGAAGAAAATTAAATAATCCATAAGAGATGCTCTTCTGGTTTTGATTCTAATCAAAAGGGGAGGAGCTGGCTGTGAATGTGAAGGAGAAAGGCCACAACCATGGCAAGGAGCTGGTGAGTTCCCTGTTCTTAGGAAAAGGAAAGGCTTCCTGAGAGCAGGCATCAATAAACTCAGAATTCGTAGGTAAGATCTCATAAAGATGTAAATGGAGTGAAGGAGGTACAGCATGTCTTCCAAGAAAATGCTCTAAAGGCATAAGCACAAACTGTCTAGAAATAAATAAAGGGTAAAAAGTTTAAAGAAGCTCTGGTTATATTTTTAGCTCTTCACTGACATCTAACTCTAGAAGGAAGCATGCAGGGGCTTGGACTAGATGACCTTTAAAGGTCCCTCCCAAACCAAACTATTCTATAATTTTACAATTCTATGAAATGGGAACTAGGATTGGATATAAATTAATAGCACTAGCCTAAGTGCAAAACCCAGCATACCTGGCTAGGGACAGCAGAGTAACAAGAAGATATTCTATCATAAGTTAGTATTATTACTATTATACTTTAGTAATTTATTCTATACATTAATATTACTTTATATATGCATACACTAATGCTAACAGGAAGAGCAACGGCATTTCCGGTTTGCTGTTCATTAGAGAGGAGAGCTAACAAAAGACGATACCAAGAAGAATCAAGTGTTTTGTGCATCTATTATAATTTAAAATATCAGCTGGTAAATAATCCAGTACTGAGTAAGGCCTCAGTCTAGAAAAAACTTAAAACAAATTAGAGAATCCTTAGGTGAGCTGGGTGTTTTGAAATCAACTGAACTTGACGAAACTCATCCACGGGTGCCTAAATAGCTTGCTGAACTAAGCTCAGAAAAAAATAGTAGTGATCTTTGAGAATCTGTGGAGATCAAGTTTAATACTGGAATATGTGAAAACAGCAAATACAGCAGTTATCCTGGAAAGTAAAGAGCTGTGACATTCTAGTTGAGCTAAAGTGTTCTAGAATAAATAGATAATTAAAGAAACCATCCGTAGGCATTTGGACGATAAAAGGATGAGAAAGGTGTTTTTTCAAGGAAGGTTCGTATCAAGCTCATCAAATTTCATTCTAGTCATTCTAGATGAGTGAAGAAAAAGATAATACAGGTTAACTCTGAGACAATTTGAATTGTATTAATGACAAGCAAACTAGGAAAATGTAATCTTGCTGAAACTGTTATGCCCCCATACAGGACAGATTTGGAACCTGAAGAGAAGGTATCAATATGCAAGAATCCAGGATAGGAAGAGCTGTATAGGTGGCTGATCTTTAAAAAAGGATCAGAAGTTCAAAATGAACATGACCCAAAAGTGTCATGAAGTTGGGAAAAAGACAAACCTCATTTTGAGATGTATAAACAAGGGTGTGACCTCCAAAACATAATAATCCTGGTACTCTGTTCAGCCAGAGGCGTACAGTCTCTAGTCCTGGGCACTGCTCGAAGAAATGTGTAGATAACTGGAGGAAGTTGAGAGCAGCAAGGATTTATCAGAGGGCTAGAAATGAACATGTATGAGGCCAGGATGACTTATTTGGGATTCTTTAACTGAAGACAAACAAGGCTGAGAGTAGAGGTAGGTTAACAGTCCTACAAGTATGTAAAAGCTAATGCCAGAGGCTAAGGTAATACCTCTAGTGAATATGGCAAGAAATGATCAGCCCAAATCACAAGAAAGATTCTGGCTAAATATTGGTATAAACTTTTTAAGAGGAAAGACTGTGAAGCTTTGGGACAGATTGCCCGAGCAAACTGTGGAATTGCAGTCAGTGGTGGTCATTAGAAACAACCCATAATAGGCATTTATCTCCTCAGCCCTTCACTCCGTGTGCTCAGACGCTGCCTTCCTTACAACTTGATATTTTTGAAGTTGTAACCAGAGAATGAATTTCTCATTCATTGTAATAAATTCTTAAACAGTTGTGGCAGGTTAAGTGCAGAAGTGAAATAGATAGTAAAGTGGGGATATACAGGAAAATCAAATGAGGATAAATATTAGGTTGTTGCATATTTTTCTAAGACCTTTAATGCCCAAAGCATGAAAGACATAAGGAGAGAGGAACTGTAACATCACTGAAGTGAGAGTCCAGGACAAGGAACGGACTTGAGAGGGAGATTTATTCTTGTGACTGAGGTGTAAATGATTGATATTTGTCTACAAACGTTGTGCTCTATGGCAGAGATACTTGGAAACATAAGAGGAAGTTATGAAATACTGTACTTGTTTATTTTTCTCAAGAGGATAAGACACTGCCTCCAAGTACTAAGCCTCCTGTTGTCATACCTGCAATCACTATGTCTGCCTCTCGTGCAGAGCACTGATCCATGCTCTCAACTTTTGCAGTCCCTGCTTCTCTCCCCAGTTTTAGGCAAAATGCTGCCTGTTGAATAACTTCATCCTCAATGCTGTAAATGCTGTAAATCTTATTCAGTGTTGGATGAAAGCAAAGAGAGTGTATTCTTTTGAAGAATTTCATGCTAGGCTGTTATTGTGATAGATGACAGAGCCAATGCCCATTTGAGGACTTATTTATGAGAATTCTCATCACATCAATGTGCTAATTGAATTCAAAGAATGTTTCTGCTCACTGCTTCTTATGATCCATCCGCAAGCTGGAAGGAGCAAGACAGGGACAATTTCTTCTGTGTTTGTACAACTCTGAGCGTGCATATATTTCTTCACCAAAAGGGTTATCAAACACTGGAACAGGCTGCCCAGGGAAGTGGTGGAGTGGTCTTTTAAATACCTTCACCATCCCTGGAGGTATTTAAAAGACGAGTAGATGTGGTGCTTAGGGACACGGTTTAGTGGTGGACTCGGCAGTGCTGGGTTAACGGTTGGACCTGATCTTAAAGGTCCTGTCCAATAAAAATGATTCCATGATTCCACATATTATACATAACTAATAACTTTAAAAGCTTAGTACCTCAAACTCGATTTCTAAGCTAGGATTTTCTCACTTGTTTTATATTTAATGCATTAGAACCTGTCTTCTGATATAACCAAAAGATAAATCTTGTATCTTTTTCTGCCTTATCTGTCAGACACCTCTCTAGCAACAGCTATGCTTACAGGTGTGCTGATGATAATACAATTCTAATGTTATTGCATGAATATTATGAGTAGAAGATGATGTTTTCCTGAGAAACGTATTTCTGGAAGGGTATTACCTTCAGTGCATAGTTACTTCTGCAAAACAATTTCATTGCACGTTGGTTATAGAATTAAGATAACAGAAATCATCACAGAATCACAGAATCACAGAATGTTAGGGATTGGAAGGGACCTCGAAAGATCATCTAGTCCAATCCCCCTGCCGGGGCAGGATTGCCTAGACCATATCACACAGGAACGTGTCCAGGCGGGTTTTGAATGTCTCCAGAGAAGGAGACTCCACAACCTCTCTGGGCAGCCTGTTCCAGTGTTCAGTCACCCTTACAGGAAAGAAGTTTTTCCTCAAATTTAAGTGGAACCTCCTGTGCTCCAGCTTGCACCCATTGCCCCTTGTCCTGTCAAGGGATGTCACTGAGAAGAGCCTGGCTCCATCCTCTTGACACTTGCCCTTTACATCTTTATAAACATTAATGAGGTCACCCCTCAGTCTCCTCTTCTCTAAGCTAAAGAGACCCAGCTCCCTCAGCCTCTCCTCATAAGGGAGATGTTCCACTCCCTTAATCATCTTCGTGGCTCTGCGCTGGACTCTCTCTAGCAGTTCCCTGTCCTTCTTGAACTGAGGGGCCCAGAACTGGACACAATACTCCGGATGCGGCCTCACCAGGGCAGAGTAGAGGGGGAGGAGAACCTCTCTCGACCTGCTGACCACAAATCATGACAGTGAAATAAGTATTTTAGTATTGAAGATATGTGTAAGTAAAGATGCATATTTTTAATTGCTTCCATATCACTGCTTATTAATATCAGACAATCTTGTTCTTGGGATTAACTTTTTATTTATTACAATTTACCATTTAGCAAATTCTAGTGAGAAATCCAGTGCTAAACAACATTACATCAATACTTTAATCAAAATCACTCCCTGCTATATGTTTATATTTTAGTTCTGAGTATTTAATCTCTAGATATGCATAATCCACAAAGAGAAGGGGACACAAGGTACTTGCCATTTAAGACCATAGTGGCCAATGCACGTGAGGAGCTTCTGATGGGGTCCAAAAACAGAGGCAGGTAATGTACAGGATGCAAACTCAGTTGCAAAGTACTGAAAGCAAACTTTGCTTTACCAACTTTCTCTTGACAAGCTGTACAAGACAGAGGAAAAATAACTACAATAATTTTCTTTTAGTTATGTGACTAATCTTTGTTGGTTTAGATTTCATTTCCCTGCTTTTTATTTCAAAGATTGATTAAAAGATTGAAAGAAAAAGGGAATAAATCTTGAACTAAGATAAAACAAAAGATGATTTATACTGTCTTGTGAGTATTTTTTTTCTGGCTCTGGTTTTAACATTTTTTCCTGATGTTCTGACTAGCAAAATGCGACTACCAGTTTGAAGAGAGACAAACTCATTCCGTTATGATACAGCAGCTATGACAACCTCTTTTATTGTTGCTTAATGGTGTGTTCAAGAATGTCAAAACAGCTTGCAAATATTTCTGGTTTTGCTGTTTCAGGGACATGAAAACAGCAGCTTCAATTGTATTGAAATATTATTCAGAACAGCTTAATACTTTGGGAGCATTTCTTGGCATCAGTGTGCTTGCCCATATTTGTAGTGATAAATTATCCACTAGCCTTTGAAAAGTTAGTTTAAAACTCAGTCAAGGAAGCTATACTCAATAAAAGAGAAGTGCTGTTTAATTGGATGTGGAGACTAAGTACTCGGTGGTAACTATTTAAATTTTTATTTCTAATTCACCAAACTCAGAGAATAGCCCAGCTCATCATGACCTGTGGTTTCCATTTGAAATGACTGTGTATGATTGCCCACTTTGATATGAAACGACTTCTGAATGTTTTTTGTGAAAGTGGTGCCAAATCATAAAAATCACCATAATAAATGACACACTTATCAGCAAATTTCAGCACTCAGAGGAAGGAATTTGCTGGACACAGTAGGTGAAATTTGTTTCTGGAAATAGAATTTGAAAAGATTAGGCAAAACTATTATCTGTTCTCTCAAACATATAGTTTCTGAAAAATGTAATAAATCATAGGGTCATAGGAAAATTCACGTTGGAAGGGAACTCAGGAGGTCTGTATCCCAACATCCTGCTCAAAGCAGGGTCAGCTCTGAGGTCAGACCAGATTGCAGGCGGCTTTGAGCAAGACCAATCGGGGTTGAACCCCCCCAGGATGGAGACTGCGCAGCCTCTGGGTCATCTGCTCCAGTGCCTAACTGTCCTCGGGGGGACAAAGTGCAGAGACCTGAACCTCTCCTCCTTCAGCTTATTCCCAGAGGCTCTCATCCACCCACCAGGCACAGCTGTGAAGAGCCTGGCTCCCTATATTCTTGATGGCCTCCTCATGGGCACTGGCTGGGGGCTGCTGTTAGGTCCCCCCACAAGCCATCCCTTCTCCAGACTGAACCAGCTCAGCTCCCTCAGCTCCCCCTCAAGGACAAGTGCCCCTGCCTTAACCATCTTGGTGACTCTCAACTGAACTCGTTCCAGTTTGCCAATGTCTTTCTTGTGTTGGGGGCACCAAAACTGGATCTCAGTAACATATCTCAAACTTATATCTCAAACTCAGAAAATTATTTCTGTCTTCGTCTTCCTCACTGTAGAAGAGCAGCTCATGAGGTCACCCTCTGAAGCTTTTGTAATGCAAATCAGGTCCCAGGTAGGGTACCACAGGCTTTCATTCTAGGTTTAGGGTAACGATTTCCTTTTATTCTCACACTGATGTTTCTTTTCCAGTTCTTACACTCACACTGTTTTTTCCCCAAGACCTGTATGTTAAAATCAGTTCAGGTTTCTATCTACTGGTGATACTGCAAACATCCATTTTCAGTTTTCTTTTCATTAACCTGCACCTCTGATCCAAATGTAAGTCTTGCTCTGCATCAACTAACCTTGAGAACAGCAGATAGAGCAATAGCCAACCAATATTGCTTTGCTTCCAGACATTCTGCAGGGGAACAGGACCTTTATTCTGTTGCCAGAACTCGGTGTTCAGTATCCTAATGCTGGCCTGACTTTTGCTATCTTTACAGATAGTGGAGAGTAGAAGGAAAGAAAATTAGTTTGAACAAGACTTATTTAATCAGAACTACTTGAGGAAGTTAAGAAAAAATCAGAAATAACACTATTATGACTGTTTCAAAATAAAAGCAGTCCAAATGTGTCCACTTTTTAGGTGCTGTGCCTCCAAAACATGCTTATTTCAGAGTCATCCTTCTCACTGTTTCAATGTCAGAAAAAAAAATTACCTATGTAAGGTTGCTAATTGCATTGGCTGACTTCTGAAATCAACAGGACTTGAGGGAGGCCAAAATTTCACCTGTGAGGGAAGGGGCTGGGTACACCATGAGGCTCTGTCACCGCAATGACACCCACTGCACCCCTGCAATGCTGCCTCACACCATCCTAATTTGGTCCTTAAGAAGGGTTGATTTTACTAAGTGGAGGTAAAGGCAATATGATCTAGTACACTGATTTTGTTGTTATCTTTTTAAGCTGCAGAGGAGCATTGTTACCTTCTGATCGGGCCTCCTGAATAGCTGTGAGGGAGAAAAGCTGACTGAAAACAGTGCGACGCTAGTCTGAGGGGTGAGAAGCGATCGCTCCTCTGCGGGTCTGTGCAAGCTGAACCTGAACCTTTCCACATTCCTCCATGACTACCATAATTAATATTTTGTAACTTGCTATTTTTTCCAAGCAAACTGGAAATAGAGGCACTGTGTGGCAAGCCCAGTGTATGCCCCGCCGGTGACTGAGGCAGATGTACTTTTTTCATCTGGCTGTGCTGCCAGCCCACGGTCTGCAGCTCTACAGTAGAGAAGTTTCTTTTCTTGGACCCCACAAGGGTGGTTTAGCCTGCAGGATTTTTTCTGATTTTGATGCATTTATAGTCATAGAAGTGGAAAAGAAGTTCTTTGAAAAGGGGAAGGGGAATATTATTTCATACTGAGGTGCAAATCTTAAAAAGCCTCCTATCTCTGCTTATATATAGCAATTATAATCTTTGCATGAGCAGGAAAAGTGGCCCTTATTTTTAAAGAGCTGTGGAAGAACAACTTTCTACACATGACAGCAGTTTACAGCTGTTATATTTTTATTAGCACTGTGGTATAAGTGCATTTCCTCCCCACTCCAAAACTGTCTACACTAGAGATTTAAATCTGAACCATTCTCACGGAGTTTTTTGGAGGATCGTGAGCTTGGATTCCCACACAATTCCCATTTTCATCTGACACTTTGTGCCAGAGAGAGGCTGCGATGATGAGTATGCTGTGTTGAAGAGGAGATTCAGGACTGCCATCCTGTAGACTTAAAAATAGTCACGATCCATACACCATCAACCATGTAAGTGGCTTTTGAGTTGTCACTAGAAGACGTGGTCATTCATTGCCTTCTTATACTCGTTCTTTTAGATTCACATTTTCACTTATCATACCAGTCAGCGAATGATCCCATTTGTGTGATCCCGTGAACCCAGCTGGCCCAGAAGCTGTGCCTTTGCGGAGAAGAAGCAAGTGGGGGAGATCAGTGATAAAACTGCGTTCGCCTGCAGCTCTGAGCGAGGCTGCCATTCGTGTCCTGGACTCCCGGTGCAGAGGGAGGGCAAAGCTGCTGCCTCTCTTCCAGCCTGGGCACTTTGGCTTCCGCATCCTGGAAGCGATGGGGATGGATGGACATGCGTACCCAGATCTCCGCCTGGCACAGAATGGAGTCGTGGCCAGGCTGAACAAATGGCCTCAGAAGTGAGTCGGAGTCCTGATCTAGGAGCAGGAACCCTTGTCACCTGAGTTCAGGTGACATGTGTAGAGTTAGGAAATAAAGGTTACATGATGGACTGCAATAAAATCGTGTTTGGGTTCTATTTCGGATATGGCTGCAGGCTCATCACAGCTCTCAGTGAGATTTTGGCACAGTAGGAGCATATCCTGAGCCTAGCAGATGGACCTTTGACTAAATCTACTCTAGAGTCAGTCAGAACTTGACCCTGCTCCATACACCTGGCTTTGGTGTGGATGGTTCCCAAATGAGAAAATGAAAGGACTGTGGAACAGAAATGTCAGCCCTTCTTGGGAAATAAATGCCTAACAGTATATAACAGGTTAATGTTATTTTAATTTCCACAGTCCTTGATGGATTTTCCTTTGTTAGGTTAAGAAGTGAATATGGGTATTTCTCAATTCCCTTTACCTGATTAAAGTGCCTTGAGGATTACATAGAAGCTCAGGAGTACCATGTTCCAGGTCAGTAGTGAAATATTGCTCTGGTTCTAATTATATTCTTCCATATTCTACCAGCAGGAAAATTTACCCCCCAAAGCTGCAACTAACAGGAACATCAGAAAAAGAGCTTACTGTCCAGTATGCACCTTGCTTATCTCCTTTTATTTTTATTTTTTTTTAAAAAAGCATGATATGCTATAGAGTGGCACCCACTTTGAACATGTTTTCCCATCACTGCTCTACCAGCTCTGAAAACTGCTTTTCTTTGGACATTGTTATTATCTGCTAGAGACTGATAGGAATGTGGAATCACTCACTGAGAAAGGGAAACATGGTTCTCATTCAGAAGGAATGCAGCTTCATCCACGCAGTTTACAGCACAGTTGTATTTGAAGTCAAGCCATGGGATCTTGCGGCAGTAAAAATCATTGTGATTTATAGGAAAATGTCACTCTGGCTGTCTCCTCTATAAAAGCTTTTTACTACTCTTGTTGAATATAAATCAGAACTATGTGGCCAACAAAATGATGGTTTTGGCAAAATGTTGTGAAGACAAAAAATAAATGTGTTTGAATTGTCCTGGCTTTATTCTGCCGAGAGATATTGCTGGAATTTATTGCCTTGCCAATATCAATATCCTTGTCCTTAAAAATAGGTGTGTGTAGCTGTATGTCTAAATTAATATCCAAATTAATTTAAGGATGTTCACCATGAAGTTTACCTTCAAACCACAATAACACTAGATCTTAACTGCTTGAAATGAAGCTGATAGAGTTTAAAAATCTCACTCAGGCCATATTTGTAGCACCAAACTTCAAACTCTTTGGGCTTATTGTCTCCTTCTAGGGGAAAATGTGATGGGTCTCAGTATATATGACCCCAACTCCTTCACCCAGGAATCTGAGTAGGAGCTGGACCTCCCCTCCCACAGTGCCTATTAGCTTCACTTCTAAGGAAAAATATGTGACAAGAAATAAATTATCAATTAATTCAGTTGTTTGTCACAGTCCAGTGTTTCTGCCTCTGGAGTGAAGCTACTATGGAAACAGAGGAGCGTTAGGGGAAGGTGACAGAGGCCAGGGACCAGCAAAGAGAAGTGACGAGAGTATGGGGTAGTCCTGCACCACCTCTTTCAAAGCCATGGTGTTAGCCAGGGGTTGCCAGCCTCTGACGTTTTAGCCACGCGTGGTTCCTGGGTGTGCAGTCAGTGTTGTTGTCTGAATCTGGCTGTGGACAGACTCAGGCTACGAGGACTGCAGGTACAATATCTTCAGCTTGCCCTGGGATCCAAGCAAAGTCCCAGGTCAGGCCCATTCCTGAGTGGAGCAGAAGGACTCATGGAGACCATGGACACCTCTCACTGTTAGTTGTTCCTTGAGTCTGATGGGGGTGGTGGGTCTCGGCCAAATGAGGACAGGGGGCAAAAGGGTTAGCTTCACCTTTACTTGCTGTACCAGCACTTAGGCATGATGTAAATAATGTTTGGAGAAACTCTGTGCTTGCAACATACAGGAGCCTGGGCTAGACAGCAATTGTAACACTCCCTTCTGGCCTTCATGAATTTATGAGTTCACAGATCCTTCCCTGTACTTAAAAGACCTCTGCTGCTGGTAGCTGAGCACCTGTGCATGTCACCTCTTCGTAATTAGTTGTACAGCACTTGGAACAGTCAGCACTCTCCTGACTGGTAAATTATTCAGTATATCCAGTTCGGAGTGCTGCCCTGATCAGAGGCACCGGCAGAGATGTACAAACCGCAGAAGAGCTTGGGCACACAACGGGAGGGCACACAAGGGACTCTCCTGTCCTATGCTTCCAACTCCTTGTTTCTTAGAAGTCCACATCTCAAAGAACATTGAGCAATATCATACAGGGGTGTAGAGGGCAAAATAATCCACCTCTTGCTTCTGTATCAGTGTCAATAATGTTCTAGAAAGTGAGACGTAAGGAGTAGCCCGAGGCTGGGCATAACCTTGTTCTAAGGCTTTGTTCTTTGTTGGATAAAGCGTCATCTAGGCCAAACTAGTTGAAATAGCACTCCACAGGTAGCTCACAAATAGAGCAAAGAACGTTTCCATGTCAAGTCACAAATAAAAAGGGACAGCAGGATGATTTAGTTAGAGCTGCAAACTGACTCTGCATAAGCCAGAGTTGATATGGACTTCGGAAGCAGCCTATAATATATTTAATATTGCAAAGTGTGAATATATGTGGCAATGAGCCCTGATGTACTTTCATTCCATTCTATTTGCTGTGCATGAAAAATGCTGGTATATCTCTATGAAGAGTCATTATGGCATTCCTAAAATATACTGGTCCATTTTGACCACTCTGTTGAGTATTCAGGATTAAGTGATACAGGTTTCTGACTTCTGAATTAGAGGTATGTTTTGTGATATGTCATATTTCTGCCTCAGTCTCCCCATCTGTGCAATGGAGGTAAAGCTATCTACTTTCTTTCTTCAAGGAAGCACTGGTAGGATGAAACAGTATTTATTTAGGAGTTTAAAAATTGAAAAGATGAGACAAGCACAAATTGCACTTATTATAACCATGCATTTCTTGCCTTACAGACATAGTGAAAGGTGTTTCCCTTTGCCTCTGTTATCAGAAGATTGCAACAGTCCAGAACATTCAGCAAAAGCATTCACAGATGTTGACTACGCCCACATATTTCTGAAGCATTTGGTGACAAGTATGCAGTCTGCATACCTACAGGAATAAGCATGTACTGGTTCACATAGAAAATGAAGATACAGCAATTTAAATCAGGTGCTGATGAATTGTGTCTATCTCCCTCTAGCTATTTGCTGCAATAAAAAAGAAATTAAATCAGTACTTTTACTTCTTCCTCCAGAAGACAATAGGCTTTCATTCCTTTCTTCTGTCATGCCAATGTGTCAAAAACGTCAGTATGGTATCTAAGTCACTTCAGTGGGATCAGATATTGAAGATCAAAGTGAGAAAGAAATTGAAATGAAAATCACGTTGAAATTTGAATAATACAGAGAAGTTTAAATGCTAAAACTGTTGAACTCCTGGAGGTTTACAGTTAGCTACTGTATTTTTCTGAGGACTGCTGCATACACAGTTTGTTAGCCAATACTTCTGGCAGGAGGGGAAGCAGGAATATGGAAAACTATTATAATATGGAGAACTATTATAAGAATTTCTTCAGTCTTGTCAGAGACAGGCAGTGTGATACACATGATACATTAATATGAGCACACAAGTTTTTGAGTTTTAGTTTGTAAAATCCAGCTTTTCAAATAGAAAGTTTTAAGTCTCCAGGCAGACAGATTTCATTGGTTTGGAGCAATCTGTGGTTCTTAGACTCTGAAATTCACAATGTATGTTTATTTAGTAATTAATGCCTGGATTTGGGAAGGAAATTTTACTCACAAAAATACAAAACAACTTCACCATAACATAAAATGCATCTTGTTTTCTCTCTGTCTTTTCTTTCAAGCCTCATCAGTGACAAGAGCCTCGTGAAACCAGTAACTAAAATAAGCTTTCCAGAACAGTAGTTTGCAATCACTGAGCCCTTATTCTGCTGATACGTAGCAAGGTCCCAGGTTCTTGTAGTCAGTTGCAGCCCTGGTCAAGCTGCCTTTTCTCCTGTCTTTGCCCTGAGCATTTATTAACCTCTTTTGGGCACACAGTTACATTCCTTATGTTCTAAAACTTCTTCAAGTAGCAGAACCAGGCACTGGCTCTAGTTTGTGGTTGCTGTCAGATTGTAGAACCTCTCTTTCTTCCTTCTGAGGATGGAGAGCCTGACATGCAACCATTTTCAGGAGCCATGTCTAACTCTGTGGAGGAATCACAGAATCACAGAATGTTAGGGATTGGAAGGGACCTCGAAAGATCATCTAGTCCAATCCCCCTGCCGGAGGAGGATTGCCTAGACCATATCACACAGGAACGCGTCCAGGCGGGTTTTGAATGTCTCCAGAGAAGGAGACTCCACAACCTCTCTGGGCAGCCTGTTCCAGTGTTCAGTTACCCTCACCGTAAAGAAGTTTTTCCTCATATTTATGTGGAACCTCCTGTGTTCCAGCTTGCACCCGTTGCCCCTTGTCCTGTCAAGGGATGTCACTGAGAAGAGCCTGGCTCCATCCTCATGACACTTGCCCTTTACATATTTATAAACATTAATGAGGTCACCCCTCAGTCTCCTCTTCTCTAAGCTAAAGAGACCCAGCTCCCTCAGCCTCTCCTCATAAGGCAGATGTTCCACTCCCTTAGTCATCTTCGTGGCTCTGCGCTGGACTCTCTCTAGCAGTTCCCTGTCCTTCTCGAACTGAGGGGCCCAGAACTGGACACAATATTCCAGATGCGGCCTCACCAGGGCAGAGTAGAGGGGGAGGAGAACCTCTCTAGACCTGCTAACCACACCCCTTCTAATACACCCCAGGATGCCATTGGCCTTCTTGGCCACAAGGGCACATTGCTGGCTCATGGTCATCCTGCTGTCCACTAGGACCCCCAGGTCCCTTTCCCCTACGCTGCTCTCCAACAGCTCTGCCCCCAACTTGTACCGGTACATGGGGTTGTTCTTGCCCAGATGCAGGACTCTACACTTGCCCTTGTTATATTTCATTAAATTTCTCCCTGCCCAACTCTCCAGCCTGTCTAGGTCTCTCTGAATGTGACAGCGGAACCAAATGAATTTAGCAAAATGACTACTTTAACTAGCAAAAGAAATGTACATACACAGATAATATAATAAATGCACAGGTGCCATCACAGGCCTTGTTTCTTTGCTATTGGAGAGTGTGCTGGGATTTTTAGTTAACATACGTTACAGAGCTTAGAGTCCCTCCCCTTCCCAATGTCTGTTATAAATAGATTTTCTGGTAACATCTCCCTTGGTTCAACAGGTCAGATGAAGGATATTTTAGAAGAGTTCCTCTCACGCCTACATCAACATTATACCTAAGCTATCCAGTCTAGAAACAAGCTTATAGCCAACTGTGCTTCCAAGACCTACAAATTCTTATATATTTATGTATATATATATAGATATATGTATTTATATCTATATACACTGCATTTGATTTAATCTGGATATATGAGACATAACACACCTGAATAGAGGCTTCAGCTACCTATATATCTTAGGCCTGGGTGTCAGGGAGATGTCCTAAGAAAGATTTCCCCACTTATCCTCTTCAGTGGGTGACTTTTCTGTGTGCTGTCAGCCATGTGGTATCACTGTGGGGGAAAAAGCGTAGAGGAAGGGTGCACCAAAGGCTGATGCCCATTACCTTCAATATACCTGAAAGCAGAGCAAACAGCCAGGGACTGTCCCACTTAAAAGAATCTGATTAATTATCTCAAAAAGAACTCTGAAATACTCCTGAGGGCAAATAATGCAGATGGGTGTTGAGTTTGGCCTAAAGCCCAGCCTTATGACTTTTCTTGCACAACAGAATAGATGTAACCAATAGGTCTGTGGCTACTCACAACCTTAAGTGCTCTGTGTTTAAGGAAATGGTGGAAGAAATAGCAAGAATGTAGAATGTCAAGATTCATGGTGTTTAATATTTGTAGAGTTTTAACAGAATTTGGTTTACCAGCAGACGACACCAGCATCTTCCAGGTAACACTGAGGCAGATATGAAGACACAGATGGAATAGGAAAAAAGGATTTCTCCACAAAGTGCTAAGAAAGACATCACTGTGATACCATGGCTCTGCCCAGGTTTGGAAATGGCTAATAAATATTGGTAAGCACCGTATATTTTTTTGCTTGAACTTTTGGTGGGTCATGTAATGACAGTGCTTTCAGCTGTCCTGGCATTTCATGCAGGGCTGGGTAGGGTACACATATGTTCTGCCATTAAAAATAGCCTTATGAGAAAGAAAATAACCTTTTGGAATCTGAACTGAAAGAAAAATACATGGTTTTGGCCATAAGTTGACATATTTCGGCTGTCTTATTAATCTTAATAAATCAAGTTCTACAAATAGATTAGCAACATGATTCTGCTGGTAGAGGGAGTCTGGCATATACCTGATAAGCATCCGATCTACAGACCTGTGTTTTCAGTGCCTTCTTAATTAGAGACTCAGTTTTTCATGTCTCCAATTACCTGAGCTGTAGCTGGGAGGAGTTCTGCCAGCGCTGGGGGCAAAACGTCAGAAGTGACGGCATGACTTCAGCTGTACCTGCAGAAATCTTCATGTACAACCACACCTACATCTGTCTTTCACAGCACAGGTGATGGAATTGCAAAATGCATTACCTGGTGTGTGTTCAGGCCAAACATGAAAAAAGGAGCTGCATTCTGAAAAGATGAAGACAGAAAACTCTGCAGAGCCAGGTTCTGTCTTTAGGCATAGGCTATGAGATGGCCCATAACTTCACTTTCCCTGAGGATCCCACAACAGGAGCCATTTCCTCAAGCTCTTATGGGTATGCAGCAAGCTTATTCTGCTGTCATGCTGACTTATCTTCATGGCCAAAACCCTGGAAGCAGGGTCAAAACTGCACCTACTGCCACAGATCTTTTATCAGCAAATGAGGAGCTGAGAGGACTGAGAGGACTGGTTATGCCTCCCCTGCTCTCTCCTCATTCATTGTGTACTATTGAGATTTGGAGACAACAGTACAGGAAAGTGTCTGTGTAGCTTATGCCCCTTTATGTCCCCACAGGCTCTCAAAAGGAGCAGCCACAACATAATTCCAGGCTAAAATGCCATCTTAGAGATATTTGGCAAGAGCTCTTGGGTGCTGCTGAGACACTTGACTTAATTCTGCCACCAATTCAAATGGAGCGCTGGGCTGCTTTCCTGTCTCTGTTTGGATTTTAAATCCTCTCTGGATCCTGCTGAAACAATCTGTACCAGAGACAACTTATCGCTAGGTATTACTGAAATACTCCCAAGAAGCACTTTTCTTTCTTTCTTATTCTTGGCCTAGACTAGGTCACAAAAAATGGGAGGAATTTTAAAGAAAATTCCCAGATGTGGATGCCAAGAATAATACTCCTCTTTTTACCCCAAAGTCTCATCTTCCCCAGATTTAGGGTGAGCAAGCCAAGCATAGCTTTGCTTCACCCATACCCTTGGTCTGTTTTCCAGGAACAAAACATGCATTGATGTGCTTTGTGCAGGTAAGATCACCCCCTGCTTGGGGACAGATGTGAGACAGCGCTCAGATGAAGTGGAAGGCTGAATAGATCCTCCAGTCTCCCAGATATCCCGGGTAAAACCAGATGGATTGTTGCCAGGAATTCCCTTGTTTAAGATGTTGGCAGTAGGCTTCCACAGTGTTGGTGTTTTATATATATATATACACACATATTTTTTATTTGAATAAGTATTCCACCTGCTGCATTTTTAAAAGACTTTCTGGTAACCAGTTCCATCTTCCTGTCTCCTCCACAACAAGTCCATGGCCAGGGAACCTGTGCAATACATGAATTTAAGCACTTTTCCATAGCTGCCTCTCCCAATGGCTTTTGCCAGCTCTGACCACTCAGCAGATCCTTCCTCCAGGGCAGGACCCCAGGGACAGTTGGTAATGGCTCCACCACCCATCCTACCTCCACTCTAAATCCCTGGACCCATAGGTGGGGGCAATTTGTTTCCTCTTCCAGCCTTGTCAAGCACCTGGCTTATGGCTTGGAGTTTGTTTACTGAGCACTTAACCAGAATCTAGGATAAAGTATTAAATATTTGTGATACATGGTGGATCAATATAAAAGTAGGCGAGGAAGGACTGTTAACAAACCTTCCTCTAGACTAGTGGAAAGAAAATGGCAAGAGTGAGCGGAGGATTTTCCTAGAGTCAGTACCAAAAAGCCAGCAAATGTTTGAAGTAAATTAATGATAAAGGGCTCATTATAGATACTGGAGAAATCTTAATAAAATGAATGTGGAAAACTCCAACTCTTTAATTTTTAGAGTTAACTCCTGCAGGAATGCTTAGGTATTTATCTCCTTCAGTATTTTAGCAGGATATACTGTATTTACAATGAACAGAGGCTTGTGTTCCTTGTAAAGTAGAAGGTGTTTAATTTGTTGAGAAAATTTGTTCTCAGAAAAATAACTATGTGGTTTTATAAAAAAAGGTGACGTTTTTCTCTACACATACCAGATTCATTAGAAGCAGTTGACATGTCCTATTTTTCCCACCATGTTTTTCAGTTCTTGAGGTTCCAGGTTTTGACACTATCATAGAGAAGGAAAATGTGCCAAATTTCCACTGTATGGGATACTGGCTGGTAAATTCCCCCTTCCTGGAGCAACTGAGGATCCAGTCCCAGGGTCTGATCCTTGCAGAGGGACTTGCTGCCTCTTCCAGAGCTCCACAACTACCTGAAGGGAGGTTGTAGTGAAGTGGGAGTTGGCCTCTTCTCCCGGGCAACTAGCGATAGGACAAGAGGACACAGCCTCAAGCTTCGCCAGGGGAGGTTCAGGTTGGACATTAGGAAGAATTTCTTTTCAGAAAGGGTTATTAGACATTGGAATGGGCTGCCCAGGGAGGTGGTGGAGTCACCATCTCTGGATGTGTTTAAGAAAAGACTGGACATGGCACTTAGTGCCATGGTCTAGTTGACAGGGTGGTGTCAGGGCAACGGTTGGACTCGATGATCCCTGAGGTCTCTTCCAACCTGGTTGATTCTGTTGATTCTGTGATTCCATGGAAAGCAGTGGGGAACTCTGTATTTGCAAAGGTTTGTCATTACTTCTGCTCTTAGATTTTCATTTCAGGTAGTCTCAACCTGTGTAAGGCTGTTGTTTAGGAAATTAGCACTATCTACCCAAGAAACCAAAAGCAGTGATGCACATACCCTATTCAAAATGGCAGGGGAAAAGGAACTGCTGACTATTTTAAAGAAATTTAACCTTAAAAATATCACATTCTTGATTATTCTGTGGTGTTCCTTTTCTTCCCCAATAAATAAACTAAGCCTTAATCCGTATAAAATAGATTTTACTAGAATGTAAGAATGCATGGGAAAGTATAAACCATTTACTGAAGGAAATTTGAACTTCCTGTGAAATGCAAACCATGTCAGAGCAGAACATTAAGATCATTCATTGATTATATTCATTGGCCTTAAACTTTTTGTTTATAGACAGTCAGAAAAGATGGGAGAGGTGCTAGACATATCCCAGCTACAGTGTATATATTTCCAATATTGATGCTAAAACCCAAGTTATTTTTAAAGAGGATTGGTGCCTTCAGCTCACTTCTGCTTTTAATAAAAATAGCGTTTTCATAGACAAAGTAATAATGGCTTCCCTTCATTCCTCCAGATTCAGATTTTGCTGTAGACTTCAGTATTGGAGTAGGCACAAGGTACGACTTCCTAATGATTACTTTTATGCCTCGCCATGGTAGTAAAACCATACTCCTTTTATATATGTGTGTATATATATGTAAAATGTACCATATACTCTTTAAAGGTTAGGAGAACATTCTGTAAGTTATTGATGTGGTGGAGATACACTACATACACTGTGTATGTGCTCCAGACATATGAAAGTCAGTGGAAAGACTATGATGTTCCTCAGGAAGAACTGGATCAGGCTCCATATGATTAAAGAAATAGGTTAAACATTTCTGTTGCCCTAACTCAGTGGATGTCAGGAATACAGAAAATGTGGTTCAGTGTTTTTCTTTTGTTAAATTTCATTTCTCTATTGGATATGTAACACAAAGCCTCTGAGTACTTCGTAGTTACTGCAAGAGATTAAATGCTTACAACTGAAGAAAAGCCATCTGATCAAAGATCAGGAGAGACAAGTATCATTATCAGTGATACAAACCCAACTCGACAAAAAAAGGGAGGAAAAACTCCCCATGGTAGAGATTTGGAAAAACTACAAGATAGAACACCCCCAAAATACCCAAAGAAAGATGAATCAGTTGAAATTAATATGACTTGCAAAGCACTCTGAGGGCAACAGTAGGACTGAGAACTGCACCTTGTGTGTGTCAGAGAGACTTTTTGAGATGTTGTATTTTCAAGGCAGTAGAAATATTACTGGCATGTTGGGAGACAGGCAGCCAGTCACTGGGACGCTGAAAGGAAAGAGAAGGAGGGAAGGAAAGAGGCTGATGTGAAGGCTTTTGAGCCCAGAGCTTGCAGGAGGGCAGATTTGAGGGGGGTGGGGTGGGGCTAGTTGGCTGCTGCTATTTATTTCAATTGTGAGATTAGTGAAAATAAGCTTTTTTTTACAAAACCTATTTTTTATATATACACTTTTTTTTTCTGAGTGCATACTTGAATCTTATTAATAGTTTCTCTTTCTAAGGGAAATGACCCTTTGTGGCTCCAAATATTGGCTAAGCACTCAGATTAAAAAAAATGGTTTAAACTGTTTAGAAAAATGAATAGGAAAGAGGATGAAACCTTGCTGAAAAATAAACTGTAAATGATAGCCTCTTGCCATAGATCTACTTCCCCAGATGATTTTCTTCACAGTAGCCTCTAAAGGCATTAGCAAATCCCAAGGACTTTATCTGTAGTCATTGGACACTGTGTCCTGCTGTCACTTGGCTTGGAAGTCCTCTGCCACACCACCCATGTGGGACACATCTGGCACATCACTGTCCCTCTGGAATATTGCTCTTGACCAAATAGCAAATTCTGACCCTTTTCCAGTCCCAGGCCAGACCCACTCAGCAAGGGGGACACCCACAGGTGCTGTGATGATGTGTTGGGAGAGTCACCACTCCTGTGCAGAACTGGTTCTGTATAAACCTGGTCTGATGTGTTAGCTTATGACTTCTATAAATCTTAGGTCTTCCCAGCTGTAACTACTGTGCTTAATGCTAAGGAGCTGTGAAATGCAAGGTGATTTCAGCAAAAGCCACGTGGGGACAGAATAACATGGGAACTGGGAGTCAGTTTTGTTCTGATTTGTGTGCAGAGCTGTTGGTGTAAGCCCCAGCGTGAGCAATTGGCAAGGAAATTGTACAAAAGTGACCTGCCAGAGGCTTGCAGCTTATGCCTGTGTACATTTCTGGGGTGAAATTTCATGCCTGCTAGCCAAGCTGACTTGTCCTCGGCACTTCATCGGGAAGCCTCCTCGCAGAGGCACGGCTGTAGCCTTCCTGAGACGCCTGTGCCAGAGACTTTGCCATTGGCATCCCAGTTCTGCTTTTCATTCTGGGACACTCAGTGCCTTGGAGCATCACAGAATCAAAGTGACCATCAAAGAAGTCTTTGACATCATGCCAGAGTGATGTGATATTGCATGGGTTTGCATCGTATAAACACTGGGCCTTAGAGCAGAAAAATCATAAAGAAACTCCTTGTGGAAATGCACTTCTCTAACCTTCTTTCGGTCTCATGGCTCCTGATTAACCTAGAGGGGAGATGCTTTGGAAAAGCCAGAGCGTATTAATGAACAGATTTGCATGCCTAATTTCTGTCCCTAATAATGAAAAATTTTCCCTGAAATGTCTAAAGGCTGACTGTACAGTGGGAATTTTGCTGAACTAAAAATCACAGAAGGATCGCTACTGGGGTCGTCACTGAATCCTCTGCAAAGGGGCAAGGAGGTGTCAGGGGACAGAGAGCAGCACACTCTATGGAGAGAGCTTCCTCTCATCCCCATGAGGTCCTGCAGCTGTCAGAGAGCATGCAGACATCCTCCGAGATAGTCCTTTGGGATTTCATGGTCTGCGTCCTAGTGAGTCAACAAATAGAGCCCATCGCAGAGCGACAGGGCAGGCATGAGCTCAGTATATAGAACAGCGTGTCTTTATTAATGGCAGAAGGTGTATAAATAGCTTGTGCCTTGGCTGATAGTGCAGGGCTTCTCACAGCAAGTCTTACAATTCACTGCAGATAGCCTCTGAGTTGGGGTCTTGCTTACCTTGAAAGAATTGTTCCCCAGAATGGCTGTCAGCGGATACATCCCACACATTGTTCCATATTGTCATGTAATTCTCTGCCAGTGAGTTCTGCAGCAGCTTGAGGGAAGAATTTGCCACGTTTAGCACTGGTTTCTGCTCCAGGTCTTCCAGTGTTGCTCAAAACCACATGAAATTCAAAAGCTAGACCAGATGCCAACAGGGAGAGTGAAATAGGGTATTTCCTACTCCGCTACACCTCACCATCACTGCTGGGTGTTGGTGAGGGTGTGGGGACCATTGCCCTGGGTGTAGCAATACATGCACAGTCCTTACTTGCAATCAGGGGTGTGATGAGGCTGAAGCACTGTGGTGAGTGTAGTGCCCTGTGCTATGGGAACTCCTCTTGAGGTTAAAGTGAAATACTGCACAGGACTGTTCAAATTAGGAATAGAAAGGGAAGCAGAAGTAGCGGCAATTGCCTTTTAGTCATTTGGTATGTGCTTCCTCCTCTCTTGGACCCTTTTCCAGTGTATTTCATCACATGAGACCTTTAAAATGAAATGGAAATTAGCTATGAGCACAGGAGTGTCTCCTGGCCATGCACTGGGATGCCTTACCTGCCCTCTCACTCTGAACCCAGTCAGGAAACTCCAGTTTGGGTGCTGAACACCCATATTTAGGTGTGGCAACATGCACAGCTTCAGGCTTCTGAGGAGCTGGCCCTTCATGACTTAAAAAGCAATGGGCTTTTTAGGCTTTCACATCACATACATGGTTTTAAAAGTATGCCCGCAATTTAACTCATGTGGCATGTTGCTACTGCTGATGTGTTATATTTTCTTGGTAAAGTTTTCTGTTCCTCTGTGGGTAAAACCTGTAAAGGACTACTTGAAAGATGAACTACAGTCTGCTCTCCTAGTGACAGCATAGCTTTCCTCTAGCATCCTAGAAAAAAGCAGCAGTAAATCTCAGGCCAAGTGTCATATGAGGTAAGAGAGTCTATCTCTCTGACATAATTTCTTTCTTAGAAACATTCAGTGTTGAAAGTCTGTAAACTTTGACACTTGGCCAAAATCCACAATCCCCACCACAAAATTAGAAGATATCAAAAAAAGAAGTCCCTTTCCAGGAATGACACAAACAGAAATGAATACAGTGAGAGAAAAAAATGTCCCACTGTTCAGGATAGATTAGACAGAACGTTTCCCTTTTAACTTAAAGGGCACGGGGGATTTGGCCATACATTTTAGTGAGTCTTAGAGAAATTATTATTTTTCAATTACAATTCTCCGACCTGAGTTCTGCTCTTCCCACAACTGATTATTTCCCAGAAGTCACATTTTTCATATTTCAGTTTGGTTTCTTTGATACTGAACTAGCTGAAAGCAGAAGTTTGAAGAGAAGAAAAAACTAAGACACCTAGCTCTGAAGAAAGTCCTTTTCCCTTTTCTGCACTTCCCAAAATTTAGTAATTTACCCAAACTGCTCATAAGCACAATATTTTCTAGCCAGGCAAATTCCAGCAAGGCTGAACATCATTCTGTTTGGTTGAATTTTACAGTATCCTTTTAGGCCACTTAATATAAAAGAATTTGCTGCTGCAAAAAACATGGTACAGCTTCAGTTCATTTCACATTTCACATTGTTCGTGGCTCTCAAAGAGACAAGCTGTTTTTCTTTTCTTTGGTGAAGCTTATTATACAGTGGGCAAAACATGAAAGGGGAGAGCTGGAGCGCGCTGGAGAGTAAGCCACAAGGGGCACACTATTACACTGGAACAGTCAATATTTTTCAAATGCTAAAGATAGGAAATATTTTAAAACTTTTTTTCCCCCTTTCTGCTGGATGTGCTGCTCAGTACACCCTGCCTGTGTCTGTGGAGAGAGCTGCCAGCTCCCTTTGGGACAGGTACCCTCCGTGGGGCCAGCAGGTCAGGACGGGGCATGCAGCAGCATCCTTGGGACAGGAGCAGCAGCCAAGGTGGGGATGTTGAAAATTGCTGTCGGAAGCAGGCTCACCTGAGACTGCACCTGGGGACAGATCTCAGCACACCGTGAACCTGATTGATTCTGTGATTTTGTGTGCTGTGAGAAGAGCGGAACATTCATCCAGGCTGATAGTGGCTATGTGCGCTAGTAATGATATCACAGAATCACAGAATGGTTGGGGTTGGAAGGAACCTCTGGAGATCATCTAGTCCAACCCCCTGCCAAAGCAGGTTCCCCTAGAGCACTTTGCACAGGGTCGCATCCAGACAGGTTTTGAATATCTCCAGAGAAGGAGACTCCAGAACCTCCCTGGGCAGCCTGTTCCAGTGCTCTGTCACCCTCAAAGTAAAGAAGTTTTCCCTCATTTTTAGATGGAACTTTCCATGTTTCAGTTTGTGCCCATTGCCCCTTGTCCTGTCACTGGGCACCACTGAGAAGAGTCTGGCGCCATCCTCTTGACACCTGCCCCTAAGGTATTTGTAAGTATTGATAAGATCCCCCCTCAGTCTTCTCTTCTCCAGGCTACACAGACCCAGCTCCCTCAGCCTCTCCTCATAAGAGAGATGCTCCAGTCTGCTGATCATCTTTGCAGCTCTCCACTGGACTCTCTCCAGTAGTTCCTTGTCTTTCCTGAATTGAGGGGCCCAGAATTGCACACACTACTCCAGGTGTGGCCTCACTAAGGCAGTGCAGAGGGGGAGGATAACCTTCCTTGACCTGCTGGCCACACTCTTCCTAATGCACCCCAGGATACCATTGACCTTCCTGGCCCCAAGGGCACATTGTTGGCTCATGGTGAACTTGTCCACCAGAACTCCCAGGTCTTTCTCTGCAGAGCTGCTTTCCAGCAGGTCAACCCCCAGCCTGTACTGGTGCATGGGGTTATTCCTCCCCAGGTGCAAGACCCTACACTTGCCTTTGTTGAACTTTGTGAGTTTCCTAGATCATAGTCCAAAAATTTGACCATGTTCTACAGCTATTGCAATTTTAACCTGTAGCCTGTCAGGGATATTCTAGAGCTGTTTGGTAATTGAAGACAAGGACAGGATGGGAAAAATGGTCATCACCTGAAGTCTATTGACGGCTGCCGCCATGTGAATGCAACACCTATTTATTCACCATGGTGCAACTCCAGTGTGTGTGTGTGTGTGTTTGTGAGCCATTTCAGCCTTGATGAGAGTGTGGTGTTTAAGGATCTCTTTTGACAGTGGGAAAGGTGAGTTTAAACCCCTTAGGTGAAAGGAGGACGAAACACCAGTCACTCAGGGGAGAGCTTTTATCACAGAAGTGTTATATGAAGAGGTAAAAAGGAAAGGACTTCTCCTTAGACCTGGTTTTCGGTTAAATTCTTCCCCCTCTAGCTACAGGCTTTGTTTATGTGTGTTACCAGCACAATAGCACAAGCTAGAAGGTCACTTGTCTCCCTTTGGATTTACATGACATTATTGCTAAAGCCAGCAGGCTGGAAAATGGAAAGGTTTCCAGGGCTGCCTCGTCTCCTGTTAAAGACAATCCAGGATGCTGTGCAGCCTCTGTGCTGAATTCCTGGAGTTACAGTGAATCCCGTGGCTACTTGCTACCCTTTAATGCATATTCAAATAAAAGATACTCTCTGAGGGAAGCAGGTTATTGTGAACCTCTCTGAAACACTGGTGCTGGAAGTCTGTTCCCTCCACCTGCCCCTATATGCTCGTATCTCTCTCCGAGAGCCATTGCTCTCATCATCAGAGTTGTCCCTCACCATCATGGTGGCTGCTGGGTAAAGAAAAACAAAGCATAAAGGTTAGAAAAGAACTTCAGTTGAAGACCAGGTTGGATGCTCAGCTGATGTGAGCTGGCACAGCTGGACAAACCAAGAGAGCTGCCCCACAGCAGTAGGAGCAGAGGTCCTTGGCTTCAGACCTCCAGGAAAGTGGTACATATGCTCAGGGAAGGGGGCACTTTAAAAGTAGTAAATACTTCTCTCACTCATTCTGAAAAGCAAACCACATTCTCATTTACTTCAGGAAAATGCCATTTAGATTGTAATTGAGAAAATTTGGTCATAACAATACAAGCATTTTTCAGTGATGATCATACAGCTGAAATTTTGTCCGAAAAAGGCAGCGTTCCTTTGGTGTCAAGGGACTTGTTTGGTGTGAAGGGTTAAAGACGTTATGGCTAGAGCAGGAAGCATTGCCTATCATTAAGGAAACGTAACACTTCCCTCGGAAAGACTTTTTCAATTGCTTATGATTTGCCAGATTTTTAAACCAATTAGGCCGAAATTCTCCATGCTGGTTGCTTATTTTCTGCTGAACTGTCTGGGAAAGGTTTCATCACAAGTCATTCAATCCTTTCTAAAAGAGCAACTGGGAAAAACTGCTGTGCCTCTTGTGAAAAAATAATCTTGTAACTATATTCTAAGCAGCTGTGTGTTTTGCAAGGGCAATGCAGGTACCTGACCGCCTCCGAGGCCCCTCACTCAACACAGCACTAGTGGCGTTCCCAGCAGCAGAGTGTACCTCCATGGTTACCTGAAGTCCCACAGCCCTGCTCAAGTCACTTGGAGGACTACATCCCTGTCTGGCGTCCAACACAAGGGATGAGTCGGTTAAGGCTGACTGACAATAGGGAAGATTAAAAAATGACATGAGGACTGTGAGAAGAGGCAGGGATGAAACACCAACAAGGCATACTGGGACTGAAAACACTACACAGAGGCAACTGGGACTGTATTTAAACAAACAAACAAAAAAGCTGGAGCAGAGGGAATGGCTGAACCAGGATGCTATGGGAGGCTGGGAAGGGAATTAGATAGTGAAAACTGTGAGTGGGATGAGGAAGTGTGTGTGTGGTGGCATGCACGAGTGTGTGCACACAGGCAGCCCAGCCCTCGCAGAATTGTAGAAGGAATGGTGACGAACTGGGAGAGGAAAAAACAGGACAGAAAGTATCTAGGAGGTAATAAGAAAATTTTGTGAATCTCCTTTTTCAATAATCTTGTACATATACTTAGTTTTAACAATTAGATTTCAGCTTGTCACTGCTGAAAAATGTATATAGGAAAAGTCTGAAGAGCGGTACTAAAGGGTAAGGGAGAACTTCTTCAGCTGACTTGGGCATCTTGTATTGTATCCATTTACTGTTCCCAAAACTGTGTATAAGAGCATGGCCTGATTTTACCTCTCGTTCTTCCATTGCCTTGTGAAGGACAAGGAGCCAACACTGTTATTCATTTGTACCAAATCAAGCAGCTCTGTTTATGCTAGGACATACAAGTTGTACCTTTTCCTAAAAATCTTAATTTGGCTGGCTTGATTTTAAACTATCAGCTATCCTCAGGCCTCAGCCTGAGGGTGAACTCAGCATTTCGGTGACGTAGCAAGCACTGAGTGTGTAGGTGAGGCTGTATCCTGCAGCGGAACTTTGCCATTTGGAAGAAGCCACAAGCTGCGTGTAAGAGATGGCCCATGGCTCACACCAGTGAGCCGTCCAGCCCCCTGCCCTGCTTCCAACAGCGGCAAGAGGAGATGATGTTTTGGAAGAACATGTGAAGCTGGTTGTTATGTGCCCTTTCCCCTAGTATGCAGCATCCACAACTGTTGGATTAGGGATACTAGAGGGTATGTTCCTGCCTCATCCTTTTAGCATAAAGACCCATTAATTTGTCTTATCCCTTTTTGAACATGCTAATACTGTCTGCCTCCACAAGCTCCCGTGCTGGCAAGCTCCAGAGGTTCACTACCCACTCCCTAAGCAAGTACTTTCTTTTATACCTCTTTTAAACTGATCTTTTGCTAGTTGCCTCAAGTGTCCCCTAGATCCCACACCAGGTTCTGGTAAACAACAGGTACATGATTGGTTTAACCAGCACATTCATAATTTTGTAAATCATGAGTACATCACTCCATTGTCTCCTTCACTACAGAGCAAAGTTCCAGTATTTTAAGTCTTTGTAAGGCAGCAGCTTCAACACCTCGACCATTTTTGCTGCCCTTTAACTCTACTACAAGAATGCACCAGTTTTTAATGTAGCAGCAACATTACACCCTCTGTCCTGTTCCTAATGACTTTCTTATGAGTTCCAACATTTCATTGGATTTTGTTTGCCATTGCATACTGAGCTGATGATTTCAGAGAACCATCAGCAGTGGCTCAGAGATCTCTTTCCTAAGTTGTAACTCTCAGTTCCAAGTCTGATACAGATAATTTTTTCCTACAGAATCACAGAATCACAGAATCAACCAGGTTGGAAGAGACCTCAGGGATCATAGAGTCCAACCGTTGCCCCTACACCACCCTGTCAACTAGACCATGGCACTAAGTGCCATGTCCAGTCTTTTCTTAAACACATCCAGAGATGGTGACTCCACCACCTCCCTGGGCAGCCTATTCCAATGTCTAATAACCCTTTCTGTAAAGAAACTCTTCCTGATGTCCAACCTGAACCTCCCCTGGCGAAGCTTGAGCAACTCCCACTTCACTACAACCTCCCTTCAGGTAGTTGTAGATGGCAATAAGGTCACCTCTAAGCCTCCTCTTCTCCAGGCTAAACAACCCCAGCTCCCTCAGCCGTTCCTCATAGGTCAGACCCTCCAGACCCTTCACCAGCTTGGTCGCCCTCCTCTGGACTCGCTCCAACACCTCAACATCTTTCTTGAAGTGCGGGGCCCAGAACTGGACACAGTATTCAAGGTGCGGCCTCACCAGTGCCGAGTAGAGAGGGACGATCACTTCCCTAGACCGGCTGGCTACACTATTCCTAATAGAGGCCAGGATGCCATTGGCCTTCTTGGCCACCTGGGCACACTGCTGGCTCATGTTTAGCCGGCTGTCGATCAGCACCCCCAGGTCTCTTTCCACCGGGCCGCTTTCTAACCACTCTTCCCCCAGCCTGTAGAGCTGCATGGGGTTGTTGTGGCCGAAGTGTAAGACCCGGCACTTGTTCTTGTTGAACCTCATGCCGTTGGTCTCGGCCCATCTATCTAACCTGTCCAAATCCCTCTGAAGGGCCTTCCTACCCTCCAGCAGATCAACACTGCCACCCAGCTTGGTGTCATCTGCAAATTTACTGAGGGTGCACTCAATCCCTACGTCTAGATCATCTATAAAGATATTGAACAGCACCGGCCCCAGAACTGAGCCCTGGGGAACACTGCTAGTGACCGGCTGCCAGCTGGACTTTGCCCCATTCACCACCACTCTCTGGGCTCGGCCACCCAGCCAGTTTTTATCTATACTAAAGTTCATCTGCCACCTTTGAGCCGACTCAGTTTGGTGAAGTCCTCATGGCCTGCACAGAACTTGACTGTCTGAAAGAACTTAGTATCATCTGCAAACTCTGCAATGTCAGTGACCCCATGGTATGAGCTGGTTCAGTTGCTATTTTAAGTGAGTTGACTTGGTTAACTTTTATAACTTCCCAGGAAACAGAAATCCCTCCAAAATCCCTTAAGGTTTGAAGGCTAGTTTCCACTTCTCCAACCTAGGGGAGCTTCATGGATTTCAATCACAAATGATTTATAGAGGTCAATAAAGCCAACTGTCCCCTGTAGGGAGAAGAGTGAAGGATATTGTCTCCAGCTGCCTCTTAGCTCCTCAGAAAAGGGACTTTGCTTTATATTAGTGTCCTGGGATTGTTCTTGATAAGTATGAATTTTGTAATATAACCATGCTGACAGAAGTATGAAGTAGTGTATGGCACTAAGTTGTTGCTATGTCTGCTTCTAATAAAAAGATGAAAATGTAAGCCCCGTCCTTTCAGATGAATCACCAAAGTTATAACCAGTATTCCTAATTGCACTCCTGGGAGCTTTGCTTATTTAGAAATCAGGGTACGTAGAAGCCCTGAAGCACGATGGGCAAAAGATGTCCCTGCAGCAGGATGCGCAGGCTGTGATGGGCTCTGTAGCTCTAGCTCCATCTGCAGGTACCAATCGGTGTGATCGCTGCCTGTTAGTCATGGGCCACCAGTAATTTCTCTTTGGAGGTTGTCTTTAATGGAAAAAAAGTGTGATATATAGGACGGAGGTAAATTCACCACGAATCTTTTCTCCTGATACCCTTCCAGCAGAGGTACTCAGATCTCTGAGAGACTCCTGTAACTTGGTGATATTGTAGCAGTTCTTCATCTTAGGAATTTTATGTGACATTGCACCTCATACACCCTGTCCAACGTTGCCAACCCTAAACGATTCACAACCCATGAGTCAGGTCCTCCAAAACAATGAGATTCTACAAGTGCTGGATTTTTATCTTGGAGTCTTCACACTTTCTAAATCTGCCATGGCCACAAAGGCTATTTTCCCCTTAATGGCAGCAACTATTCCAGCAGTAACTTATCCCAGCAGCAGGATCCTTAAGAGAAAAAGCAAATGACACAAGGCCAAGGAATTCGTAATACCCTTTGTTTCAAAGGTCAGCTTTATTTAGTGCTGAGGGAAAAGTAATTTCTTAGTTCCACTCGTGAAATTCCTTGCTGGTGACTGGACCTCAAAAGAAGTTGCATTTAGATAACTAAAAGAAAAATTTGGCCTCTTGTTCATCATGAAATTTCTCTCTGAGGTAGCTCTGACTTTTTCTAAGAACATTTGCTCCAGATAAGACTCAGGCTTGTTGTTTGGCAATTTCATTATTGGATATATTTACTTTTTATTGTAGGTCAGGGACTGAACCTTGGACTTGGCCCAGGAACAGCTGTCACTGCTGTGGGTAAGTCAGGCATGTCTTAGAACTCAGATGACACCTCTGTCCAAGTCCTCCTCCTTTCTGTCCCCCAGCTCATCCAGGGCCCATGGCAATTGGAGCCAGGGAATGTAGAGGAAGATGACAACTACTCCTGCCCTTCTTCCAACTCTTAGAGCTGGTATGAAGTTGGGAAGTGGACCTGGAAAGTGGAGAACATTTCTCCTTTTCCTCTGCTCCTGAATTTTGGGTTAAAGCATCTGGTGATGATTCACCTTGCCTCTTATTCTAATAGCCCAAGGCTCTAAACTGGCCCTACAGGTTCCCCAGGGCTTCAGATCCCAGGCCAAGGTAATTACAATTTGAAAAACAGGTATATTAGTGAGTCAAGTGCTGGATTCAATGCCAGATTTTATACAGAGGACAAACGTAGCCAAGTACTAAGGTCTTAATCTCCTTTTCTAATCAGTAGGCCTCCCACTCCATTTCCCCATTTGCTGTAACTTTGTGTGTTATCTTGGTGGAACCATCTTGAGACCATCTGTGCCCTTTAGAGCTACAGAACAGTGAATCATATACCAATACACAACATTGGTTTCTGGGTTGTCCAGCCTGTCCAGACCATGCTGCAGCTCACTGCTTTCTTTCCAAAAACAGGGAAGAGGCATGGAGAAGATGCTTGTTTAGGTCTTAGCGTGACATAGAGCTGTGACCTAGCTGGGGTGTTCACCTGGATCCAGGAGTCTGGAAACACTTCCAGGTCATGTAATTTGGGAATAGCAAGACCTATGATATCATTAATTACATTATTAATTCACGCTAATGTATGTTTTCCACTTGAAAAGTAATCACAAAGAAAAATGGCTATGGTCCTTGTGTGGGACAAAAATGAGGCAGCAAAGTGTTTATAGAAACAAAACACTTTTTGCCTCATTAGTTTGTCTCATAAAGCTTATTGAACCTAAAACAACACCTGTAACAAAGTAATATTAAAAGCCAATCATTCGTGGCCACTGCGAGTAGAACTGCCCAAGCATGTAATCAGATCACTAGGAAGCCCCAGCACCTTTGTACAGGGCAGTGGGGCTGTGTGAGGTCCCAGCTCTGCTGCAAGAGGAGTGCAGAAAAGATCCTTTTCACTGCAAGGAACCCCTCCGGGCTTGTTCTGATCTGCTGTTGTGCCACACCACTGCTCCAGTGACATAGGCCACACCTGGCTGAGATGACCAGGAAAAGGTGTTTGGATGAGATGAAAATGTCCAGTAATTCTTTTAAGATAACCAGTAATGCTGCAATCACGTATGGATCCACAGGGCTTGGTCCTTGCACAAGAGCCTCTCTGGAGCCAGGCACAAGAGGTCTGACACTGGATGTGCTGGACCTAAGCATATGAATATTTTGTCCACAGTCTCCAGAATCCTTCTAGATATTTGCAATAATCGCACAGCAAGAAAGGTGTTAAAACCACACGTAGACATAATCTGACTTGATCATTGGTTCCCTTGAAAGGCAGCTTGATAAGGTGATTGCCAAAACTTAGCTCAGGTTTCTGAAGTGAAAGGTGCTGTGTCCTGCCAAGCTTAAGACAGGTAATATTTTGCTAATGCCAAGAATTTAGGGCTCAAACATGTTGTATAGGGGGAAGCAGCTGAAACCTGCAGATTCCTGAAGACTTTTTTTCCTCTCTTAAGATGCAGGAGGTAGATCAACACCTCAAACAGGAACTCTAGGTAGCCTATTTACAATTGGATAATCAAAATTTAAGGTCAGAACACCCAGAAACTACGATGTTTGATCTCGGAATGCCAATTTGGCACGTTAAACCTCGCTTTGACTCATAATCCTCCACAAACAGTCATTCTACCTTTTAACCCTGTGTAAGCAATTGCCAGAGTAATACCACCATGACAGAGACAGAAGTGGGACGGGTCACTTACTGTCCATGCTATACTGCTTCCTTCCTGCCCACAGCAGGCAGCAGCATGGGCTGCTGGGCAGGGCACTGACCTCTCACTTGAGAAACCAGGTTTCCTTTTCCTGCTCCACCACAGATCTCCCGTGCGAGGCGTTCAGCAAACAAGTTGCTTAGTGTCTCCTTGTCCGAGTTTCCCACCTGTGAAATGAGAACAGCACTTCTCCTCTTTCCAGGAGCACCTTGAGGATATACAGTAAATTCTGAGCTGCTCAGGTTAGACGGGGGGGTTAGATCAGCACCATAATGGACCAAAAGACACTTAACGCAGTGGGAGAAAGGGGAACAGTCATGCTGATCTTGACTTCTAAAAAAATATTTAAATACTTTCCATTGCTCTTTACTGATTTTAATACATCGGATTTCGTTTTTCTTCGAATGGTTTTGTGTCTCAACAAAGACCAATGTGTCATGACCAAGTGTATAAAATACACTTAAGAAAGAAATACAACATGCTCCTACTTTCAAGTTTTTCTTTTTTGTAAGATTGAAAAGAACAATGTCCTGCTTGCATCTCAGTTTGAGAACTCGTGGTTCTCAGAGTTTTAAGCTCTCAACATTATTTTTTCCAATTCAGAAGGGAAAATGATGACTGTCAACGTTTTTTAAAGTTGTAAAGCAAATGCAAAAATACAATGATTAGAGGAAGTGCAATGAGAGTCAGCATTGTCATCAGCTTTGAAAGCTAAAGAGAAAGAAGACACTGGTGTAGTGATTTTCCAGTGCTTTAACTTTCTATGAAGGGCACAGATTTGTGTGGTCCCTGCTTCTGCCTCTCTCAACTTTTACAGCTGCATTTTAAGGCAGCATTTTACAACAGTGTAACTTTACTCACGTCAGGTGTTATAACCAATGTACACAGCCAGAGAAATCGTGAGCATCTGAATAGACTGATCTTCCACATATCAATAATCTCTGCAGGACCTGTGTCACCTTGGGTTATTTCCAGGCATTCAGCAAGACAGAAGCAGAGCCAGGACTTCTGTGAAGCACTGGCTGCGCATATTTTCTGAGCAAGTTTGAACAAAGTTTTAGCTTTCTAAAATGTACGCCTTCATTTCTCTTCAGCAATAGGCAACAAACTTGCTTCTCTCTGCTCCCTTTGAAGGAAGGCCTCTTTAGAGTGAGCTTATTTACGAGCAGCTACTACACAGTGGCATCCAAAATACCATGAAATATTTTCTGATTCTAAGAGTAGGGACCTACATGGTATCTTAGATATTCCTGCACTGCAGCTTCACATCAGAGATGTTCGATGAAAACACTATTTGGCATCTATGGTGTCATTCATTTCACCTTGAATTCATTGAATCCTGTCACAAGGATTACGTGTTATTTCCATATCAGTATTGGCATACAGGCATCCCAGCATGCACGTAACCATTTCTGAGTCACACCTTTTTTTTTCGTTCCCTGTATAAAGTAATACAAAATTAACTACTGGCTTGCTCTTTTTTTTTTTTTTTTTTTAAAGAAAGTAACTGGTTGTTCAGATGTGTTCTTCCTTCGACCATCCTCAAAGTACAGCAAAACTCCTTGCACATTAACAGAAAATTTCCATTCTTTCACTCCTTTTTAGCTATGAAAGCCATTCTTCATTACTGTAGTTTTTACCTTTATCTCTTCTCTGCCCTTTGTTTGTCTTTTGATACTTAAGCGGGAAAGTTCAGCCTTTCCTCACTATGCAAACAGTTCCCATGCTACGCTAACCATACTCTGCTATCTGGACTTCTACAAGTAGCGTAAGAGACGTGAACAGCACCCATCAATCATGATCTTTACACCTTGGATCTGAACTCAGAAGTTAAGATACAAATGCCAGCTAAACTTGGGACAGCTTTTTAATTGACAAGATGTGTGGGATTCACACTCTGTAGGTTTAAATAGGCAAAAATGTAAGATCTTTCCCCCATCATCCCAGTCAGCTGTGGAGACTATAACTGTAATCTCCTATGCGTAGTCTGTGGTGTGCAATGCACATCCGGGCTGAAGGATGAAGGAGAAACCACACCGAAGATCAGTGCCCATTTGCAATGTTGTAGCCAACCTTACTCTTCTCCTCATCAATATTTATGCTGTGTCATTAGCAAAGTGCTACACAAAACGAGCACCAATGTAATTGTGCCTTCTGAAGAAATCTTCAGCCTTAACTTTATATGTCTAGCCTCAGGTCAGTCAAAGTTGCAAGTAATTTTTTTGATACTTTCCAAAGACAGAATTAATAACCAGACTACTGCCATAAATATAGTAAGTAACTTTAATGCTGCTTAGCATAAGTCTTTGCTATATACTTTCATCCATATACTCCAGTGTAAATTTTATACAACATGAAGTATTTTTAAAAGTATATGGCTCTAGATAAACTGTTCACAAAACAAGTTTCAATGCAAGTAGAGAATCAGAAAAAAAATCAGCCAGAGTACAAAATCTTTGGAAGATAAACATTTCAGAAAACAAGATACAGGAAAACATCCCATTGCAATAATTCAGGATGACCGAGTGGTTCCAGTAGTCAGAAGGGCTGCCACTCACTGCTACGTCATCCATAAGAACCTGTCCTGGGTCAAAAGGGACTGCATGGCACTACTGAGAGTGGCTGGTCCTCAGAGATCCTTGTACCTTCATAGCAGACACCCTTGCTGGCTCAAGGAGAATGAGTAGGCCTGGGAATGAAGAAAGTCCTGTCTTCCCTTACCCAACTACTGCTGGTCTCTGCAGAATATTCAGGTGCACTGGTGGTGAGCAAGTTTTTTTATGAATGACAGGGAGCCTTTATTCTCCCAGGCTATCAGTTTGGCACTATTCACAAGAGCAAAAATTATTTACCAGCATTATTAAAAAAAAAGTTTCACCACCTGCAAAACGGCATGAGTGTTAGGGAGCAGAGCACAATGCTATCGTTTAGTTTTGTTAAATTAATTTTCTATATAAAATATCATACAACAGGGATGTTCAAGAGAGGCTTAATTAAACTTCATTTGTGCCAAAAGCAAACTCCATAGTGGGTGGACTGCTTTCCATTCCACTGCTTTCAGTAAGATGTTGCACAAGCATCTGTCCAAATAAAAACACCTTTACAACACTGCAGGTTTAAAATGCAATAAGTAACACACTGCAAGAATTGAGGTCAGATATTATTCACCATTTGGTAACATTCCATTCAAATTATATTGACTTACACAATAAGTAACAAACGCAGCAGCTGAAGTAACAAAAACAAAGCTGTACTCCAACAAAGTAAAACAGTGCAAATATTCCTGTTAAACAAAAATATACCATGTATATACACACACAACACAAATGCACTGTTTTGTTTTGCAGTATAAATAGATCTGATTAAGCTAAATTCCTCAAACTAATGAACTACTGACTGACAGTCCCAAACAGTTTCCATCTACTAAGGAATATAGTAAGCTTTAAAGATCAGATAACCATAGCTGGGTATGGCTATAAAAGAGTATCAAAAGGTTTCACTGGATGGATATTTAAAATATTTTCTCTGTACATCAAAATTAATAATATATATACTAAGTTGGTATCACAAAGTCAGCCTAGGCTCTGATCATGCAAGGAGCAGCATGCAGAAAACCCATGACTCTACGAGGAGCCTCAAGGCTCTGCACTGTAAAGCTGCGAAACACTTAAGGCCCAATCCCAGGACTTAACAAGGGGGGAGCTTTTTAGCTGCCTATGCAGTTAACATGTTGGTTTAGTTTCCATTTTCTTCCTCTTCTGATTTAGCACTAGAATTCTGTTATCTGCTCATGACACATCTGTTTATCCCTGAACTCTCTAATACCATACAATGAGTATGCTTCTAATGAGTACACAATAAAAGTCAAAATTAGAAAGGGAAGAGATGGAAACTTGTTTCTCTTAAGGAAATCCTGACTAGGGGTTATTTGCATTTCAGCACTTTAAAACAGATTTTGAGCAAAAAAAGTCTTTATGGAATTAGATTACAGTAAAACAGACAAGTAGCACTTAATGTGATCTGAAGTGGAACACTCAGGCATTAACCTCTCTTCAACTGCTATAGCCTCCATCTCCTTAATGCCAGGGCTGTGCTGCAACCGTAACAAACAGCTGTTGCAAAGGCAAAAATCTAGACGAGAAGCAAGGAAAACAAGAAGAAAAAAGAAAAAAGTGAATCACACATTATATTGTTCTCCATTTTTTTTCTATTCTAAATGAATACAGGAACACAAATGATTCAAAAGTTACCTCCCGCAGCCAAAACGCTTAAGGTAAACATAGGTTTGCGATCCTCTGAAGTTTTCTCATGAACCTCTCTGTTATAACCCCACATTATTGCTTTTAACTTACTTGCTTGCTTCAGAAGACATTTTGAAATAGAATATGAAACAGAATGTCTGCATAAGTTATGGTATAAAGTAATCATGTGTGCATGTACACCATGTATTTCAGTTTTCTCTTATCTAGACTCATCAAACATCTCAGATTTGCTTCCAAGTTAATGTCTTTACCAGCAAACAACTGAGAAGACATCCCTCTAAAAGCAGAACTCTTTTACTTGCAGAAATACAGAAACAGCTTCAAATCTGGCCTCCCTGGCCAGATAACCAACCATTAAAACCACTTCCCGAGAAATGCCAGGAAGTTGCTATTGCTCAAGAACTGAATTGAATAGATTTGAACTGAAGGTCATGCCACAGCAAACTTGAATACGTAATGTAAACCAGAAGGAATAAATGAGAAACCGAATTGTTGAAAAAAATACTTTCTCATATTGTCCAGTGCCAACGATGGATTCTGTCTCTCAGAACGTACGAATTCAATCACGTCATAACAACCTATCCCTTGCTTTCCATGTAAGTGTTGACAATTAAAGTTTTGAATAGATTTAATCACAGTATACAAAAGTAATTTTAAAAGACAACAATGTTAGCAACCTTTTATTTTTTCCCATGTAGATGACAGGACTGTTTTAACGAAGTGTTTCAAAGGATTGCAAATTTTTTTTCTGTATATCCTGACTTTCTAATTACATAGCTTTTGCAAAAAATGCAAAGGCACTAAAGACTACAGTTACTTGATTCACCATTTCCCAGCATCTCTTAATCAAAAATACTGAGGCAAGTTACAAGAGTCTCCTCCTCCCCTATCTTGACAGGGATTTGAGGGGCTTGAAGAACTGAATTCTCCCTTGGAAAAATAGTATGGAAGGAGGAAAGGGTCTCTTGGAGTCCCCAGTATCCTGTTGTCAGACAAAATGACTGAAGTGACCAGTGGGATCTGAACACACTGAACAAGAATTGAAGAGCTACACTTAGGGGTAGAATTTGAGATGCTTGCTTAGTATAAAGCCCTCCTTTAGTTCAGGGATAGCGATAAGACACCACCTGTGTCCTCGTGCCATATGGCCACACAGGGATCAGATGTGCTCAAGTGGATAATGGTGAGACACTCTGGACTTGGAGACTGACAAGGCCACCTCACCCCTTCAGAGACTGGCTTGCCAAAGCAAAAGGCCTTTCCTTTTTAGTCTCCTCTTCCAGAGAGAATGTGACCCTTACACCTTACGTTCATCTGTTTTTATCTTAAGATGAACTGAAGGTGTTTACCGTGCAAAATTTATGGTGTATTTAGTTTTAAGGACAACAGATACCCACAGAGGGTTTTAGAAGCTTAATCTATATACAGTTCCCTGACATATGCAATACCCTCTGGATGGTACAAAAAAAAAATAAGAGCAGTAGTTTCAGTTCCTTCAAGTTCAGCCTACTGGCACACCTCTACTTGCCCTTCAGAAGTCCAGTCAGGGAGAAAGCTAAAGCCTGGTATATTTTCTGACTCAGCTATGCACACCCACATCACCAGATACAGTGATGATGCAACTATGGTGAGAAAAATGCAATATGATCTTACACTATCAATAAAAGAACTCTAATCCTTGCCATAAGAGACAGCGGGGCCCTTACAGATAACTTTTATGCCTGATATAGTAAGTACCGATCTGGAGCTTCACAAGGAGTTAGTCCAAAGTTTTTTCCCCATGGCATGTTCAGGACTATATACACGGTACTAAAAAAAGCAACTGAAAATTTGAGCACAGGCATGAAATTCACACCTGATGCTTTGACGAAGGCTCAGTTATTTTTTTCTTCTATTCTAATAACAAACATTGCTTTTACAAAATATCTCATCTAAAAATTGTAAGCTGTAGTGATCATATATTTAAAACACTATAGAGGAGTAGCAACCGAGCACCAATCACATTCGCATTAGCTTATTCCGATATTTTTTGCATGTCACCGTTAGACATTACTTGCTGCTCTCAAAGACAATCCTTCCTTTCACAGCTCCTCTTTCTATTCTAGCTTGCTGTTAAGTTCTTAAGTTGAATGGTTGGCTACAAGGGCTTACAACAGAGTTCTGTTCCCCAGATACAAATATATGAAATACATACCGAGGCTGCTATGCTTAAGTTATATTCATGATCAGCTAGAATCTTCTCTTGTGTGGTGGCATTGAACTTGCGGGGAAGGTGATGCAGCGATGTAGTTGCTGCTTGCAGTAGAAAAGCTCCAAAATAAAAGACAAAAGTAGCCCCATGGAAAAGAAAATCCTGAAAAGCAAATAACAGAATCATTCTGGGCTGCAATACATATCTAATTCTTCTAGTCTCGGTACAAATAAAACCCAACACTGAAACATGAAACGAGCACTGATAACAGTAACTTTAGATAAACAGTGTTAAATCCATTGAGAGCTTAACCTGGACATGTTTTCACAGCTGCTTGCAATTATAAGCAACTCACTAACATAATTAGTTATAAAGGGCAACTCTCCCTCTCCCTAAACCCTATAGTCTTTCAAATTGAGGCATGTGCTCTTCTATATGTACATATGCTGACCTTTTAGATCACTTTAAAGCTATTAAAGCTTACAGAACTCTCCCTTCATACAGCTTAGACAAAAAAGAAGGGACATACAGGCCGACTTTCTCACAATTGAAGCAGCACAATACAAGATTGAAGTCCCCCAACGCCTGGCCTTCTATAGGCGATTCCCTCCTGTGGTGAATGCTAGCTTAACACAAGGTTTAAACATCTAACTCTCATTTCTGAATTCTATTACTGGAGCACACGAAAAAGCAGCTCTGGTGCCTAAATCTCTTTGCAGGTTGTATTTCAGAGTCCAGTGTTCCACGCAGCAAGATCCAAGACATGTACCAGTACAGTTTTAAAATGTCTAAAACATTCTTCCAACATCTCCTTCTGCTGTTGAGTCTGCAAAGCTGACATCTGCACTGCACTCAGTTCCCAAGTCCATACAACATATACTTTGTGCCTATACCTATGCAGGTCTGCAAAAGCCGTAGACATATTTTTTAAAATTATACATAAGTATATGTATGCCTTTTGCTGATATCCACGTTATATAGTCTATCTCCAGCACTAAAGAATTCTTCATGCACTTTTCATTCGAGTGCAATGGACAACCAGTATGTCAAGAGTGAGAACCCGGGGTACACCACGTGTGAGTCCATCACAACAGCAGACAGCATTCATATGCACTAGAAATAACTGTCCAAAATCCTTACCTACCCACTGATATCAAAGTGACAATATGCTGCATTTCCCTGTTTAGAGAATTGTTTTTTCATAGATGTGAGATTTTCTTCTTATTGAAAGAATTTGCTTTTCAAACTCATCAGTTGTTCCATATCTGATAGCAGCTAAAGCTACTTAAATTACACCCTAGTCAGTTTTGATAAGTTAAGATATAAGCTGCTACTACAGTTTCCCATTCCACTTATATCAGGAAATAATTTTCTCTTAATTAATAATCATTTGAGGTTAGGTCATAGAGTGTATTGCTTTTCTTAATGACTGCTAATTACTGGGAATCCAAGTTTTGGCAAAACAGCTGCAGTAATTCCCAACTTCTGGTTTTCCATCCTCGCTGGGTTGTTGTTTTGTTTTGTTTTTTTTTCCATTTTTTAAAAACAATTACTTCTTCTTGGAGTATCACCAGGAGGCCCCACTGACATCAACAGAACTGAGAAGATAAGGGGGCAGAGGGTGGCTTCCTGACCTAGCTGGATAGCCTTTATGTGCTAGGCTTGCCAGATCTCAAGCTTTGGGTATAAGACACATTCCCTCAGTCTCCAGCTCTGCTGTAATGTCTGTACCTCGTCAAAAAAAATAGTAGGGACCTACTCTAGCATGAGAGTGCTGAAGCATCAGAGAAGCTGGGGTGCTCTGCTGCAGCTGGGGGAGGCACTTCTCCCCACCAGATGCTTACCGCTGTTGCTTCCCCCTGCTCACTCGAGCTGGCAGACAGACACACACATCTTTCATGCTACCGCCTACGCATGCCATGTCAGACTGCACGCGCATGTGTGTTCGCTGTGTGACAAATACTGGACCCCATAACATGGCCTGACATACCCATTTCATAGCACAGGACTCCAGCAACTTGAAAGGTCTGCGTAAACCCATGGGTAATCAAGGACATCATTATTCTTGGGCTGCTAAATACCTTGTGTGAACTATGTCAGTGTTACCAGCTGTATGCTTTTGGCACCACTGCTCACGAAGGAGTACAAATAGCTCCAAGAGGAAGACAGTGCTGACTGCATATAGGAGAGGTACTTTCAGAAGACAAACTCTTATTTCTTTCATTCTCCCGCCAAACTCTCTAATTTCCTTCTCCTGGCAGCAATTATAGTGAAGCTATGTAGCATCAGGAAGGTTTCACGTTCGTATGGTTATGGTTTCTGTGACCAAAAAACACAAGATCTTATGAGGGAGGGTTTTTTGGTTTTTAGTCATTCTTAGCGTGGTGCCTAACTCTCCCTTGCCTCCCCACTTGTATAATCATTGAAACCTCATACAAAGTGTATGTAAAACCCTACCAGATCTGCATGGTATGTTAGTTCACATCTAATTTTGTAAATGAGTCTGTTGTGAGTCAGGCTGTAAAGGACAGTATTTGTCATACCCTCTGGTTTAATAGTGATGTATAGAGTGATGTACCTCCATAAAGTCCGTCTTTTCACCCATTTTTCACTGCGTAGCATCTTATTTTTTAAGTATCTCTGTTAGTATCGACGGAGCTACTTATGACATAAAGGATTTCTAAATGCAGGGCTGTCAGAATCCCATGCTATTTTTCAAACTTACATTTATACTCCTGGAGTCTTAAACCACATTTGTTCATGAATCTCTACATGAAGCTATAGTACTCCAATATAACTAAGCTATGACTCTTCCCATTTTTGACCTAATCTAATGACCTGTAGCTTCTGACTTCTATTGTAAATTTGATTTATGAAACAGCAAAAGACATGTATTTATCTAAATACACTCCAACCTAAACCAAACAGGTACATCTTTTTATTTTATAGTAATAAAAATAGTTTTAGTGCTTCCAGTAATTATTTGCAACAGAAGGTAAAATCCTTGTGGTTAGTGCCAACAAGTTACAGAACATTTGGGTACCTGAAAATAGTGGTCAAATGATCTATCTAATGTTATTTTTATTGACAGCTGGAAGGGGCTGGATTTCAACTACCGTGTTAGAAATAAAAAGATTAACTTTGCATTTATTTCAGATGTTGACTTAGTTATGACAACTTTTTAGATTAAGTTACAGCATCCCACAGATACAGCTTTTCTACAAGTCATATAGCAATTTCCTGACAGAAAGTTTTTCAGTAATTTATCATATACAAGGGGACAAAATTAACAGTACAATAAATCACTGCCAGCATCAAGTAGCCAATGTGTAAGATGCACTTACACAACTGTTATAAGATGAACATTTGTATAGCATTTTCAATATAAAAGCCTATGCCCTCACCCAGCAACTCCTAAATAGATGCGTGACTGTAAATTGGCAAACAGTTTCAATGAAACCCGGGACACTATTAATTTACTTAAGTTATGCACATGCTCAAGGGCTTTGTTGCATCATAACTTATGAGGATGTCGCAGCATAAATCCCTGTAAAGGTCTCTGTGATTGTAACTCATTATTAGCCTAATTACTGCCTGTATTGTGCTGGAAAGCTGACAATGTATGTATGTGTATTCACTATAAAAGTGCTAAAGTTTGTTTTAATAGAATCCAGTCTGAATAACTTAAACAGATAAATAACCACAGATGTTGATACTGAGGCATGCAACTACAGCTGTGATCAAGAAAAGTGTCAATAGGAAAACTAAGCCGCATAGGAAGAAAGTGAAGGTGATCAGCAGTTACAAACAGCCGTACTTTAATATTTTAGAAGTTCTGGTCCTTTTGGAAGATTTTTTGGAAATTCCCATTCTGATCACAGTTTTGCCACCTCTTATTATTCACTTCCAGTAATGTCAGAGAGTGATACCATCTTGTGCTCAACTACTTGAGCGCTAAAAACTCAAAGTAAAAAACAGTTAATGACAACCAAGGAGTACACAAATTAGCAGTCAATAACCTGAGGTATCCATGTGGTTGGTAAAAATCGGAGCCGACAGCTTCCTTTTTTGAATAGGAAGGTACAGTCTGTGAGAACTACTGGCACAAGCCATAACAATCCATTTCAGCAAGAATCAGGTCTTGTCTTCACAATAAAGAAAAGCTGAGCAGAGCATAATGATATCTGCAGTCTCACCAGGCTTCCTCTAAGAAAGATAAATGTTAAGCCTCCTAAAAAGATGTTAAGCTATATCATACTGCATGTTACGCTGTCTTTGGCTACCTAAGGTCTACCAGCCACTCACCAATGCTACCCTAGCTTTAAGGAATTGACCCAAACGTCAGCAGAAGACTTTCTTAGGAACTGACGGAGACTTCCTGGGTGCTTTATCCAGTCTGTGATATCTCAGACAACTGCATCACACAATGTGTTCACAAACGTATCACTTCCTTTACAATATTAGATGTATCTTTCTACCCCTCATTATTCACAGGGTGTTACTACCACTTGTCTAATAGTCAGAAAATATGTTCTCATTTCCAGTCCACAATTATTTCTGGCCATTCAAACCAATCTGTCATCATGCCTTGTTAAACTAGTCCTCTTCCTGCTGCTCACACGTTTTATGTGCTCATAGAGGACAAGTATATTCCTTCAATCAGTTTCAAAAGCTGGGCTCTTTCAGCCTCCATCATAAAAGAGGTCCTGTATTTCCTCCACCATCCTTGAAGCCCTCCTCTTTCTTTTTCCTGTTTTGAATTCCTCTTTTTTGAAAAACTTTCCATTAAAACAGAAAGCCAGGCTTCGGATCAGTACTTCTCATGAAATGATTTTCAGTTTATAAAACAAAGGGAATCCTTAAATAAAGAAAAAAATCTTACCGTCTGGTTCCAGTTGACAGCAATTCTATTTGCATAACCGAAGAGGAACACACACAGGAACACAATGGACAGGAACCATGCAGTCACTGCTACAAACATTACCCATCCCTGCAGCACCGGCAGTGGAACTCGGGTAGAAGCTACCAAAATCCAGACTAATGTTCCAAAGAGCTGCAAGGAAAGGAATACAGACGGTGAACTGAGAGATAACTTTTATTCAGTCCGTTCTGCCTAAGAACTAGTATCACACATCAACACGTCCTCAAATTACTTTTAGAAACCAAGAGGAAACACTTCAAAAGTACTCAGAGAGCCCAAGTGCTCTTCTCAGAAATTATAGGCACTAAGTGGCAGTAAGATGAAGCCACTCTGAAATTCTTAAAAGCTCTTAAAGTAGCCTTGAAAATGGGATTTACAAGCCCAGGTGACTTGCATGCTGCTGCTGAAAATTTTACCCTTACTCTCATTTTGAGGGAAATATAAGAAATGTGAAAAAGTGGTTCACACACATATATACAAACCTCTCTATATACTAAAGTTAGCATGACAAGGATGTACATCAGATTTGGATTCAATCTCATAGTCTTTAGTTTTGCAGTCCTAATCAGATGAGATACAGAAAAGAGATGAAGCTACACCCTCTTTTTCAATGCATTTGTAATAAAAAGCTGAAAGAGAACACATTCAGCAATAAAGTGAAAGAGAAAACTAGAATACAGAATAAGGCAAGTTGTAAATTATGTTGCAACTAGAAAAACATAGAGCTTTCCGGAATTATCATAACCCAGGGAAGAATTCAGCACCACCGATTTTCTTTTCAGTGTACTGATCACAGCGAATGAGTGGTGGGGATGCTGTGCTATGATGGGCTGATGGAGAATTTACGTACTCTAAGGCTTGCTTGGTTTAATCATCGCTTGGCCTAAGGAAGGGTACTATTTCTCCCTGCAAATCCTGCCTCTTTATAAAAAAGGATTCCCATCTGAAGTATGTTCACTTATTACAGAAAGATTTAACTTCATAATCCAACCTGCTGTGTAATGACAGCTACAATCAATTTCCAAGCAAGTTACTATTTTCCTGTTTAAATCCTCCATATCTACAACTACAAAGTCAGAGGTTACATTTTCAGATTCAGAGAACTTTCTTTTGATTCGAGGTTGGATGAGAGATACCTTTCAAAAATGCCTGCTATAAAATTAGTTGGTTCCTCTCTCTTGTTACATTGCAGCAGCATATATGATGCATTGCTAGTCTCAGTTCAAAGCTCCCCGGGGTTTACATATTAGCCTTCAAGATGTTTTCTAGGGTTCCTTTTTTAGCTGCTGTGAAGAACCAAACTTTCTCTAGTTTCACAAGACTGCAGGTGCAAGTGTGTTACTCAGAGACCAGATAGTGATGGGCAGTGAGGAAGCAAAAGGGATAGCAGAAAGTGTCTGTTAAAAAAAAAGCAGAGACATACGAAATGTTTTCAGTATCTTGAATGTGCAACCTTGCAGGCTTCTTTAAAAATAAATTTAGAAATCTACTGTACCGACCGCTAATCTCAGCGCCCACTGTGGTGCCATTTCCCTCATAGTACACCTGTCCAGTTTGGCTGTCAGATGTATAATAGGTTGGCCAGCCTAATGAACCTTTTTACCCTACTGACTCAGGGCCTGATTTAGTGTCCGGACCTGTGCTCTGAGATCTTTGCTCAGGTGCAGTTTTACAGCTTGCAGAGTGGGATCCATCACACAGACTGGGAGCCAAGCACTATTCTGCTCTGACCCCAAGAAAAAAAAAAAAATATTAACAAACTCAGATGAGTTCTGCCAAGGATTTTTTTTTCTCCTACTAATTAGTACCACGGCCCTGCACAGCCTCATACTCAGCCTCAGCTCAAAGGTCCTCAGCTCTGTGTAACACCAGTATGCTCTTAGACGCACAGGAAATTAAACGTACTTGCAGGAGTTTGCATAGGACCCGCAACACACGCACACAGGCAAAAACCACCGTAAGTCTCCATGGTGGGTTTTGGGTCTAGGACTCTGTGTGACTCAAAGTCCTCGACAGCTTCAACAACCCCCGTGAAACTCATCTCAATGGGCCTCCCGGTGCCGCCCGGCCAGGGCGGGGGGGAAGCGCCGCGCCGCCACCGCCAGCCGGCCCGAGGGGAGCAAACACGCTGGGGCAGGCCGGGGGGAGCGCGGACGGGTCCCGCTGCCCTTCCCGGCACAGCCTCATGTCCCAGACACCGGCCCAGGGCCGGCGCGGGGCAGCCCGGGGGCTCCCCCCTGCCGCAGCCCCGCCGCCCGCACCTTTCCCACTCACAAAATGGCAGGTGAGCGCGGGCGACGCGGGGCTGCCGCTCGTCCGTCCCCGGGCAGAGGCACGTACCCTTCCCCCCGGCTCCGGGCACCACCGCCTAGGCGGGAAGGACACGGGCACAGGGCGGCGGGGCGCGGAGCCGTGGCGGGGCGCTGAGGGGAGGGAAAAGCGCGGGAAGGCCGGTGGCCGCCCCCCCCCCCCCCCCCCCCCCCCGCACTCACGATCTCCAGGAAGATGACGGCTCCCGAGTAGGTGCGCAGGATCTCCAGGCCGGAGGGCAAAGTGACCCGGGGGGGTGGGAAGTAGGGAGCGGGGTTGGGAGGCGGCGGCATGGACGAGGTCCCCCTGGGCAACATGTTGCTGTGGCGGCGGCTGCTGCTGCTGCTGCTTCTGCCGAACGCGGTGGGGACCGCCGAGCGGCGGCCAGGTGGGCGAGGAGGAGGCGGAGGGAGCAGGTGCGGGCGAGCCTGTGCACACCGCCCCGGCCACCGCCCTCCTGCCCGCCCCAGCGCCGGGCCCGCCCCGCCCCGCCACCTCGCCTCGCCCGGGCCTGCGGCGGACATGCCCGGGTTACCGGGGACTGGACCTGCTCCGCTTCACCACGCCCGGCCTGGCCGGAGGCCGCGGCGGTGGGGGCGGGCAGGGCTAGCTTCTCCCGGCCGGTGGTGGGGCGGGCTGGTGGGCGCTGCGCCCCGGCCCGGGCCTCCCGGCTGCCCCGCGGAGCCGGGCCGTGTCCGGCCGGTGGCTGTCGGCGTCCCCGGGAGCGCGGGGAGCGTTGGCCCTGGAGCGCAGCGCTGCTCATGCACAAGTCCTGAGTCAGACCCAGCCAGAGTTACGGCGTTCTTTCCTAACGCCAGTTTGCAAAAGGTGGTTATTTACCTTCCGGTTACGGATACTTGAGGCTTCAAAATTACGAGGTTGCACCTTTTTTTTTTTTTTTTTTTTTTTTAAGGAACCTACTAGGTTGCCCATTCAAAATACCGAAAACATTTCACGTGTATCTTCACTTCGTTCAATCTGACTCAACAGTGCACAACTACTTAAAAGTAATAAAAATGTTTGTTTGATGTAAAAGTTTTGGGTAGGTGAGGGTCTAGAAAGGTACATGTTCATCAGAACACTTAAAATGCATTTTCTCATGCTGCTTAGCATAAATATCTTCCCCAGATGAAGGACATGGCATCATCCAGCATTTTTGTTATTTCTCCTTCTGTGGCTTAGGATGGGACATCCTGTCGCTGGGATGACTATGCACTGTTTTACCCAGTGTTATCCCATGCAGTGTTTCTGGGTCTTTATCCTCAACATATACAGCTGTGATTTTAAAGATTACATTTTAAGAAGGTTTCATGCAAGTGTATGCAGTTGCTCGGAAGGCTGAACCAGCTAGGGCGTTAACGTTGTATTCCTTTATTTTTAGATGTGTGCTGTTTCTCAGTCGTGCTTTTGTGATGAGAAGAAATGCCTCAGCCTGAGATGCCTGTCTTCCCCACCCCAATCCAAGCGCTAGGTGGGGAGCAGTTGCCTCCTCTAAACACAACTCATCTGTCCTTCCAGCATACCGAGTACATAAATAGGTTTGTGATGCTTCTAAAATGCAGTAATAGCTGCTTAGCTTTGAAATCATGGCTTCTAAAGGAGGAAGAAGAAACAGTTTGTATTCCTTCCCATGCTCTCTCCTTGTCCCTACATCCCTTGTAGCTGGATGCCTCTTGCATTCTTAAGAAGTGAGACATGTGGGATTGAACCCCCTTTAGGCTAACGGAGGCACTGAGCCCGGCTTCCCCTTTTTTCTGGTGCTTTACCCCATCGGTTCTCAGATGAGATAATATTCCTCCTCTACACCAATTTCAAAAGTCAACCTTGTGTCACATCCATTTATCTTCAGGGAAGGGCTCCAGGCTCTGGAGGTGCATGCGTACAGGTCCTGATTTGAGTGTATTTGAGAAGGGAATGGGATTCAGGCTTGTCCCCAAGTGATTAGGTGTAGGTGGTTTGTTCTTGGGGTTGCATTCTGGAGACCATATATTCAATTAATTTCACAATCTGGCCCTAAATCTGTTGAGACTGCCCTGCAGAGGGAGAAATCTGAGTGGGTGGAAAACTGGGTTCATCAGTGTATGATTTGGAACAAGAAATGTGATTATCCTTATCTTACACAGAGGAAGTACAAATAACACTTTGTCATAAACATTTCCAGTTTTATTATCCAGCCATGCAACTAATCTGTGTGAACTCCAGCAGCACTGGATTTTACTGATGATTACATACCATGTGCAATCATTTTTTCTTGCTTGTAAATACTATTTATTTTAACCTGCACATTGCTTTTGACACTGATTTTCTTGAATTTTAGTAGGTTTTCACAATAAAGTCTAAATTTCACTGTTAGACATACATATACACAATAGATTTATGGCAGTACTTTTTCCTAAATCCTAATCATTTAAGTGAAAGTAGCTGTTTAAATTATTTTTACTGCATTTGGGCAGGTTGCACAAGAGTGCCATGTGGGATTCTTTACATACCGATTCATATACTGTTTGAATCTTAGAAATCTGGATTCTTTAAGAGATTAGTATCAGGATTGCATTTTTAAGTTTCCATGGCAAAAGCACATGTTTGTGTTGAACCGCTTTTTAATAGCATTTTTATGTACCTAATTGCATCTTGGCATGTTACAGGGTAAACTAATGATGCTGCTACAAGTCCACCAGAGTCAACAAGTAGACAAAAGTATATTGATTCACTGTACATAGGAAGGTCTGTCTATGCAACCAAAAGGACTAAAACCTTCGCTTAGGTGTTACATAAAATCCAAACTCTTTCCCCTTTGTGTTCTTATGCTTATGGCAGCCTAACGTACATTTGGCATTTGTCACAAAACTACAAAACCACTTGCTATCATTTTTAGATGATAAAAATTATTGATGTTTTACGTTCCAAGTATGGTGATGTAATATGTGCGTATCTTTAATATATATATATGTAAATGAAAATATCTGCTTCTGAGTGCTGTAATTCTTACCCTCCCCCAAGTGACCAACCATTAGAAAAATGCATTAAATGATTAAAATCTGTAGTTAGCTATTAACCATCACATAAAAGCTTTAGGGATTAGAAGAGATAAATTTAAGATTTTGAAAAAACATAGACATATATCATACTGGATATGAAAATTACTTACTCAGCAGTCTTATGTAGCAAGATTCAGACTACCTTTTGTGATATATGGCATGGCACTTCTGGAAGAGCTGAATGTTTTTAAGGATACTACATTAATAGATGAAAGTAATGTCAATTCATGGTCCTTAATGCCTTATCTGAGTGTGTTATCAGAAGCACCTCTGGAAGCAGATGTAACTCTGCCAATCTCTTGTTTCGTGTTGCAGTGTGCACAAGGGTGGTCTGCCAAAATGGCCAAAGGGGTGGAAAGTTTAAAAACAATAAATGACAGTAACCCTATTCCTTACCCATGTGGCTCTGATTCCGCATAGGCAGATCTGCACAAACAGATCTCCCTAAGGCAGAGCGGAGCTGAGCAAGGTTTTCCTGATGGTATCGGGATCTTCTTCTTTCTTCCAGTTACTTTCTTGATCTGGAGGAAGTTGCCCCCAAAAGCCCTCTATGTTTCTTTTAGATTTGCAAAGCTGCTCTTTCTTAAGAAAGAACACAGACTCTCTTAATCCCATAGTTATATATCAAAAATAGAAAGCCCGAAGTTGATTGTATAAAAAGCAGACTGTTTTGTTTATGGATGAATTAATTTAACATGCTCGTGGAAATGGCATGCATGATTCTGATCTGATACTGGTGCAAACTCAGGAGTCATGCCCCTTTAGCCAGTGAAATTAAATAGGCATAAAACTGGTTTGCATAAGATGAATGATAAAGAAACCCTTTAGCGTTATTTTTATAGTTTATTTACTCAGTGGTGACTGAACTTTAGTGTCATGTTTGGACCAGTGCATATTACGAATTAGTGTACAAATACCACTACATCGTTGAAGTTTCTTGGGAGGCAGCATGACAGTTTTTATTTTAACAGGCAGGGCCACGCCTTTGATTGAATGCTGCCCCTTTTTTCATCATTGAACTAAGGGAAAAATAACTGTTGAAATCACTCGCTTGATCCAGTTAAACTGAGCTTGGGATGCCTGCCGGAATGAGGACATGAAGATAAACGTGCCATCTGTTTGGTCCCCCAGTCCAAGGGATGGCTGGTTACCAAATCAGTTCCTAGAGTAGCTGAAAGCAGCCTCAGAGCTGCTCTAAGCAGTGATTTCTGGCTCGTAAGGCTGCGGTGGTAATCTGGATGTAGCCTCTTCCCACAGAAGTGTCTTCTTTGCCCAGAGCGGCAAAGGAAAGGTGTTGACCCGGCTACTTTGGCTCTCCACAGTCCCAGGATGCCTTTTAAAGCTGGGAATCCTTATCTGGCTGGTTAAGAGAGTTTGAGGGTCCTTCCACACAGGCACCACACAGCTGAGAGGCTGGCGTCGAGCCAGAGACCCTCCTTGGTGGAGTCGGCTGGTGTTACTGAGAACAGAATGAGGTCTCTGACCTGTTCCGATAACACCATTTCCGTGTTCCTAAGGATGCCAACACTTAATTTGTTTGGCTTGGTGGCACTGCAGTTCTCTAGCAGTATAGTATAACGTGCAGTCAAAGGGCCAATTCTCCTTTCATTTACACTGAGAAATTCCTCTTAGACGTGTGAGGGTGCAGCAAAGGTAAAAATGCAAAATCTCACCATAGCAGAGAGGAGGATCCTGAACTCACATGGGACGGGAGGCTGTGTGGGTAGGGAGGGACATGACAGAGCAGAGCAAAGTTACCAAGTTGGGAAAATGTTGCAAGAAGTCAATGTGCTGCTCTTGGCATAGGTGAGCCAGCAGGGAAAATGGGTTTCATGGATTGTCCCCAGCTGGGAATGGGAAAGTCTCGGAAGTACAAACTGGAGCGTAACATTCTTGTAGATGAGGGATGAGTAAGTGGCACTGGTTGTGCCAGGAAAGACAGAATTGGCCAGGGAAACGGGGAGACAGACTGCACAGCAGCAATACTTACTGTTTTTTCAGCCCTGTGTTCCACCTGCTTCATGGTGTAAAAGAGGAACTGTTCAGCTGGTTGCAGAGGAACTCGAATTCAGCAGCACGGGCAGGAGGACATGCCGTCCAAGGGCTGCCAGCGCAGGATGCAGCACAGTGCTGTGCCGATAGGGCTGCTGGTAGCATGGGGCTCTTCTTGTTTTGTCGTCAGTCAGGGCTTGATGTACTAATCTTTAATCATAATATGTTGGACTCTGATCTTATCTCTCCCTGGTCAGGAGTATGTATCTAGTGTTTTGATGAACTATCAGTGCTGACAGGGAGTCACTTTTTTTCCTCAGGTGCAGTTTGTTTGCTTTTTGGGGACTGTTTGTTTTATTGAGCAAATTCCTGGCTAAAAATCCAATAGAAGGCAAAGGATAATTAAGCAAAAGACAATGGTGGCTTCATTTTGTAATGAATGAATTCAGGAAGGAGAAGCAGGGAGACATTAAAATATGCTTGTATAAAAAATCTCTGTAATGTTTTGAAATAGCATAAAAACACTGCTGCAAAAGGAACGAGCCTATAGATTTCAAAGCACTCTGAGTTTATTCAGTTGTAAATAAAAAGGATGTATCTTAGTGTTAGAATGTGTACACATAATTCTAATGACTGTTAGTAGGAGGTAAAGAGCTGTTTGAGTGTAAGTACGGGCACCGTTAAGTGAATCATAAGTAACCTCTAAATTTGTAGTTAGTTTCAGTTTGCTTAAAATAGCAGGGTCTTATTCTACGGGCATCTGTTGCTACTTACTGCGGCGGGCGGCAAGGAAGGCACAGACTCTGAGATCGAGGATGCAAGGGCCTGAAGCCGAAAGGCCTAAGGCTTTTTATTGTTATGCTACTACTCTATTTAACTGCTACAATGCAGGAGCCAGACTAGGCAGTTCAAGATAACATCAACATTCACACGCTAAACACTCATCACCCATCCTGGGAAGAGCCCACAGTGTCCTGGGCTCAAAACACCAACAATCATTCCTGTTTTCAGCTCTGTGTTCAGAACTGACCTTCAACACATGTTTACTTGTTACATGCCTCAAAAAGCCCTGTGAACTGGTCTCGGCTCCTTTATCTTAGAAGCAAGCAAAAACCATTCTCAGTGCAGTGTTCCCAAGCAAATCTTATGCTCCCCAAGTAAAGCACAGCTGTTTGCAGACTGAGGGTCTTCCACATTTCCCCCTTTTTTGTTTATTTGATGACAAGGGTGGTCATGATGTGGGCTTCGGCTTTTCAGAGTCCTCTGATTGCAGACCAGGTCTCTGAAGCAGCACTTGGGGCAAAGGCACACAAGCAGGGACGCAGGCACCGTGGAGTTCAGTTCCTGCTAGAGAGAAAGTGAAAGAGATTCCAGACCTGCTGCCTTCGCCTGTATATTAGGGATTTCTGCCAGGCGGCATTTTTCCACTGTGCTTTGATCTTTCTCACAGCAGGGCAGGAATCTCAGGCATAAACAATTAGGTGCCCTTGAGTCTTATCACAGGCCTATGTTATCTGAATGAAGATGCTCTACTTGTCCAGCACACAAGACTAAATAACAGTTAGTAGTATGATATATGTGTTTTTTGACACCCCAGGTGCAAGTCACTTGAGCGTGTTTACAATCCTCCTCGCCCATCTTCCGTTATATTCCCACATTCTACCCCCTCGCTCAAGAGACTGCTTCTCCTGGGGAGTGCAAAGCTGGACGTGCACATTTGGCTTGCGGGGTGTAGAGCAGAGCAATATACAGAGGCACGCAATAAATACATATAAAAAAAGGAATAAACATAGATATCTATACAATAATGCTGTAGCATCACTAATTACAAAGAAGGGCCAAAGATAAACAAGACTGTGAACAACATCCCTGTAGTGTCCAAATTTACTTGATTCACACGCTCTAGAAGAGATAACTGCTGTGAGAACCAAAACAGTATCTTCTCCTCAGAGCCACCAGCATGTGTCAACAGAAAGGCCTTAACCACGCTTGCGTGGAAGCGAAGTCACACAGCAGACAGCACAACTATGGGGGGACCACGACCACCAGAGACCACCCAAGACCTCTCGCAGCATGCTACTTGCGTGCTCATCCAGTCATTTCAGCATTCCCCAAGTAATGCCTGGTGTCAGGTTGACTGTTCTACATTGCTTGCGTGGTCCCTGTGCTTTCAGCGTCTGCATTTCTGGTACCGGGTCCTGGTTGTGGTTTCTCCAGCTCATGGTATGGCTTCACGCATCTCGCAGGTAGCCAACGAGGACCTGTTGGGAGTAAAACACAAGCATATCCCCTCCCCCATGTCAACAATTCTACTGGTCCACGCCAATCAGTTGGGCCTGGCAGATCTTTATACCAAACCCTAGGATTTTGTGTAAAGGGAACTTTAGCCTGAAAATGTCGTTCCACTGCCGTGGTATCTAATCGAGAAGATGACCGATTTAGAAAATTTAAAGTGAACACAGCCATATCTAATTGTTCTTGAGGAGCTGTGGCTACATTCCCCCTTTTTTTGTTTTTGCAACATGTGTTTCAAGTTTTGATGTGTCCGTTCAATTATGGCTTGTCCGGTGGGGGTGTGCGGGATACCTGTAATGTGAGACACACCCCACTGTTGTAGGAATAAGGCCGCTGCTTGAGATACATAGGCAGGTCCATTGTCTGTTTTTATTTGTTTAGGGAGGCCCATAAGTGCAAAGCACCTTGTCCAATGTTTCTTAACATCCTGAGTCCGTTCCCCTGTAGCTGCAGAAGCAACAACATAACCAGAAAAGGTATCCACAGTAACATGAACATACTTTTGCCTGCCAAAAGGTGGATAATGTGTAACATCTGTTTGCCAAATTTCATTAGCCTTCAGTCCCCTGACATTTACACCATCATGATAAGTTGCAGTATTATATAGTTGACAATCGTTACATGCCCGAAAAGTATCACGAGCCTGCGTTTTTGTGAGAGCAAATTCTTTCTGTAAACTGCGAGCATTTTGATGGAAAAAGGAGTGAGATAATTGTGCATGTTGAAATCGTTGAGTAAGGGAGGATGACGTTATGGGCAAAACAGTGTACTTATCAGCTACTGCATTCCCTTCTACCAGAGGTCCTGGCAAGTGAGTGTGAGACCTAATATGAACAATAAAGCAAGGATGCTGTCGTTGCTGAAGCAGAGTTGCAATAGCAAGGAAAAGTTTATACAGCTCTTTATTGCTAATTTCTTTGATAAATGCAGCTTCTAAGCGGTTAATAGCGCCAACAGCATATAGTGAATCTGATACAATATTAACAGGTTCTCTTGCAAACAATGTCAGAGCTAAATGTATTGCAGACAATTAAACAATCTGAGTGGACGCTTCCACAGTAACTGATGTGTGTTGCGATTGTGCCTTTTCTTTCCAGGCTACTACGGCCTTCTTTGTTTTACCTGAGCCGTCTGTAAAAACCGTTTTTGCATTTGGTATAGGGTGAGGCACCATCACTCTCTGTGGCTGTAAACAGAGGGAAGGTAAGGCTTGCAAGATTTTATTCTGTGGCAAAGTAAAATGGATATCATTCAAATAATCAGCCAGAGCAGCCTGAAATTCAAGGCTGTCCCTCATCAGAGTAATGTGCGTTTCCTTATGAAAGGGTAGGTAAATAATGTCAGGGTCTCGACCTGTCAGCTGCTGTATCCTGAACCGTCCTTTCTGAATCACCATAATGACCATCTCCAAAGGAGTCGTAATTGTTTTTGTAAAGGTGTCTGATAAGAAAATCCATTCCAGGGTAACTAATTGCTGTGATTCTGTGAACTGAGCAAATAGCCCATAAGGCTGGAATTTCGTGTGAATCACAAAAAATAGAAGAGGCAAGTGTAAGATTATACGTCCTGCTTGGGAAGCTGTAAGTTTTTGAATTACCAATGCCAATTCCTGTTTTGCTTTGTCAGAAAGGATTCGAGGCGAAGTTAAATCTGAATCCCCCTTCAAGGTGTTAAACAGGGTACTTAACTGTTCAGTAGAAATACCCAGCACAGGACGAATCCAATTAATTGTCCCTAGTAGTTGCTGCAAATCATTTAATGTAGAGATATTGTTTACCAAACGAAGTTGTTGTGGCCGTAAGGTTCTGGTAAACAGTACCCATCCCAAATACTTCCAGGGCGGTTCTGTTTGTATTTTTTCTGGGGAAATATGAAGCCCAAATTGTTGTAAGGAGTCTTTTAGATGATTTACAGTTTTCATCAGTTCTGTCTGTGTCAAAGCTGCAATGAGAATGTCATCCATATAATGGTAAATAAGAGACTGTTTAAAAATACTTCGAGTCGGCTCTATTGCAGCAGAGACCACTAACTGACAAATTGTGGGACTGTTCATCATGCCCTGTGGGAGAACCTTCCTTTCTGCTCATCTTTTTTCTTTACTGTCGGCTTTGGGCAGTTCTTTTTAATATGCCCCATTTGATTACACTCAAAACATTTCATTTCTGCTCGTCCCACAACGAGTTGCTGAGCCAAGGCACTTGCAAGTAAAGTAGCTTTATGCTCTTCAGAACCCACATTCTGACAGGCTTTAACAAATTCTGCTATACTTTTGTAAGAGTTTTTTAGAGGGCCCAAAATTCTTTGACAATCTGCATTTGCATTTTCATAAGCCAATTGTAATAACAGCGTTTCTACTGTATTTTCATCATCAATCTGCCTGCTCAGTGCTGTTTGTAAACGATCAATAAATGTAACATAGGGTTCTTGAGCTCCTTGCCTGACTGCCACAAAAGAGGGCTGGCGTTTCCTTGCCTCCGGAACGCGTTTCAGGCACTTTAAAGCCAGTGCAGAGATCTGTTGTAAACGCTGCCGAGGTAACCGTGCCTGTACCTCTGGTGTCGCATACTGATTAACTCCCAAATATTCTTGCCTATTTTCCAAAGTGTCTGCAGAAACAGCCTCCTGGTACTCTGCCAGCCACACTGAATACTGTGCAGGTGTTAAAATCATCCGTAAAAGTGACTTCCAATCATGTGGAGTCATAGTATAGGATTCCCCAATGACAGTTACTAAATTTGAAGTATAGTTACTGTGCAAACCATAGTCTCTCACCGTGGCCCGTACTTCCTTAATCATGTCATAACTAAGGTAGCGATACTCAGGAGAATGATTTGGACTATAGATTACCGGCATCGCCGTCAGCATGGCAAAATCTCCTTTACGAGCAGCTTCCTCTACAATTTTCTGCCAGCGTTTTGTATTTCGTTACATGAGACTCTGATGCCTTTTCAGCAAAGCCAATAGGTGGCTCGGCAGACGCAGGATACGGAGGAGCTGTTGGTGTTAACTGTGCTCCGTCCGTAACCGCTGCCGCTGCTGCTGCCGGCTGCAAGACCCCCCATGCCGAAGGGACGGCCGCAGCCATTTCTTTTACCGATGTTAATGGTGGGTATAAATTGGACTGTATGTCTGGATCTGTGAAATCAAGATCGTAAGGATCGTCTGATTCTCCGGAGACTGTTTCATATACAGGCTCCTGTTGCTCCTTCACATCCACTAAGGTGTTAATAGGAGTGGATGCCAGACATTGCAAATACTCCTCTGCAGGCTGGAGTGCAGAGACTGCTGTAAAAACAACCCTCCACGTTGCTTCTAAATCCTTTAGAATATCAGACTGCAACGTGTTCCGTTTTTGTATTTCTACTCCCACTTTCACCCAAATCTTTGCATCGTAAGTCCCTGATACAGGGAACCAGGTACAGTTGTCTTTGATCCATACTAATAACTGCACCAATTTCGCTAATTGGACCTTATAGCCCTGTTCGCGTAATATACGCTGTAATACCTCAGTGTAGAGCTTATGCTCTTGGGAACTAGCCTGTCCCATGTTTATTGCGATCGCGGAACTCACTGATTCTGGGGACTCTCCGGTCCTGGGGATTCTCCGATCCTGGGGACTCTCCGGTCCTGGCGCGCGCTAGCCCCTGACAATCCTTCGATCAGAGTCGCCGCCGCTTCTTCGTTAATCTTCAACCTTGTTCGGGCGCCATTTGCGGCGGGCAGCAAGGAAGGCACAGACTCTGAGATCGAGGATGCAAGGGCCTGAAGCCGAAAGGCCTAAGGCTTTTTATTGTTATGCTACTACTCTATTTAACTGCTACAATGCAGGAGCCAGACTAGGCAGTTCAAGATAACATCAACATTCACACGCTAAACACTCATCACCCATCCTGGGAAGAGCCCACAGTGTCCTGGGCTCAAAACACCAACAATCATTCCTGTTTTCAGCTCTGTGTTCAGAACTGACCTTCAACACATGTTTACTTGTTACATGCCTCAAAAAGCCCTGTGAACTGGTCTCGGCTCCTTTATCTTAGAAGCAAGCAAAAACCATTCTCAGTGCAGTGTTCCCAAGCAAATCTTATGCTCCCCAAGTAAAGCACAGCTGTTTGCAGACTGAGGGTCTTCCACAACTTACAGTAACTAGTGGAGTTATAAGGCTGAGAGGGAGCTCTTCAACAACCGACTTGCTGGCAGACCTGTAATCCTTTTGCTGACTATGCTTCATCTCAGAACTGTCTTTGACCCGAGCCTCCAAGAATCCTGTGCCTCTGGTGTTTACGAACTTTCTCATGGTAGTTCAAGCTGCATGTAAGCCAGTGTGACTGAGCTGCTGCCAAATGAAGTGATCCTGTTCCCCAGCCTTGGCTTCCTTCTACCTCCTTTGCATCACAGCTAGTGAAAGTGAGGGTGCAGACTGGGTCAGACCAAGGCAAACTGTTTCTTTTTTCTGTTTGATTGATTAGGCTTGTGCTGAAATTAATTACTTTTCAGTACTAACAGATCAGTTTAAAAATAAACACAAAACTTATAAGCCAGATACACTGACATGTTCTATCTTCTTTATGGAATGTACAGTACATGAACGTTGTTTCTCTTTTAAGAGGATAGATGGAAAGCCATTATTATGATTTTTCTTTTAGATAAGAAATGCTGATGCAGCCTCTAGGAGCCTGCACCTGGTCTGAGCCATGCTTCTGCACCTCTAGACACTGTGTGCTGCTGTGCCCCTGTTAGGTAAAGGGAAAAATCAGATCATCATGGTGATCTGTTTGTACTGAAAGAATATTGATTTCATTATGAAATTCAAATTGTTCATAAAGAGGTATTTGAATGTTCTTATATATAGGTGATTTTAGGGAAATTAATATCTGCAGTGTATTTTCTTGAGTGAAGTTTACAGTGTTTTACATCCTGGAGGACTCCAAAGGTCTCAATAGAGGTGAATGGGTCACAATATATCAGCATTTGTCTCATTTTTTGTTACTCAGAGTAAGCAAAAGTACATGTTTTGTAGCCTTGAACTTTAGATTATGAGCTTGCCTGTCCTCTGCAATGATAAACTCCCATAGGGCACTCAGGTGTTTGCAGGAGCTGGATGCCCATTACAGAATCATAGAATCATGGAATGGTTTGGGTTGGAAGGGACCTTAAAGATCATCTAGTTCCAACCCCCGTGCCACCCACAGGCAGGGGCACCTTCCACTAGACCAGGTTGCTCAAAGCCCCATCCAACCTGGCCTTGAACACTTCCAGAGAGGAGGCACCCACAGCTTCTTTGAGCAACCTGTGCCAGTGTCTCACCACCCTCACAGTAAAGAACACGAACCCTATTTCTAATGCACAATTTTCTGATGTCAGGTTATGATGAGAAATGCTGCCCGCTGATGTGCTATTGATATCAGTGATCGGCCCCCTGATATCGCTGGCAAGTTCCAAATAGTGACTGCTTCTGATTTACCAAGTGCTGAAGCAACATCAGGAGTAAGTATAACACATGAGGATGATATCTTTATTTCAAAAGACCATGAGTTTGGGAAAATCCGTGGTTAGTCCCACCTGTATAAGGGATTTCCATTCTGGGGAAGAGGCTGGAGGAATCTCAGCTGCAAATGCAATGAAATGACAAGTATTATAATCAGGGAAGTGCTGTGAATATAATTCTTCAGGCCTATCTCAACTACTCGATTCCTACTGAACCCAGCCTCAGGTTCTTTCACAATGTTTTGTTAAGTTTAAGCATTTGATCAAGTGGGTTTTGATTCATAGGAAAGCAAACAGGTTTCAGGTTTTTTTCCTTTCTTTCATAAATCCTAAACCAGTTAAACTGCATTCCTGTTAGCCTGGCGTCCTTCGTGAAGAAATAAGTATTACACACAGTATGTATGCAATTTCTGGATAGAAAACAATCATCTGTGGTTCTACTAGCATCCTTTAACTTACAAATCATTAAGGAAGGTGAAGTGTGTTGTGCTGTCCTCACACTGAGACACACCTTGCTAAGATGTCATTTAGACTATGAAAAATAAGTTAAAAACCAACTATTTCACTTTCCCTTCGTGATTTTCAGTGCGACAACCACAGAATTTACTCACACAGATAATGAATATTTTAATTCACTCACAACTGCTAATAGTTTCTTGTGTTCATGGGTGTCTGACTTTGTGCTTTGTTTCCTGACGTCTTTCCACTTCTAGTACATGCTCCTTTTGTGTAGTGAGTGTTTTCATCCTCTACAGTAAAGAACTCCTCCCAATGGACTTGCACATTGTTCTCAGAGATGCTGGATGAGGGGAGGAAAAAGGACGACGAATTAGCTACGAGGAAAATTTTGTAGTTTATTTACAAGGCAGTAATTAAAAAATAAAACGAAATGAACTTAAACCAGAAGCCTCCCTTCACCTTTAAACAAAATTTTACTTCTACTTTGGAATCTGATTTAGGATGGGACCTTATGTTCACATATCCTTCTGAGTGTATACAGTCTGTAGCAGTGCATTTCAAATACTTGCCTTGCCATTTTCTGCCTACCAGTAATTTTTTGGAGCTATTATTTGAGTAGCTTAAATTTGGAAGAAGGATGAATCAGTGGTCAAAAACCACAGCTCATTAATTTTACATAATAGCAAAAGAATAAATAGGTCAGTATTCTGTGCATTATTTTACTAATAGGATAATATAATTGCTGTGTAGTTAGTGTTTATAGGGTACTTTGAAGATGTAATTTGTTGCACAGGACTAATGTTGTGTCCATACACTTCTACATCGAGCTATACTCAGAAAGAAATAATTAACCTTGCGTGAAGTTCTTTGGGGTTTCTGGTGCACAGTGAAAGAAACCAGCGTGGGATTCAGCTGACCAAGTGCCCATGTGTGTCTCTGAGCTACCTGGCTAGACCCCCCACTACAAACAGCAAAGAAATAGCCACATTTGAGGAACAGTTTGTTTTGTATCTGAAGACAGATCATATGAATTGTTTGTGTCTGCTTCTCAACTGCAAAGAAGTTTATGGTGACTGGGCCTGATGTGGGCAATCTACCTTGCAGATAACTAGAGTTAGGTGAGAGAAATCCCTGGACCAAACTAGTTCAGTGTTTTCTGCAGTGATTTGGAAGTAAATATAAAGGCAGCTTAAAATGAGTCAAATGAAAGCCTGGGCTGATTGATTGAAGGGACTGACTCACATTAAATTAAAGAGACTCTATGCCATGTACATATGTACTTGATTCCAAGCATGTTTGACAAAGTGAATGTAAAATGTTGTTACGCTCTTTTTCTTTGTCCTCCAAGTCTGTATTTTTCTTTCTGTCAAAGCCTAGCAGAAGAAGTTCCTAGAGCAAACCCATCCAGGCTTGAAGCTATATCAGCCTGCCCTAGCTTCCTTCCAGAGAATTCTGAGCTGCTCAGCCTCTCGTGCCGGTCAGTAGTACGAGTGGTAGTCCTGAAGCTGAGTCACAGTCTCATGTTGTCTGTAGTAAGGTAAACACATGTCCCAGTCTGGCTTCTCTCAAGAAAATCTTTCCTTTCAGGTTTTTGCTGACCTTATTAATCAGCAAAAAAATGAAAACATCTTTCTCAATGTGGGATTGTGTTGTGTTCCTACAAGGCTTTCTTCAGCTCTTTCCCCCAGAATTGGTCCTCTGGATGGACCAATGCAGGGCTGTGCTTCTGAGGGACTCTCTTCAACCTTTTCCAAATCCCTCCTCTATTTCCCATTTTTTTGCTGACCAGACAAGCAGCTGTCCCTCATTTCCAGCTCCGTTGGAACAGAAACTGGCTAATACCCTTCTCCATGCACAGAGAACATATTACCTGTCTGCAACGACCAAAAGAGGATGAATATAGGGATTGATGACAGCATATGCAGTGCGACGTCTCTAAGTTACGAATCAGATCCTTGTGCGCTGGGAGGAACCACAGCCTGAATCCTCAGAAATTAATGAGTTACATGTAATTTGAACAACTGGGGAGGTTAAACAAGGATACCTGTCTTTATTCCATAACCTTCCCTCCTCTGCTTCCCAAACTCTCAAGGATACTTGGATAGTTTTGATGTAGAGTAGTTCTTCTATTATTATTATTGTTGTTGTTGTTGTTGTTGTTGTTGTTGTTGTTATTCTCTTATTTTCTCTTTCATGAGAGTCTTTTAGTGGCATGGCATGCATGGTCACTACCATCTGTCACACACTGTCCTGTCCAAGGAGAAAACAGTGCAGTTCAATCATATACGTTCCTTGGTTAATCTGTAATGGGTCCAGTGGTATGTGCCTACACTGGAAAATGTTCCTATCTGAGAAAGTAGGAAAGAAAAAAGTGTGCCTTTAGAAGGAAAGGCTTCTAGTTGTCCTTGGTTTTGCAGAAAATGTATTTCTGCTTCTTCAGGTCCTGAGAAAGCTCTCTCTCTTGCATATGTGAACTTGCAGAAAGCTCTGGCATTCCTGAGCTATTGAATTGAGATTTCTTTTTGGATCTACTGACAACCTTTTAGATTTCCTCTGACAAGCTTTGAAACATTTTCAAGACCTAGAAACTGGCTCACAGTGGGAAATAAATTCCTCAGTTCACAGGCTAAGCATCCGCCAACTCTGTATTCACATTTTTCTGCACAGTTTTACTTAATCTTCTACTGACTGACTGATCATCATTGTTGCTCCTTCCACCCTCTACATGGTAAAGTGCCCAACATGCTCAGGGAATGCGGTGGGGCAACTGATATAAAGACTTCTATTGTATGAAGTTGGAAAAATTAGCATCTCTTGCTAGCCAATTCACTGCTGAGAGGTTAATAAGATGGCAAAGGCTTGAAACATCTACTAAGGGGAAAAAATGAACTGGGGATTCATGACTGAAATCTGTTTCCAAAAAGACATTACTTGTATTTGTGGTACTCCTAAGGATTAAACTACGTCTGCAACAATAAGACCAAAGTAATAATTGGCATCTGGCTACTTTTAAAAAGTTATGCGTATTTTGTAAAACACATAAGGAAAGACAAATGCTACAAAAGGAAAGATATATAATGAAATTGCATCATATGAGAAGGTCATGGCTCTGCAGATGCTCCCATGCTGTACTGCATCATACCAACGAGGAGCTATAGCTCCTTTACTGCCCCAACATCTGTAGAGCTGCACTTGATTAGGCACAGGACCTCCAAAGGATTTAAGCATAGGTAGAGCACTGAGGATGTTAAGGGTCTTAGGGATTCAGAACTCAGAAATGCACATGATCACACACACTTCCCAGCCACGGAAAGTTTTGTGTAGTTAGCGACTATGCTTTGGTAGGCTGCTATTGCTGTCTGCAAAACAGGACGATGCAAGTTCTTGGTCCCACTCACCTAATGAAAATCAAGTGAAACTTTTCCTCCCTGTGTTGAAACATCCGCGTGGAGAAACCTTTCCAGGCGAGGGGCGGGCGGGGTGGCAGGGCTGCAGTCGGGTGCACTGCACGCAGCAGGTAGGCAGAGAATTCTTTTACAATTTGCTGTTCTCCCTTACCACACAGGCATAAAAGCAACCCAGATTAAGCTATTGCTTTGATCCTCGTTCTTTCTTACACATGTTGAGTAGGTTACATAGGACTTTAATAAATAAGAGAGAGAGAAAAAAGAAATGCCAATTCATGGCTTTTGTACATGTGCAGATGTATTAAAGCAAGACAGTCTAGAGCAACGCTTTCCAAATAACCGTAAATTAATCCCTCTCTCTGTGACATATTTACTGTTATTTTTATCATCATACATGGTGTCAAACTGCATCTCCTAGTAACCATTTCAGCCAGTGGAACTACAACTAAAAAGTGCTACTTAAGCCTGTATGTGCAACTAAAAGAGATGCCTGTATATTCTTGTGGCTGTGGTCAAGAATGTGGCACTCCATTGCTCTAGGTGCTAAATTTTTTTTTTAAAGTGATTGAGCAGATTAAAGGCAGTGAAAGAAGTGGATCTGCTTAATGCCCGTGTTTGAAATGCTTGAGGAAAATATGTTCTTAATGGGATGTATTGATTCTGTGATCATTTTAATTAGAATTAGTTTTTAAAGTCTTATATTTATCATAGGTATCTGTGCCTTATGTGCATTCTGGACCTGGGGACAGCAGGATGATAATGCTTGCACTGAGTGAGGTGACAATCTTCAGAATACAGAAGATCATAAAGTCCTGGCTCTCCAAGAGCAGGAAGCACAATGAAGTATTCCTGCTATGATGTAGGACCTTAGGCAGGTCTCTGGTGTTCACTGTACATCTACAAGCAGATGTATCCGGAGACTGGCGTGGCTGAACATGCTTGGTGGAGCTTGGTGGAGCTCCAATGCAGAAGGGCAGTATAGAGGAGATGGAAGTGGGGACAGGCTATGGTGGAATAATTGAGAAACATTGCCTGAGTTTGTAGGAGTAGCCTCAGGAGATCCAAAGCTTAAATGCAGTTGAGACTTGCACAGGAAGTGCAACAAGAAGAGCTTCCACTACTGTGTTAGTATAAAAAAGACTGAGCAAGGAAAACGTGAAACCACTGCTGAATGGCAGAGCTGATGTAGTGACGGCAGACACAGATAAAGCTGAGGTATTCTAAGGTTTCTTTGCTGTCTTTACCAATAAACTATCCCATTCCTCTGTGCTTAGGGAAAGGGTTTGAAGAGAACTACCAGCAGTAGATGAGTGTTTACTCAGGGATTACTTGAGAGAGTTTGACCAGAAAACTCCATGGGACCAGGTCAACCACATCCAAGATGCCAAGAAAACTGTTTTGATGTCTCTGCAGGGCCACTCTATCACATTGAAAAGATTATGAAGATCATGGAAGGTTCCTAATGACTGGAAATAGGTAAATGTTTCACCCTTCTTCAAAAAGGCCAAAGACAATCTAGGGAACTATAAACTGATCAGCATCGCTTTGGTCCCCATGGAACTTAAAGGGGAGAGTTCTTTTGGAATACATTTCTGAGCATATGAAGGAGAAGGAGGTGATTTGGAACAATCAGCATTGATCTGTCAAGGGTAAATCATGCCTGACAGCATGATTGTGTTTATGATAAAATGACTGGATTTATGGATGAGGGGAGAGCAGTGGATGTCATTTACCTCAAATTTAGCAAGGCTTTTGACACTGTCTGCAACAACATTCTTGCATCCGAGTTAAGTTGTTGTGGTCTGGGTAGGTAAAAATTGCTTGGGTGGTTGGGCTCAGGAGAGAATGGTTTATGAGTTGTTCTCTACCCAGTGGACAAGTAGAGTGCTACAGGGGTCTAGGTTCTGGGACGGTCCTGTTTAACATCTTTACCAATTACCTCGAGGAGGTGATGAAGTCCACTTTCCTCAGGTTTGCAGATGACACCAAATTGGAGGGAACAGTGGGCAGGGCTGCCATACAGAGGGAACTAGGCAGGCTGGAGTAATGGACCAACAGGAACCTTATGAAACTCAGCAAGGACAAATGCAAAGTTTCCCTCGACTGGGGATGCCAAGCCCCTGCACCAATACAGGTTAGGGCTGGCTGGCTTTACTGAGAAGGCCCTGGGGAGTCCTGGCAGACAGCACGCTGCCCATGTGTCAGGAGTGTGCCCTGGCAGCAAAGGCGGCCAACAGCACAGCCAGGAGCTTGAGGGAAGGGATTATGCTCCTGCTCAGCACCTGTTAGACCACATCTAGACACTGTGTCCTTTTGAGCGCCCCCCAGTACAGGAAAGGCATTGAAAAACTGGAGCCAAGTTCAACTGAGGGCCCCTAAGATGGTTGGAGTCAGAGCCATGTGAGAAGGAGCTACAGGAACTGGATTTGTTCAGCCTGGAGAAGAGGTGGCTTCAGGTGGACCTGATAGCAGCCTGCCAGGACCTATGAGAGGGTCTTCAAGAAGACAAAGCCAGGCTCTTCACAGTGGTAATTGGTGGGAGAACAAGAAACAGTGGGCATAAATTGAAACAAGAAAGGTTCAGCCTGGGAATAATGAAAAGAAAAACATGAGAAAAAATAATACTGGGATTGGGTAAAATGATTTGGGTGTCAAGCTCTAACAGACCATAAGTCCTGAATAGTCAGACACCATATCCTGTGCTCCTGGCTCCATCCACTCCATGTGGAAACCTAAGGTACTTTACCCACCACAGTGAATTTCCATTGGCTAGCAGTGAAAGCTGTGATATAGCCCAAATTCTTAATTACAACAAACATATTTTTTTCTGCAAAACACAGCTATAATACTTGAGTTAGTGCAGGCTCAAGCTTGTGTCCACATGGCATGGTGCAGAGCTGTGTGGACCTACCTGCCAGGTTTCTTGTGCGGGATAGCCTCTTTTATTTGACTTGGCCTGCGAGTTAGGCTTCTTGGCAGAATTGATTAACTGGGACCCAGTGCTGCGGGGATGGGTTGCACGAGTACCTGATCACACTTACACCTGGCTAGCTTGAACATCTGCGCTGTGCTCCTCTCCTGTCCCTGTTCTGTAGTTAGCAAAGGAACGGCCACCCCAGGTCTACTTGTTTCAACTGCTATAGCCTTGCCCAGTGTTACGTGAATACATAGTGCGTAAAAGGGTTGGATTTGTTTATTTTTTTCTGTTTAAGAAAGGATGAAGCTGGTGTGGTAGAAGAGGAGGAGGATGGTGGAACTGGCAGCTCCAGCCTTTCCATTGCAGAAATACAACACAAGTTCCTCACTTGCTTCCCTCAGCCATGCAGCCAGAGACTGTGACAGTCATCCTTTCCCACACAAGGATCATGCTCCAGGATGATCAAAGACCAAAATGGATGTGGGAACCCAGACAGAGCTCCCATGGAAGGAGGCGATGGTGCAGGTTGCGGGCTGCAGGGAATGCTACAGCGTCTCTGTGGTGTCAGGGGGCTGTGTGCGCTGTGAGCAAGTAAATGATCTGCTTGGCCGAGCGGCACAGCTGCAAAGCCAGGTTGAAAGGCTTCAAGCCGAAGTAGAAAGGCTTAGGAGCATTCGGGAGGCTGAAATGGAGATAGACTGGTGGAGCCAGGCTCTGCCTTCCCTGCAACAAAAATGGGAGCACCTGCCGGAGAGCTCCCAGGATCGAGGGACCCCTGTACTCTGCCCCTCTCAGGTGGAAAACGATAACCTAGAGGAGAGGAGTGAGTGGAGGCAAGTCTATGGCCGTGGCAAAAGGCGAGTGCCCTCCTTGCCTACCTTGCCTCCACAGGTGCCTCTGAGCAATAGATATGAAGCCCTAGTGGAATACAGCCGGTCCAACGGGGATGTGGTAGAGAGGCAACCTATATCAGAGGTCCCACCACAGTCACAAAAACCTGACGGGCGTATAGCTACCTCCTCCACAAGGAAGAAGAGAAGAGTTTTAGTGGTTGGAGACTCCTTCCTAAAGGGATCTGAGGGCCCAATATGCAGAGCTGACCCCCATCACAGGGAGGTCTGCAGCCTGCCTGGAGCCCGAATCAGGGATATCACCAGGCAACTCCCCAACCTGGTGAAGGCCACAGACTACTACCCCCTGCTGATCTTCCAGACAGGTGGGGAAGAAGCTGCATCCCATAGTCTGAAGGGGATGAAGAAAGACTACAAGGCCCTAGGACGGTTGGTGAAAGAGTCTGGGGCACAAGTTGTTTTCTCCTCCCTCCTTCCATTTTCAGGTGATGACGTGGGATGGAACAGTAGGATTCTCTCTATTAACGCCTGGCTACGAGACTGGTGCTACAGGCAGGGCTTTGGGTTCTTTGATAATGGCTGGTTTTATAAGACAACAGGCGTGACAGTGATACATGGGAAAGGTTTATGTCGTAGGGGAAAAAGGGTTCTGGGACAGGAATTAGCAGGGCTCATTCGGAGAGCTTTAAACTAGATTCGAAGGGGGATGGGGTAGTAGCTGGGCTTGCACCACTGGGGCAACGCTCTAGTGTTGAGGTAGACCAGGAGGCCTCCCATCCCCCTGGGGTGAAATCGGTGTGCTCAGCTCGCTCCCTGAAATGCCTGTACACCAATGCGCGCAGCATGGGGAATAAACAGGAGGAGTTAGAAATCTGTGTTCGGTCAGGGGGCTATGATTTAGTGGCGATTACAGAGACTTGGTGGGACGCCTCGCATGACTGGAATGTGGTCATGGATGGCTATGTCTTGTTCAGGAAAGACAGGCCGCTAAGGAGAGGTGGTGGAGTTGCTCTTTATGTGAGTGAGCAGCTAGAATGTATTGAGTTCTGTCCAGGGGCGGATCAGGAGCGAGTTGAGAGTTTGTGGATGCGAATTAAGGGGCAGGCTGGCAGGGGTGATACTGTTGTGGGTGTCTATTACAGGCCACCGGATCAGGATGAGGAGGGTGATGAGGCCTTCTACAGGCAGCTGAGAGCAGTCTCTCAATTACAGGGCCTGGTTGTTGTGGGGGATTTCAACTACCCTGATATTTGCTGGGAGGCCTACTCAGCCAGCCATCCCCAGTCCAGGAGGTTCCTCCAGTGCGTTGATGATAACTTTCTGATGCAAATGGTGGATGAGCCAACTAGGAGAGGAGCGCTTCTGGATCTGATCCTCACTAACAAGGAGGGTCTGGTTGAAGAGGTGAAGGTTGAGGGCAGCCTTGGTTGTAGTGACCATGAGATGGTAGAGTTCAGGATCTCATGTGGCAGGAACAGAATAGCTAGCAGAATCACAACCCTGAACTTCAGGAGGGCCAACTTTGGCCTTTTCAAGCAATTGCTAGGGGAAATCCCATGGGACAGGGTACTAGAAGGTAAGGGGGCCCAAGATAGTTGGCTAGCATTCAAGGACTGCTTCTTCCGAGCTCAAGATCAGAGCATCCCAACAGGTAGGAAGTCAAGGAAGGGTACCAGGAGACCTGCATGGTTGAACAGGGAACTGCTGGGCAAACTCAAGTGGAAGAGGAGGGTGTACAGATCGTGGAAGGAGGGGCTGGCCACTTGGGAGGAATATAAGTCTGTTGTCAGAGGATGTAGGGAGGCAACTAGGAAAGCTAAGGCCTCCTTGGAATTAAACCTTGCAAGAGAGGTCAAGGACAACAGAAAGGGCTTCTTCAAATACATTGCAGGTAAAGCCAACACTAGAGGCAATGTAGGCCCACTGATGAATGAGGTGGGGGTCCTGGAGACAGAGGATAAAAAGAAGGCGGAGTTACTGAATGCCTTCTTTGCCTCTGTCTATACTGTTGGAGGCTGTCCTGAGGAGCCCCGGACCCCTGTGGCCCCAGAAGAAGTCAGGATAGAGGAGGAATCTGTCTTGGTTGATGAGGGCTGGGTCAGGGACCAGTTAAGCAACCTGGATGTCCATAAATCCATGGACCCTGATGGGATGCACCCGCGGGTGCTGAGGGAGCTGGCGGAAGTCATTGCTAGGCCACTCTCCATCATCTTTGCTAAGTCGTGGGCAACGGGAGAGGTGCCTGAGGACTGGAGGAAAGCGAATGTCACTCCAGTCTTCAAAAAGGGCAAGAAGGAAGACCCAGGTAACTATAGACCGGTCAGCCTCACCTCCATCCCCGGAAAGGTGATGGAGCAACTTGTTCTTGATGCTGTCACTAGGCACATCAAGGACAGGGGGATCATTAGGGGCACTTAGCATGGCTTCACCAACGGGAAGTCTTGCTCAACCAACTTGATAGCCTTTTATGAGGATGTTACCCGGTGGATAGATGATGGTAAAGCTGTGGATGTGGTCTATCTCGATTTCTGTAAAGCGTTTGACACGGTCTCCCACAGCATCCTCGCAGCTAAACTGGGGAAGTGTGGTCTGGATGATCGGGTAGTGAGGTGGATTGTGAACTGGCTGAAGGAAAGAAGCCAGAGAGTAGTGGTCAGTGGGACAGAGTCCAGTTGGAGGTCTGTGTCTAGCGGAGTTCCGCAAGGATCGGTTCTGGGACCAGTTCTATTCAATATATTCATTAATGACTTGGATGAGGGATTAGAGTGCACTGTCAGCAAGTTCGCTGATGACACCAAACTGGGAGGAGTGGCTGACGCACCGGAAGGCTGCGCAGCCATTCAGAGAGACCTAGACAGGCTGGAGAGTTGGGCGGGGAGAAATTTAATGAAATATAACAAGGGCAAGTGTAGAGTCCTGCATCTGGGCAAGAACAACCCCATGTATGAGTACAAGTTGGGGGCAGAGCTGTTGGAGAGCAGCGTAGGGGAAAGGGACCTGGGGGTCCTAGTGGACAACAGGATGACCATGAGCCAGCAGTGTGCCCTTGTGGCCAAGAAGGCCAATGGCATCCTGGGGTGTATTAGAAGGGGTGTGGTCAGCAGGTCGAGAGAGGTTCTCCTCCCCCTCTACTCTGCCCTGGTGAGGCCGCATCTGGAGTATTGTGTCCAGTTCTGGGCCCCTCAGTTCAAGAAGGACAGGGAACTGCTAGAGAGAGTCCAGCGCAGAGCCACGAAGATGATTAAGGGAGTGGAACATCTCCCTTATGAGGAGAGGCTGAGGGAGCTGGGTGTCTTTAGCTTGGAGAAGAGGAGACTGAGGGGTGACCTCATTAATGTTTATAAATATGTAAAGGGCAAGTGTCAAGAGGATGGAGCCAGGCTCTTCTCAGTGACATCCCTTGACAGGACAAGGGGCAATGGGTGCAAGCTGGAACACAGGAGGTTCCACTTAAATTTGAGGAAAAACTTCTTTACGGTGAGGGTGACTGAACACTGGAACAGGCTGCCCAGAGAGGTTGTGGAGTCTCCTTCTCTGAAGACATTCAAAAACCGCCTGGACGCGTTCCTGTGTGATATGGTCTAGGCAATCCTGCCCCGGCAGGGGGATTGGACTAGATGATCTTTCGAGGTCCCTTCCAATCCCTAACATTCTGTGATTCTGTGATTCTGTGATTCTGTGATTACTTATAACTCACCATCTCCTGAAAAAAAACCCCAGAGTTTCCATTTAGACATGTATTCCCTGATTTTGTACATGAAGGAGAGTGCCTGGTCCAATCTCAGGCAGAGCTTTATCCTGTAGCAAAGTATTGTTCATCTTTCACCTTCTCCCAGCCCTGAGTTTCCTCCTAAAGAACAAGAAAATGGCCTGTTCGTGATGATTGTAGCATTAAGGACACCTCTGGATTTTGTTAGCCAGTGGTCTCAGTATGGCCAGAGAGTTCCAGAGTTTGGACTCCCAGTCTGGCAAGCATGTTTTAGTGACTTTTTGAGTCAGAAGTAAAGATGAGGTGTGGAAAGAGTATTAGTGTGATTGTGCCTACCCACAGGGATGTTACTGTGCCACTTCTGCATGACTAGTAAGAACTGACCTGCTGTGAGTGAGGCTGACAGCCCTGGGCTTGAACTTCTAAAAGGCATTACTTTTCCTCAAGAAACTTTGCCTTGAATTAGTCATTAATTCTTTATCATTACCCATGAATGATTCTAAAACCAAAGTGTTTAGCTTAATGAGTTTATTACTATAGATCCTAAAAAGTGTAGTTCTGCTTAATTTTGGGGAATATCAGTTCCCAGGAAGGGAACAATTCAGGATGAGTTATATTGTGCTAAATGAACCTGTTTGCCCAAATACTCTCATAGCATAGTAGGAAAGCAATGAAAAGAAATGTGGTCCCACCCCTTCATTCATGGGTCTAAATTGTTCCCTGGAGGGTGTGTGGCACCACAGGTAATTTACTGCTGCTAGCAACAGGTGTTTTTCTGGAGGAATGAGTGGCAGAGAAACTGGATTACAAGAGTGGTTCTGAGTCACAGAGTCTGCTGGGATGCTCCTGTGTTGGTCATTGCTCAGACATGAGCTTGGAGTCAAACTAACAACCAGCTAAATGGTTTGGAGGATTTTCCTATTGAGGGTGAGGTTGAGGAAGTATGACTGTTGTCTAGTTGCCTTTGCTGTACACAGCAGTAGAAGGGAGACTTGGAGCTGACCCTCTGTATTACTAGCTCATGGCATGTCCAGCTCTTCATATACCCAGAGGAAGACTGCACAACCGGTGCTGAGTGACCTGCAGGGTACATTGCCGCACCGTGCCTCGTGTCTGGCATTCTCCTTAGCCTCCAGATATCATTCCTTCATTTTTTGTGTCAAGTGGGAAAGAAAATCTATAGACCTTCATTGCAGGGGCCCTGGGGTTTCTCTTGACATCTCCTGCTGTGAGGAAAGGTGAACCACGACTAAGAACAGGCTCACTTCTGAAGGCAAAACAGTTGCTATGTCTGAAGATAAGACCTCCTTCAGTACTATCAAAGATACGAAAGTGTGATCCATTGTGGTCATACTGACATGGACATATGAGTAGCCAGGCACTGACAGCAAAGCCTTCACACTTACTGCTCATCATTTGTGGAGAGTCCCACAAATGTGCATGATCAAGTTGCTCAACCACACCTGAATCTGGGTTCTTGGGGGATAAAGCCTATTCTATAGCTGTGGTGCAAAGGCGCAGGTGATTTTAGCATTAAGACATCAAACATCACTGGCTACTGAGTTAGGGAGCTAACATGTTCCTAGAATCACTTGTTAAACCAGCGATGCCCATTGGTATAGCTGATACTGCGTGTGCCTGTTTACAGCCTACAGCAGTGGTGTTGCTTCCTTTGCACTGTTCTCTTTGTGCGAGACTTTTCTATGTTTTTCACAGATTTTGGGGGCATCAGAGGCTAGAACTGCTCCATCTATTCTCAGGTTGCCTACGAGCTGTGCAGACTTGCATGCAGAAGTGCCGTTGCTAAGTTAATTCCTCACACCTCAGACCAGCCTGATGGACGATAGAGTTGGAAGTAGAGATAAGTGAGTCCTCCCCTGCATATCAGGCAATACAATTGCACAGCCAAATTAAGGACAATATAACAACTTCTAATCTAAATTTGAAGTTGGCCCTGCTTTGCATAGAAGATTCAACCAGGTGACCTTCAGAGATCCCTTCCAACTTACATTACTCTATGATTCTAACAAAAGAAGGATTTTTTTCGAGAGAAACTGCAAATCTGTTCTCCCAGCTCTGAAGTCACCAGGGAAATTACTGGGACATCCTGTGCAGGTCAAAGATGAATAAAGATCACACTCTTTCCATCTGTGGACTTTGCAAAGCACATCTGTAATTAATATACCAGTGAGTTTACTATTTCTGGTATTGGTGAAATCACATTCACCTCTGCGTGCTCTAAATTTGCCCCTAAATTACACATGGAAATGCACACCCTAAATTGCACATAGAAATGAAATAAAAATTCACAACTGGCTGGATGCCCCCTACAGACCTGTGCTGACTTTATGGTAACTGCCTTCCTAACAGTAGTTGCTCTTGCTGAACCCAGTGAGGTGAAGCCTGGATTGAGCCCTGTTCCTGGTTGTCTGCTCTCCTTACAGTGGATGTATGAGGAGGGGTTATTGTATGTACAGCAGGTGCCAGGCCCATTCTGCGGCACTTTTATTTCCTCTTCTTGAGGAATTCACAGATGAAGTAGATGGTGACTTGGCACTCAGTGTCGTTCCACTCTCCCGTGCTGAGCATCTCCACGCAGTCCTCGCAGCCAGCTGGGTCCTGAGGCTCCCCTTCCTTCCAGTTACTGTAGTTCTGCAGTGGGCTGTTGTCTGCATACACAAACTGTCCTTCTTTTTCCATGTCGTTCAGCCCAATGAAGGCTCGGAAGAGGCCGCTGTTGGAGATGTAGTCAGCAATCAGGGCATTGGTTGCCTCATCTTTAGGCATGGCCAGTGTTCCTCCTCTGTCCCTGCAGTGGATCAAGGCTTCTCTGTAATTCTTCTCTTCTTTCACAATGTAATAGAATTTCTCGTCTGTCTCCCTGATACCTGCTAGAACTTTAAAGGGGAAAAAAAATTGCTTAATGGCATGTCAACAGATATTGAAGGTGCTTCTGTTCCAATATAACAATGAGGTGATTGTTACATTAGAATTAATAAAAGGGAGAGAGGAAAAGTATTCCCACCACTGAATTTGTGATGAACGATGAGGACGTGATCAGAGACTGATGCTACTGATGGGACTGGTAAACACCTTGCACACGTTGGGGCAAGAGCTATTCAGTCCTGACTGGCATGTGTCTCCTGTGACACTTAAGTTTTACTTCATGGATATTTAGTACTAATCAAATTAAGGCATGCTAAATGGTCAAATAGCAGTGTCTAACTCTAGATCACCCCTGTTGCTTTGCATGTTTTTGAATACAGATTGTGAAAGAGTGCCCTGGGATAGAAACACAGGGGTATAGATAGCTTTTCAGGCCCTTTCTGTGTAGATGAAAATCAATGTGACTGCTAAAATAAGACATTTTAAATACAGCCTGATACTCAGAGCTGCTGTAGCCACTAAGTGGCATTGACTAGGAAGAAAACTCTGGCTGCTCAGGAGATTTAAAAGGCAAACTTCTCAACCAGTGTATACCCTAGGGAATTAAGCAGTGCCAAGGAGCATGCCTGGGCAGCTGGAAGTTGATTGTCCCTGCTGATGGATTGCTGGAATGGTCCTGAGCAGAGCTTTGGCCTGGGGCAACTAACACTCTCCAAAACAATTCAGGAGTTAGCCCAGGCACAGTTTAGGAGTTAGTAGAGGGACACTCCTGATAATATGGCATTCAGTTTTGTAGGATTTAATGCTACAAATGAGTGCTGTTCTGTGCTGACTGCCCACAGTGCCAGAGAACAGTCTCAAACACATTTAATTTACTGATACAGACCTAGTCCTGGAAGCAGCGGTGGAGCTTTCTCAAAATCTCTGCTGTGCCAGGAAACATGCGTCCTTCCTTTCAGTGGAGGCAGTTTGCACTGTCCAGCTGACAGCGCTGCCTGCAAAAGTGGCTTCTTATAACCTGTGTCTTTGAGTGTTGGTCCCTTGTTACAGGAAAATGATGCTTGCACTGAGGGGAGCACTAAGAGTACTGTGTCTGCAGCCTTCCTGTGCAACAGAAAGATCAAGAGGTTCCTATTGCTTTCCCTCCCTTTCTGGAGCAGATTGGCACAAACTTTTTCCTTTCATTGCCTGAGTGGCCACTGAGCCTGAGCACACTGACAGTGCAGAGGCGGTCAGCAAGCTGTGCCGTGCCTTGTGCTTTTCAGGTTTCTTTCTGTTGTGCTGTTAATAATTTCTGTATTGTTTTTGCTTTTAGTCACCTGCTGCTCATATCCTTAGAGGTGTAAGACTCTCTCTTTTCTGTAAGCTTTCGGAGTGCCTCGCACAGTGGGACCCACTCTCTGGTTCATCTATAGATGCTGCCATAGATCAGCAATGGTAGAAGAATAGCAATGATAAATGTTATAGGAGCCAAATAAATCACATCAAATACATAAGGATCCTTACCGTTCTTTACAAACTTGATGGACGTGTTAAGACGAGCAACATTGATATTCAGTTGTCCAACAACTCTGCGGTATCTTCCGCAGTCACAGACCGTGCCTGAAGCAATACAAGGGACAAAGGATTTATCTGTTTAGAAGCATTTGTGTGTGTGCATGGAGGGTTGTCTGTAGCCCACTTCCAAACCTTCTGAAGACTTGGCCTCCACTTGTGGAGACCCAGTCTCACCCTGCCCCGCTGGCCATACCTCTGTTGATCAAAGCACTTAATATTTTGGCTCTGTACACTCCCTTGCTAAATAGCTTAAGAATCCCTACTTTTAAAAATGTGGATAGAAGAGTTTGCCATCTTCTTTCCATGCATATGAGTGTGGGATTTGCACATCCTCTGCCCCTCTCATTATCCATTCCATGTAGCTGCAGAGACGTGGCTTGTCATGGTGATCACTACAGCATTACATCTGGGTGCCAAAGGCCTGCTTTTGTATCCATAAACAGCACAGGTTGCCCAGCCTTCTAATAGAAACCACAGCACCCATGAAATGAGGAACTGCTGCTTTCTCAGTGAAGGAGTTTTGTGAGTATGCATAGAGGTGGGATTGGCAAAACTTTGGTAGAAGGACTATTAGTGAATTGCTGCATGCAGCTGTGGTACAGCAGTAATAGTCAGTACCAGCTCAAATAATAACTTTCAAGCACTGAAGTCTCAGTTATATTTTTGTTGGTAAACTGAAATTTGGCTTGGTGTAGTTTTTGTTTGTTCCTGTTATTTTCAGGAAGAAAATAAGCTGCTGATGGTTTCCCATTAAGAACCAAACTGGCATTGTGTAGAAAAATCTCTTGAAAATGAACACAACTGTACATTCAAGGTGGGAAAACATTCAAGGTTATTACAGAATCACAGAATCACAGAATCACAGAATGTTAGGGATTGGAAGGGACCTCGAAAGATCATCTAGTCCAATTCCCCTGCCGGAGCAGGATTACCTAGATCATATCACACTGGAAGGCGTCCAGGCGGGTTTTGAATGTCTTCAGAGAAGGAGACTCCACAACCTCTCTGGGCAGCCTGTTCCAGTGTTCGGTCACCCTCACCGTAAAGAAGTTTTTCCTCAAATTTAAGTGGAACCTCCTGTGTTCCAGCTTGCACCCATTGCCCCTTGTCCTGTCAAGGGATGTCACTGAGAAGAGCCTGGCTCCATCCTCTTGACACTTGCCCTTTACATATTTATAAACATTAATGAGGTCACCCCTCAATCTCCTCTTCTCCAAGCTAAAGACACCCAGCTCCCTCAGCCTCTCCTCATAAGGGAGATGTTCCACCCCCTTAATCATCTTCGTGGCTCTGCGCTGGACTCTCTCTAGCAGTTCCCTGTCCTTCTCGAACTGAGGGGCCCAGAACTGGACACAATATTCCAGATGCGGCCTCACCAGGGCAGAGTAGAGGGGGAGGAGAACCTCTCTCGACCTGCTAACCACACCCCTTCTAATACACCCCAGGATGCCATTGGCCTTCTTGGCCACAAGGGCACACTGCTGGCTCATGGTCATCCTGTTGTCCACTAGGACCCCCAGGTCCCTTTCCCCTACGCTGCTCTCCAACAGGTCTGTCCCCAACTTGTACTCATACATGGGGTTGTTCTTATTAGGACTGAGAAGAAATTTCTGGGGCATCAGATCCAAATTCTCCTCCTGTAAGCAAATGCATTGCATTTGTTTGACAACAGATTATACTTTATCTAAAATCACTTATTTTTTCATCCCCATGCTCCTATTAGGAAACTCTTAAAGGACTTCATTCCTTTGGTATTCAGAAACTTTCTTCTAATTTCCAGTATAAATGTACTGCTGGCCTGTCTGTGTGTTAGTTTCTATGATATCAAACATTGCCCATTAATTTAGGTAACTCTTCTCCATATTTTGTGTATGTTGGTATATTCATGGGCATCAGTCATGTCCCTACCCAAACTTTCATTTTGCTAAACAAAACTTTTTCAATCTCCTCCTGTTTGTTTCATCTATTCTCAAGTTTTTCCATGGGCCTCAAAATTTTATGAAGCTCCAGACAAACCAACCCTGAAATCCAAGACCCAGCAGACTTGACCATTCTGCAGAGAAGGATGCATAGCATACCTGCTTTTCCTTTTTTTCCAGAAACCCCCAATAGGCCTTTGGCTCCTTTGTCACCTGAATAAAGAGGAAAATATATTCTCAAATCTCAGACAGTGCACATGTTAGGGGAGTGCATTTGAAAAACCTGTTTAATAATATATTAACGTTGTGCTTCTGATAGGGATCCCTGATGTACTGTACTGGCAGATGTGCCAAGTCAAACAAACCACAATTAATTCTGGTGTATGGAAATAAGGAGAACCCTTTAATAGCTAACTCACTGATAACACAGGCATCTTGTGTGCTGCTGGTTCCTGGTGCCGCTTACTTTAAACATAAACTGCAAAATGATCCTGAGAGGCTGAAAGTACTCAAGAAATCTGTGAGAGGTGAGACCTGGGTTCTCTCATTGCCTTGCAGGACAGAGCCCGTCCCTGGGTTCAGTAGCTCCGTGGTGGGATGAGGCGCCAGATGAGGCTGATGTGCACTAAGCCACTGAATTCACGTGCGCCACAGATTACGTGTGCAGGCAGCAGTTTGCGCCTGCACGAAATGAGGTCAGTAAGGAGCAGTGGTTCATTTCAGATATAGTTCATGGAAATGTGATTTATTTTCATCCAACTGCTTTCCTCTTCTTCTGTAAATCATAAAAATGATGGAGATACTTCTCCAAATGCTGTGCTACTATACAAGAGGAGGTGACTAGCTTTTAAAAAAATCTCAGCTGTAATTTGGATCCGGAACAGCTGGACTTTATCTGAAATTCATGTCAGCTCATCTTTTATGAATTAAAACCTTCAGAGGTCAAAAAATACTAATGCTTGCTCTGCCTTGTTGATGGCTCTGTTTTGATGTGCTTTTTGCTTTATATGGTTGTGGTTTTTTAAAGAAATTAGGAGTCAGCTGTCATTTTAGTATTGCTTGACATTGCACACTTAGAAGCTGAAATTTCATGGTTGCTTCGTTAAGAACTTGAATGTTTAATGGTAGATTTAAACAGTGACTTAGTGACCTTTGCTTCTGCAAATAAAGAAAGAAAATAAGAAAAACTAGAGGGGGACAATAAATTGTACATTCAGGCTGAGAGAGCGCTTGATTTGAAGGCTCAGAGCGTTGGTTTACTTACATATAAAGATAAGCAAGTTGTGGGATTCTTAAATTCTAGTCTCCTTTGGCAATTTAAGACATCTCAGGAGATAACTATATGTGTTTTCAGTTGTCTAGGTACTTCTGAAAATTAGTCCCTCAGGCCAAATTCTTTTGTTCTTCTCTGATACCGAGGCTGGCTAGAGGTCATCAAGGGTTTATTAAAAACATTGTCTTGAGAAGATCCCTGGAGAGATTGTTCCACCCACTCACCTGCATGCCTGGGTTGATGCGCTGGTTAGAGACCACAGAGCTCCCCTGGGGATGGTGGAGTCCCTGCTCAGCGTTCAAGGCAGGTCTCCTTGTGGAGGAAGTAGTATTCCTTCTTAAGAAGGAATACCAGAAAGGAACGTCTGAGCCTCTTCTCAGATGACTAGAGCATAATTTCATGAAGCTGTTGCCCAGGTAGACTTAGAGTCTACCTTGATTTGCAAGTAGTTGTTGTCCCTGGTTACCCAAGTGCTTTCTTAAAACTCCTAAAATCCTTTCCTTACCAAGCTGTCCTGTGCATTGATTGCTCACAAGTCCCACAGCAATGCAGGTGACAAGGTGTGGCATCCTGAGCAGCAGCAGAATATTGACTTGCGCCTTCAGCATCCAAAGCAGAGGAACAAATTTGGCTTTCTCTTTTAGAGCGTTCAGAGGATTTACTTCACAAGGGCCATATTTCTCCCTTCCTCTTTTACCATCAAAGAGGATTGATTTCTTAACTCATAAAGCAAATTATTTTAACCAAGTCAGATATATTGCATGTGGGAAATAAACCAAGAATATCTCAGTTAGCTCTCGTCACCAATCTTTATGCATAACTTTATTTGGAGAGCATTGGTCACAGACATTGTTTGATATTACTCCATACCTGGAACTCTCACAAAACACATATTTACCTTGAGGGAAGAAAACAGGAAAATTCCCAGACCAGAGCTTACCCTTTCCACCAATTGGTCCAATTTTCCCAAGCATTCCCTGGTCACCAACATCCCCCACAGGTCCTTTGTTTCCTAAGAGAAGAAATAAAGAGGAAAGGAGTATGGATGGTTTCTGTAATTTCTTTCCCAAGGCACTATTTAGGTCTCTACTGCTGCTATTTTTCCTGAGTGTGGGCAGTCTGCATGTGTGGCAAAGTTGCAATGAGAGGAGCCCTGAGGATGGTTGGTGGAGGACACCGCAGATCTCTGGTACTGTAGGATACAACAGTAGGACATTGCAAGGTGCCTTAGTAGAACTGCCTGTTCAAATGCCCAGAAACGTCATGTTTTTCTTACAGAAAATACAAACTAAAACTCCTAGTGAGTATTCAAATGTTGATTTTACTTCACAGCCAAACCAGGCTGACAGCAGGTTTTATTTGTTTTTTTTTTCTCCACCCCAAACAAAGGCCTTTCCTTCTTCCTTGAGGTCAAGTCCTCACAGCTTCGCTGGGAATCCTCAAAGCAAATAGGGAGCAAATAGGGAGCTAGTAGTTTTGCTGTATGTGTTTTCCCAGTCCTCAGAGCACCAAAATAATGGATGCATTTTTAATTGGTTAATAGTTTAAGTTCTAAAATAGCTAGCTAATGATGACAGCCCAATTTAGGGAATCTCAGTTTGCACAATGAATTTAACATCACTAAGATGCTTTATAAACGGTTGGCTACCCGATTCCCTTGTATCTTACCTGATCTTCTTTTTAAGGTAAGAAGCAAAGTCATATGAGTGCATTTAAAAATGGAAAAAGTTTTTTTTATTATAACCATAACAACAGGGTGATTTTAAAGTTTCTATAAATGTAAAATCTTTCCTGATTAGTCTTAAACCACTGTCAAGGAAGAAAGACCATGATTATGCATTATCATTGAACTCTAATGATAAATTAAGCTTTTGAGTTAAAGTATGCAAACAAGGCTGACCCCATCACATCTGGTGTCTCCGAATGCTCTGCCCAGCTCACAGTGTGGATATGGGGTATGTTTAATAGAGCCGAGTCCTGAGACATCTGCGACTCCTTGTTCTGAGCTCAGATGCTGTTTGATCAGAGGAGCTTTGTTTCTCAGTGTATGCCCCTGCTTTTCTGCAAAATAGGGACAACTGAGACCGAATTTTGTTGAGCATCCTGATGTATTACTGAGAAATAACTCTCAAACTTCAGTTTCAACTAAAGGATCATTTCAGTAAGAGAACAGTAATCTTTCTGATTATACATACGATCTGGGTCTTCTGGATCGCACTCATGACAGCCACTTGGGAGAGCGGCAGTAAATGTACTGGTTTATTACATGGCTCTTTAAATTTATTGTCTTACGTATTGGCAGGAATTGCACCAAGCTCTATGAGTATTGTTAGGTTCACTGATTAATGTTTGACAGGATTGTGAAATCCACAGGTGCAACAGGAATGAAAAGCATTAAACATCACTGATCATGGGCACCAGTACGGTTGTGTATAATTATATTTATATATCAGTAACAGACAACAAACTGTCATAAATACCTTTTAGTCCTTTTGGTCCAACCTTTCCTTGTTTGCCCACTTCTCCTCTGTCTCCTTTTTCACCTTCATCCCCTTCCAAAAAAACAGAAAATAAACCATCACAGTACATTTCTCTCAGTGCAGTAAGTGCAACTGTACATTCTCAGAAAGTAAAGTTCACAGGCTTTTTTTTGTCTGCTAATTTCTTTTTATTTCACATTGAAGGCACAGTAGCCATGGGATAAATTTCCAGAGAAGAGCTGATGAATCTGACCATCATTAGGGAAATCTTCCCCTTTTGGAGAGGCTATTCCTACATGAGAATTATACAACACCTATTTCTAGTCCTACCCTTTAAGCCCTATTAGCTGTAAAGCATCTAAATAAGCCAGTCTTTCTCTGTTGGGAAACCTGTACACACACGGAAGAACTGCCAGGGGAGGCAATAGGAATTTATTAATTGTTCCTAGTGACTCTGTTTGTAGTGACTCTGGGTTCAAAGTATGCAGATGCTTTTGGAATGGGAGGAATGTAAATATGCTGAAATAGATCTTAACATAGACCTTAGCACTTAGTATGGCAGAAGTCTTGCCTTCAGTTTTTGACAGGTGACATTTATATGTTGATATAACAAACATGTTTTGCAATTACTCCAAGGCTTTTTTTTGAAAATGTCATACACAGAGTATCTGTGAGAGGTAAAATCTTTGCATTTATTACACTAGTGCAGAGCTTTCTCCAAATGAGATCAAGACCCTATTACACAGGTTCCTGTATAGTACTGTATAAGTACTTACTATTGTAAGAGACAGTCTCTTACTGAGCAGCTTACAGTCTAAAGGAGCAAGGCAGCAATTAGTAGGAAAGAAATGCTATCTATCTCCTTCCTTAGGTAGCATGCAATTCCGATTCACATTATGCAGGAAACTGGAGGCACAACTGGAGTTGATTTTCTTATCTTCTACTTCTTAGTTTTGAGCCAAATCCAAAAAATATCTTTCCTCTTTTTTTTTTTTTTTAGACAAATGCTGAAAGGGGACAACCCCTGCACCCCTTTGCACCAAACAACCAACACTGAATACAGACAGCCTTCAAAAGCCTCTCCCCCTGTGCCCTACCCTTGCCTGCAACAAGCCTTGTGTGTGGTGGGAAGCAGTGCCAGAGTCTTATGGCCAAGCCAGGATCTCAGGTGTGAGCAGCAGCCAGTTGTGTCCATGCCTGCAGCCCAGAAGGGGAGAAGAGGCTGCAGTTCAGCATACTGAGTACCCAAGGGAGGGAAGTCTGTCTGGATGTCAGCAAAAAAGAAGTGAGGACAGAACAGCATTACATGACAAGCCCAATAACTTGTCTCATTGAGGATGGTGCCTCCAGCCCTGGCAGAAGGTGTTCAGGGAACTGAGGGTGCTGAGGGTGACTATTCCCAGACAGCCACTTCCGCTCTCCCATGAGCAGTGGTTTAAAGGGCTTGCCTGAGCCAAGCACTGCATCCAGACTACTCATGAGCAGCCACTAGTGATTCTTTCCTGCACATATTAGTCCTGTGCCTTTTAAACCCATTTATATTTTTGGCCCCTATAATATCCTGTGGCAAGGAGATCAGTAATTTAATTACGTGCTGAAGGAGAAAGTAGCTTTCCATGGTTGCTTTCAGACTGATCGTTTCATTGGATCTCATTTTATTTTCTGAAAAATAGTGCCCACTCATTCCTGATTTACCTTCTCCTACTTCTGTAGCCATAGGTAGTGTATTGTGGGCTGTTCTGTGGGGTGATGACAAATGAGAAGTGGCACATATTAATTGCAGCATATAAAATGTAGTATTAGCTGTTTGGCTCCTTTCCTTGTCAGTTAGGTGGACTGGGCTGAGTCTGTCCCTGTATGCCAAAAAAAACCTTCAGTGTTGTGACTCTCTTGGGGAGGGCAGGCTCACCCCATTGGTCAGGATGCCCTTTGGGTGGAATGGTCAGTGGTCCAAGCTGAGGAAGATGAAGGGCTGAACTTCAGTCCGCATTGGAGGGAGGAAGCATTTGCTAGAGGGACGGACAAGGAGGAAACATGACATGGTGTGTGTGCTGGCTCACTCAGGTGCTTTGTTTAACACCAGCTGCTACAGGACAAAGTATGAAGGGAAAAGGCTATAAGCAGCCAGCAATAGAAATTTTAAACATCTCTGTTGTCACTAGTTCTTAAAAAATACTGGAAAAGTCAGTATATATTTCCAAAAGCCAAGCTCCTTAAATATCCCGTTGAAGGTGTGGGTCTGAGCCTGAAACTGATGGAAGGATGCCTGCTTGTAGTGGGTTCTTGTCTAGAGATCATCAAACAGCAGAGCCAGAGAATGTACAGTTTAATTTTGCTGTGACCTCAGTGTAACATTTACAACTGAGAAACCAAGGAATTGTCCTTTCCAAACCCATCTATGAAACTCTTGAGAAAACTAAAAGTCACTTCTCAGTAGTTCAGAACAGAAAAGATTCCCAGAGGCTAACAAAGGACTTGTGAAATGAAATTCCAGGAGAAGGTTAAAAGCTGATCTGATTGCAGTCTGCAAAGCCTTATGGGGGGAGAAAGGTGTGATAATAGAAAGGAAGCAGAGTGTGATTCAAGACTGGAAAACATGGATGATTCCTGACTAGGGATATTTAACAAATGGACCGTGCTCTCCAGAAGGAGAGGGAGCAGTAGGAGGCTCTTCTCTTCCAACCTTTCCCTGTGCAATGAATTCTTTTGTGTAAGATAACGCTGTAACTCAGTGTAGAAACTGCTGAGGGAGTTTCTTTGGCCTGTCTCATGCAGGAGAGCAAATGAGATTCCTACTGACTGTCCAAACCAGGGGACCGCCCGTCACCCTGGCAGTCCTCATCACCTCTCTCAGGCCAGCTAATTACATTCCCGGTGACCTGCAGACTGCTCTGTTGGGTTAAAGGCTCTAGAGAGACTGTTGTTTCTGCAGAAGGAAGACCTCTGTGTGAGAAAGATGCTTTTTTTTGTTTTTGTAAGAAACATTGCATAGACAGTTAGTCTTAGAAATAGAGCCCAGGAAAGAAAGTCAATATACCATTGGAGAAGCTGTGATTACTTTCTGAAGGTGTTTTCCTCCTATCTCAGTTTCAACATTTTGAGCCATTAAAGCTGCAATGATTTTTTCTGAGAGGCTTTAGAGCAAGCTTTCCACACACGAGGCTGCTGGAGATGAAGCTATGTTGCCCTGTATGGGCCATCAGACTGAGAGCTGACAGATGAAAGGGGTAAAAGCCTACCACACTCTGCCTTAGTTTCCCTACCTAGGAAAATGGGAAGAATAATAATTTGCCTGTCTGTAAGCGAGGGAAATCCTGCTTTTCTCCCCGTATTGCAGCTGAGAATTGGTAGGCCATTACAAAGCAAGGGTAGAAGCAAACAGTATTAATTAGTGGTACCATCTCCTTGTTAATTTAAGACTGGATTATGCCCAGTGCTTGATAATATGGTGTTATAAGTGCATCGTGTCCTCCTTTAGCTGTTGTGTGCAGGGATCTCAAGTTTTGACAGGAACAGTGAACTCTTGGGTTAGGCTCCCCTCTTGTGGTCTCGCTATGATTTGCAACCAGGTAGGAAGGATTGTGAGAGGTTGGTTGACTTTGTTTCGGGCAAGGATTGAGTTGGCTTTGTCTCTAATTTATAATAAGCATTTCTGCCTTTCCTCTGGGACTGCATGTGGACAGGCCATCCCACTGAATTAGCCACTTTTTTGTAATCTGCCAGAAAACTGAATCTAAGTCCTGGCAATACTCTGGACTGGGTTTTTGAATTTTGCACTGCTGTGCTTTGTGCAACATGAGTTTTCTTACAGAAAAAAAAACAAAACAAAAACAACCCTCTGATCCCTGACCTCATATGCTTGTAGTCTATACCTAGAGGTTAACCTCTCCTTTCTGCTGCTTTACACTTGGGGCAGTGTCAGGTTAAGTTTTATCCTAATTAGCAGATTGTCACCTTAAAACTGTAGTTGCAAGGATGTCAGATAATGCACTGCACTGGCATTTGAAGCAAGGGTGAAGCACTTGGAGACAGTAGCTGAAGCAAGACCTTTTCTCAGCCTTGTTAGTATTCCCTCAAGCTGATTCACTTCTTGGGTGTCATGATTTAAAATACCAGACTATTAAAGTGAACACATGGAACAATGAATTACTAGACTCTTCCAGCTTGGGACTGTGCGAGACAGAAGGAAAGCAGAAGCCGTAAGCAGTAGATGACTTCTGGAGCCATTAGAAAACTTTAATTGTAACTGAGAGGGAACCCCAGTCCTTCCTTCTCTGATAAACAAGCTCAGGAAAATGCTGAAGGTCTAATAACCAGCAGGATTTTTAGGCAGTTGAAAAAGTCTCTGCCTCTTTAGGAGTTTCACTAAATAACACAATGTTAAGAGGTTACATTTGGTAAGAATTTAATTGGTGAGAATTTAATTAGTAAGAATTTACTGACCTTCAAGTGACTTAGATTTCCCTGCTGAATCTTTTGTAGACAGTTTTTCTGCTTTGTATTCACGAAGGGAGGAAGTTTTCAGGTTAAATTCTTCACATATGTTTACTGACTCTCCAAGTCTTGTGATCAAGGGCTGACCCTGGTTCTTGGAGAATCAGGGGAGTCTTGGAGAATCCCTGGGGGTTACAGAGCCCATACTGCTCCCTAGAGGCAGCCCTGCATCAGGGTGAGAGCCTGTCTGCAGGCTGCCTAAAGGCTAAAGCCGGGAGGAGATTCCTAGCTGGCTTATCCATGTGTTTCTCTGTGAGCACATAGCCTTTTCACTCAGAGCTCTGCTGAGAGACTCCCCGGGTCCACGTGGGGTTTTATTGAGACACTTCGCCGGGTGTGCTGGCAAGTCATGGCCTCAGGTCAGCTCCAGTTCCTGTCCCTGACCAAAAATACTACAGAGATGTTAATGCTCTCTCAGCCTCTCTTTTGCAGGTGTACCTTCCTCCACACTCCAGGGCATACCCACCCTTTCAAATGACAGAAATACCACTTACGCTGGGCTACAGCACAGTTGTCCTCCTGCATCAGATACTCTGAACTGAAAAAAAGCCTACCACCAGCCAAAAAGTCCTTGATAAGCCCCGAGGGCATGACTGATTTGCTGTGGGGCAGCGGGACGATGGTTAATATTGATTAGTATGCACATGGATGCTTTGCACTGCTTGCCTTGGATGCATTTAACACTCCTAGGCATAGGCAATGTCCCACCACAAATGCTTTGTATGGAACCCGTTACATGGTTTTACCCTCTGATCATGCATGACATTTCTGCTGAGCTCCATGTTTCATGCTTGTAGTTGCACTTGCAGTGTCCTAGGGACCCTCCCCATCTCCACAGACAGAGGGTGAAGAGTGCAGGTGATTCTGCCTGTCCTGGGTGTTAAACTAAAGGGATAAGGACACGTGCGTAATTCTGAAGCTTTGAGACTCCTCCAGGAGCAACTGAAAGCCTGCCCTGCTGGAAGAGCCTTGCAGGTAGCCACAGGATTAACTCTGCAGCCTGTGGACCCTGAGTGACCCTGCGCACAGTGAACCTTTGCAGCACTCGCGCATGCACAATCTCTGTTGAGAGGTTTTGTCACCAGAGGGAGTCACAGACTCCAAGAAATAAGCAAATACAGCCCGGTTTGTCTTTCCAGTGTAGAAGCACATCACAGCTACGTCAGTGGAAAGCCTCAAGATTTCCTCTAATTTCACTTTCAGTGTCTTTTACATCTGTAGCAAATTTCCCGTAGCAGTGGGGATTCTTGCTTTCAAGCTATATGTGGCTAGTGAGGACAGGTTTTCTTGACATCTTCTGCCTATGTGACACGATGTCCTCTTCCCTGTCCTTCCTCCTCCCTTCAGCCCCCAGCATTGGCCTGTACGCCTCCCTCCCCTCTGCCTGATGTTGAGCACTCTTCTGACCCTGTGTTGAAGGAATTCAACTTGCTAAACAGAGGAATATCAATAAAGCAAATAATACACATTTTTAATGAGTGAGCTGAATCAGCTCAGTGAAAAGTCTGATGAGTGACCAGCCGATCCAGCACAAGGTAAAGGTAGGACCACATGGTCAGAGCGGGGGAAGAAGATGTTGGGCCTCCCTTTTTGGCAGAAAACCTGACAGATGAATGCAGCTGTAGTGTGCAACTGCACCCATAGCCAATCCCCCAGGTGTCCTGCAGGAGCACATAGGGCTCCCACAGATTTCACCGTGAGAAATAAAGCATTTTGCTCGCAAGTTCTTGGACTTGTCTCGTTTCACCCAGCTCCAAATTAGACAACAGGGGCCCTTCCCTGGTGAAACACAAGGAATCTTCAAGAATAAACTGGATTTTCTGCTCGCTTTTTTTTGCTTTCCACTTACAAAGTCTGCTAACTTCAGTGGAAATACCCTCTTCTCTTACTGCATTGCATGAGCCAGACCCAAGCCTTCAATAAGCTCAGTGAAGCTCTGCTGACTTGTGTTATTTGAAAGTGTGGGCCTTTGTGTACGACTGGGACATATATTATTTCTTTAATAACACAAAATAATGTAAATTATTCCTGATTCTCTTTTCACTTGGTCTGCCCAATTTAATTTCCCCAGGCTATTCCCCTGCCATTCTGACATGATCCGAGAGACCCATGGATTATGGTGGCTTCAGTGAGGAATCAGACTGACATTTGTAAGAAATACACACCCAATATCTTTTGAATTTATGTATTTAAGTCTCCACATAACATACTTTGTAGCTCAGGCTGCTCAACTTCAGAAACTTAACGTACACTAAAATGAGGAATTCTAAAAGACATGAAGAATAGCATTATGTGTTGAAATTAAAGGGCTCTTCAGATCAAACGTGAGGCGCTAAGAGGGAAGTTTAGTTATAGGTTTGAACAGCCTATAGGATGTGGTAAGGTAATTTATATTTTCGGAAGAAAAAGTGGATAACAGCGTATCTGGTTTCTGAGAGAGTTTGAGATTTTCCAGGAGTGGAATTGCGTAAGCAAAATTAAAGCCGAGAGATGGACAGCTATGCTGGAGACCACAGTAAATGCTATTTGAGGCGCCAGCCAATGTCACAGAGTTTATAAGCATCATTTGTCAGAAATAATAATAAGGAAATGCTTTACATCTAAATTGCTATGGGAAACTCCCGGTATTCTTCAGATTTCATCTCATTCCAGTTTCTCAACTTGGATCTGATTCAAGACCTTTGAAGTTCCTGTGTCTGGATTTCAAAGGAAATGAGCTGGGACCTAGGACAGATAGCAAGATCTAGAGCCAGTCTTCTGAAGCACTGAGCTCCTAGGAATCCACGTGAAATCAGCTTCTGCAGAGCCAGCCCCCACCCTAGTCTTCTCTTCCCCTGCTCATGTTTCTAATGGGAGCTTAGGAGTCGAAGTTTTGGGCCCTCTGCTTATTTCTGCCCTCTTTCTGCCCTCTTATTTCAGATTCCATCTCATCTGTGTCAACAGCCCACTTAAAACTTCCTTTGCAGGTTAGACAAAACTGAGCTTGCAGTCTCCAGGCGAAAACAGGCTAGAAGAAAGGACAGAGCTGGGACACAGGTCGAGGGCAGAGCCTGGGGAGCAGAGACTGGTGTTCCTGCCACTGCCAGGGCATGGACCAACAACTGGTGCTTTTGCTCTCACTGCATTAGCTCCTGCCTCCTCACAGTCCAGTTCCTCTCTCAGCAGCAGCAAGAGCCAGCCTGCTTCCAGGCTTGGAAGGATAGGAAGTAAGCAATAGGGCCATGGTTAATTTTGCTAGGCCAAGTATTTGGCTGCCCTGGGAAATCTGTTGCTTTGTTTATGCTTGATCTGGTTCTCTTTGGACCCAAGAAGTCGATGGAGTACAGAACTTGGCCTGTCTTGCCCTAGTTACTCAGCTGTGGATAAGTGTCACCTAATGTCAATTTTCAAAGGTCCTGTGCCAAAGCAGTCCAGCTAAGACCAAGTTGTTCCTAAACGTCTCAGGTCGAACACCAAAAATGACTAGTTATAAGTACTGAAAATCTGTTTTGATCCAAAGCAAAGATTGTTTTCTTTTTTGGTTTCCCAGGGTATTTCAATAAGGGTCCTAGAAATGCCTCCCGCATTTCTATTTGTAACTGCTATATAAGCCAGCTTGCTGTGCACTTCAAAAGCTTTCTCAAGAAGGCAGAACAAGACAGCCGTCGCACTAGGACTATGTTCATTAAAAAGAATCCCCTCTTTTTGAGAAGAGACCTGAGCATTGCCTAGAAAAGGAAACTGGGAGAGGAGTGCCAGCTTTTGCTTCTCTCTTATTCTTTTTTTTTCCCATTTTTCTGGAGTGCTTGTTTAGAAAATTTCTTTGTGTAGTGCTTTAGAAACAGACTTCAAATTTCATTTGCTTGCAGCAGGGATGGAAGAGCAGCAGACAGCTGGAGGGGATTGCGAGGCACCTGGTTTGCATCGCGCAGAACCACCAGAGGTCAGACAGAAACCCCTCTTTGTTTCTAATGCCGAGCAGCTTGACTCAGACTGGCTTCTGTCATTGCAGGAGAGAGTGTAAAAGGCTTACAGGATATTTACTGCATTCCTTCTTTTCCTGGGACACTGCATCCTTCCAGAGTGTTTTCAAGCTCTTTGTGTTGTACACAAAAGCTTCTGGTTTTGCCTCATGCTTTTTGGGAGCTGGTGAAAGTGTCACAACTGGTTTGAAGGCTTTCCTGATAACCAGTCTGGAATTACCCTTTCTTTTCATCCCATCACTCATATCATACTTCCCTGGTGACATCTCAGGTATGAGCATAACAAAGAGTATATTTTTTGGAAGGGAAGAATTTGGCTTGCACAAATTAACTTGAACAAGTTACATGTGGCTTGTACAAGAAGTAGCCTATTTTCACAACACTAATAACCCTTTTTGAACGGGTGATTTTCAGGTTGAGCATGTGGAGAGGTCGGGTGCTTGCTCCTGTAGCAACTGTGAATGCCTAGGTAATGAAGTGAGTAATGCAACCCCTGATAGTGCAAGAAGTAAAGGGTTATAAGTTCTGAGCCTCTCCGAACAACTTCACTTCTCCCTCAGCTTTCTCCTCTCCATTGTGCTGTGTGATGGGAACAGCAGTATTGCTGCTGCATAGCACCAGGGACCATCCCACTTGTAGCCCATAGGCTGGATCTAGCCTATTTGTGCATTGCACTGAGATAGGTGAGGTGGGACAGTGTAGGAAGTCTTGCAGCTATTGAATACCTTTTAATTCCTTGGACTTCTAGGTGCTTTGGCCCATTAGGCACTCCCATGCTCATATGGAAGGAGGAAGTTGCCACAATAGGAATCTGGCCTGTGGTGGTAGAAAAAGCTGGCCAACATACTGTGCGAGCTCAGCACCTCCATCTTGTGGGAGCACCACTGTGTTCGACCGTAACTGAAGATGCTGAGCAGATTGGGGTGAGGGATTGAAACTTGTGCAAGGTGAGTCAGAACCCATTTTTGGGAGAGTGGGGGACAAAGGGGCGCAACAGATGTAGTGCAGAAAATAAAACTTACAGAAACAAAAGTCAGAGGCTTGTCCACTGTCAGAGTTAAAGTTTGAGCAGCAAGGTGTTGCCTGTGACTGTGGTGTGGGGATCATGTACACTGAGTCCATAGACATAATATGGATAGAAGAAAACTGGCATCAGGACAGACTTTTCTTCTGCTGTATTAGGTCAGCATGCTTCGTCCTTGACTACAAGAGATGCCTGAGGAGTAACAGGGTAGTTCACACACCCAGCCTGCTCAGCCTTTGATTGCCCAGCTGACTGGCAGTCAAAACAACCAGTGCCATTGAGATCCACTTGTAACTGTCCTGGATGAGCTCAACTCTGTTAGGAATTGAAATTAGTCTATAGGATCATATCACATAGACTGCAAAATGTATTTGATGACCTGCAACGGATGTGAGACAGTAATTTGGAGGTGATTTACTCAATACTCCTTTTGCCAATAATGGATCTTGGGCATGGTAATCTAATTTTAGAGTAGTAGTGAGGACCGTGCCAATATACTGTTTGGCTCCTCTTGTGTCTTAGTGTCAGCCAGGAGGCAGCAGGACTGGTAGTGACTAAATACTGACTTTCTCAGTATCATGCTTGCAAAGAACCGTAATACCTAACCTTTAGATGCTCCCTATACAAGCTAGACCACAGAAACCAGATGGAGTCCCAGCTACTCTCATGTTGTCACCAGACCACCTCATTAGCCTTGTGACTTGTTAAACACAATTCTGTCAAACTTTGTTCTCCAGCCTGCTGCTATTCAGATACTAACTAAACAAACTCCCACTGGCTCCCTTGGGGATCATTAAATCTCTCTGCATTTATGCTGTGGCAGCAAAAGTTTAAGCTTGGATTGTAATCATAAAGAAATTAACTTGCTGATTAAAAATGGTCCTTTAAGCAACATGCATTGAATAATCCATCATAAAAACAAATGAGTCTATAGCAGTGCTTTTGACTTGATAATCTTCTTTCTGCTTAGAATTTAAATCAGTTGCATTTTTTTCTCTCAGTCTGTAGCCTATAGAAAAATACAATGAATTACTAAAAAGAAAGCAATAGTTGGAACTGCAATAGCCGTGATGTGGAATATATATTTTAGATCAGTCACCACAAGAGAGATTTGTATGTCATGGACGTAATTTTTGGCTGAGAAACCCTCCAGGCAATTCCATTGACGTTAGTTGTGTTACACAAAAAGTAAGTTAATGCAGAAAATTTGGTTTCAGATATTTGCAAAGTGTTTTGAAGATAAAAGAACTGCACATGCCAGAGCTGATCTAGTTCTTGTTGAAATCTGTAGCAAAAGTCCTGTTTAATTCAACAGGAGCTGCTGGATCAGGTCTGATGAATGCAGCAGAGCTGTGTTTACAAGTAAGCATTTGGAACTAATGACAGTTCAGTCATTTTAAATATTGCATATCTCTCCCTATCCATAGGTGCAAAGTGAACCATTAACTGTTCACAATAGGTGCCTACTTTTAGACAAAGTCACTCAATTTATGGCTGCTAGCTGTACTGGTTGTGTGATGAATACAAGAAGTAATACAAGATTTATATGGCTGGAGAAAGATGCAAAAGGACACTTCTAACTTGTATGAGACTATGTGGCACTGTTCCCAAAACTAAAGAAAAGCAAATTCAAATCTCCTTGCTTCATCACTTTCCCCCATCACAGTTCCACTTTTCTAGTTATTTGTACAGTCCACAATAATTCACATTGTTCATCCCCAGCCCATGCCACAAGCCCTCCACATCTCTATTTTTAAAAAACAGCCGTTACCAGTACTGGTCTCAGCATTAGCAACCTGATATTCCTCACCTTTGGGTCCAGGTAAAATTGTGTGTGTCGAGCAGACATCTGTTGTAGGTCGATTATCAACATCAAAACCAAAAATCTGAACTTGGAAGATAAAAAGCACTACTAGGGTCCCATATTTCCTTAGCTGTTGTTCTTTCTTGCTGCTCATCCTTGCAGCTTCTCAGGAAATGCCTTTCGTTGTTACAGTCTTAACAAATGCAGCTGATTCAAAAATAAATACTTCACTAACTGCGGCAGTGCAAAGACTGGGAACTACATGCAAGAACAGCTAAATAAAGTGAAGAAAGGAGTTTAACGATGCTGTAGTTATTTCTGTCCTGCACATTATCCAGGATATTTATTTAACACTGACAGCTGTTTATTCCAATTTATCTCTTATCTGTGAGATGTTCAGCTGCTTTTGCCATGGAAAATTTCTTCAACATATGGGGATATCTCTTTTGTCATTTTTTTTTCCTTTTGGCACTGACTCTTCATGCACAGCTTTTCATTTACTCAAGAGGCAAAAGACTCTGGTATTGTATCCAAGTGAGTACTAATTGCTTATAGGATACTTGTGGCTGGTTTTGTACTGGAAGAGTAATGCAGACTCCATACAACATGTAGAGAGACTTTTCCGCAAAAGCTTTCCTCCAAGGAGACTGTTAGTGACAACAGATGAGATTCCAGTCTGCTGTGGGTGAAGTCACTGGTGCTATTTCGCACGTTTTGGGTGCCACATACCTGTGGCCCCCAGAGTAGCAAATGAAAAGTTTATGTTACCAATGGGTGTTTGGGCCAGAAACCCATAAATGATGGTTTTGTGCTTACAGATAGCCCCACAATGGTTGCTCCAAGCCCAGATAATGTTGGCAGGCACAGTACAGAAGGACAGACTCCAGGATTGAAGCCGCAGAGTAGAATGAACTTGAATGACTGCAGTACCTCCTCCCATACCACCTTTCTCCTCTGCTTGCTAACTGGGAGAGACCATACACCAGGACACTGATATAGCATAGATCCCAGCAGAATGTCATCTTTGGGTTGTCCAGGAAGCTGCTGCTGGTTCAAATCTACATGAAGCAGCTGTCAGATTTTCGGTTGGGTGTTGGGACTCTGAAACCAGGTGTGGGAGGCCTCCTGGATGAGGGAACAGGTAGCATGCAAAACCGTCCTCTTGGACGGAGCTGTGACAGATATCTGTCCATGTGCAATCCCTTCCTAGACAAAACCTCTAGCTTTCTCTTAGGGAGAACACTGTAACCAGGGACAGCAGACTGTTTGAGGTAGCCTGGCAGCAAAGAAAGGGGAGATGAGTATTTGTAATCTTTCCAGGAATTTCGTTAACTTCTGCTTTCTTACACAACAACGGAGACAGCTACTCAAAAAGCTGAACTATGCTCTCTAGTGTGTGAGAGCGCATGTTTGCTTTCCATTCTAGGCAAAAAAATGTGTTTCCTATGATAACAACTTTTGAGATGCTTTCCTCATTATTTAAGAGAGTGTTAGTTCCTTAGCCCTACAAAGTTTCAGCCTTTTTGGTAGACAGAAAAAGTAGCAACACTGATGTAAAAGTGAATACCTTCTCTTAAAGGCTGAAGGAAGGCTTTGATTTGAAGCTTTCATGTAGGATGAAATGTTGACCGAAGTCCCAAGAGGGGTCAAGACACTCCTCTCCCTCTTTCTATCCTGGTCACAGACTGTCCCATTTTTCAAAACTCTTTTCTTTTTTGTTAAACTGTATACAGTACTTTTCAGAAATAAATAGTGGTCTCTAGTCTAAAGACTGGCATTTAACTAGTACCCTCAAATGTGGCCTTGATAACAGATACTCCACAGCTAGCAGGGGAGGAAAGAGAAAGCTGGGATTATAGATGGATAGAGTTGTACCAGTTGTACCAGGAATAACCTTATTCCTCTGTGATTTGCGTTGGGCACTGTGCCTCTGACTTGTACACTGTAAATCTGTTTTATTTATCTTTTTTTTCTCTTCACTTTCCATTTTGTGAGCAGAAGGTCAATGTAAGAGCAAGAATGGAGAGCGTAGGAGTGGGAAGCTAGTGTACTTAGCTTTGGAGGAGGCATTTTGGGAAATGCTGCCAAACTGACATGAATGATGCTATCTGTTCCACAGTACTGAGAGACTTACAGTGACTTCTTTGTTATATATCAGGAATAAAGAGGGGTAAGTGTAAGTGAGAGAGGAAATAATTTGTTTAACCAGTTCAGTCACTGAGCAGGACTAAGCAGGGAACATTTTTCTGATGCTACAATTGCTGTGATCATTTTCAAATGTTCTCATTCCACATTAGAAAAGAAATCAAGACCCTACTTTTTTTTTTTGTCCATGAAAGTCACAAAACCCCTAAACACACGGTGAGAAATGAAGCTTAATATGTCCAAGAGCTTGGTAATAAAGGCACTTACTTAAAATGTAGGAGATTCAAATTCAAATTCTTTCTTTGCCTAATTCAAACCAGTGTTTGCACTAGAGCCTTAAGGTTGTATTGCCTTATTACAAGGCTGTTTGCAAATGAGTTATGTCTTCCTGTATGTTGGACCAGAAATCCTGTCCTGCAGCTAGGAAACCTGCCTTAACAGGCAATCTATCAAAAGTGGTACACTAGCACAAAAACCTTGGGTTTTGGCAAATCAGTATTTATCAAACCAGTTTCACTGAAAAATCTTCAAGCAGCTTCATTGCTGATGAAGACTTAATGAGGCACACTACCTATTGTGCGTGTTAATTCTCATTGAATCGGGCTTAGAGAAATGTCTGTAGGCAAGACAGGAAAACAAACTAAGCACTGTCGTCCAGACATAAAAGACATAAAGCAAACATTTCCTAGGGTGTTACAAGGAAACCCTGAGAAGACACGAAAGAAAATCCTGAAAGATTTTGTTGCTTTGAGTTGACTACTCAGGTAACCTTTGTGCAGTGCATTGCCTCCTTGGAATCCAAGTATTTCCATGGTCATTTGTATTACCTTCACTTGCTTATTCTTCAGACGTTAGCAGTTAAATGTTAATAGACTGTAAGGAGTACAGACAACATCCTAAAATAGTGTTTGTCAAAATGTAGCCAGATCTACAGCCAATTTTCATAATTCGTAGAGTCACGGATCCTGTGGTTGGACTCCAGGTTAATACATCCTACTTATAACCATGGCCTGATTCAACCAGAAGTGCTAAGAGTCCCCTGGCATCCTTTCTAACTCAAACATAGTATTAAGGAGAACTTTCCTCTTCTTTACCTAACTATAGTGAATAAACCTGGGGGCAACTGAAGTAAAAGAAAAAAAAGCATAATATTTCTCTGCTTTGGGATCCTACATGGTTTCAGTTCTCCTGGTATCAGAGGTCATGATGATTTGGAGTGTTTCAGCCTGTTGTACTGGATACATCAATCATCATTGCAAAGCTTAGAGAGAATGGAAGATGAAGAGCAGTAATGTGTGATTTGCCAAGTGAAGGGAGGAAAGTAATCCTAGGGCTATTTTGTAAAACGTCATTTTTGGTTTTGACATCCTGCAGTGACTACTCGAGCCTGTAAACAGACTCTCCACTAGTTGTTGTTCCTCTTAGTAAGATGTAAATAATGACTAGACCTTAATATGCCTGCAAATAACTGACAAAAAGAGTAAAACTAAGGACAAAATTCTCCAAAATCTTCTTGCTTCTGTGTTCAGTAAACAGAGCTTGTAGGACTCTAATGATTTTAGGTAATTCTTGTTGGATATTTGAAGGGCTTCATCAGCCCCAGCAGTGTAGAAATGTGTGTATTCCTCTATCAGCTATGATCTCCCTTGTTTCCTGGTAGTGACTTTGACTGTTTGAGTTGGGTACCTTGAGGGATGGGCATGAGCATTCCCTGGTCTGACACAGGGATGGCGCACCAGAACCTCAGGTCTGCTTTAGAGCTTACAACCCCTTCTTGGAATACTCCTACCTCTCCTTTCCCACTCCTATCCCCCTCAACTTTTAGCCCTCAAACGGAAAAGCTGACCCAGACTCCAGCTGGAAATGTCTACTACAAGGCAGGAGGGATTTGGGGACAGCTGGTGCCCAGGGAGCCGAACGGCTGGTCAGCCCTGAAATCTCGGAAGGAGCTTGGGTTGCAGACCACAGGTTCAGAGAGCTGCTGGACGCTTTATGAGGTGCAGTACTGAACACTGCACCCCGTTCTTTGTGGGATCTCAATTGTGTGTAACTTCTGCTCACTCGGGTAGCACTGCTTTACAGCTTTGCATTTCTAACTTTTGCACTTCGCAAGGATTTACTGGCTCGCAGTCAATGTGTTATAAGCACTTCTATTGTGAACACTTTCATTGTTAATAATTACAGGTAGTCTGCAGGCTTTCAGTTCTACTGAAGGTGCCTTTGACTTCACTCATATGGCATCAGCCTTCCTGAGAGGCCTGAGACAGACACCTATTGCTATTGCTTTCCATGCAATCACTTGGAGAAGCTGTCCAAAAAAGTAAGGCATTCACATATGCATTCAGAGATGCGATAGAAAGTGAAATACTCAGTGTGGTTTGTAATTGTGTTTATCTAAGTGCAGCCTCTTCCTGTGTCAGAACAGATTTTTGCAAACAAGAGGGCAGTGATTCAGTTCCAGGGGAAGACTGACAAAATAAACCCCAGCTCCTGCTGACCTGATGCAGTGCTGAACAGTGTCCTACCCTGGGAAAATATTTCCTGCTTCATTTTCATAAATATTTATGTAATTCCTTCTGGGAAACATGTCTTCTTTAGAAAACTGAACATGCTGCTCCTTGACACAAATTTAACTATTTGTTTACACATGAGAGATTACGGGCATGTACCCAGCCTCAGATTTTTACATTCTTATCTCAGGCATTTCTGTCTTTTAGCATTCTCCTTCATTCTCTTCCTAGAGATCATATCATGTCTTGAGCCACAGAGCTTAGTTCTGGCTCTGGAATTTGAACATCCCCAATGGTCTTTGGAGAGGTGTTATTTTGGGCAGCAGAAATAGGGACCAAAAGTAATGTTCTGCCTGGAATCACGCTTCTGTCTTGCCCAGCTATTCCCTTCCCATTCCAGTTCAAGGCTCCTCTCTAAAAAAAAATAATCATGTAAGCAATTAAACAGTGGATTGCATGGCTAATGAAAGTATTTATATTTAGAAACAGGCCTAAACACACTGCTGTGAACTGAAATAGAACTGGCATGCAGTCTTTTGAGTTTGCTTTCTAAGTTTATGGTAGAGATTAGTGGCAAAGTTGTGCACGAGTTGCCCCAAGAGAACAGGCGTATTCCCCACCACAACAAACTGAAAAAGGTTGATCCTGCTCTCTTTAACATTTTTTAAGAGAACAGAAAATCACTGATCTTGAAGTACAGGCTGACAGGGCCTTGTATGAAGCCTTGTATTAGTGCAAAGCTGAGTTTTGCTGGCCAACACGCTCACAACCCTTCTGTGAAGTAGTGAACTGTACTCGTCCCTCGCAGAGTGTTGTGTAATCACAGAATCACAGAATCACTGAATCAATCAGGTTGGAAGAGACCTCTGGGATCATCGAGTCCAACCATTGCCCTGACACCACCCTGTCGACTAGACCATGGCACTAAGTGCCATGTCCAGTCTTTTCTTAAACACAGCCAGAGATGGTGACTCCACCACCTCCCTGGGCAGCCTATTCCAATGTCTAATAACCCTTTCTGAAAAGAAATTCTTCCTAATGTCCAACCTGAACCTCCCCTGGCAAAGCTTGAGGCTGTGTCCTCTTGTCCTATTGCTAGTTACCTGGGAGAAGAGGCTGACTCCCACTTCACTACAACCTCCCTTCAGGTAGCTGTAGATGGCAATAAGGTCACCTCTGAGCCTCCTCTTCTCCAGGCTAAACAACCCCAGCTCCCTCAGCCGTTCCTCGTAGGTCAGACCCTCCAGACCCTTCACCAGCTTGGTCGCCCTCCTCTGGACTCGCTCCAACACCTCAACATCTTTCTTGAAGTGCAGGGCCCAGAACTGGACACAGGATTCAAGGTGCAGCCTCACCAGTGCTTAGTACAGAGGGACGATCACTTCCCTAGACCGGCTGGCTACACTATTCCTAATAGAGGCCAGGATGCCATTGGCCTTCTTGGCCACCTGGGCACACTGCTTGCTCATGTTTAGCCGGCTGTTGATCAGCACCCCCAGGTCTCTTTCTGCCAGGCCGCTTTCTAACCACTCTTCCCCCAGCCTGTAGCGCTGCATGGGGTTGTTGTGGCTGAAGTGTAAGACCCGGCACTTGTTCTTGTTGAACCTCATGCTGTTGGTCTCGGCCCATCTGTCTAACCTGTCCAGATCCCTCTGTAGGGCCTTGCTACCCTCCAGCAGATCGACACTGCCACCCAGCTTGGTGTCATCTGCAAATTTACTGAGGGTGCACTCAATCCCTACGTCTAGATCATCTATAAAGATATTGAACAGCACCGGCCCCAGAACTGAGCCCTGGGGAACACCGCTAGTGACCGGCCGCCAGTTGGACTTTGCCCCATTCACCACCACTCTCTGGGCTTGGCCATCCAGTCAGTTTTTAACCCATTGAAGAGTCCACCCATCCAAGCCCCGGGCAGCCAGTTTGTCTAGGAGGATGCTGTGGGAGACAGTGTCAAATGCCTTACTGAAGTCTAGATAGACTACATCCACAGCCCTGCCCTCATCTACTAAGCAGGTCACTTTGTCATAGAAGGAGATCAGGTTGGTCAAGCAGGACCTGCCTTTGATGAATCCATGTTGGCTGGCCCCGATGTCCCGATTGTCCTGCATGTGCTGTGTAATGGCACTCAGGATGATCTGTTCCATCACCTGTGTGATGTGTATCGTAACATTGGTTTTGTGTCTGCATGGGTGTCTTTCTAGCAAGAAAAAGAAAGTTTTTGAGCCTCATTCTCCCACCTTCCTAGTTATTGTCTGCCAGACTGTTTGCTAGTGAAGGGGAGGGAGGGTGATGGTGGTGGCACATTTTCTGCTTGACAGCCTAACAAAACCAAAGGAAAAAACCTCTTCATTTAGTCAGTACTCAGAAAGCTGTTGTGTTTTTTTTTTAACCTGCTAATGAATTAGGCTTTTTACAACTCCAAGTTTTGTGTAATGAAGAAAGATTTTAAAATAAAAAAAATATTTTTCTGCTTCATTCTGATTATTGCTAGTACCTCTGGAGCTTTTGACTTGTGGTTTGGGAACTGGAAGGCTGGATTCCAGTCCCCACTTCATATGCATGTCTCTGAATTGTAGGTACTTGCTTAGGTATACAGTGTGGTATCATTATGGCTGGATTTTAGTTTAACAGTAGTTTAACATATAATGTACAGCACTAGCATGGACTGGGTAAAAGGACTGCTATGACTTCTACCATTTGGAGTAATTCACATCACTTGGAACTACTGCTGAGCCACCCCAGGAAGGAAAAAAATGAGCTACAGGGCTTATAAAAAGATTTCTCAGTACTAATTATTTTGCCATTGATGGGAACTGTTGGGAACTGGTGAGTTTTCAGCATTTTTCCCTGAGGCAGGATTCCCCCAAACTTCAAGTTTTTGTTTATCTCATCCCCACACAGAATATGACACCTGCTTGGGTACTTTGCTTTTTAATCTATCTATCTGCTCTCTGGCTACAGCAATATAAATACAGATATAGAAGAAAGGCTCATAAATCAGCACAGTATTTGTCATCACCACAAATTGGTGCATGGTTTTGTTTAATGTGTGGGCTTTAATGACAGTGTTCAAAGGAATTTATGAGTTTAGAAGTATCATTAAATCAGTTCCAAGGACAGCGTTGGACTATGTCCAACACTGTCAGTAAAACATTATGTAGCATTGTCATTTCTCCAAGGGTGTTGGAGATGCCAACTTTATTATGGGTTTCACAGCCATTTTCAGTCTAAGGGACAGGAAATTGCCACAACCTGATAGGTACTCGCAGTTTGGTCAGAGCAGCATGTGCTGGGAGGAAGCGGTAGGTCCTGGCAGGTTTTTGTCCTACTCTGGTGGAGAGGTCTTACCCCTTGGGCCATAACCAGCCAGGAGGAGTTAAGAATAAACCTGAAGTTGTGAGGAACTGGGTTAATGGTAAGAGATTACCTCTAATATTAACTTGGCTTTATAGCACAGAAGAGATTTGCCATGCAAAGCATCCACAGTGCTGCATCACAGATCAGATGTTTTGTTTCCAAAGACCAATGACCTAATCAAAAGAATAAGGACTGTGCAAAGGGCAGGCAGAGCTCGAATGCACAACCCATCATCGAGAAATCTCCGGTTGCTCTTCTCCTTCCTCTCCTCCCTCTTGTTTTCTTGTGCAATATATGTCCTGATCCTTTGGCGACAAAAATGACTTCACACAGTGGAGAAGGTTGTTTTGGCTGATCTCTGAGGTGATTCCAGGTTCATGCTGTTGACATGGTCCATCAACTGTTGAATCTGTGCAGAAGCTCGAGCCATGCTGTTGCATCCACATTCCTAGGCTTGGATTCGTGCCCTTCTTGCCCACAGTCAGTGTGTGCACATGATTGCTTGGCTGCCCACCCTAGTACCCATGCAGTAGGATGGTGCGGTGCCTGGTCATGGAGGTGGGAAGCCAATTTCACAAGGGTACAGATGAGCACTGGAAGTGGATTTAGACTGGCATCCTGCTCAATGCTGCATATGCCAGTTCCCCAGCTGCAACTGGCCTCTTTTCTGTGATAACTTTTTTTTTTTTTTTTTAAATTTCTAGACTTAATCGATCTGGAAGTGAATTAATGCCTGTTAGCACTAGGAAGACATTCACAGACAGCACATGTTTTCCTTTAAGGAAGATCTGTGGCAGGGATTGAGTCAGTACCTGTGAGTCTTTCGTTGTGTGTGGATGCCAGTGTGTCCTCAGTGCCACTGTGCCAAATCCCCTCCGATGTGATGACCATACCTGCTGTCACGCCATGCCATATGGAGGGGCACATGTTTGGTGAGTGTCCTTCCATGCTGTGGTGGGGAGGGAGATGGAGGCACAAACTGAATCCTGAGCTGCCCTTTTTCAAGGAGACAAGGGGCAAGAGATGAGATTTATTGCCTAGAGCCCCTAAACATCACGGCAAACATGATGGCTTTATACCTCCAAATATTTGCATCAACCAGCATTTAATGAATAGTAAGTAACAGAGACACACAGTAATAGAGCAAGGAATTGAGTGATCTTAAAAAGAAAGCAGGGATGAGAAAATGAGAAGTTATGATTTATCTGTTATTTTGATTACATGCGATTAGAATCAGACTAGAAACATCTGCTGCTTTGATTTTGCTGCTCCTGGGATTCCTCAGCCCTTTCCTCCTAAGTGGAACATTTTAAGTGAGCAGGATCAGGCCTGAAGAAATCCATAAAGCTGTATTCATTACTTAGGTTTTCTGTTTGTGCTGATTTAAAGATTTGGCTGTTTTGATTTTCTTTGGATTAGCTGAGCTCAAGGGAACTCTCCAAAGAAATGTGCCATTGGTTTTCTGTTGGCGTTTTTTTACGTGATGCAATGCATTAAAACTTTCATGCAGGCAGTCATTAATTGTCAAAACCGAAAATACCCCTAAACTCCTGTCTGCAATTATCCATACTGTGCTATATTTGGGCCACATTATGGTTTCTATCATTAAGAAGGCCTCCTTGTAATGCCCCATCATGGATAAAACATAACCACAAAAATGATGCATATGGACAAAATATAAAGTGAAATTACGGGTTTGTATGCTGAAATGGAACTACTGATGATGCATATGCCAGACATGAGTGACACACAGAACAGAACTGTTAGTAAACAGAGGGAAAACTATAAATATGCTTAAGACGAGACATCACGCATTGTTTCAAGTGACAAACTTTGTACTAAAAGAAAGAAAAAAGATCACAAATCTAGACAGACAGCACTGCTAAAAGTTATATAGCTGCATGATTCATTCCCCAAAGAAATCAATGTCAGGATGACATTTTTCTTCAGGCAGTACTGACAACTGCTCGTAATTTGGGTAAACTTTCTCTGCCCTATAAAAACAAACCATCAAACCAAAAGGTAACCGCTGAAACAGCTACCACTCAACCAAAAAAATATAGTATTTTAAACAGAGCACAACATAAAACTGCATGAGTCAATCTACCGTAAACTTTCAGCAAATAGGATGTGTCATAGAGATCAGCTTCGGTGTTTCCGAGGAACATAGGCTCATACAGCAGGCTTTTCAGAAACAGACTTTGCTCCAAATAGTAATTCCCTACTTTCAATAAGCCCTGACTGGCTGCAACTAGTTATTTCTCCTGATACAGACAGCCAAAATAACTGACTCGTAAACAGAAGCTTATGGAGCTAGATTAGTTACAGGGATTACATACAGTATTCAGAGCTTTTAAAACTAGAAGAGCTCATTACGATGATCCCGGCTGGCCTCCTATGTAACATAAGCCTTGGAATTTCACTGAACAATTCCTGCTCCCAGCTGCTGGTGGTGATGGGAAGATGTATCATCTCTATTTAACTACTTCAAGTGAGTGAAAACACGACGACTACCCTGTTCCAGTGGCTAGTTACCCTCATTTTGTAACCTGCTGGATCTTCTGCAATGCATATTTAGTAAAGTATATTTAATATGTGTGCCTGTTTAAATAAACAATTGCATTTGAAGTATTTATAACTTTGTATCAATTTAGGCCCAAATGCCAACTAGTACTGCATCCTATATCCTAAAAGCTGATTTATGACATGGTGTATCGCAGTTAGAGAGTGCCTTTCGTCCTGAAGTGTTTGACTTCTTACCAGCGGCATTTTTTCAGCACACAGCAATACGTGTTTCTTGGTTTGCTTTCCACTAGATAACAGTCCTGAGGTCCACTGTTTTAGCTTGTTGCAGCATATAGTGCTCTTGACAAACTCCACAGCTATTTAACTTGGAGGCTTTAGTCTTACCACTGTCTTTCATGTAGGGACGTGGCTGAGATGTTACCTGGCTGTCCTTAGTGACCTTGATTGTTCTCATTTGATGCTCCTTAATGTCTCTCTTGAGAAAAAACTGAGTTCAGTTATTTGCAACGAAACCTCAACATTTTGTCTGAATAGCCTTTTAGATGAGACAGCCAGTTTGCTTGATAAAGCAAAGAGTCATCTCTCCATCATGCATAGGAAGATGATTTGGTTTGCAGATCAACCAGTGCAGTGGTTACAGAGAGAGCTAAGATGATCCTGTGTGAGTCAGTTTATGTCCAGCAAAGCTAAGGAGTTTAGGCACAATGCCACAGTAGTCCTTATGCAGTTTTTCCCAAGAACAGTTCAGGTCCAGAAGGAGCTGTGCTTGTATTTTTCCTTTGGCTGTGGTATCTCATAATTCTGGAGAGTGGAGTGTTCACTCTAATAGATTTCCACAAGGCATTTGACTTTGTACCTGTATGTGGGGGAAACAAATTCCACCATGAATGAGAATAAGAAAGCTGGGTAGCTCTTTTAGTCCCACCTTGTTATACCAGAGAGGCATGTGACAAGAGTCCGGGAAAGATGCACGATGCAGCTGGGAAAGAGATGGGAGCAACAGAGAATATCCCAAGCTACCTTTCTGTGGGAAGGAGGAAATAGGGTAAAGAGAAAAATATAGGGAAGCTACAGAACTGGAATGTGGGTCTTTGAATGCAAATGAATGAAAAAGCATGACTCCAAGGAATCAGTTTTGCAGGTGAATGTTCAGAAAGATGATGAAGAGTTAAAGATCTGTAGTGGAGGTATAGAAAAACTCACATTAACTTCCCTGAGTTTGTACCAAATCCTTTGTGAATTATATATCATGGAAAATGGAGTGTTTAAATATGAAGAGCCCAGTCCACCTCTTCACCAGGTTCACTTTAACAGTATGACATAAACTCACAATGGGAACATGTAGAAGAACATAAGAATGGACATATCAAAGCTCCTTCTATGCCAAGTGATTGTTTTTTACTTACTTTGGAAAGCATAAAAAATACAGGATGAATTCACATGACAAATGATGTGGTAAAGATAGTGAGACATATGCAGAAAAGTTTCTACTGAAGACAATTTTGTGCTTTTGCCCAACAATACAATTTTGTGTCCTTGAGTGCTTTCATTTTGGCATGGCTCATCAATCTGTATTAAGTTTGGTTCAGAAGATTCTCAGGTTTGCAAAAAGGAGAAATTACAAAGAAGGGTTGTTACATTTAATGTTGATGAACTGCTATTATCAACATCCCAACGAGGAAGCAAGGTATAATTTATTTCACCACTGCTGGAGCAAGGCTACATATTGGATTATGCAGTGAATCATGCTGGAGAGCAGTAAAATGGGCCATCATTCTTAGTAGTTAGGCAAGTACACAGAATTTTACTAATTTGACTTGATTTTTTCTTAAGACAGAAAAATCTGATAAAAAAGAAAAAACAGTCTAAATGTCAGATCTCAACTACAGAATATATCTGAGTGTCAGAAGATCAGAAATTTGGTACTGTTTCTTCAGCTGAAAGAATTTTTTTTAAGTCCTAGATGTATTTGCTCACCTAAGGGCTTTTCAGCTCTGATGGAAAATTCCTCACGACCTCACTACAACTGTTACAGTTGGTGTCTGTCCAAGAAGGTGATGAATGTTACCAGTAATTCAAAGAATCACCTGAAAATCAGTTGTTGATACAGCTTTATAGATATAAATTTTACAAATTATTATCTTCTATGCAATTTCACAAAGCTGGGCTCTGTCTTTCCTTAGGTTCCTGAGAAAATCTACTATCATCTGCATCAGAGTCTGAAGCTGCATGCTCTTCATAGTCACTTGGGAACTATTAGCATAACCTCTGTTTTTCTGTCCTTTACTTTTGTAATGCTCACTGACTGGAAAAATGAATAAACATGTAACAGTAAACGGCCATTTGGAAAATCCAGAACTTTCACAGAAGAGTCACGTGGACGATCACTTGTTCTCCGTGTCTCAACTTTGTGGTGGTCTGGGAGGCAAAAAAGACCTTCCTCTGGCAACCCCCAAATATGAACAAGGTAGAAAAAATAGTTGTACGTGGGTATTTTGTTTCCTGACATCAAAGCTTCTTGAGAGAGAAATGTGCTATTATGATGACATTATTCTTTTTTTCTTCCTGTAGTAGCTGTGGCAGACACTCAGCATTGCTTTGTGCATTTACAATTCTGATTCATTCAGGGAGACCAGATGAGAAACCTGCTGAGGGTTCCTCTCATCCTGAAGTCAATGGCAGCACTTTTACTGGGAAAATCTGGACCAGCAACAGGCACCCCACGCGTGGGTATGCACTGGAGGAAAGGAGGAAATTTTTCTTTAACCTGATGCACTGTGGTAGTCTGTATCTTACAGTGCTTTAATCATCGCGGTGGCAGCTGGCCTACCTGCATTCCTGGGAGCCCTGACCCATTTCAGCATAAAAGGTTCTTGTTACTTCATCCTGAGAAGTTTTAACATCTTTGGTGCTTCCTACAGGGCTTTGAAATGTGGCTATGTGAGGGGTGTGCAGATACATATGTGGCAGGACAAAAAGGAGGGAGCTCTTAATGTAGAAAAAAATATATTTTTTTTGTCTTGCAAAATTTTTTCCAGAGATGTTTTCCACCTCTCCCTAGCAGAGCTCAGAGAAGCTGTGGCATCTTGCCAGCACCACAAGCTGATGCTCGCGTGCCTGCAGCTCCACTGCAGCCAGAACAGCAGGAGGGGTTACAGGGATGCTGGAGCTGCTCTCTGGGAAAGGGGGCGGCAGGTTCCCTCCTTTGCCCCACTCTAGGAGCCCTCTCCACCCCCTCTTACACCAGTTCTCTCCGTTGGCAATAAGGTGTGTGTGGCTGGTAGCTGAGAGGGTTTATCTGGTTTCTCCAGCATCTGGCTTCTGTGTAGCTGTCACAAGGAGTCAGCATTGATGTACCATTGATGATGAAAAGGTGGCTCCATGTGAACAGAGTAAGCTTTCTTTAAAAAATCAGCAACACAAACTTGAAACTCACACTTCTTTTTTTAGGTGGAAAATCAAGTCCTCCGAAGTTGGGAAACGCCAGATAGTTGTCTGTCTGGCCAACCCAAATTCAGCCTGGTGTTTGTATGTTCTGCTACGATCTTCAGTTGCCTTCGTATGGACTCTTTCTTCCCCAGGGCCCTGATTCATACGAAGTTAGATCTGGTTACAAAATCAACACTTTGAAATAGGAAGTACCAAACCTGGTGTTTCCCAAGTATACTTCATTCTGCAGCATTGCATGCCTGCTCTTCTCCATTTTATGCCTACGCTGAACACAAAGTGTCAAAATTAGGACTATCATCTGGGCAAATGTGTTACTTCCTAACTTCTGAAAGTTTGATTTTGCCAGTGTTGCAATCTCTTAATGCTCTTTCTTCGGTGAGTAATAAACAGTGTAGAAAAGTTCCCATTGAATCCAATAATCTGAAAGGATCAGTGATATGAATGGACTGTGGGCTACCGATACAGCGTTACTGCACTTAACAGATCAGCTCATCCATTCATACGTACCTGTCACTTTTCAAGTAACTAAATCAAAGGCTAATATAAACTCCAAGGCACAGGAAGGAGAAAAGCAAATAATGTGTAGGATGTAAGCAGAAATTCGGCCTTTGTACTTAACAGAGCAGAACTGTAAGAGAACTGGCAGATATTTTAGAATCAGTAGGAAGATAACCCTTCCAGCCCCCAAAACAAATTATGAAGAAGTTTTAAGAAACAACTTCAGCCGTAAAGAAGAATAAATATTAGAGACATTTTTTATTTTGGGTCTTGCACCAGGCTGCTGAGCTGAGGCTTGGTAAACCTGCACCTTGGTTTTGGCTTTGTTACTGACCTGCTGCATAATACAAGCAGACTCAGACATTCAGTGTTTTTCTTAGTTACCAAGTAGACTTTTATGGCAGATTGTCCCTTTCCAATGATTTTTTCTCCATGTGGATGTCTACCCCTAAGAATAATCTAATAACAACAATATATTACAAGTTTTCAGCCCTAATTTGTTTCCTTTTTCCACAAAGAATCTTTTTCTGATATTTTGTGTATTGCAGTGCCAGTGGAGGTGAACAGATGCAATTGAACTGTGAAGAAAGAGCCCTTTCCCAAGATGTAGTTGAGTTGTTAAGACAGAGCCCTTCCCAAATGGCTCTTGTTCGTTGTAACACGCTGACTAAATATGACAAAGTTTTCTGCATCAGCAATGCTTTGCTGGGTCTGAGTGTGTTGACCCCTTCTCAGTAAAAGCTTTTTGACGCAAGTGCCCAAAGGCATGTGAGTTCCTGTTGTTTGTAACTATAAAATACTGGTTAAAAGTGACTTGAGTTTTGAGAAGATATTACTGTAAAATATTTATCTGTCTCAAGCAGCATGGCATTTGACAACATTTTCAGACTGAATGTGCCTGAGAACTATTTTGATATATTTGAATATTAAAGAAACAGCGTAGTACCTCTGTAGGGAAAACTGTTAGGAGTTTTTTTGTTCACCAGAGTATCCTCAGCTGGTTTATTTGTTATTTCAGCAAAATGAGTGCACCTCTGTGTTATTTTGGGGATACATCCAGTCCTGGGACTGTGTGTAGAACACCCACAAAGCACTCAGGCAGTTGCATTTTTGCTGTGTAAAAGGGATGAGGCTTTACCCAGATTCTTGCCTTGTGCTTCAAAGCAAGTCTTACAAATTACGTCTTTAGCCCCTTCAGCAGGCATGTTTGGTACAAGATGGAAGTAGGTAGTTTCCATACCTGGAGAAACATCATATATCATGGCAAGAGAGGTAGCTCTGCTTCCCGTGCACGTAATAGGTACCACATGCATAAAATCTCCGCATGACTTTTACTAAGCCAGCATTTAAAGTGCAGTTGACTCCGAAGTGAAATCCCCTTAGGAAGTGCAGGTGGAAAACCTGTGACACCTTTATTCTACCTGATTGAGGGAAATAAAAGCTTTTAATTGTCAGTCCAGTATCACAGCTGGCTGATTTTACAGACTGTCAAGGATGGGTTGATGTGTTCAGCCTTGAACAACTCTTCCTTCTCAGCTTTATTGTCTGTTTTTCTCTTACTTTCAGTTTTCCCTTAGCTAAAAAGAAGATAAGCTGAAAAAAAATGATTAGTTATTAAGGCATCTCTTTCTATCTTGGAGAGCTCCTATAAAAATTTCTCAGGTGACTTTCACTTCCCTGAACACCTCTGGTACTGTCCAGTGAATCAGGATTCTGATAGGAAACAAGAGCAGGTTTAGATAAATTTGTTTTCAGTTTGATACTCTTCAGCCTCTCAAGCTTATATGTTAAACAAGAAATATCAGTCAGTCCTGATACAGTTAAAACAGAGCACCATAGTCTGTGCGGCCAGCCAGCTTCTTCATACCCTGTCCCCAACAACTAGTTTTACTTGCGGAGCTTCCTCTGTTATTTGCAGTGTATCCTTTTCTTTTCTTTTTTTTTTTTTTTTTTTAAATACTATGGGTCTTTTATAAGTTTATTCAAAATTATTTGCCAGTAACTCCTACGACTAACTTTTGTGGTAATTCAAACCTTGCAGGCCAAACATATGAAAAAGATTCTTTCCATAAGGTCTCCATAAGTTTGATCAAAGCCTGCTAAAATTGAACTTGTAGAGCAGTTTGGTCCGGAGCTGAGTTGGAGAAAACTCTGCTTTTCCCAGAAAGCTGCCATTCCCGTATGTGAAGAACTGGATCATCTCTCTTGGGGAAAAAAAAAAAAAAAAGAAAGGTAAGTTTCAGCATGCCCTATTATGTAACAGTTTTGCCACATTAATATAGTGAATTTACACTAAAAATGGGCACTTTTAAAAATAACTCGTGGACTGAGATTGAAGCATGAGAGCTGATAGGTGCGGCATTATGAGGAGGGCTGAGAGAAGCGGGTCTGCAGTCACTTCACCTCATTTCACTCAGGAAGTAAATATTAAACCCACTTGAATGGGCAATTAAAGTGTGCTGCAGTATATTAATATGCTCGGGGTGTTCTTATTCTGATATTTCCATAGATCAAATGGACCTCACAGAAAAAAAAGAAAATCATTGTCAAAATGTGGATGGTGTTGAAAGTGGGATTTTTGTTTTCTATATGACTGCTATTGTTTATCAGTACATACAAGTCAATTCAGTCGGAGAGGAGATGATAAAATGTTGATATGCTTGCTTGCCAAAAACCTTTTTCTTTGATTTCTGCAGGCACATGCTTTTGGCCTACAGCTCACTAAATCTATTGGGTATGGCAGTTTCTTTGACTGTTGGATGTGGGTTTGTGGTAACTGCAGTAGAGAATTTAATTAAGAGGCATAAACTCTACAAATAGGTTCAAGAGGTCTATGGATCTTTCTTCATTGGCTTCATTTTGCTTTTCTATCAATTTCTCTTGATTGCTACTTCTTGCAAGGTCTATAGCTATGATGTTAAAATTCAGGAAATATTTTTTCGCTATATATGTTCTGTATCCCATTTCTTAGTTTCATCTTTAAGTTATATTGTGCATTTGTTACATCTAAATTTTTGCAGTATGTCTTATACAATTTTTGTAGCTACAGTAGACAAAATATTTTATTATATCCATTAGATATATAATTAGGATTGCAACTATCCTCTTAATAAGTAAGCATTTCAGCTCTTCCTTTAACATACTATATTCACAGTGAAATTTGTGTTAGTAAGTAGCTCTGTGTATCAGAAGACAATAGTTTCAGACTTTAAGTCTGCCTCTACCTGCATCACAGGATCATGCAGAGGCCGTTCCATTAGATTTGTGTAGGGAAATACTTTTGACAGAAAGAGATACCACTTTGTGAGCATGTTAATGAGAGGGGGAACAATTTCTACTGCTGAAATGCTGGATTAAAGTTCTAGCCTCAGCAAAATTGGCTATCTATAGAAACATCATTCAGTTTCTCTCTGTCACACATTAGTCTTCCTCCAATATTGTAATACTTATTAATTTTTCCTATTGTATCTACGTAAGATAGATATTATGAGTAGGTAGAAGGAAGATGCATAAGCCTCATTGCATTATATCAAACCTATCTATCTCCTTCAAAGGGCAGGAGACAATCCTCTTAGCAGCTTGACTTTCTTATAGTTAATTGAACAAGATTTGAGGGTACAAAGCACACCTGAAATTCATGACACAACTGAGATGGCATTATTTTCTGTATTAGGATTGTGATCTTCGTCCTTTCTTCTATGGGCAGATGTGGCTCTTATTTGCATGAGTACTATGCATATGTATAGTGTCTGTTTATTTATTTAATTGTTTATTGTTTTTAAACAGCTATTAGTTACTCTGGTCCCTGTGGTGCTTATTAAAAATGTAAACAAACCTCTGGAACTCAATGAAATTATTCAGGTGCTTAAACCCAAGCATTTGACATTCCTTTCAAAATCAAGTCCTTAGTCCTCTTCCTTGTGCCCTGCTCTGGTATAGCAGTTTTTGACCCTTAAACTCACCTTCCTTTAACCAGAGAATTTGCACAGAGAGTATATTTCTGCCGTAAGAATATGTTTTTATTGCAATGATAAATCCCTGAAAGAAGAGTTTGTAATGGAAACACTGACGACTCCTTAAATGACTATGGAACCGGAAGGCTAGGGAACACAACAAAAACAAGGGCATATTTTAAAATTAGACCTACAATTCCTACATTTATGTGGACTAGAGGAAATTAAATGGTTCAGCTTCAACCTGGAGGCAAAGCCAACAGTGTTGACTGTATTGCACCAGGCACAAACTTGGTCTGAGTCCTTAGATATATGCAGCTTTCCAAAGCTCGTACAATCTACCTAGTATCAGGCAGCCAGGGGAATCCTGGAAGGAAAAACAAAGTGCCACAGGAAGTGGCATTGTGATTCAGAAAGTGACATTCTTCACCCTGAGTCACTCATGCCCTGCTGGGGTGCTCTCCTGCAGGTAAATCCCAGCCCCGAAGCTCTGACTCCTGACCTCTCCATGCCATAAAATATTGGATGACACTTGTCACAAGAATAGCAGCATCCTGGCTTTTGGCTATATTACAAACTGGGTAATTACCTTAAAGTTCTGGTTGCTTTAATTGCCTATGGTTCTTTCTTCTGCACTTCCTTCCCCTTGCTCTGTGTCATGTTGCTGGCACTGTTATAATAGCTGCTGTGTTTCTAGGGGTGACTGGCTTTGCTTGATGCCCAAGGGGACCCGGCTAGTTTTCAGTGATTTCTGAGTTGCTGCTTCTGTGTTGTGCCTTTTTAGCTTGTGACGCTGCTGAAACAAAAGCTGAGCTGCCTTTCGTGTTTGGAAAGTGCCCAACCTACTGGGGTTTGTATTCAAGTAAGAATACTGCTAGCCTGAGGAACACTGGAAATTTGTGCTATGCCAGTAAATAAAAATAATCTTTACATAGCATCACAGGCACCAAAAAGCACAAAGTACAATAGGCAGAAGGCGCCATTCCCTCATAGAAGACATACTTGGCTTGAGTCAGTTATTATATTTTTAGTGCATATTTTAACACTACCAGCAAATTGTCAGCCATGTGTATCTACATCAGGAGCACTTAGCACATACTCATAAAGAATGAGCAATTACTCTACTCCTTTGCAGGTTATTTTTAAAATAAGGAAGCTCTTTCTTACAATTATGGAATAATAAGCATTGCAATTAATGTTAAGGACCAAAGTTTGCTAGGTAATAAAAGTACAAATAAACTTAGTTCTCCTAAACTTCAGTTAAATTTTTATCTAGAATGCCATAATAATAACTGATTTGATTTCTTTTCAGTGGAAACTACTTTAGAATGCAAATTTTAGAATGACTCTGAGGCTCAGAAACGGCACACCAAATATCTGCTTACAGTAGATTTTTATGGTGGCTTGTAATGGAAGAGCTGATAGAAGTTTAGCCATTGCCTTGCCTTCAAATGCTTCTGTAATTCCAAATTAACGTGCCTCATGTTATCTGCTAGCTCAGCTGCTTGCTTTGCATTCATTATGATATGAGAAATGCTGGTTCCTTGGTAATGTTATCAATTTTGAAGTCTGAGAGTAGGTGTTTTGAGTTTCTTCTTCTATTCAAAGTGTAGAGCAGAAAACGCTCTTTTACTGATTTGTTAGAAACCTGATCTGGGTAAGTACTGGGTGTCTTTTGCCTTGGTTCAGTTGATTTCAAAGAGCTGAGAGCACACAGTGACTCACAAGACACATTGGCACCTGGCAGAATCAGGTCCCAGTCGATCTGTGTGGTGCTTGCTGGTTTCAGTTGGCAGAGAGTCCTGCAAACTATTGCCTTTTATTGTACAATACATTCCAACCTAAATGGTTTTGCAAGCCTTGAAGTTTGCTTTGAGCTCCAGGTTCAAGTGTTTGTGAAACATTAATGTAAAAATCCTTCAAAGTATCACATTTCCTGACTTTCATAATGAAAGCATGCAAACTGAACTGTAGATTTCATAAAATTTTGGTGGAGGAAAATGAAGCACTGTTATTAAGCTTGCAACTCAGAGCAGGTTCAAAAGCTCTGTGAGTCTTAATGGACCTTTTGATACACGTGCTGTTAGAGGTCTCTCCCTAAGCCCCAAACACAGCACACTTCATGTAAAACCTAAAAGAAACACAGCTGATATTGCCATAATCAGCAATTATTTCATTCAGTTCTCTTTAGTGAGGGGCCAGCCTGCCTTTAGCTTTTGCCAAAACTTTCACTAAAGTCAACAGACTATTTAAGCACTCAGCAAGGATATCCTCTTACTTTATTTCCTTGGTTAATTTTGAACATTTACAGCCTTCTAATGTATGTACCTGTGCACTCGTACATGTCCTTTTAATACCTTAATCTGAACCGGTTTTGTACAGTCCTTTGGCAACTATATGACAGCTGTCTAATTGCTCAATTTGTGCAAAGATTACAAAGGATGCAGATGAAACTAGATCTTAAGGCAACAACTTAAGAAAAGCCTAAAGAATGGCTTAAGAAATGCCAAATTTTAAAATGGAACCTGAGTTCCACGGTGCGCTCGCAGCCCAGAAGGCCAACCATATCCTGGGCTGCATCAAAAGCAGCGTAGCCAGCAGGTCAAGGGAGGTGATTCTCCCCCTCTGCTCCGCTCTTGTGAGACCCCACCTGGAGTACTGCATCCAGCTCTGGGGCCCCCAACATGAGAAGGACATGGAGCTGTTGGAGCGAGTCCAGATGAGGGCCACGAAGATGATCAGAGGGCTGGAGCACCTCTTCTATGGAGAGAGGCTGAGAGAGTTGGGGCTTTTCAGCCTGGAGAAGAGAAGGCTCCAGGAAGACCTTCTAGCAGCCTTCCAGTACCTGAAGGGGGCCTACAGGAAAGTGGGAGAGGGACTTTTTACAAGGACATGTAGTGATAGGATGAGGGGGAACAGTTTTAAACTTAGATTTAGATTAGATATTAGGAAGAAATTGTTTACTGTGAGGGTGGTGAGACACTGGCAAAGGTTGCCCAGAGAAGTTGTGGATGCCCCCTCCTTGGCAGTGTTCAAGACCAGGTTGGATGGGGCTTTGAGCAACCTGGTCTAGTGGAAGGTGTCCCTGCCCATGGCAGGGGTGTTGGAACTAGATGATCTTTAAGGTCCCTTCCAACCCAAACCATTCCACGAATCTATGATTCCCACTTCAGGTATATTTTTTTCTGGAGATGGGGCTTGCCCATGTTGCAGAGCTGATTTGAGTTTCCTTTTATAGCTGACTTTAAACTCAGTCTATATTATATCCCTACATTATGCATGATGGTGCTTTTACCTTGAGATATTGATTGGCCAGAGGGGTTAATCTAAGCTTCAGTTAACACACCTCTTCAGTTATTAACAGGACACAAGGTGCTTCCTCTTCTTTTCTGCTAGTCTTTTACTGTCTGCCCAAAACTTCTCCCTTGCACCAAAAAGGCCTGAAAGTTCCCTCTCAATTTGCACAGGAGCATGTCAGACCCACAGTTCAGCTGCCTGAAGACTGAGGACAAGTACTGAAGCCCCAGAGGGCTTCACACTATGCACAGGTGACTCCAGTCCAAACAAAGCAGTTCAGCTGTCACTTCATAGTGTGGCCACCTCCATTAGTATGAGGCTAAATTGACCTTAGATAACATAACACTGAAGTCAAGTTGTTCTTCCATATTCTTCAAAGTGTTACTGAAAAGTCAGTGAGGCTTACATCCATCCTTTCATGCTTTTCCATACCTGTAAAAACCAGACCCCAGCTCATTTTGTGCATTCATTTGTGCTGAAGCAAAACTCAGTGTTTTTCAATAGCAACCTCCAAGTGAGGAACAGACACAGGAAAGTATGTATGCCAGGGCCTCATCTCCAGGTTGCATATTAAACAGTTTCTAAATGAAAAGGTGGTTTGCTGTGCTATAAAATAAAGTCATCTTTCTGCAGACCTACAGCCCACCGGAACGAGGGGACAGGATGGAGTGTGCCTTTTCCAGTATTCCCCACCCACTGACCCAGAGCATGAAACCCACAGAGTTCTTGGAACTGCAAACAGTGTTTGAATTCAGACTAAAACTGGAAAACAGAAACTGGCCTTTTTTTTTTTTTTTTTTTTTTGAGTCACATCAGTCAATGCTATTTACAAAATCGGTTTATGGAGACCACAGGTGGACACTCTGACTCATTACACATGAATACTAAATATATCCAAGACAATCTTGGAAAATCCCATAAAGAAAGAGGGAATAGCCGTCTGATTTTTATATTTATAACGTCGGGTTTTGGATGCCAGTAATGGAAATTATATTGTTTTCACAAAAAGCAGGTGAGGGACAGTAAGGGACTGAATGATTGCCAGGCTGCATGTGGCTGGAAGGAGAAGAAAGCTCTGAGCTAGACAGGGAGGAAGGTTTGTCATGCTGCCGTAGGTTGCCGTTCGCATTTGTGGCAGGCTGCGGTGAGGTTAGCAATGCATTCCACAGTTGTCAGGAGTGGAGCAAGTGTTATGTCCTTTAGCCAGGGTGAAAAGCACACCTGCCCAGGAAGCTGGCGTAAAATTCGGTACTGCCTCAGCCCTACTTCAGTGCTACATGGAGAATTTGAGTAGTACTTATGGCCTCATATCCTGCCACACATTTTAGTCTCTCTGATCTTGAAAACCAGAGAGGTCCAAGGTCTGTAATATATACAGGAAAGCAGATAATGGATCCCTTTATGTTTGTCATCACTGAATTCTGTTTTGATGGATGTCTTGGTGCCAAGGCTTCTCTTATTCTCACTGCCACTGCTGAAGAAGAGCTATTGCTGGACTGCTGCAGTCCCTAGCTTAGCCCTGAGAAATGCAACAGGGTGAAACTAAAACAAGACATATCCGTACTAGCCTGAAAGCTGACTTTATACATAAGCTGAGAAACAACAGCTTCTGTTAAGAGGAACTGAGGAATGAGTTAGTGATTCTGATCTATACCCTTTCCTGAATGATCAGTAAAGTGAATAAACTAGATGGCAAAATGCAGATGTTTTACTTATAGATTACCCAAACCTGTGTTGTGGGTTTATGATATTTCTCATTGCCAAGATCCCAAGCCAAATTCTGTCTAGGCAGTGCAGATCAGTTCCTTGCTACTCCGGTCTTTGAAACAGCCCCAAAACCAGAAAGAACTTCTCTGTCGCTATTGTCTTGTTGGAAGTAGCAATGTGTGGGTGGCTGTGAACATAGACACTGAGAAAATACTGATGCAAAGTCAAATTAAGTAGTCATAATTGTTCTAGTCGGAGACATATGGCAGAAGTGGCGTCACTTCTTTGTGAAGGCAGTTTGTGTCAAGTTCGTTGGCTGAGGGGGGTGTAATGGGGATTTGCTTGCAGACTTTCTGACTACTAAGATCTGCTAATTTGGCTCAGCTTGCTGATCCTTTAGCAAAATAGACACAACTTCAGAAAAGCCACTCTTTTGGTTGCCCGAATGACTAAAGTTCAGGAGATGGAGCTGGAAATACTTCACCAGCCTATCTGCTTGGCTTGCTGCAGTCAGTCTTTAATGAGCTCTCCATTTGTTCTGTGTGTCTCTGTAATGCTCCTTCCAGCCTGCTACCAAAGTACTTCTAATGGCAATTTCTGTTTCTTCACTGCTTTCAAAGGAGATGATTCTTCAGAGTATTACGCTCGTTTCCATCCATTCACCTTTAATACTATCTACTTCAACAGACTTAAGCCAAAATAAAATATTGCTTGAAATGTTCAGGATGTTGTTGTTGTTGTCTGTTGAATTTAACTCATCACCAGTGCAGAAGACACAAACAGCACAGCACAAATGGAAAAGTTTATTGCAAAACCAGAGGGATGACAAAGTAGTATCCCTTTTTTTCCCCTAGAAGAATGAATGTCTTTGTTTCAACCTTAGCTCCAGCAATTTCTACCAGCTCACTGTCTGCACATCTTGGTTCTGCATTGATCATCATAGTCATATGAAATTACTTAACAGGTATTATGTTGCCAAGATCACATGAACTTCATTAACAAAAACTTAAAAGTGAATTTGCCAGATCATCTCTCATTGAAACACTCTTTTGGCTTAAACGAACCTGCTGAGTTGTAAGAATGAGTAGGATTGGGCATTTTCCCAATAATAAGACGGCAATAACGGGGAGGAATGCTTGGCTATGTTGTATGGTAAGTGAACAATGCGTCCATGATTTTTATATGTTTAATTCATCTCTGGATGTGTTTAAGAAAAGACTGGACATGGCACTTAGCACCATGGTCTAGTTGACATGGTGGTGTCAGGGCAATGGTTGGGCTCAATGATCCCAGAGGTCTCTTCCAACCTGATTGATTCCGTGATTCTGTGATTACTTCAATCTGGGGCTAGTTTTAAATTACCCAGCGCAGGAAAATCACTGGGTCTGCAGTGATTTCTGCAGAAAATATGTGGTCTGCAGCCGTCGCTAAGCCTTTTGTAAGTACCCCCAACAAAAGTAAAGGGAAATGTAAATCTTTTTGTGGGAGGAGGTGAGAAGAAAACTTTTGGGGGGTAAAGGATAATTTTAGGAGCTTAACTATGTTTCATTTAAAGTTTTGCAATGGCTCTTCAATTCAGTTCCACTCAGTGCAGACTTTGGTCTGTATTACAAAGCAGCAGCAGTACTGGAAGATTCATTCTCTTTCATGAGGTAAAAGTGTCAAAAGACAAAAAAAGTTTGAATGTTTTGATACTGAACACCTGAAAGCCAAGCCCTGCTTCAGAAGCAGAGCTCCCTCCCTGCTGAGTTACCAGCTATAGGTCTCCTCATTGCTATCTCTTTGGATTCATGGATCTCAAATTCAGGTTGCAGAGTGTCCCGATTTCAACGAGGAGGGATAATGTACTCCTTACTTGGAGTGTGCTGTGACTTGATGGTTAGGCTCTCTCCTGCGAAGCAAGAGCCGTGGACTCAGGCTCTATCATCCTAGAAGGTCCACAAGCCAACTCTCCTACTTGGACAAGTACCATAACCTCCAGGTTACTGTGTAGCTTGCCTCTTCCCACTTTCTTCAAATGAAGGTGGCTGTGGCTGCAGGTCTTAGTGCACTTTGCTCGTGTTGTGAGCACACCCAATGAATCAAGAAATTCATGGCTGCAGTTTCCTTTTGTATGAATCCCAAACAGCCCCAGGCAGGAGAATGACTTCTGAATGCTGAGCTCAGCCAAGGTAGTGGTTCTTGTGAGTAGAAGTAATAAGTGGAGGTGCCCATCCAGGTGCATATATGAATTAAATGCAGCTTTCCTGCATCACTTGGAGTCAAAATCATGCATTTAATTGCATTTTAGGAGTCTTTTTCATTGCAAAGGAGGTTTGTCACTGAATGTGTGAATTGTTGTATTCATCCACCTTGTTTAGATAGGCCTTTCAAGAAAGAATCAAGCCTGTTCTTGTCTTAAAGGCAATTGCTCTTTACTCTGACTGCTCTGCATCCTTCAAAGGAGACCACAGTGTCAGCTAAATGATTGAAAAAATACATTTTTTACCAGACAGTATAAAGTTGGACTCTCCAAAGTGTTTTAAACAAAGTCGAGACACCACAAAACTTCAGTTCAGTACAAATTGTTCTTTGTGCTGCTTCCACTAAGGGTAAACGCACAAAGTATTTCCTTTGCTGAACACAAAAATTCTTCTCACTTTTGCTGCAAGAGTTTTGAGTTTAGTTCAAAGGCTTTACTTTTTAAACCGTAAGAATTTCTTGCTAGACACTGTGTATGTGAGCCTGTGTTCACCTTTATGTTTTTAAAATAAATATATTACAATTTTAACCTTTTAAAATTCCCCACAACAGCATTCTGCTTTAATTCCTTTAACTCCATTCCCAAACTAGGCCAACTGAAAGTCTTTCTTGACCTGATAAGAACCTGAATAAAGTCCTCCTTTACCTAATTTCATTAAATCTGGGAGAAGGAAGGTTTGGATTTGTCTTTGGTGGTTTTGTTTTTTTTTTCACCAAGAGTAATAAAGAGTTATTTGGTGACTCAGCACTTCTTTACATTCCCCACAGTCATATAAAGAAAATGTTGCAGCAACAAACCTTTGAGTCCTGGTCCCATAATATAATCATCATATCACTGGGAGGGAAAAGGGAAAAAAATAACAATTCTTACAGAAGAAAAGCCTTGGGGCATCTGAGGATCTGCCAATATCTATTCACTACATTATGATAAGCAATGTAGACAAGAGAGGACTTATAACATACCTTCTGGTTGGCTGCTCTTTTAAGCAAAGGTTTAGCCACAAAAATTAGTGGGGAAAGGGCAAGGGTGAACATCTGTATGAGAATCTTGCTGTTCACAGCAGAACATTTTAGATAACTCTCTTTAAAATCTCCAGGGAGTTTGAGAATAGAACTAAGAGAAACCAGAAACCATTTCCTCTGACACAGGAGATTTGTTTCTCCTGTTGGAAATAACTCCAGCTGCAAGGAAGTCCATGGCTGTCCTCCTGCAGTGCCCTCATTATAAATAACAAATGCTTAAAGTAGCTGCTGCTGCCAATATCCTCATGCCACTCCTGCGATGAATAATCTTCCCAAGGAGTGCTCCAAGTCCATAGGAGCATGGTGTGCTGCCGCTGTCTGAATGAATGGCATGGCCCTCAAAGGCTTCCAGGCTGCGCTCTGACCGCCTGCGTGGTGGGCTGCTCTGCACAGAAGCAGGGTATGGCTGAGCAAAGCAGTCACTCTGCAGTCCTGCCAGTGGTGGCCGGTGGGCTGGATCTCCATCATCTTCTCCAAAGCCAGAACATGCTCAGCTGTGAGAGGAACACAGTCAGAGCTGGGAGCTGTTGCCTTGCTGTGTTTGTACGAGGCAGCAGCTCCTGCTGAGGCTGGAATGACACCCTCCTTTTTTTGTCTCTCTCTACTTAGACCACTGGTCTCAAGCCATGCATCAGGAAAAGGACATACTACCGAAAAACAAAGAGAGTGTGTACGTAACTCATGAACACTGAATTCCAGAAATTCCCTCAGCTCAAATCCTAGCTTCAGTGGTAATGACAAGAAACTAGCATAGCCAAAACCAGAGCCTGAGGACCAGGAAACAAGCTGATCAGATCTGCAGTGTCTGTTGTCCCCCGTTGTCCCCCTCAGGCAGCTATTAGATATCATTAGGCTGAAATTCCCAGGGACAGGGCCTGATTAACATTTTTCCAGAATATACAGGTATCTTGTAAGTGGAATGTAATAATGCAATGCTGTTCATTCTCACAGAACCTATTGACCACTAGCTTCTTGAGTATACTGTACACCATGAGTTATTTACTCAACTTAATTGGTTACATTGGAGAAACACTGCACCTTTTTTTTAATCTAATGCAAAGCAGTGTTTTTGTATTTTTGCATGTGCTGTAGTCGTCAATGATTAGCAGCTTACATGTGCCAGCAGTTTCTTTTTTCTTCCTTACATTTTAAATAAAATGCAATGGAAATTCAATAGTCATATCCGTATTCTCCCTTCTGCCCACATAATTTCTCAGAGCTGTCAGAACTCATTTGCAAGCCTCCCTTCTTCTGTCATCAGAAAATTATGTAAATATTTCACACCACCTGATGCATCCTCTTGCCACTTTATCTAAAGATCAGAGAAAACATATGTAAAGTACTAACCAAAGCGTGAACAAATATAACCGTTGGGCCTGGAAACAATGCAGTTTGCAAAACATGTTGTCTTTATTATAACTTACACGAATAGCCTCGAAGTGAAAAGGCTGGGTGTGTGCAATGATCTCACATACCAGTTATTACCTCTAAAATATAAATATTGAAGGAGCTTTGGAAATGTGTTGTTTCCTCTGCGTATTGGAAAGAGCACAAGCATAAAAAAGTCTGAATCCAAGACAACACTTAGGGTTTTCCTGTAAGGAATGTATTATGGAGAACACTGGGAAAGCTGAGAACTTGTATCTGAGCTGATATCTGCAGTGATTTAAAAAAAAAAAAAACAAACAAAAAGGAAAAAAAAAAAGCCCTCTTAAAATGGAGTGTAATGCATCATTTGTATTTATTTGTCTCTCCAGTTCCATGGAATGCAGCTCTAAGTTGATTCGCAGTTAAGAGAGTCTTCAACTGGAAAGACTGAAGGTCCATGGAAGATGGACCTGTCATCAGTGAAAACTTTGCCCAGGAAAGGAGAAGACTGTTGTGATTTCAGTGTGAATTCCACTGTGTAATGAATTTAAATCTTCTCCAGTTACTGGCAAAGTTTAACCTTGGGATAACTTGTTCAATACTTTTCTTGTAGATGATGAATGCCTGAAGAGAAACATTTGATATGGTGCAGTCTTAATATCTTTAATACCAAATTCACTGTGGTATGATATACCTGTGGCAATAGTAGGAAACAAGAAAAAAGGGGCCTCAGTTACCCATCCACTTCTTAGTTGTGGCCATTGGCGAGAACTTGCAATGGCTACAGCGATACTGCCAGCCATTCTTGGAAGAAACACCAACACAGAGGGCAATTAATACTGCTTGTTTATTTTCTGGCAGCCTACAATACATACTGGGCCATGAAGGGAGGGCCAGAGGCTGTGTTAATCTTCAAGAATTAGCAATAGCGTGCTGTGGCAGGATTTTAGAGATCAGACTGAATCCATATTAGCTTTATTGCACTCACAAAACATTGAGACCACATGGGTGCTAGTATCTTCCTGTACACTCATAAATGCCACTCAGATTCTGGCACTGAACATCTGATTTGATTTGATTTGATTTGATTTGATTTGATTTGATTTCATTTCATTTCATTTCATTTCAATTTTATGTTTTATTGTTTCCCTCCCTGGGTTACTTCCCCTCCTCAAGCCTACCCCCTAAATTTCTGTGACTGAACAACACGTTTCCTTCCATCTCCCATCTCTGGCTGTTTGGTAGAAACAGCCTCAAAAGATCAAGAAACAGACGGATGGACTGTTCTTGGTATTTCTCCCAGGAATGAAGGTTTGGTTGCCAGTGGCTTTGGTTTCATTGGAAGAGGCAGTTGCTATCCTGCAGCCAAGTGGGAAGATTAAATGATTTGGGGACAGTGAGTTCACCCAGGAGAGAAGGGGTGGAGAAGACAGTGTCTTGGCACAGTGAGTCACTTTCGTGTTGGGAGAGCAAGTGCCTGGACTAGGCTGTGCTGGGAGGTACAGACTAACCCAGAAATTACTAAAACAAATGGTCCTTGAAACATGATTTGGAGCAGAGCCTACAGCACGTCTGCAGCGCACATGAGATAAATCCTAGAAATGGTTGGAAGGGATGTCTGACTGCAACAAAAGGCTGAGTCTTACTTTAAAGTACTTGGAAAGGATGAAAAGGCCCACTAGAAAAATTGACTGGGTGCTAAGAATGACAGATACTGCATGAGTGCTGGGAAGTTTACTACCTGATACTGCCCCTGGGATGGGCAGAGGATGTGCCTTTCTTAGATAAAAGCACTGTGGTGTATTTAAGAGCGTCAGCCATCTTTGAACTTGCTACCTGGTTCCCCAAAAGGGATTGGTGCATCCAGGGGAAAGACTATTGTTCCAGATGTACACCTGGGTTTCTCTCAGCCACTCAAGGCCTCCTCTGAACAAAGGGTCTATTAGAAGGTGCTCCCCTGCCATTGCAAAGCTGCTCAGAGGATTTAAGTCAGTATACATTAATTTTATAGTGATAAGAGTCCATAGGTGTATTCCCCTGCACTTCCTCACCTGGTTGGCATGAATACCTCCCCCTCTTTCTTGTGGAGAACAGACCTCAAACTCAGCCCTGCACTTTGAGCTCCTTGAAAATCTGAGCATTGCTACTTGCCCCGTATCCAATCAAGCATTTCAAACCTGTCTGCGCCTACATACTGCTTCGTAGATCTGCTAGGCAAGCACTATCAGGGAGGCAGGAAAAGAAGCTCTACTGGGAGACGTTTTTCTTCCCTGTTTCCTGAAAAAGGCCTCTGGCCAGTATTAGGAGAAAGTGATTTTCTGCGTGTAAGCCTTCTTCCTGGTGTTACTGGCAAAAACAAGAGACAGGTTTAAATAGCTCTTGGGTGGATCTCCTTTTGAAACCAACATCGCCAGCTCAAGTTCTCTTGCAGACTGTGTGCCCTCCCGATGTGGCCCTAACACATGACACATCTTTGCCATCAAGTACAAGAATTTATAAGAGACTGGTGGAACTGTATTCGGAGGAAAAGGCACACAGCCTCAGCGTGAGAAAACAGCAAATCGTCTATATAAATGATAAATGAAAAGCTCTCCCCTGGTAACTCTGCCAAGAGTTCATTAATTTGGTTTCCTGCCTCCTGGTGTAAACATCCACTAGCAAATGTCCTCTAACCACATGACTTCATCCTTCCACCTCTGCTAGCCCTCTTTCCCGGCGTGGTGGCAGTGGGTATAATAGGTCTAGAGACTTCAGATGTACTTGGAAAGCCTCTCCCTAAGCCTTTCGGAAATGTTGCCTGGTTCTTTCCTGAAGCTTTCATAACTACTGCAGCTCTTGTGATTTCAGCATCAGCTGATGGGGAGCAGAAGTTGACAGAGTTTGTTCAGGACTGTGGCTGTTCCCTAAAAAGGACCCTGAGAAGCCAGTGGAGACCTCCTGACACCTCCAGATAAAATCAACTGTAGCTGATAAAAGTTTATCTAACCTCTCCTTATACAGCCCTAGGGACACTGAAGCCATAGCTTCTCCACCCAATCTCTTCCAGTATTTAACTGTCTTTCAAGCAGAAAGTATTTTTCCAGAGTCCAGCCTACATCTCTCTTGCTGTTGTTTAACTCGATTTCTTCCTCTTCTGTGCCCAATGTGGGTAGAGAACAGCTCATTTTGCTGTTACTTTTCACTTTTTTAGAATTGTCCCCTTCTCCAGACTGAGTCATCCCAGTTCTTTCAGTCCTTTCTTTGCATAACGCTTCATTCCTCTGTCTTTTATTTGTCCACTTGTTTTCTGTTTTGAGTAGATAAATAGCTGCAAAAATGCTCAAAATGCCCCTTGAGGGATTCTGAATAAAAATCTTGTAATCTCTGTAGTCATCATCTCCTTTATCCATACTAATAAGGCAGGATAAGGTATGGGTAAAAAAACAAGCCCAAGGCACAGATAATACAAAACATGTGTAAAGGAGATGTTAAGTTTGTATTTCGTAGCTCTGGAGCTGTTGCAGCTGTGCAGCTGCTTTAGTAAACAGATTTCCACAGCGGAGAGCAGCAACTCTGAAATACAGTGAGAGCACCTGAGTCTAGTACAACTATCATGCAGCCTCCACTGCAGGGTCTCTGGCACCTCACCATGCTCAAGAGTGAGCTCAGTGCACCCAAAGATAACTACAAGTAAATGACATTTGCCATTCTTCATTCCTTTTAGCTCCGAGCTTGTGTTTGTGTACAGTTTTGGATAGCTCTATGGCATCTACCCTTCAGCCCCTTCAGGGGTAGCTCTGTGTCCTCTAGAGCAACAGACCCAAAAGTTTATTGGCCTGTGACAATACTGACTAAAAGTATGTTCTGGAGCAACATCATTTATTCTCCTTATCAGCTTAGGTTTTGGTAGTAGCAATCGTGCCTGGCTACACGTAATGCTGGAAGTTGGAAAGTCTGTATTATTGCCCGTAAGCCACTGCTCTAAAGCTTCACACTACAGAGCTTGCGTATCATTTGCTAGGATTGCATGGCCTTCTGAAGCTGTTCCCTGTAACATTAGTTTTAGCCACTGGTATAAATATAGATATTTGGCAAGGTATATTTCTGGTTAAGACTCTGAAGATGTATGATGTAAAGAATTAAATGCTTTCCAAGCCCAAATATGTAAAATGTGCCATGCTGTATTTAGCATAGCTGCGGAGACAAAGAAAGAACATTTACCAGCAGACTGGGTGAATCAAAATGCCAGGGTAGTTTTTGATAAACATTATTTAAATTGCATCATTGCTTATATGCATTTTCAATGTAGTATGAGAAATGCAAACTGGTCATATTTCAGTGTAACCCTCTATTAGGGAAACATTTATAATTTCAACCCAGAGTACATGGGTAACAAGATAGCCTTGTTAGCAAGCTGCATGTCTGAATGAGTCACAAGCCTCTTTCACCATCATATGGATCAAAAAGGATGCAAATCTGTGAAGATTTCCCTTTGGATCTGTGGATTTTCTACAGGTGCATCTATTTCTGTTCGCCACCATCAGATCTCTTCGTGGAATGGAAATTTGAGGTCTGTGATCTTCCCCAAAGTGGGCCTTATCTGATAACTTTGCCAGACACCTATTCCACTTGGGTCTTTTGAGAGGGATTAAAGAGGTAAGCTTGCTTAGCCAGTCTGAATCTTCTTGTGTAGACATGTACCAAGCAGATATTTACCCTGTTTTGGTCTATACAGAAATATTCAGAGTCATAAGCTTTTATTGTCCTGTTTTTTTTCTGATACAGTTGCTTTGGTAAGGGACACAGGGGCATGTTCAAGTGACCTTTTGAATATGGTTTTATGTGTAAGTTGACTCTTGAAGCCCAGAAAACTGTTACAGAGAAATGGAGGAGAAAAAATATTTACAGTACATTTTTGTTCTACCTTTATTCTGACATTTTAAAATTGCTTAGCATAGCATACAACACTGGCACCAGGGAGAGACAGAGACTAGTAACTGGGGAAGCCTGGACTCTCACTTTCTCTAGGACACAAGAGTAGTAAAATCCAGTCTGTGCTCAGAGGGACATATCAGGTTGACTGATAGAAGTGATAGAAAGTTTTCCTCCCTGAGACCAACTGGAAACCAGAATTACTCTGTTGCCATTCATCTTATTACAGTGTTATAACCTGCCCCAAAAAGAAAGTACTTTGAAATGTGTTGAATACTCACATTGGTATCCAAGACATTTTTTAGCCTTAGTATAGCCAGAATGAAACTTCCCAGTCCTATTTTGAGAAAATGGGTTAAGTCCTATCATTCACAATGTGTTCCCCTTTCAGTGCAATAATTTCAGGACTTTACCACCCCACATTGGAACAGAAGCTTACTTTACATTATATTGTCATGACTACACCTGTAACTATTAAGAAATACCATTGTGGAGACAAAGCCATTATTTTTTTTAGAAAGTCTGTATTAAAAAAAAATTCTGTGAGTAACACCTGCTGGGAAGATCCATCTGTAAAATTAATATACACTTTGTCAATGGGGCTATAAAATGATGACTGCAAGAGAGACAGATATCTTCCAGTGAGAAGTGAAGGAGAAATACTCAAACACTTAAGAATGAGAGAGATTTAACCTTCACAAACTGCCAAAGGAAGAGAGAAATTCTCTTTCTTGACATTTTCACACCAGTGCTTTCCGAGAGGATTATGTTATAGTCAACCATAACTTATTGGCAGTAATTAGGTGAAACTCAATGACTCATGTTATGCAGGAGACAAGGCTACATGACCTAATGGTCTATTCTGGCCTATGAATTGTTTAAATATAGCTAGTTATTTTATGCATTTTTTTCCAATTCAACATAGTTTAGCAGTTAATCAAGATAGGATTTGGTTATTCCTAGTAAGGAAGTGATTGATAGATAAATGTGGGTGATGTTTACTTGAAGATTTCAATGGTCTGCACATCTTGATGTGGTTTCTTTCATGGTTTTGCACATGAAGGACTCCACAGAATGTGGGACATGACTGAGCTCATGGTCTGATGTTATACAGTATAGTATCCAGTTCTTACCAAAACATAGATGGCTTCTTTGAATAAGCTGTAGGAATCCTTTTCCAAGGAGATCACTGCATGAGGTCTTCTCCTTTGATGTCATGTTTTTCATTGTGAAATTTCAACTGGTCATGAAGACAATAAAGGTCAAATTATCAACTGGGCAGAGAGTGCACATGGAGAGCACAGAAGGCCAACGGTAGCTCTGATCTTGTGGTTAGTTCTGTAGCTGCTCTGGGCCCTGCATACACAGGATACATTGGGTATGCTGGATACGTTCCATACTGCTCAACAGCTACCAAGGACGTGTAGGAAGCCCTGATTTGCTTGCAGTCACTTTGTACCTATTTCTGTTCCTTTATGCATGCACAGGAGATTACTCATTTGGAGGGGAAAAAGATTCTGGTAATTTGGGTGTACACTGCTGAACTGCCTTGCTCTTTAACTAGAAAAGTTCTTCCTGTACCTCCTGCTCAGTGACACCCAGGACTTCTCCAGCAGGGAAAGCATGGTGTGTGAAACAGTTCACCTGGAGACTGGATGAGTCCTCATCCTGGGAACATGTGAGGTTCCACAGTTTCAGGCAGGGGGAACAAAATGAGTACCCAGCTGCATTCCTGTCTTCTTGGGATTGGACTAGATGATCTTTCGAGGTCCCTTCCAATCCCTAACATTCTGTGATTCTGTGATTCTGTGATTCTTCAACTTACAAAGCTGGTTGGAGAACAGTGATCCTAAACTTGTCTCTTGCATCACCCTTTCTCCTTGTGCTTGATTACCTTCATGTCTGCCATTAATGGACTGTGTTTTCAGTGCTTTTATATCATTTATCATGACAGGAGTGATGCCTGTTACAAGTTTGCCTTTCAGTGCAATACATAAAGGAGTACAGATCAGCCTAAAAATATTATTTTATGTATTTTTAATATATTATGAGAACACATTCATCCATAAAACCATGAGAGGGCAGCATTCTCTCTGCCATTCATATTCTCTTTCGGCTGGAAAATTAAGAGAGACTTTCTTTAGCATTCATCTCATAAACCACAGAGAAGTGTTATATATAATTCAGAGCTTGGTTCAATATTCTTTGTAATCAATAGGAATGTTCCCCGTGATTTAAATAGGTGTTGAACTGGGGCTTCAGTTGTTCAAAATGACATCAGGAAGAGCTGTCTGCATAATTTAAATCAGAAGATACTGAAAATAACCAGTCAGGAAACAATTTTGGTGGTGGTTAACCATTGGAACGAAATACCAAGAATACTGGTGTATTCTCCACTTCTTGATGTCTCTGAATACAGACTAGATGTTTCTTTGGAAAAAGTGGACAAAAGCTACTGGGTTCAATACTGAGGTAGCGGAGTGGTGTTCTGTGAACGCATGGCATGAAAGAGAAGTTGATGCTGTATGTATGCAGAAAAGATAAGCCACACATTTTCATATGCAGTTAGCAGATAATCAGTGGAATAACACCTTAAGGCTCCAAGGAGTGATTTTACAATCAGAATGGGATGTATTTCCACATGATCTTCTCTAAGGCAGTTCAGAGCATTTGCGTCATCTGTATTACACGAGCAGTCAGGTTTGCTAAGCAGAATGATCTCTCTGGCTCTGGAGTCCATTAATCTGGCCAATACGATTCATCTAGCCTATACGATAGTTTCATTGCAAAATTTTACAGCTGTCATGTGATCCTTTGAGCAACATGCAATACATTATTGTAGCCATAAATGATTGGGGTTTTTAGAAGAATTAACTGTGCATTTTTTGTAAAATTAGAACAGCTTAAGACAGAGAGAGAGGTTTTGAAAAGGGGAAACAGAACTGTTTACCTCCAAATAATTGCTTCAGAAATAACTTAGGTCACAAGGAACTACAGATTTTCAGCCAGATGAACATTTAGACATCTCACAATGTCAGTCCAATGTAGAGTGGCAAGTGCTAATTAGCATTCTTGCTTGCAGTTTCATCAGAGAGAAGGAGTATTTAATGAACATGGAAGCCAAGCTACTACAGAATCACAGAATCACAGAATGTTAGGGATTGGAAGGGACCTCGAAAGATCATCTAGTCCAATCCCCCTGCCGGAGCAGGATTGCCTAGACCATATCACACTGGAACGCGTCCAGGCGGGTTTTGAATGTCTCCAGAGAAGGAGACTCCACAACCTCTCTGGGCAGCCTGTTCCAGTGTTCGGTTACCCTCACCGTAAAGAAGTTTTTCCTCATATTTATGTGGAACCTCCTGTGCTCCAGCTTGCACCCATTGCCCCTTGTCCTGTCAAGGGATGTCACTGAGAAGAACCTGGCTCCATCCTCATGACACTTGCCCTTTCCATATTTATAAACATTAATGAGGTCACCCCTCCGTCTCCTCTTCTCTAAGCTAAAGAGACCCAGCATTCTTTCTATACTGCTTGACATGGTGACCCAGCTCCGACCTCCACGGGTTTGTGATGAAATTGTATTTTCTTATTTGCTTACTTCATCTCCTGCTGGGGAGGGAAATTCCTGTATGTCTCTTATTCTCTGTATTTCAGTCATTTCAACACCCCTAAAATGATGCACAAAGTTTTCACTGTGAATACCCTTAGGAAGTACCACAAACTGTGGTTTCACAGAAAAGTCATTGGGACAAATGCAATGGTGGGGAAACGTGCACGATTCAGAAAGAGTGACGTGCCCAAGCAACCATCCAGCATGTGAGAAAACAAAGAACCTTCACAACGGTTGGCAGTAAAAGAAACAAAAATGTTATTTGATCTATATCTACTTGCATTTTCTTTCATTGATATACACTACTCAAAAAGCTTTCCCATTGTTTCGGGGGGAAAGAAGTTGTGTCTATCTATCTGTGATGTTTAATTAGGGCCTTCATAAAGAAAAATGTTAATTTTCTAGTTATGTTTTGAAGACTACTAAAGGGTGTTAGCATTTGTTAACTTGAAATATTTTCACATTGTTTCCATAACAAAGAAAAATGTGAGGTATTATTTAATTTCCCGTAACTTGCAGTATAAAAATGAATTGAATAACAAGTGAGCTTTGCCAAGAGGGCTGTATATTTTTTTTGAGAAATAATGTAGCTCGTTCAGACTAGCTCACATTGTACATGAGGTTTGTATTAGCACTTTTTCAATGGCTCTTAAAAGCTTTTTTTCCCTGCTATTCAACTCAATACCGAAGCTCCAGTTCAGGAAGGTACTTCATAGTGTGAGTTAACCCTATTCAAAGCAGTGGGCTGCTGATGCACTTAGAGTTGGACATGTGCTTACACATCTCAGGAAGGAGGGCTTGGCATACAGTGAAACTAGCTGGTGTGTGTCAGACCCGCACATGATTTGAGTCTCACCTAAGTTTTGATTTGATGTCTAAGTTCCTGCTGCTCTTAATTGGTGTGTGGGATGCCACTGCCTCATGCTTGATCTTATCTTGATCTTATTTATTCGAGTAACATTCAAGAGGCCATAGCCCCATTGTGAGTAGTGTAAAACAGGGAAGTATAAAATGCAAATAATCAAGACAGGCCCCAAAAGAAATGTCACAACATGCAGGGAAAATGAATAAGGTAGGAGTAGCAAGCAACATCATAGCTTTATGACTCTTCCTTTTTGGATGGAAGATGGCGTAAGGCTGGGGAGGGAGGGGTGAGATGAGGGAAAGGCAGCAAGGCTGCTTGAAGATGTGGAGATGGAGATAAGGGGTGGGAAAAAAACAGCTCTTCACTGTGGGGCAATGGAAATCCACTCAAGAGTGCTCAGAGGTCCTTCATCTGGATTCTGCTCCAAACGGACAGGTTCACTCTCCTCTTCTTGTTGAATCCAGCCCCTACTGCTGCGTGGCAGGGAGAGGGGAGATGGAGAGATAACCATTGCTGTCTAGCTTTTGCTTTTGCCAGAGTGGCTGATGAATCTCCTCCTCCACCCTTCTTGTCTTCATGTCTGGGCTTTAGTTTGCTTTTCTCTTTTCTGTGCGGTGTTGTTGTGGAAGGCCATGGATTTTGACTTAGTTTAACAGTCAGCTGATGTATTCAACAGGGAGCTTATTTTGCTAAATAAGCTACAAAGCAAAACACCAAGAAGTATATTGCAGTGAAATAAAATACAGACTCTAATTGACACAGTAGTTTTGAATAAATCTTTCCATTGTCACAGTCAGTGCACTAAATGCCAAGGCCTGTCAGCACCACTTCTTAGTTACCTACCCAAGGTAATTATATAGCTCTTCTCACTGCAGAATCCAAGTGCATCCCAATTTGAGGTATTAATCTGTTAGCAATCACAGTTTATGGCTTTTTACCCAAACAGAATAAAAAAACAAGGCAAAAATAAATGACAGGCTCCATCTTGCAAGACAGTCAGATCCCGTCTCAGCTTCCAGAGCCAAAATAATTTGGAGATCACTGTAGCTGTCTTGCTGGGAGTGCGTGGGTGAGGCAGTGCCACAGCAGAGAACTGAAGTCAGCTCTTTCAAGAGCCTTACACGGGGCCACCCATCCTTTTGTGGAGAAATGGCCTTGGGGAAGTAATGTGCAATTTCTCCCTTCTCCTTTTATGTCCAGACTCCCAGGCAGTCCCAGTCCTCGTGGGCACGAGGCCGAACATTCGATTTAGCAAACATTTGCAAACAGCCCATGCCACCCACATGTGAGGTTGGAATTATATTATAAATAGGAAATTTGCTGCATTTGGTTATGGAACTGCAATGCTTTTCATCCCTTTACAACTTCAAACTCCGCATGTGAGCAGGAACAGCGGCCGCTTTGTCCTCGGAGTTGCTCGAGTCTATACAGAAGAGAGGCATCTAGTGCACACTTATACTGAAATTTTTACATCTGTCCTTCTGTGTGGCTATGTAAGGGTATTTCCACTCTGAACATGTAAAATCATTTTATAGGCAGAACGGGAGGAAAAATGAACCCCCCATTTATGAGAAATCTGAGGCGGAGGGAAAGGAAAAGAGGATGTCACTGATTGCAGTCATCTGCTATTGCAGGCCAGACATCACACGGTCCCTTTCAAAAAATTAATCATTTAGTGAAATAAAAAAGTTCTCATACCAGTCTGGCCCCAAACTGTGTCCTGTGCACCTCATTGACTTCAGCTGGCATCCCTGGGTTGTATGTCAGATTGCAATTAGGCCTTTGAAATTAGAAGAAAAAGAAAGACCTTTTGTGGCATTTTGTGCAGAATAGGTTTAAATAATTTATGTATTTAGGCTTCCAGAACTGATATTATGTTCGGGGGAAAAAAAATCACTTTTTTATTTTCTCAATTTTCTTCTGTTTTTCACAGGCGGCCCCTTTCTGTTCTCCTTCTGCACTAAAGGGCCAAAATTTGTCGCGGTAAATTTATCTGTAAAAATCTATATAGTTCAAGATTCTGCTATTGTGAAGAAATCCCACTGTATTTAAAAAGAGGTATTCAGGCAGGTCCTATAAAAAAGCATTATTCTCCTGCAAAATCTGCCCTAAAAACCTTTTGGAATTTATTTGTGATAGTTTGTAGGTTGTTTTTTTTTTTTCCAAATTGCTATATAGCAAGGATATAGTTTTGTATAAAATTCTAAAAGCTCAAAAAGTGTATGAAAAGATAATAATTTTCTATTAAATGCTAAAGGACTTTCCTCCAAGAGGATATAAGCAAGCCCTACAGGAACTGGTAGTTATGCTGCAGGAGGATTTTTCAGGCTTAGAGAGCTTGGAGGAGGGTGTTGGAATGCATTAGTATTCATTCCACATTCTTGCCTGCTGTTCCACATCACTGTTTTGTGCCTCCATAAACTGCTCTGGATACAGATCAAAATTATTTAAAAGAATTCACAGCGAAAAAAAAGCAGAGCTGCAGTTTCTATGTATTTCCACATTGCCTTCATTTTCATTGACATTTACTCTGTTAGCCTTTTTATGGTAATATGAAAAAAGATGGCAGAAGCAGAGAAGGGAAAGGCTTTCTCTGATAAGAAAGGTTTTTACATTTTAGAGAGAAGTTCTCACAACAAATCAGAGCGCTGTTAGCTTTCCTTGTGCAGTCAGCATTAATTTAAAGCAGCAGCACTTAATTCTTTAACTGAAAGGACACTAAAATTATTATTATTCTTTCTAGTTTGCAATATCTGCTTTTACGTAGGAAAAAGTATGTTCACTTCTTCTTAATAGGGTGAACATTCACTTCCTCTCTTTTTATTTTTCGCTTCCCAAGACTCTTGAGTCCTAAGCCAGTCCAAGAGCCGACCTGGCCAAGGAGCCATGCTTCCATCTCCTCGAGTTGAAATCATAGCTGCAGGGACACTTATTGCAAACTTTCATGAAAGATCAAGTGGGCAGGGTCACCTGCAATACATGGCTTTATCAAGGAAGTTCTGCTTTGCTCCTGCTAAAAAAATCTGCTTCTTACTAATAGCTTGGAGGGAGGAATCTTTAATTTCTTGTTCCCTGAGACAACCTTGGTGGCCCACCACCACTGACTCTAGGCTCCTTCCTTAATATTTGTCCTAGTAGTGATATTCTTGAATCCTGATTCAAAAAGAACATAGTAATATGCAAACTTGTCTCACAGTACGAAGCTGTATTGCCTACTCTGATAGCAGGTCAGAAGAATTCTTGTATCTCTAAAAATATGAAAGTGTATGGAGATCTCAATGAAAAAAAAAAAAAGCAGAGGCTAGAAAGTTGAGGGGAAGCATCAAAAGCAAAATCCCCCCAAACACTGGGAGCAGACAAGCTTAGAAGAAAGCTGAGAGGGAAGCTTAGAAGTTTTTAGTGGGGTGAATAAAGGTGGATTCAAGGAAGAGGTGCATCTTGCGCACACACATACATACAGAGAAGTCAAACGTCCAATGCTTAAAATTCGCATTTCATGAAATACAGCAAACCCACGGTGCTAACTGAGGCACAGTGTGGTAGATGAAAAATCTTTACATCAACAGCATTCTCTTGTGGACAATAGCCACTTGTCCCTGGGCAATCTCTTTAAAAGCCCTGGTCCCTACTGGGTGAAGCGCTGGAATTTGTGCTGTTGCTCTCAGGGTGCCACCCTGCTGTGCATATGGTGATGGAGAATAAATATGCATGAAGTCGACAGTTAGTTTGGCTTCCACCAAAGCTTAATTTAGCTCACTTGTCAGCGCAGAATAAGAGAAATTAATAACAATAATTAATAGTTCTTTTAACACAGCGAGTAAAGAGCAGCACATGATAAAAATGCTAAATCTGGGGAAACTTCAGAGCTGGGAGACAAGGACTGTGCAATGCACTCCACATTGCTGAGGAGGTAAAACATACTTTGCAGGGCACTAATGGACTAAACAAAAGAAAATGTCTGGTCAGAGGGAACGAAGGAATGTGCTGGAGGGAGGATGTAGTGCAGTCCATGCCGGCTGGAACGCATCTCCCAAGGAGGCTGAAATTCCTTCCACCTTCTCCCCCCTCCTTTTTTTTGGTTTTCAACCTTCTCTGCCAAGAAAAGGACAAAAACTTTATTATGCCTGAAGTTTGGCGACAAGCAAAAGTACCTCAAAGGTGCTTCAGAGCATTTAGTACATGTGCACGTGCTATTTCTGCAGGGACATGGCAGGCTTTCTGAGTGACTTTTGCCATCATCCACAAATTGCATATTCCCTCTGTGTTACTTCACAAAGGTCCCTCCTTTTTTTCTTGGCTTGCACCACTGTACTTCCTTTGAAGCCAGAAGCTGCAGAGCTGACATTGTGAAAGGAATTTCAAATAAATTCTGATAGCCGTTTTGGGGAGGAAACATCGGGTGTTCATTATTGATTTTGTTATTTTATTGTGATTGTTTCTGTGCGAGTCATAAGTGGGGCTTTTTGTGGGTGGTGCTGTACAAAGTCCGAGGAAGGCAGCATGCTTTCTTAAGAAACTTCAAAATGTTTTTAAAAGTACAGCAAGTAGACGGCAGAGAAGTACATTCAATTTTTATAACATGTATCCATGCATATATTACATACCCTTTAAAAAAATCTTCCTTTATACTAGCCTGTCCTGCCCCTCAGATACTCATCCCTCACAGGCAGTGGGTTGCTCACAGAGAGGGTGGATGTACTAGAAAGTAGAATCTTCAAACTTCATTCAAGAAGGGCAACCTATGAACGGAGGACAGTACTGATGAAGACATAGAGATGGTTGTGGGAAAATGGGCAAGCTGAGGCTGGCCTCAGTGGCATGGTGAAGGAAACAGAAGCCACATGAAAAGAAACATGAGGATAATTAGGAAGGGAAAGGACCATGTCTCTCTCAAAAGTGTGGACAAGATGCTTTAACTCAATTCAGTGGGAAAAGGAGAGGCTGTTGAAGTTCAAAGGAGCATGGTACTGATATGCCAGAGGGCAAGGTCAGGAACTTTTTATAAAAAGGGCAAGAGGAATGCTGTATGTGTCTGAAATTACTGGATTTGTAATGTTATCTACATACTTCACAGGACTGACATACAGATTGCTTGATATTTGCAGCTGGAAAATACCGCTTTTATCCCCAATACTCTTACTTTGGTTGGTTTTCTTAAAAGGCTGCACTCTCTCACAGTGCTGCTTCTGTCCAACCTCCATAAAGTCTACACTTGAGGCTCCAGTCTCTTATCTCACCCTTGTTTCAGATTCTTCAGCATTCAAAGTCCTTGCTGTACTGTAGAGGTTTACTGCCACAAGAAGCAGCCAAGGTCCCGTGCCAAGGAGCAGACAGCTTCTTCTCATAGATGATAACTGCCTTTAACTACTTTTCTGTTTGGAAGGGGAGAGCCTAGAAATCCACAGGTCGTGAAGCCATTTGGAAGTAAATGATACAGCTGTCCGTCAAGCTGCACAAGCCAATAGCTGGTTCACAGTTGAATGAACCCAGTGTCTGAGAGATTTAAATTCTAAGCATGTAGAAAAAACCCCTCAGATGTCCATGCAAAATTCACTGAAGGCTGAGCACAGCATCATTGCTGGCCTGCCATCCTTGCGTATGTGGAAAACCAGAAGGAGGGAAAATTGGTGCTATGTTAATACCACCCAAATATACACAATGAAGTCAGACTGAAAGCAATGAAATTACAGCTGCTCCTCATGAGCTAACGGGACCATTTTCCTTAACCAGTGACCTTCAATTACAGAGTAGCAAGCAAATTAGTAGAGACAAAAAAGAAAAACCTGTTAGCCAGAAAATCTTACTGGCTAAAGCTTGTCTTGTTTCAGTTCCAGTTTCCGTAGCTTTCGGTAAAGTATGTGCTGTCTCTTTTGGAGTACTGGTGTTAACTGGAAATGTTGATTCTGGTAACAATGAATTCCTTCTTATCAAAAGGTTGGGGTTTACGACTGAGTTTTTCAGAAGACCTTAAAGCTTTCTGAGTGCTTAAAGGGTCTGAATCATTGCAAGAAGCCTCCTGATGCCACAGAGGTCAAGTCAGGAAGAAATTCAAGGCCAAAAAAGCCAAGGCAGGAATGACTAAATGAAACCGCCATTTCTCAGTTCCCAGCCCTACGGCATCCCTTGTGCTTGAGGTTGTTTGCCTGTAGGTCAGAGTGACTGTGAAGCAGGCTGGGATGCAAATATACAGTGCAGCAATTTGGTGGCCCCCATACAGAAGTACAGGGCTTACTCTCAACTTCTGCCATCTGAAAGTTGGGAGTCTGATCCTGCTTGGTTCAGGTTGCTTACACAACCTGAAAAATTCACAAATCCAGATGAGTGTTGTGGTATGAACCCACTTTGAAAGGGGACTAGAGAAGATAATGTTATCTGCAAGCTAAGGGTGTCCACACAGGGAAGCAGCACTTTTCATATTCACAAGCTGACTTAATTCCCTAGGTAGGCAAGCCTGAACAGCAAAGAATATATGATGGCTTTCTTCACTTTGAAGTTGGAGGAGATGTTTGTATTTGTTTATGCCTGGTAACTTTATACACATTCTGTGACTCTAATTTTTCAGTTCCACCGTTGCAACCTTCAAATCCCATAATCCAAATCAAGTTCTGTTTTGATAGGACAAGCTTCATCTTTCCTTCTCTGGATACATAGTTTGACAAATGAGGTTTTCCTTTCAGTATATTAGCACCTCATATCTGCCTCAGATTTCAAAATGAGACAAGGTCTCAATCAAAAAAAATGAGGCAAAACCATTTACAAGATAAACCAAGCCACACAGTTAAAACAAAGATAACCACTTAGGTACAAGTTTTCTTTTGACAACATTATTAACTAAATACCTTTTCTCTTCCTTCAGCATATATTGGCATGAAAACTTTTCCCCAGGGTTTCTGGGTTATATGAGAGAAAAGGGATGGGGAAATATGGCAGGGGGTTTTCACCTACTTAGGCAAAATCTGAAACATACGTTCCTGCTACCTGAACCACGACATTGTCCACATATTATCAGTTTCCTTAAGCCTTCATTTTCAAAGTTTTCCCAGAATAGTTCAGATCATCAGCTCTTACAATTTAAACAGAGAGATTAATTTCCAAGGGACTGCTGTAATATCATGGTAGAATGCCAGGTTGTTTCTTTCTTGCAGCTACTAATATGTTTGTTTTCAGAGGCAATCGATCTTTTTTGAGATCCCTCTTCCCCTTAGTTTGACAGAAATCTGTTAATGACGAAGCTCTGAGTGTTCTCTAAATGCAATGTGTGGTGAACTTTGAGTCCCAAGCCTGAAGCCACAGTCTTCCCACTGTTTGTCGCTTGGGCTCAATAAACATCACACTGATATATTGAGATGACTCAGCCATGCAGCGTTCACCTGCCAGCACCAACTCACTGGTCTGGACTTGTGAGTTTTTCCAGATAGCAGACAGGCTGAAAGAGCAAAGCCATTTATAGACCTGGTGATTATAATGATGCATGGGAACAAAAATAGATTTATAACAATCATAACATCCAGGACAGCAATACAAATAGTGAGGATAAAAACCAGTGAAAGATAAATACCTGTCTGGAAATATGACTACTACTGAATCAATAAGCTGATGTCCTACCAAAAGCACGTCATTACAGATTGAAAGCAATGTGGTATTAGTAGCTTTCGGTTTGCCCGATGAAAGTGGTCCTTTTTCTCCAGTTTTATGTACTGTTACAAGTTGCGATGAAACATTTCTCTTAACTAGAGGGCTGTTTCTGCATCACTTTTAAAACAAGCTAGTCATATTCCTGTAACGTGGAACGGGCTACTTAATGCCTATATTCACCACTTTAGGTTTGCTAATAAATGAAGAAATCCTGATTTTTATTTTTTTTTTTAGTTTCTTTTCCTATTACATCTTGTAAACTCTGTTGCGGATAATGAATAATTAAAGGAACTTAACTTTTAAAAAACAATTTCAGGCTGTGTTCCTTCCCTCTTATGGCATGTAGTCACAAACGTGGTTCTTTTAAACACTGCTGAGAACAACTTGGTTGTAGCATGGACAAGTGTTTATTACAGGGTTTACTGCCTTGTCCTATGATTCCATGCTCTGCAAAGCACATCTTAACTAATTCCCAAAGGCAAAGTGGCAACACTGTAAAGCACTTGTGAAAACATTCAAACTGCAGTTTAAACCTTGTTAAAGAGCAGTTCTTCTCTGAAAAGTGACACTAAAAATGGCAGTGTGGGATCCTGTATTTATTGTCTATTTGTGATTTCCAGATCCAACATGCTAAGTACAACTATATAGTTCCCTCCTAACATCCACAGCCAGCTCCACAGACTCTGATGAGATTAGGCAGTTGAAACTTTCATGTTCAGGTATCATTAAGATGACGGTCTCCTTAGCATCTGTCCAAACCTGCTGTCCTCACTGAAACAGATACATCTTGGCACCCTTCCATTTAGTTGAATGAGCTCAAGAAGGATCTTGAGTTTTCTTCTCATTAACCTGTGTCAGTTTTTTCACTGCTTATGGGAGTAAAACGTCTTTTCAGGCAAGTCAGCAAATCTAACTCCGAACATAAATATACACAAAGCAGATGTGGTGAAGAAGATGCCACTTCTTAACCATAGCCACATTTTCAGCTAAAGAATTTTAATGGCTTTTTAATTTTTCTGGTCTGTTTCGCAGCATAAAATATTTAATCTCTAGAAAATTCTGATATGAACAATAGTCTCTATACTTATTAACCTGTTTAAACACAGACTTATGAGCTACATTTTTATTTCCCTAGAGAGCCAGCTGTTGTGTGTTTATGGCTAGAACCAGCAATGAGAAGACACGGCCCAATCCAAAACCCACTGAAATTCAGTTTTACACTGTTCAATTAAGCACAAGGAGCTTGCTATAGGTTTGATGCTTTTCTTTCTACTGTATCCGAGCAGGAAGCAATCAGCCTCCCCCACCTCCTAGGCACCTCTGAGCTGACACTGGAGCTTGCGCTTCCCAATCAGGAGAAGAGACACATTGCCATGTCCACCTCTTGGCCTCTGAGGGAATAAAGCTAGTTTGACTTAAATAACTTCTGCTGATGGAGTCGCAGTAGCATTCTGGTTGACACTTAAAGCTGGCCCCTATATGGAGAATACTGTGCTCATGCATAGCTACCCTTACATGGTTGAAGATGGCCATTTGACAAATAGTTCTTCCCCCTGCCCCTACCACAAAAACATAGAAATGCAGAAGTAGGTCCTGTTTATTGGCACTACGGTCCCTTTATGTGGGCAGTATGTTGATAAATATATCTAAGAATAGATGCTAAAGTACTAAAAGGCTCTGAAAAGATTACAGGAACAGTTACAGCATCTGTTCAAGGTGCAATAGTAATTGAATGGTGACTACTCCCAACAGATGCCAGCAATACTCCCTCAGGTGCTAGGGTTTCCCTGCCAGTTTTCACATCATCTCTTACAAAGAACTCATCACTATTTCAAGTGTCTTGAATTTTTATCGTCCTGACAAGTGTAATCAGCATCTGTTTCAATCTTAGGTTATGCTTGATGGGTGTTCAAATGATTACAGATGTGTAAGGAGGAATGCGCGAGGTTGTCCTTCTTGAGGACGATGGTTTCCTGACTTAGTGTAGCTGAATTTTTATGAAGCAATATGCAGGCTTTTTTCACCTCACTCTTTTGCCAGTCCTGTACAGCCTTGTGACTCAAAGGGCCAAAACTGCCCAACCCAGAGCCAACGTGGGCCCCAGGTTTCAAATGCTCAAGAGCTGGAATATCCAGAGCTGAGGTTTTGGTCTGACCTCTGAAAAGGGAGAGAAAACCATCTGTGAAAACTGGAGGCACATCTGGGTTTGGCTTCTACCCCAGGATCCCACAGCCTCCCATAATCACTTTCTCAGTATTTGCAGGTTGGGAAAATAAATCCTTTCTCCGCACCTTTGCTTGGGAAGCAGTGCTCAGCTCTGTGCCTGGAACATGCAGGTTCCCTGGGGCTTGCAGGGAGCCCTCTGAGAAATCCAGGGAGGCAAGAGCAGCAGGGTTTAATCCTTACAGCTTTAGAAAAATGCCCATTTCTAAATAAAAGCACTGCATGGCAAGTGGGGGAAGGAAGAACAGGCCCCTGAGTGGGTCCCCTCCTGTGGACAAGGGCTTGCTGAAAACACTAAGCCTTCCCTTTTTTCGGACACCGAATGTCACTGGAAAATTACAACCACACGTGCAAAAGCCCCATGTCATTCCCACAGGTCTCTCCTCCTCGCAGAGCCCCTCGGGCTGGTGCTGGCTGGTGGGCAGCCCAGGCAGCCCGACACCAGCCCTGTCTCATAGGCCAGCCTTGGCGGGCAGCAAGGCCATTCCTCGCGTTCCTTCCTCAGCAGGGAAGGGAAAGCAGCAGGGATCCTCCTTCCCCTCAGCCATCCCCTCCCTGGCCTTTGCTTCCCAGCCAGCCCTGCTCCTGGAAACCCCTGGGGAGCCCAGCCGAAAGGAGCCCTCTTCCTCCCGGGGAAATGGCAGCCCCCGTGTGCTTGAGGGCCCAGTGAGCGGGCAGCCGCACTGCTGCAGGGCCCCGGGGCTCAGCCTCCAGCAGTGGTTTATTAACCGTGTCCCCTGGGAGCCTGGGGCACCGAGGGAGCCGCTGTTGTGCCCAGGGCACGTGTCTGCCCTCCATGACAGCTGCTCAGGGGAGAGGAGGGGGGGACAGGCAGCCAGACAGACAGAGCCCAATTAAACCCTCCCCTGGCCAGCCCCTGACACTCCCTCCTTCATTTTCCAGTCTGTGGTTACAGCACTCAAAGGGTTCCATTAAGTCATCAAGTTTTACAGGTTCCTTTGAAAAAAAAAAAAAAGACGGGGGGGAGAGAGAGAGTGCGAGAGAAAAGTTTGGTCATGGTACGGATTGAGTGATCAAAGCTGAGCCAAAGCTTCCTGTTACACCGGGACTATATATATATCGTGTCTTTAATGTTGGGGGATGTAAGCAGGCTGCTAGGAGACTGGAGCGGGAGCTGACTCTCTGCCTGATTTCCCAGCTCGCTGAGGTTTCTTCCATCGACCACAATGAACAAGTTCCTGTGCTGTACGCTTGTGGTAAGTCCCTTCAGAGAGGTAGATAGGCTTTAAGATCCACTACAGCTTCAGAGATCAGGCTGTAAAGACAGACAGCTTTTATTCTGTTTTTGTTTTGTTTTGTTTTTCTTTTTGTTTGTTTTTTTTTTTTGGTTTTGGGTTTTTTTTTTGCCTTCTCTCCGTTTTCTTGGTAAACCCTTTTTGTTTCATCACACCGAGCTTTCCTGGTGAGGTTTGGAGTGCAACGGACACATCCAGCTCCAGGGACGCAGCAGGGATTTTCATCCCATTCTTAAGGTAGTGGCATGATTTGCTTTTCTTTTGCCTTTTTTCCTATCTTCGTCTCTCCTTTTGTAAGGCTTCACCATACCGGGCTGACACAAAACACTATCCGGGAATGAATTTAGAAACTGTAGGCTGGGATGTTTGGTTTTGATTCACAAAAGCTCCATCCCTGCCTGTCTAATCTCTGCTGCAGTGGCACTGATCAGTATCTCAGAAACTGGGCTGACTTTCTTACCTGGGAAAACCACTGTGAACTCCAGAAAAAAAGCACAAGCGTGTGGTTTTGGCTTAGAAAATTCAGCTTCATGTGCAAGAAAGTGATGAATTAGTAGCTGTGTCAGTAGCTATTACAGAAAAGTTGTGTTATTAAATCCGGTATAAGCCCCTGCTTTAATAAGTTTTTGTTTACTTGGTGATCTAGCAAGACACTTCCAGATGCAAATTTAGAGATGTTAGCAGTGCAGTAAATCTTTCAAAATGTCATTTAATCCATTTAGGAATTGTATATGATGTCAGATTAATTAAAACCTGTGTACAGACAGATACTGTGTAACATCTGTTTGGAGGCTGTTCATCTTTTGGATAAGAAAAAATTCAAAGAAAAACATTAAAAAATAATATTCAGAGCAGGCTGCTATGCATGCCTGTGCGGTAACTTTTTCCTGGGTTGTTTGATGAGTACAGTGGCATTAATGTTGTGGCAGAGCATTAGAACTGAGATCCATTTATTTTGAAAGCTTTTTATAAATGCAATGAGATTTCCAGGATCTGATGAGTAATGCATGTTTATTACTCTCTGTACAGCTTTCTGAAAGAGCTTTTTGAGAAACAAACCAAAGTAATTAATGGTGCAAGGGAAGAAAAAATTGTCAGGCTCGTGGTTAGCAATTTGAAATGCAGGACAACTTTTTCATCTGATGTATGATGTTGGGCCTTCTTTGTCTATATGAAAGCATGGGAAGTTAATCTGGGAATTTCAGCAATAGCCTGTTATCAGCTTGGCTTCTTATCTGTGGCTGTCATAAAATAATCACATCAGTATTTTGATTTTGATTAAATGTAATGTGTCTGTTCCTGTTCTTCCATAAAGTAATAGCGTTTGCTGGAGTTCAGAATAATTCTCTGGCAGATGAGTCTTGGAGCTGAAATATGTCAGTGGCAGGAGTACATACCAGAGCGCTTCATCATTCAACTCTTTGTTTTATTATTATTATTTAAAAGCAATTTACTTGAAGTTATTGTGAAGTTTAAGTACTGTCAGTGAGGCTTAAGTACTGTCAGATGTGTTAGAGCTCAGAAAAGTACTTTTAGTACCTGTTTTATAAGAGGCGCAACAGCAGTTCAAAGTTGTGTGTGTTTGGCTCACATAGTTTAAACCTGGTTTGGAGACACCATACCTAAAAAAGACTCTTTGAACATGATGTGCTTTCAGCCTTGGCCTCTTTGCTAAGGTTTCAGAAAGGGGTCCTGCTGTGGTGCTGCATGCGTGTACGTGTTGTTTACTGGAACAGTAAAACTGCTTACAAACGGACAAGCGTTATGAAATCAGACTGAATTGAAAGAAATTCCCCAGAGCTGGATCTCATTACTTGTCACGTAACTATCTTGACCCTTAAACTTGACCTTTCTCTATTTTGGACCTCTGGGTGCATGTGACATGCTTTTTCTGGCCGGCCTGTTGGGTTTGCTGTGTGTAGGCAGCAGTGGCTTTGCAGCCTGTGAGAGTAGGAGTTATCTTTCTGTCTGACTTTCTGTCTGTCTGTCTGCATGTGTGTTGGTTAAAAATAAACCACCAAGGTTACCAGAAGGATTTTTAAAAGATATTGTCACAATTTAAATAACACCCACCATTCAAATCTCACAGAAACTTAAATTTTGTTCCTTCTGTATTTAAGTTTTATGTTAGTAGATTTGCTACTCTGATGGTCTTCCTGGAGAAAAACACCTGTTTGCACATAATACTGGACATATTGTTTCTCTGGCTAGATGATCAGTTGTTAGTAATTCTGTTCCGTGCAAAGGCAGCCTGTAGTCATGTTGGTAACATCCAAGTTTTGGGTTATCTCTAAATCTTGCTGTCACTCTGGTGAATAAAGTGCCAAAATTTGAGTTATGGATAAGACACGTCTTTTGGTGAGCAGTTAGTCTTTTCTGTTTCTCCCTCCACAAGCTTCCAAGCAAATCTAACTTACATAAAACAAAGACTTACAATTTAGCACTTTGGTAAGATGCAAAACTGCTCTTCAGCTGAACGTCATTGTCCTACCACTGAAAATGAAACAATAGTTTCGACCCCTAAATTGTTTTATGAATGACAATTAATGGTGCCTTACAAGGTCTCTGTGAGATTTGAATTGTTGACATATTGCTTTACTGACAGAGAAATGAAGACAGTGGTTGATAGCCTCAGTTTCACATACAGGTGGCTCAGGAGAGTCACTAGTTATATTCCTTATATAAAAGAGCAGCCTCCACTTTATAAAACATCTTCCATACAAAAGCAGGTCCCGTTATGTCCAAAGTGAGTGGATTGCATTGAAGTAGTAGGCAGAATGGTGGAACAGCTTTATGAGCTAAACTCAAACCAGCGAAAATTACTCTATTTTAGCTTTTGGTGTGTTGTTGATGCTCATCTGGTCTGCCAAAAGGTGCTTTGCCTGGGCTGTGCTCTAAGTGAGCCTGCAGCAGCTCATGGGGTCACGAGCTGCGTAGTTGTTTGCCCAAAGAGGTTAAATTCAGTGATTGCACGGGGCTCCCAGAACAGCAAGGTGAGGAGGGTGAGAGTTGAGTATCTCCCAGATGGATGAGAATCCTTTCTCCCTAGATGACAAATATTTTACAATGGTTATTTGCAACAGGCGGCTGTGGATCTGATCCAGCATGACACTGTCATGTACTGGATCTAGAGACACTGATTTGACAAGCTATTGATTAGGAGGAACTAGTTAATATAATTCAGTGCTATATTTTGCCACTGGGATTTCTCTGGGGTCTATGCATGAGTTCAGTGAGGCACTCTGCCTAAGGGCTGAGGGTAAGTGAAGGCCTTCTGCCTTAGCTTTGTCCAAAAACCTTGTGTAGAAAGCAAAGTAGGAGAGTTGTGAGGTTTTACTTTGAACCCAATGCAAACACTAGGAGCAATCTGACAGATGCCTTGAATGATTATTTATCACGCAGGAAAATATGCTTCGGAATAGTTGTGGAATGCAAAACAGAAACAGATTTATCTTTCTCAGCAAATTAAACATTCTCCTTTGGTCTGCAACTCAAAACCACAAAGCCAAGCTATATAATAATATTTTCATATGCTGAAAAGCCACTTTCTTTTCTCTCACAAAGCAGTGATTTAAGGGGATAATGCTTGAAGGATTTTTGCTTTATGTGCTTTGTCTTTCAGTTCATTTTAATTCAACAAGAAAAAGCAAGCGGCTCTTTGCCTTACATTTAAAGATGAAAGAAAAGGGTGTGTACTTTTTTCATGCCCAAGAACTGAAATGAAATGAAATTTTACAATCACATTATTTCTCTTTCAAAAGCATCTTCTAAGGGCTCAAATAAATGGACTGCACAGGCCTTTTATGTTAGCATTGTGTATGCTGACATAAAGATGGTACGGAAAAATATAGCTTCAGGCCTAATGTGTTGAGTGACACAATCAAAGAATTGCTTTTTAACCTTGGGTAACTCATTTTGAATAAGTTCTCAGTATTTACTTGCATGACACTGACTTACTTGTATTTCAGTATTTACAGTTCATCCCAATTCCTCACACGGAGACAGCCATCCTGAGAGGTACCCAGGTTTTGGCCCAGGGAGATGGATGAGGACTGAGTTTTTCAGTCCTTTCAAACTGAGCCCATGACACTAGAACTGGATTTTACCCAGTAGGTTGATAGATGTAGTTAATGACACTAGATTTTTTTTGGTTTTGGTTTGTTGTGATTATTTTGTTATTGATAGCACTTCACACTCATAGAACAAAAAACCCCAACCTTTGGGATAGTTTTTTTCAGTTGAGCCTTGCATTTTGCTACCCCTAGGAAAACTGTTTACAACTGAGTGCACCCTGAATCACACTAACAGTTAATTTGTTGAAATGAACAAGATAGTCAGTATCATCACTGGCTTCCATGAGTGTTGGGATATAAAGGATTTGCTTAGAGTTTACAACTGAAAGAAAATGCCTAGATCTTTTCAGTCTGTTCCCCAGCTCTTCCAGGAAACCTAATGGTGTATTTGCTTTCAGAAAAGCATTGAGAGCTATATTTAAACTACCTGGGTTTCTTGCACCTGCTTCTCAGTAAAAGGCTGTTCCCAAACTTCCTCTGATGAGAGAATCCCCTTTTCATTTGCCAGCATTATCCTTTAATGGAGAAAGTTCTCTCTCTGTGTGTCCATTGTCTATCTGTACTGAATCTATAGGTACTGTTTTGACTTGCCAAGCTATTGAACAAGTCAAGAGCCTCTTCAAAATGAAGCTCTCCATTTCCTTCTGAACTTTCTCTGTACCTCTTCCAGGCTGAATTAACCTTTCCTAAACAAGGATGAATGGAATTTTACACAATCTTCTGAATGACAAATCCATGGCTTTGGCCAAGTGTAGCACTGATAGACTCCAGCTTTGGTTTCTTAAGGGTTAAAGAGCGAACATACTCATCGCTCCTACTTCTGATTCCAGTAAACTGAAGCCAGACTTCTAGTTTCTTCCTCCTTTCAAACTGGAACATGCCTTCTTCTCCAGCAAGAGCAAAACAGGCCAGTGCCAGCATTATTATAGAAGAAATCCTCATTTCTGTGAAGCTTTTGGGAAGACCATGTTCAGAACTAGTAAGTTCTGATCATGGCATTTTCATGTGCTCAGATAGTGCTGTTTCTTACAGCAGAGATTCAGGTGTTTAGTACATAGCCCACCTTTAAGTATGGGCATTCAGGTTGATCAGAGGTTTTATGTGGTTGAGAATCTGCTACCAATTTGGTCATAGCGTAGTTTAGGAGAAGAAATGTCAGGAATGATACAAAATGCATTGAATTACAATTTTAATTTGATTTAGGAACATGCGTTTGAAGGGCCTCTCCTGATCATTCTTATTTAGTGTATTTTAGTTTGCACATCAGAGCAGACTTGGAGTGCACAAAGTGGATTTACAGAAGTAAACTGGATTGATGAAAGTAAATCTGGAGACGGACTCCAGAGACGCACCAGATGCACTGTAACCACTAATGCATGCTCAGTCCATGAGAGCAGAGTGAAGTTAGTCCAAAATACGCGCTCTGAATCATGCATAATGTGGATGTCAGGTGCTCGGCACCATCTGTTTTGCTCTACAAATCTGCTGTAATAGGTGATCCAACTTGCTAAAGTAAGCACAAATTCAGTGTGTCTTAGGCCAGGAGAAAGAACAATTTACTGATGCTCCCCTCTAGCTTATTCCATGAGCTGACGGACAAGAAGAGTCTTTTAATTCTGTTTGTGACTAGATGCTGCAGTAAAACTAGTAAAAATTATACTGAACTACCTTCCACCATTCCTCCTGCTTTTTTTGCAAAACTTCTGAAAAATAGATTGCTTTTACTTTGGCACTTGATGTAGGTTCAAGGATAACTTCTGATTTTCTGGTTGCATATTAATATTCAGAATATTCACATGTGCTAAGTGTTTTCAATCCACATAGAAGACAATGTTGCAGATCTATTCTCTTAAGTATTATTAAGGGACCTTCAGTAGTGTTATGAAGAAGTGTGGTATTGGGGATTGGAGTCTAGAAATGTACTTAACAACATACTAATGGCTGTCCTGGGTCTAAGAAAAAAATAATCCAGAAAAAATGCCCTAAAAAGCCCCATATGCTGTCTATGGCAGGGGCTGATAACTGATGCATAGAGGAGATGGAAGAAAAAGGTAGAAAAATAATGATATTTTTCCAAAACACTCCTCCAGACTCAAGCAATTTGTGGTTTGGGATTTCCTGATCAAAAGGTGATGTTTATGTTTAATAGCCCTTTATTATTTTCCTCGATGTCAAGTAACATTTTGAACTCAACTGTTTACAACATCCTGTGGCAATGAGTTGCACATACTCACAGGATCATAGCAGTCAAACAGTAATAGTAATGGTAATCTAGCTCTATGTTGAAAATGATGTATAGAATGTTCTGGTAAAATACTGAGATACTGATTGCATTTATAGCTGTAGTTTGGATGAAGAATCTTTCGTTTACTAAATAAAAGAGTTGGATCCTGCATACATACGGCTCAGCCACTGATGGATGGATTACTGCAGCTGCATAATATGTGTTCCTGGGAAAGAAGGGAAGACAGGTGTGATGTGCTTTTGTTTTAAAAACACAAAGAAAAAATCAAATGTGAAGACTGATCGTCCTTTTAGTGATGCTATTTTATTAATTCTATTATTATGGTTATTGGTTATGCTCATTTCGATTAATAATATTCTGGTTGCCATTAATAGTTCATAGCTATTGGTACTTCCAAAGGCAAAATTTTGCATGGTCTCACACACGTATTGTTCAAGTGTTTTTTTTGCTCAGTTTTTAAATTCCTCTCAAATTGTGTTGAATTGTTTTCAATTTTTATTGATTTGCTTCACATAGCTGTAGGTTCTTCAGGAAGCAAGTGCCTCCATTTTTCCCTACAAAACCCCATGCTTTCATACCCTGATTATTGAATTTGAATTATTTTTAATCCTGAATCATTCCCGCAGCAAAGCTTCTCACTTGCCTCATATATGATTTCCAATGTAAATTATTAAGTAAGGAAAATAGAGAAAATCGTGTTGTTCTTGCACCTGCATGTTGCAGAGGGGAGTTGAGCAGTCATGAAATGGTCCACCTAACCATTCAGCACCTGAAAATGTGTCACCAAGGGCAGAGGCATCACCCAGAGGTGCAGATTGTGATGCAGTGACAGCTTGGGATTTATTGAGAGCTGTGCGTTGCAGAGAAGGAAAACTGGCATTTCTGCACAAGGACGTGCTGCCCGTGTGTCTGGTTGCTGTCCCTAATCATTTTCACAGTGTCAGATTTTCATCTGCATTGGGTATTGTCTTGGGTTTCCACAGACATCTGCACAAAATGTGGGGTGATGCTTGTCTTTGTAGCATCTGTGCCACGTGTTGCAGTCTGTTGTGTTCTGCGAAGGGAATGCGTATGTCCAAGCAAGTCTTGGACTCTGGGACGCTGTATTATCTATTACTGAATAAAAACCGTAGAAGAAAACCTGACTGTTCACATCAACAATTAATGGGATCAGAAGGATTTCCTTATTACTAGAGTAATAGCTGTAGATTTACCAAAGGTGGGTGCATTTTTCTTCAATGGAAAGTCATTCACTATTAAAAAATGTGCTGCACCCTCTTGTTAAATAGATCACATGAAACACATCCAGTCATTTAAGGAAAATGGAGCAGTACATCAAACTTCAATGAGTAATAAGGAATTTCCCACAATGGAAGAGATTGAGCATTGAGACCACAAGAAAAAGTGGGATCTCCACCTGTAGAAATCAGAAATTGGAGAGGTTACAGGGCTTAGTCAAGGGTAGCTAGAAGAGCTGTGGGGAATATCCATACTATCTGCATTTCATTCTTCAGCCTAAGTATAGCTGTATAAAAACTGGATTCATAGACAGGAAACAGGAGAATGCACTTAAGAATATTTTCTTTAGCAGTAAGTGTTCCTAATTTAGGCACCTAATATTACTTGGTGCAAAAGCTGTGACTTGTGCTAATGCAGATGAACAATTAAATTGTCCTTTCCAACCTTAATAAGACTATCACTTAAGAAGTGCCATGCTGTGGCAGAAGTGAGGCCCTTAGATGAAGCCTCTTTAGGAAATAGAGTCTGAATGAATAAAAAGAGTTAATTCCACTTACATGTTGGGGACATCTGCATTGAAAAGAGGAAAATACGTTCTTGAAATTGAATTGGCAGCTGTGTATTAGCTGACTGGGATTAAAATAGCAACAAAGACAAGTCAGTTGGAATACAATTTGGATGGATACATAGAAAAAAATCTTCATTCAAAGCCAGCTTACTTCATCGTTATGGAACGTACAAGTTTTAGAAGAGTAGTGGCACATCAGTCACGCAGCACTGGGACAGAGCCAGGTTCTCAGTGGGGAGAGGGAGCTGCCAGCGGACCCCGTGGGTCTCGGGGCAGTACGTAGGGAGTAAACCTGAGAGTTATTTTTTGACAGGCTGGTGGAATCATAGAACCAAATTTTCAGTTACAAGACCAAAATGATGTGATATGGAGGCTGTCTGCAGAAGGGCAGGGTCATCTTAGATCGCTAGATCCCAAATCGCACCAGCAAAGCAGACTGCTGCAGGAAGCAGGAGGAGCCTAGTGGTGATGATGTGTGCTGGTACTGAACCAGGTCCTCACGACAGCCGTAAGCCTGTGGTTCTAGATAGGAAGTGAAATCATTAGCCTGACCTCTTCCAGCTCATGAGATTAAGTCCATAACGTACCCTTCATAAACTGCACCATTCTTTACCTCTGCCTGAAGCTGCATCTTCATACTTGACGCAGCTGCCACATTTTATCCCCAGAGCTGCTGCATTTCAGTGCAAGATTAAATGGAAGGCATTAAAAAGTAACCTAGATTGTTCTAGCCATTTGTTGCTGATTAAAAGAAATATTGTAAGGAATCACCCTTTAAAGGTGTCTGCGGTGACGGTGCAGTACGCTGGTCAGATTTGTGCGCTCGAACACTTACCATTGCTTTTGCACCTGAAGTACTTGATACTTAAGAACACAAAGAGTGCATCATCCCTGCCTTGTTGTTCATTGAGCATGATGCCAGTGAAGCTAATAGGCTGGGTTCTCTGGTGCCAGATGGCAAAAGGTCACTGCCCAGTGATATTAAAAGGGTGTAAATGGGAGAAGAATAGGATGTACATCTCTGGAAGAACAAGAAAGTACTTGCGTTGGGAAAGTTTGCTGGGTAAGATCCTAAAATTTTCCCATTCTAGGACAGATATGGGAGAGTCTGGAAGCTGGCTAATATTTTATAAATTTCTAATGCAAACATTTTTTTGAAGGTAGCGACATGATTAGACTCATAAACTCAGTAAAAGGTAGGTTTGTGTGACGGCGGTACTCCCCAGAACTAAAGTGAGCGATATTTGATTTTCCTGTTTCTAGCTCTTGGACATTTCTGTTAAGTGGACCATCCAGGACAGCTCTACCCCCAAGTATCGCCATTACGACCCAGGGACATCTCGTCAACTGCTGTGTGACCAGTGCCCTCCTGGGAGCTACGTAAAGCAGCACTGTACGGCCACCAGCCCGACACAGTGTGCCCCGTGTCCGGATCAGTACTACGCCGATGAGTGGAACAGCAACGACGAGTGCCAGTACTGCAGCGCGGTTTGCAAAGAGCTGCAGTACGTCAAGCAGGAGTGCACCAGCACGCAGGACCGCGTCTGCGAGTGCGTCGAAGGCAGATACCTGGAGCTCGAGTTTTGTTTAAAGCACACGGAGTGTCCTCCTGGATTCGGTGTTGCACAGCCAGGTATGTAGCTCTTTTCAATTTGCACTTACTTCATTAGAGCTCTACAGCATGTTGACGACTCGTGTCAGTTACAAGATTAGGAAAGAGGCTCGACCAGAAGAAATTACAGGACACTAAATTGTAAAGCCAATTGAACCTGTTCCGCATCATTTGGACTGTAGCCAAAGGAACATTTCTCAGTGGAATACCCTGTTCCTACTGTAATATATAACTTAATGGCAGTAGCAAATGTAGCAAATTGCACTCTAATGAGAAACATGATGGATTGCCTCTTTTAAAGGAACGTTATCTGGAATGTAGTATTTGTGTGTGTGATAAATAATGTTTTTCATTTTGAAATCTGCTGTTTCAAGCAACTGTATATCTTGACCAAACACCAGGAGCACTACGTGTTTGACACCAAGTGTATAATTATAACAGTATTAATATAGCTCTAGCATCACAGCAATATGTGGTAATAATTAATTACCAGCATGCTAAGCGGAACTCTTAGGGAGACTGTTACTACTATCAAACAAACAACTGTTTCTTTGTCAAGCAGGCTGGCATTGTGCTGTTGTCTGGTGGGGATACAGAGCGACGCGGCGCTTTTCAGTGGAGTGTATTCTTCATTTAAGACAACATAAATTGTTACACCAATAACAAGTACTTCTCTCAAAATAAAATACATCATTTATCATTTGGCAAATGTCATGGCCCAGTTGAGCTCCAGTATTTAATATAGCCTGAAAGAATTGTAAACTGTCATTGTACCGGAGATTGATAACTGCCCGGAGAAGAGCACTGGGGAAGGGAATACAGAAAATCAAAGTGTCTCAGACACGAACCCCTAGGCAACCGACCTCCAGACTACAGAATTACTTCCCTAGGAATTACATATATGCAGTGAGAAACATTAGGACTGGCCTGTCCGTTGTAGAGCTATGCTGAATGACAGGTTGGGAGTCCTTTCTTGGGTTATGAACATCTCACTGGAGAACAACCTTAACGTAAGGAGTAATGTCGCTGCTGTAGCTGCTCACTAGTCCCCAGGTAATTGGTTACCTGAGCATTACCCTGATGCCCTTACCACTGTTAAGCATTTGCACTGGCAGCAACTGCATTTCCATATTATAAACCTTCATTAACCTAAATCATTACAGCCAGGGGCTTGGGTTAATGAGGTTGCACGGTATCTTGGCAGCAAGTCAAAAGGGGCCAGAAACCAAAGTTCTCAGAAAGACCATTTGGGAGATGAACAAAGTAGTATAAATTCTCTGAGCAACCAGCCCCCTGCATCCCTGTGATCACAATGAAACTGTGGTGGACAAATTTGAATCCCTCAGTTCAAAATGAAACAAACTTTGGAAGAAGATAAACTGTTGAATCGTGTAATTTATTGGAAAGTTGGTTTCTAAAAGACCATCAGAATGAACCAGCTAAACCCAAGCAGACCTCAAACAAGGAATGAAAACATTGTAAAAATAATTGCATCCCCCTGTGTCAATAGTCAGTTTTTGAGGTGAGGCGTTGACTAAGAATTTAATAAGCGTGGACCACACTGTGTTCCCACTTTCCGCCATATGATAGCCTTGAACTTTGTAACCATGGAAATTCAGGTGAAATAAACGCTAAGCGTAGAAGAATGTGCTTCCACTGCCACACAGGGAGATAGTGTGGTCTGGTGTCTCATTTAAAGCTTAAAGCATTAGAACTCTCTTTCCTCACTGCCAGTAGCTCATGATTACATCGGGCAGATCGCTTTACTTTGGTAGTCCCCTTTTGTGAGTGTAGATTCAGGTTTTGTTCCTTTCTGCCACGGTTGGCCCTGTTCGTGGCAGGGCTTTTAGCAACAATGTGCTGGGGAAGCAGCACTGCCATGAGGCTGCCCCATCTCCCCGGTGGCAGCTGCCGTTTCCCTGGGGAGAATGAGGGATTCCAGGCGAAGTGGAGGGAGCGGCGGAAGGGCGGCCGGGCTGCGGCGGTGTGTGCCCTGGACAAGAGCGGCCAGATGATTGATAGATAAGCAGCGAAGAAGAAGCTGGCAAAGCTGGGAGGTGACTCTCTGCTCAACCCTGAGAACACTGATGGATTACCCAGGTTATTCCCCTCTTGTGCCACACGGGTTATACGGGAAGCTCTGAGCAGAATGACGCACTGTTTGCAGGGACTCTCCTTTCTTCCCCTTCCTCGCTGCTGCAACATAAGAGCAGCGTGTCTGTAGCAGGGAAAGGTGCTAAAAATTCAGACTTCTCAGCAAAGCTAATTGCTGCCTGCTCAAGTGCAGGCGTTGGCTGGAGTTTCGTACAGCCCAGAGCCGCAGGCAGTGCACATTGTGCAAGAAAACGCAAGGGCAGACGCCGCTGCTGCAGGTTGGGCGCTGGCTGTGCAAAACAGAGGATTTTGGCCGTTTGGCAATATACAGGGTCTCTGATTTTCAGATGCACAACTAAAAAAAATCCTCCTTTGTTTTCACTCACTGTATAATGAAAGAAGTGCTAGGTTGGGTGGTGTGCAAGTATTCTTTATTTCACAGCTGGTTGAAAACTGCAGATTTATACTCTTTTTCTCTAAGGGAATGCCCAAAATAAATAAAATTTACATAAAAGCTAGCATTAAATTAAGCATCCACATGTAAATACTTCCAAAATACACTAGATGGAGGCATTTTCTTATTCAAATATAATTTCTAGTTATTTCCAAAGAATTTTAAGCATGTGCTTAAGTTCATGTTCAATAATGTAATATTAGATATTAGACTTTAGGCACTTGTTTAAATGTTGGCTGAATAAAGATGAATTAAGAGTGAATAATCAGCATGTATTGGTGCTGTTATTTTCCTGCCACTGGTGGTTAGACAGTTTGCATTGTGTCAGATTTCATGCATTAATTGTCTTCCTGTGTCAATGGCATAGAACCATATATTGTCATTCTATTGTTGTATCATATATTTGATTCTGAAGTAAAACTATGCCTTATAAAAGTAAAACACCAAGCAAAATCTATATATATATGTTAAATATTTTTGCTGTATTGGATGATCTACTTTCTTTGCTTTAAATAATATTTTATTCAAGCACAGACGAAAGTTCAGAAATGTTACTGAAATTCTATTTTTCTGTATAATTTAATATTTGAGCAGGGAACGTACTTTTCAGAGAGTCTTTAGTTGACATTTAGTTGAGTTACATTTCTACCTAGAACTAAATAACCCATTTGAGTAAGGTTCTGGGCAGATATTACAGAGCACAATTTAGAGAAGTTTATTGTGCCATTTAATTATTTTACAGAATATTTGTACAGTTGAAGGTCAGGCATCATGTAATGTCTGAACAGACTCAAGTAGTTACTGATTTAAAGATACTACTTTACTAAATTACTGATTTAATCAGTAATTACTGATTTTAAAGTTGGTAACAAGTGTATGTAAGACTACTATCTACTCTTTTACTCCACCAGGAACATCATTCTCTTAAAGACTCTCTTTGGGTTTTAAAAATTAAAGTGTTGTGTTTTTTTTTTTCCTGAATGTGATTCCTTCATAGAGCAGAAATGTGAAAAGCAGAAGCCAATGCAATTTTGGGAAGAACATTTTCTTTTATTTTTCTATTCTTGTATTTCTTTTCACAGCTGAGGTTATATGTAATTGGAGGCATTGTTTTCCTGTTCCATAGGTACCCCTGAGAGTGACACTGTATGTAAGAGATGTCCAGAAGGATTTTTCTCAAATGAAACATCATCCAAAACAGCCTGTCTAAAGCACACAAACTGTAGTGCACTGGGTTTCAAAATAGCATTGAAGGGAAATGCCATTCGTGACAACGTCTGTCAGGAAAATACAGATACGGCACCTCAAAAATGTGGAATAGGTATGTATCATACTAAGGAAGAGTGCTCTGAAAACACACCTTTAATTACAGTTAAAATTAATGTATCAGCATTTGTGATAAAAATATCTAGCTTGTTAGCCATTTGCCTGCTATGGTGATGGCCATAGTAGAGGTTTAATTATTGTAGGTCAGACCAAATGGAACTCAAGCACAGGCAGTGACAGCACTGTAAAGACCACCTTTTAGTTTGTTTTTTAAGCATTTTTTTCTTATCATCGTTGCTACTTGCTTTTTTTTTTCCCCAGAGACAAGCGGAGTAACAGACATCAGAACAATGGACATATTCTTTTTCTCATTTCAGATGTAACCCTGTGCGAGGAGGCTTTTTTCAGGTTTGCTGTTCCTACTCAGCTCACGCCTAACTGGCTGAACATACTAGCAGACAGTTTGCCTGGGACAAAGGTTAGCACAGAAAATATCGAAAGGATTAAACAAAGGCACAGTTCTCAAGAGCAGACCTTCCAGCTGTTGAAGTTATGGAAGCAGCAAAACAAAGAACAGGATATGGTCAAGAAGATTATTCAAGGTACTTCACTTTGATAACGTGTATATTAAAAGCAACCGGCTAAATGGCATTTTAAAAATTACTTGGGATCAAATACCTCCTGGTGATGTGATATGCTCTGAGGAGAACCTGCAGGGCTTAACTGAGATTTATTGATGCAGTAAGCACAGTGAAGTTGAGGGGAAGCAGGAAGAGAATTCAGCTTCTGATCAGTCGAGGACTGAATTCTTCCCAGACTTATAGTCCCCTTGGGAGTGTGTGTAGTGTCACCGCCAAGATCCTCTTTTGAGACTGCACAATGTATGAAGAATTTTGATCAAGCGGGGAAAATGTCTCCCACTGTTATATCTGAGCAGTGGCTGTTGAAGTTAGAGGGAGCTGGATGCCTCCAACTGAGAGTGCAATTTGTTTTCTGTAAAGTGGAGATTGACAGCTCGGACTAGGACATCTATTCATGGAATGGGGGTGCATGGGGTTGAGAGATACACCGACAGGCTTTCGCTTCTTTTTCCCTTCTGGTACCTATTTGTCATGGCAATTCACTGCTTGCTTTGTGCTGAATCTGCCGAGACAGGTGTCAAAGGTGAAATAGTGCTGCTATGTTAACACCAAGGTTTTTATGAGAGTCAGGCCAACTCTTTTCGTGTAAGCCACCATCAGCAACTGCCACATTCACATGACCTTTTGTCCCCTCAGAATAGATTTGAGAACTGTTTTTTTCCTCTCCTTTTTAGTATGTATGCTTATGTCAGACTGTGAAGCGTCTAGAATACTTCAAAAACCAAAATTACTATTTTAGCAAAGCTTGCTTAGACTTTTCTGAAGAAGAAGAGCAAAATTTTCATTCACTGGAAGCAAATATTAGGATTCCTATCACATACACAGAACATTTTACAAGATAGATGAAACAAGTGTATAGCAATAAATACTTGCTATGAAGTTCGTTTGTAATTTGGGGCTGTTTGTATTTGCAAATTTAATTAAATTATTAAGTGCTTTTCATAACTGGAGCCTAAAAAACAGCATTGCTGAGAGAATTATTTGAAATAAAGTAAAAAAAATTTGGGAAGGAATATTTACCTTGAAATTTTGGAAGGTTTTTTGCAGGCCATGGTAAAGTTGTAATGCATTGTACTTACCTCTCTTTCCTTTTCACTTCCTATAGATATCGATCTTTGTGAAAACAGTGTCTTAAAGCATATTGGCCACCCGAACCTCACCTTTGAACATCTCAACACACTGATGGCAAGCTTACCAGGCAAGAAAGTGGGAAAAGAAGATATCGAGCGCACAATGAAACTATGTCAACCTACAGAGCAAGTCCTGAAGCTTCTCAATCTGTGGAGAATAAAGAACGGCGACCAAGACACCATTAAAGGTTTAATGTATGGACTGAAGCACTTGAAAACATACCACTTCCCAAAACCAACCATGCAAAGTCTGAAGAAGGTGATTAAGTTTCTTCACAGATTTACAATGTACAGATTGTACCAGAAACTCTTTTTAGAAATGATAGGGAACCAAGTTAAATCAGTGAAAGTAAGATGTGTCTAATTCAAGATATTTTTCATTCTCCACTGACTTATTTTTCCCTAATTACTGCCAGCAGTAATTAAACTGGAACGTTGTTTCCCTATATTGTGTCTTACTATTTATAGAAATGCCTGACTGGAATAGCTCTAAGTCTTTTGCAGTGTTTTTGGAGTTGTTTTTTTTTAATAAAATCACTTTTATAAAAGCTATTAACCTGTTGATAACACTAAGAGCCTGATTCTGCATGTTTGCACATTCAGAGTTGAAAAGCCCCACTATAGTCACTAGATGAGAAAGAATGCCGGACCAGGCTCTACTACAGTATTTGCTATTTATATTCTTCGAGGAATAAACATTTTTGTTGTACATATTTATTAAGTTAAATGGTAATTGTATGAGAATGAATTTTAGGAAGAGAAATGAAAAGCACACTGTATATTTTCTAGTTAAACAAAAATGATCCCATATATTTTTCTGGTAAAATTTTGTAGCATGCTCTAAGAGTTATTAATTTCCTTACATTTTGTATTTAAAAAAAAGTATTATTGTTTAGTTTTATTTGTATAAGTTGTGGTATCTTTTGGTAGGGATGTTTTAATTTATCCAATGATTTTAACTCAAATACCGTGAAAATATAGCATAAGTGACCTGAATATTTAAATATTCTGTGAGGAATTGAATGTACCATATTTAAGAAGCTGGATTTTTACTTAGAATTTCATAATCTTATTTTATAAAACAATTAAATTTTTCAGTTTACTTTTTGACTGGTTGTTTACTCTTGACTCTGAAGTAGGAACTAATAACGAAGACAGACCATGTGGATTTTGCTGCTTATCTTGGGCTTGCCTTTCTGCTGCTCCCTGTCTGGTCTAGTAGTTAATATGTGAGCCAAGTAAATACTGACCAGCACTGGATTTTCATGGTCACTGTACAGGTGTAAAAGAAGGTAAAAAGTATTAAAGGTTCTAGTTCACAGGGCCATCACTCTTGGCCTGGCCTCATTCTTGGAGAGCTCACAACCTTTGCCCTAACCACAGCTTGTAATTTCATGGAGGAAAGATGATGCATGGCCCTGATGGACTTGGAAAGTCTCACATATTGCCACTATGTTTAAAGGAAGGGAGCACAGAGAGGTCACATAAAAAAAAAAAAAAATTACCATTGCTCTCAGATGCAGAATGAGGCACCTGCAAAGAGATGGGACCCAACAAAAAAGGGAACAGAGAGTGTATGAATGTTGTTCTGAGACGCTCACATAATTTTAAGGACCAGTGGTCATTCACAGTGCAAGCCAAAGACTTCGGTGGCTGCAGAGAGAGACTGTACTCTTGTTTTTGTCTTTAGACCACGTGAACAGAGCTTGAGTATTCAACATACTCTTTTCCCTTGTTTAAAGGAAGGAAAAGCCACCAGCATTTAGCCTTGTATGACAAATATTCCTCTGTTTTCCTCTATTATAGATGAGAGGATCTTAATCAAAGACTGAGAAAGAGATTCCTGGTAGATATGTTAGGTGCTCATCAGAAGTGCTCTCTTTACAGACAGTACAAATGGGATATATTGCTTTAAAAAACTTGGATTTCGTTTTTTCACTGAATTCTCACATCACTTTTTATATCAAAAGTAATAAACTCCCTTTAATATTTCACGTGCTATATATTAGCATTTCATTTATCAGTGTAGCTGAGAAATGGTGCTGAACACACACAAAAAATTCCTACTTTTGTGTTGATTCATTTGAAATAATTTACATACTTTTACAACAGAAACTGTTTTTCCATATAATTAAGAGGCTTAAAAGATGATAACAACAGGGTCTCAAACCTGCAAAATAGAGACCAGATGTTTCCATGACTCTGCCAGGTGTGGAGGTTTGGGTGTTGTAGGTATTAAAATGAGAATAAACATCTTACTGGCAGCAAAACGAAGAGGAATCCCACACAGCTCTTACAAACATTTCCATCCTAATCTTTTCGATGTTAGCTCTGTTTAACACAACAATTTAGCAATTGATAGTATAGTTCTGGTAACAAGTAGCAATATAGTTAAAAAATGTATCAGTGGAATCACTTTTACAGAGCAATTGGCTAGAGAAAAGCACAGTTGCTTCTTAGCACATGGTACTGTTTTTAACTTATACATTTATACTTCCATATTCCAACTAATTATATGTAACTGTCATCATAAATAACACTAAATGTTTATGGTCCTTCATGAATGACTACTGAAGAAGGTGCTCAGAGCCACAGAGTATAGTTTATTCTATAGCTACCATTTGAACATGCTACACTTCACCACAGTAGAGCATAGCTTTGACTGGACATCCTGGGAAACTTTAGCATTAAACTATTACCTGTGTCTTTTAAAATAGGATTTTTTTCTTTTCCTAAACATAAAGTTACACGTGTTTAATTATTTATACCTATTAAAGCTCATTCAGCTAACCAGGTGCCCACACTCAGGTAGACACTTTTCAGCCAGTTTATGCTTCATTTATCAATTCAGCTTCGCTCAGCTGGAAGGAATCGAACACTTCACGTCCTGAGCAGGCAACACTTAAACTGTGTTCCCTTCCCCAAAGAGCCTCCAGCCCAAAATAGCCAAGACAAACAAAAGCAAGATCCAGGATAATGAGGGAGAGGGTGAGGCAAACAGAAAGTGGGAGGGTTGCTTGGAAAAAAATGTGGGTTTGGGGGTGGTGGTTTGTTTTTCAGGGAAGGTTGCAGGAGGAAAGAGGAGGTGTGCGGCAGGCAGCAGGTGGGAGAGGGGTCCCCGTGTCTGTGGCACAGAGGAAATGCTGCTGTGGGGAGGGAGAGGTGGGGGGAAGGAGGGAGACACGAGGGCTGGGAACAACCAGCCAGAGCTGGGCCTTGGGGGTGGCACGAAGAGGGATGCTGTGCTCAGGGTACCCTGACCTGCCGGGGTACCAGCGCCTGCCCTCCTCCCAGCCTGGCTGTGGACCAGACTCAGGGGAAGGCAAACGTTTTGCCAGCTGCTGGCTAGCAGTGAGGCTGCCCTGCCTTGGGGTGGAAAGGAGGAGAGGAATGGGGAGGAGAGAGGAGCGTGCTGTCTCCACTGCCTCTGCTGCCCTGGGAAGGAGCAGGGGTTGTCCTGCTGTGTTGGCTTCTTCTTTGCTGAGAAAAAGGAAAAGCAGTTTCAGGAATATTTGAGGAAGATGGTGAGACAGGCTTTAAGGTAGGTTCTTCATCTGTTGTCTGTCCAGCTATGCTCTCAAACAGCAGCAACAACCCTCAGTTATCAAAAAAAATACCGTGGGTTTAAAGCAGAACCCTATGATTTCAAAATCTTCTATAACCCCATTTTTTAGCTCTTTTTTTATACGCATTTGTCCTCCAGCAAGGCAGTCTCTCGGGCCCCAGAAAACACACAATGTTTTGGAGTCAGAGGGAAATTAAAGAAGAAACTAGATATTAAGCTCTTTAATCATCTTTCTTTACACTATACACATCACCGAGCGCAATAGGTTCCTGGTCCCTGACTGTGAAGCATGGATGCTCTCATAGTAAAACTACCAATCAATAATACAGTCTGCTATAGACTGGACATTTTAAAATAAAGCCTGGTGTTACATAGCTTTTTAAAAGTTTAGAGAGCTGGATAATGAAGGTTCAAAGAATTGGTTAGGAACGTGCACATGTCTGTAACCGAACACCACATACACATGCACACATGTACACAGTCACACTCATACACACCGTACACCATGAATACAGCTCATACCGGGGGTTCGAGAGGCAGTGGTGATAAATTCAATTAAACCAAACCCTTCATCACCCTCAGACACCCATCCTGCCCATACTGGTACGGGTCAACATTATCCAAGGCAGAAGTATCTGGTTTGCTTGTGAATCACCTTCAAAGTGCCCAAATTTTCAGCCTTAAAGTAATTCGAAACCGTGGCTCAGAAATAAGCAAATGTTTGTGGAAAAAGAACCAGCAGTTTCTGCAGACTATTAGAAACTTTTCAATTTTGGACAAATGTCAAATATAGGAAATACGTACCCTCCAAAAAATTTTTTGTTGAAGGAATGTGGAGAAGCAAAAAAAAAATGGACAAAAATAACAAAAAAAAAAAAGAGGTTTACATTTTTCTTCCTTCACCTTAATTAGATGGTAGAACCAATATTGCCAATAAGCTCAGTAGTGAGAATGGATAAAAATATCTACAAATCTAAGGCTGCAATTGTGTAAGTGACTATTCCCAGTTGAGTCGAAGGACAAATCTATGGGAAAGGGCTATAAGAGCAGACTCATAATTGCAATGAATTGAGTAATTCTATTTTTATATTAGAGTTTTGAACTGAACAAAACTTGAGACAAAGTAAAGCAGGTGAACGCAATGTGAACATAGTTTATTCCACTCATCATCATCCTCATCCCTTGTATTTATGGCAAGTTTGCGTAGGATTCCTCTGTTTGTCTTTTCGCATTTAAAAAAAGTTCTTTCATACTACCAGGTTATTTTTTTTAAATCATCCTGACCTTTAGTACCTAGGAGGTTATTTAAAAGGAACCACATGATGAAAGATTGTGGCTTTGGCAATATTTCTTATATGAAGAGGACAGGGCGTGGTTCAATAACGGTGAAGACAGAACTTTCTGGAGAATATTTTTCTCCTTTTTTTCTTTATCTAAGAAGGAAAGTCTTCATCCACTTTTAAATAAAGAAATAAACTCTCTGGCAACTAAGACATACATCATTCCAGATGTGTAGAACTTTGTCAGCACACAAAACAAGATTTCTGTCTATTGATAGTATTGATGGTGTGGTATTGGTATTGTGCTTCAGCTCTGCCTATGGCACTTAAGATGAGTGAAATGATACGTCCTAAAGGATGATTAGTCCTACGTAATGCTACTGAAACTCAGCATCAGTAAGAGACGGATCTTACTGTGTGTAAGAGACTGATCTTATCTGTGTTCTTTGAAGAGGGGAGGCAAATACGTCAAAGATCAAGGTACCTAAATACCAGAAGGGTTGCAGTAGCCTTTCCTGGCCAGAGTGAGGGAAGACGAACATAGACTCACGTTTTCGGGAAGGGTGTCCACACTCGGGAGATGTGTCAATGCTTGAAGAAGGGCGTATTTTTTGGATTGCAACAAAATAAGCTGAGAGTGGCTGGCAGGCCAGTGAAGCCGTCGGGAAACTGGGCTATTCCAGTCTCCGGGAGGTAGAGAAGAGCAGCTTGGTTTTATGCCGCGTGGGTTGGGAGCCAGCACAGGGATACAAGCAAAGGGTAGTTACTGCTATTGAGACGTGTTTTGAAAGTCTAAGACTGACATGTGGAAACCTCAAGAAGCCAGAGGAACGATGCAGGAAAACTACACTTTGTGACTCAAAATGAGACTTTCTCTCTTGAAATAATCACCAAAACCAAGTACTCAGAAAACAAATCTACCTTCTTTGAAAGGAAGATATTTCTTTGGCAGCTAATGACCAAGACCCCATAGCAGTATTTGGGTGATTTTGTGTTGGCAGAGGATGCTCACAGAAAAGCAATGGCAGCACCACAACAGTTCAATGCCCAGCTGCAAAAGTGGTGACCCAGTGATGCTCCCAGGCTCTCTCTATACTCTGCAAGGGCTCAGACACTTTAAACTCAGCACAAGGATGCCCAGCCCCACCAAGGAAAATGCTGCAAAGGTCTGTGCTGAAACTGAGTCCCTCCCTCCCCACCCCATCACTGGCTTAGACGTCTTTGTGAAACATGGTCTTGTAGCCTGGCTCTCCTTCATGGAATGATGCATCCAAGTAATCCCTTTGGGTGCAGAAAATTGCTTCACTTCCCTGCTACACCTGGAGCTGCTGGTGCCCACCTCTCCTTGCCCAACAGCTCAGACAGGCAGGGAGGCGGCAGCAGGGGTGGACTCCCTCCTCCCCAGCCTCAGGGCTCCTACCCACCAGCTGCTGGGAAGAGGTCCTGACTCCGCCTGGAGACAGGGCAGGACGCACTAGCCTCCAGCCTGGAACAGGGCCACACCAGCAGCTGAGTGTGTATTAACAGTTGTAGAAAAATGAGCAGGCAGGGACTGCATTTGCATTAAACAGGCATAGAAAAAAGTGCAAGCAGGGGCTGTGTTTGCATTAAACAGGATGTATTGGGTTTGTGTGGCAAGGTTTTGGTAAAAAAAAAAAAAAAGTGATGGCCAGGACCCACAATGTTCTCCCTCCTCTTCCCCAGCCTCTGAGGAAAGCAGCTGCATGCAGGCTATGAGATGTCCCACCCAACGTAACCCACGCTTACGCCGGTGCAGTGGCTCAGCCTCCAAAAAGAGGGATGGAGGGCTGTGACCACTGACCCCATGGTAAGGAAGCGGCTTTCTATTCCTGTAGCCTGAGGATGGACTCAAGCCATAGGGCTGGTGGGTACGGAGCAAGCCTGTGTAGGGACAGTGGGTGCACGGGGCACCATGTTCTCACCCAAAATGCTTCGCGTCTCCAGGACAGCATTGCTCATCCCCTGTGCACCACTGGAGGCTGTGGGCCTGGTTCCCCCACCGTTTGTGTCTGCAGAAATCTGGAGTGACTCTGCACAAATCAGTGGAAAAAGAAAAACAAGTGAAGCAGAAATATTATCCCAGAAAGCCTGGGCAGCCAGAGGTTCTTCAGAGGCAGGAAAGATATCTTTCACTCAAGGAGGAGTGGATACATTTATCAGCCAGAGTAAACAGCCAATTCTGTAGCTAATTTTGTAACCCTACTATGACAGTAAACATGAAACTATCACACATATTCCATTTTTATTAATAATTCCATGAATTACAGCATATCCTGTTCAAGGGAGCCTGTGAAGTTTTACTCAACACACAGAGGAGTTCTTACATCCCAACTTAGGGGTTTACAGCAAGGGGCTGAATGCTGTATTTTACCCAACTGCACAAATCTAGAAGGATTTTAAGGCCTACATCTTGGCCCTTTTTCTTTCAAAGATGAAGGAAAAAAACCCCTCCTTTTATTTTAATCATAATAACCTCAGAATAACTCCAGAAAATTCTTAGAAGCAGCGAATCTTTCTCTGCAATCCTGTGGCACGTCAAACTGACACCAGCGCAATCTGATGGACGAATCACGCAGTACTAGGGGAGTCTGTAATGAGGCACGAGGTTTAATTGTAGGAGTTCTGCCTAAGGAAGTATCAAAACCCCTCTGTTAAGCACTGTGAATTCAAACTCTGAGTCAGCTACCGTTAATTTAGGGTTCTCTTCAATTAAACTAATTGCAGAGTGTTTCCATGTGCACAAAGAGCAGCATTTCAAAAAGAATAACGTTGAGTGAGACACACACAGGTCTGACTGTTCAGGTCCCATCATCCTTGTTCCCTCACAACCATTCTGATCACACAATAGCCCCATTATCCGTGTTTCTGCTTTCTTGCCGTTCACAGTTTATTGATGCAATTCCTTCCTCTGCTTTGGCAGAATAAATGGCTCTGCTGTTACACTGCATTTTACCCCTTTCCTGCCCAGCCATGCTGTCATCCTACTGTCACCATGTAGAAAACCTGCAAGGCACAAACTGAGACTGCAAGGGGCAGCATCAGCCCCAGAGCCATCACACCTTAAATAACCAACCCTACTAAAAATACTGCGTCAGTGCAAAGGCTCCATCAGCGGCAAATAGGACGGCAAAGCACTGTGTTATTGCTCTGTGCTACGCTGTATTTACAAGCTGCTTTGGAACTGCAGAAATTGCACCTGGTCCCACACGAATCTCCCTGCACTCTCTGACACCACAGTAAGAGGGTGGTTACTGTGACATCCCACAATGTAATCCTGAAGGATATAGGACAAACTCAATCACCCACAGAATACAGACTAAAAGAACTCTGACAACCAAAAAGCCTGGGTTATATGAAGGGTAATGACTAGGAAAACCCTTAAGCTAGGAAAATACAGTCCTGTGAAGAATCATCATTTCTCCCACGGTGAAGGTATTATAAGACACATGCTCCAGTTTTGCTGGAGCAACAATAAATCTCTCACACACACACACACGCGCGCACACACATGCACACACACAAAAAAAAGGATCAGGCCTGTTGCCTGGTTAGCTAAGGCTAAAATACCTACAAGCCCATTCAACATGGGGAGTACTTAATCAGCAGTTTCCTGGGTTTGCTCTCATGCCCCAGAGATACCATTCCCATGGAAAGTTTAACTGTAGAAATAAACATATACTTCCAGAGTTGGATAATTAAACAATAAATTAAAATAATTACAATAATAAGAATAAGAACAAAAATTTCTACAATTCTTTAATAGCCACTTGTGTTCCTCATTTGTAGGAGAACACTGGATTTCAAATTCAGCCCTGGAGATATTATTCACTTTTGCATCAAAGTTAATGTTCAATTCAGACATGCCTGGAGGGAACCTCTTGCCAACACTGGAGGGAGGCTTGGAGTAATTTCCCCACCTCCAGATCTGTTTACTACCTTCTTGGTAAGGTATCCTTTGAGGAGATAATGGGTCTTTGGCCGTCATCTACGTAATGCTCAGTGGTGTTTTTTTTATGTTCCAAATGTAAGGTGTTTTCCAAAAGAATTCCCATTGAGGCATAACAAGCTGGCAGTGTTTCCCTGAAAAATCCCTAGTACTGAATCCTGTGGCAAAGGATGCTGACTCACTGATAGTGATGGCTCAACACTGAGCTCTGACACAAAGAAGTAGGACAGTTGCATTATTCAGGCAGGAAGAAGAAAGGTATAGAAATGGAAAAGCAAGAGGGAGCAAAAGGCAATTTTATGTTTCGTTATGATTGACATACTGTAAGAAGGGTGAGTTTAGACTCATTTGTCATACATGGGTTTAGCTGATCTGCATGAATTTCTTTTATTCAGGTTCTCTGTGTTGTGCCTAAGGAATACAATTTCAATATTAAATTTTAAATTGTGGGACATCTAGCTCTGTTCTTATCCAAAGTCATGAATTAAATCTTCCTCTCCTTTCTCTCTAACCAGACTTTGAAAACAATGTAATCCTCCTTACTCTGAGTAAAACCTGAAATGGGTGAGAAAACACTGATTTATAATGGACATTTTAGAACTACCCTTTGTGGGAGGGCATAGGATTTATGACGTGGTGTCACTCGTGACTTCAGTCGAACAGCTTATGCCCACAAGTATAAGGCAATCTTCAGCCCCGTGTCAGGCATGATAAGATATGTGTGTCTTATTACATTTCTTTTTAACTATGATGTAAGGTTTATGCCTGGTATTCTCCGCATGTCCAAAGCATACTTGTTTCTGTTGGATTTCTAAATGCTTTAAAGAAAAGTGATACCGAAAAATTAAATTGCCACAAGCAAGTAAAATAGAGCCAGTCTGCACCACTGCCAGCATAGATAGTCATTGCTGTGGAGGAAAATGCTTTCAGTGTGACAGCTACAGTCTTCAGACAAACAATTATAGGGAAAAACATTATTTTGGTCTTTATTCAGAGTAAGAAAATCTTCTTGCTTCTGGAAAGATGGCCTTAGGAGAAAGGAATACAACTTAGCTTTAGTTCAGCTATACCGTGCGGGATTACCCGAGCAGTAACCACAGCCATTGGGAGCCAACCCAGCCACCCAACATCCTGTCTTGCAGCCATTTTAGTCCCCCAAATACAACGCTGAGCACCAACCAGAGAAATTCTTGGGGAAGCTCAGATTTCAGATCCACTGGCTTTTCACTTCTCCCTCCCAGGCAAGCATTTGCTGGTTGTGCTGAAGGGGAATTTTGAGCCCACAGAGACAGGCACCTGATTGCCCAAAGACTTTCTGGGTTATGCTAATGTGTCTGGTTTCAGTCTGGTCTCCACAGATTTTCTGCAAACCCTGTTTTGGTTCCTCTTTTCTTGTGAATTTGTCTGTGAGGAGAAATTGAATTTTTCAGGGGATGCCTGATTCTGGTCTTGTTTGGACTGGTGTTGTGCTGCGGTGTAGCTTGATTTGGAGTTTTATTTTATTCACTGAAAGCATAAGAGAATGACTGGGTTCTGCAGCCTACCCCAGACCAACCTCTCCATGCTGCTACAGCTCCACCAGTGGAAAAGGGGCCTCGGACAATATGAAAGAGTAGCAACTGAGATACCTAGATCCTGGAGATGCATTTCCAGCTAGAGGAGAAAACAGGGGTTACCACTAGGAGCAGCAATCTGGGAACTCCTATTACCAAGGCTTACTTGCTACTGGAAACAGCAGGAAGCTCAAGGGAAATGGTTAGTGCATTCTGCCTGATGGCAAAAGAGAAGAAAAAAAAAATCTCATTAAGTCCATGGGTCACTTCTCCAGTGTTACGTTGAGACAACAGTTTGGTTTCCTTTTCAGTGCTTGATTAAAACAACATCAATACGCTACAAGTGGAGAAGCAAAGTATTTCATATTGTATCTGTCAACTACAGTTAACACTTCACGTTTTGGTGCTCAGTCCAATGCCTTTGTGCTCAGAAAGATTTGGCATTGTGGTTTGTTTGCATATGGCAAGAGAGCAAGCTTTGGCTTGGTTATTCACTAACGGCATCTGTCTGGCACACTGCTCTTTTCCCTCTCCCATGGCCACAAAGCCACCTCCTTACAGAACCTGCTGCAGCCACCGACGGACAGAGCCCAAAGGGACTTAAGCATTTCACCCAACGTGAAACTTCCCCTTATTCTGTCAGGAAGGGCTGAGGGAACCCCAGCTGAGAAAGTCAAAGGGTTTAGATCATTCACATAGGAAAATTTGAAACCACTCTTGAATTCAAAACCAGGGGTTAAACTAAGCTTTTCCTTCTGAAGAGACGCATTTATTTGAAGTCAAACAAGCAATTCTGTCTCCCCCTGCTCAAACCAAACAAAAGCAAATGTAATATGTTCAACTTAAAGGATTTCAAATTAAAACAAGAGAGAATTTCTTTTCACAATCCTGTTTTTATTTTCTAAGCATGAAAGAGCTGATCTGAACTAACATGCAAGTCAACCCCACTTGACTGCAGTAAGCGGTATGGTTCCAATTCACACAAAAGCTGTACATGCCTGTAAAATCAGGAGGAAAAAAAGTATTTAAACTTTCAGAAATAATTAAATCATGTATTTATGGTTATACAACAAACAGTTAGATCTGATTGCTTAGAAGACTGGAGGACAGAAAATAAAGTGTTATTTTACACTGTGCATATATATTGTGGATAGATTTTCTGAGATTAAACAGATGCAGAAAATGTTTCCTTTAGCAGGCACTGTCACAAACAATTTGTGGTGCAGGGACAGAACTACTTAATTCCTCTGTGTAAAAAGGACAAAAAGTACTGGCCTAAAACTGCCTGCTATGAAGAAACACTAGAGAAAATGGGCACTGAAAGCATCTGTAGGTTCCTGACTGTAGCAGCCCTTTTCTATTGGTTGCCTCCATCTTCTGCCTGAAAGGATGGGAGGGAACAAAACGAATTTCATTTTCCCCTTGGCTTAGATCCCTTTTTTCGAAAAGGCCACAATTTGTTACCTTAGGGTACACTCAACTTGTATAGGTCCGCTGTCCCACTTTCTGCCCTGGCGCGTCCCTGTCTTTCTCTGCCTTGCAGGCTGTTCGTTGTGGGATAGCTGTGTACAGCCCCTTAATAAAGTCAGGTTAGTAAATCAAAGCCACTGATCATCATATCCAAAACAAACAGGGCCCAAAGTTGCAAAGTAAGAAGGATTTTGCCTGCACTTCTGCATCTCTTCAGAAGAGAAGCCAAACTTTTAAGAGAGTTGGCAGAAGGTATTAAAAAGAACTTTTCTTACCAAGCGACAGCAACAACCGGGTGTTGAAGTGATTACCTTCAAAACAGCTCAAAGACAGACATGCTTATTTGGCTTTTTTTCACCTGGGTTATCCATTACTTTTTTTTCAGACAAAAATTAGTTGATTTGTGTCCAACAAACCGTGAAAGCAGCTTTTATTTGACATTGTATAAGATTGTCTGTTACTCAGAAGTCTAGCTCTTTTCTATGGCACAACTGAATAATTGTGACTTCTGTGGAAATTCTGGAAAGAGCAGTCAAGGAGGAAATCAGTTATTTAGCCCTTTCTGGCAGAAAGGCCCTTCATTTCTTAATAATTGCTGAAGTTCCTGCTTTAGCAGCCTGTGTGCATTCATATGGTCCTGCATCAAAAAGGGCCTCTACACTTGGGGAGTGTAACTTGTCCTTCTTCCTGTGGCACTGGAATAGATGGTGAGGAATGATGTAATGAGGAAAGGCTTCGGGAGAGCCGATACACTAAAGAGAGCTGAGCCCAGACCTGTGTCCTGGATCTGAATCACCTTCTGGTTCTGGCACAACTATGATTAGGTCCAGGCTTTCAGTTCTACTCCAGTGCTATGACCAAGTACACCAAACGCTCTCCCCTCTCTCTCCCACCCATCCTCTCCTCAGTGTGGGGAAAGAAAAAAATCCGTATTTCTAGTCTGAAGCCTCATTGGATTCACAGACTGAATGAGGAGAAGCACTCATTCAGAAGATTCACTGCTTCAGGGAGAAGCAGTGCGAGATGTCTCTTCTGCAGGCAGTTCATCCAACTGCCCATGTTGAACAGCAGCTCCACGGCTAAATGATCTCCTGTTATAATATGTCTGAGAAGCAAGAGGACTGAGGAAAGTGGGGGAGAGTGGGACCACAAAAAGAGGGATTAAGAAAGAGGAGTAGGCAATGGTGAAGGAATAAGTAGGATAAAGCAGAAAACAGTATAATTAAAGGAGCGGTTTGGTGTAGTCTGCTGTGTCCTCGCTCTCAAAAGGCACATCTCATGCATGTTAGAGACCCTGCATTTCCATGTCTGGTTTTATGTTGGTCATAAGAGCTGTTCCTAAGGGGGCTGTTGACCTGCATGCTTAGAGGTGAAGACCACGACTGCACCCTGAGAAGGAAAGCCTGGAAGAAAGCAGAAGTGAGACATAATGACAAACTGAACTAGAATCCAAGCAGAAGGAAGCAAGCAGAAAATTTCATCTTCTTTCACCAAACATGCACAAGCTGAGTATGCATTGACTTTATATTTACTCACTTATGATACGACTCCTGGTTTTCTGAAGGTTTAGCATCCACTCAGGATATCAGAAAAGCTGTTTATTGCCCTACAGTGTGTCAAAAATCAGGAATCACCTTCCATTAATAGCTGAGATTACTCAAAGTCTTCACAATAGCAAAATAACAGACAGACTGTCCCAATGGGAAATGGGCACAACCTGAAACACAGGAGGTTCCCTCTGAACACCAGGAAACACTTTTTTTGCTGTGACAGTGACTGAGCCCTGGAACAGGTTACTCAGGGAGGTTGTGTAGTCTCCATCCTTGGAGTTATTCAAAACATGTCTGGACACGGTCCAGAGCAACCGGCTCTAGGTGGCCCTTCTTGAGCAGGGGCGTGGTACCAGGTGACCTCCAGAGGTCCCTTCCATCGGCAGCCACCCTGTGATTCTGTGAATGCCACAAGGTATGTTCATGCAATGAAACCTGTTGGACCTTGGCCAGAAGAAGAAGAGGCTGTAAATGGTGTCGGGCTATGTCACTGAGGCCCATATCACCTGGGACCATCTCCACAGAGGTAGCGGTACAGGTTTCAGAGCCCTCGTCCTGCTGTGGAAGAAATAGTACAACAAGGTGTTGAAGGTGGCTGGACTCCCTTTTCCTCTGCCTCTCTGGGACTGTTTTTCCCTTCTTCAGGAAAGCCACTTGCATTTGCTTTTAAAGTCTGTACTTCAGGAAAAATTCTTCTGTTTATTGTAACAAAGAGGACTTGAAAATAGATGGTGTGCATCTATGCTTAGGTCAGAAGTGCACTTGCCTCAGCTGATAATTATTCTGTATTTTTAGCATCAGGGTGGGCAAATCTTTCTATTTTCTCCATTGGACACACAAAAAAAGTATTTCCTTCCTGTTACACACCCAGAACTCACAATGATTGTTATTCTGACGGCACTGTATGCTTCGTTAACACATGCACAAAAGCTGCTTTAAAGTAGACAGATAAATACAGCCTGGCTTTATTTTAAGCTTTTCACTTTTTTGCTAATGTGAAATTTCAGATCAGTTGGAGTGATTGCTAAACTTTGCAGTCTCTAATTCTCCAGTTCAAATGATGCAATTGTACTGTATATCTAATGCGTTCAGCTCAACATTCAGAAATACACACTTAGGTATATTCAGAATCAGGGTATTGTTTGTCTTGATTCTGCTATTAAATAATCCTAAAATTTTCAGTTTTGGTGAGCATAATTTACAAGAAAAACCCTCATTTACTTGCATAAAATGTAAAAAGCTTAAGTAAATATCTGCAGACTACTTTCATGTTTTCTTTATTTTATTAAGATAAAGTAGTGATAAAAATGAATTAAGAATTAAATAATTCCCCACAAAAGCCTTTTTTCCAGACAGTAGAATCTTCCAGAGATTTATGATTAAGGGATTCTACCTCATTAGGCGGCTAAGTGTTGCCAATCTGTTTACAGGGAGAACAAATGAAATACAAGAATTAAGATGGTTTAAGAATTCATGTGAAACAGCTCTGTAAGATGCCACAGAAAGCAATGTCATGGAGCTTTTGTTGAAATTTCTGTTTATTAAGATGTGACAAATCCTGTTGTCTGGCAAAGTGACCCCAAATCCCAAGTGCTCTAATCTGGTGGTAGGGATATACCCCACTTAACCAGCCATGGCAAGTGTGACCTTGACTGGACTGAAGCCCTCTGCGACAGCCGTAGGACAGCGCAGAGTGACCAAGCGGCTCGTGCCAACTCTTTGGTTGGCACCACAGATCAGGTGGATGTGAGGAGTCCAGAGCTCTGTCCTGTCCTGCCTATAGGCTCAGATATGGAAGAGAATTAGATCACTTCCCCCTCTGTATATTAGTCTTTCCTCCATTTCTCACCAGCTCTTTTTATGACTTGTATTTAATAACACCCCTGGATGGTATTTAAAAACATACTGTTTTAATGTTTCTTTAACAAAACACAAATTCCCATCAGACATAATGTTATGGTCTTATTACTCATACAAACATTGAATTCCCCTCATTATTCCTATTGACCTTGGCTTTACTTAAATCCTGTGGCTGTGCATTAGTGCTTCTGCATAATGTAAAATCATTTCCCTTTGGTAAGATTTACACTACACTGCTTTAAACATGATTGAATATCTCCTTGTTCTTGCAAGAAAGCAAATAAGGTGTCCTTTACCTGACTGTCCTTTCTTATTTGTTTCCAAATTAAACAGTCCTCTGACTACTTGCTCTAATGCTGTAGAGCTTTGCATAACCCGTGAAGATCATTTGCAGATTAGAGCAGTGGAGTCAGGCAGGAGAAGAGGAAAATGGACTGGAGAGAGATCAAGTATTGAGGAGAAAGGTTATGACTGTCCGTTCAAACTGGTTTTCCCTGTATATTCTTTTGACATAAAATCGGTTTCCAGGTGTCACTGCATGGATGTTCCCCAACCCAAGCAGCAGGTAGCCTCTGGTGAGGGGGGTAGAGAAGCAGAGCAAAGAAAACTGGATCAGAAATTAGAAAATTGGGAAAACAAAAAGGAAGAGCAGAAAGATCTGCTGCCTGCCTGGTGAAGGAGGATCTAAGGATCTGGTCACCAAACAGGTGCAAAGGGACCCCTGACAAATAAGGGTGGGAACAGACTAACACTGTGATTTTGCTCATCAGAAGTGAGCATGTAGTTCATATAGAAGTGTGACTTGACACCTAGTCTTGCTGGTTGACAGCAATGCTCTTGGATCTGCATGTTATGAATGCTGCATCTGCATTTCAGTTTGGTTTTGGTTTTTGAGGTTTTCTTTTTTCTCTTCTTCTCATTTTCTTGGGGTGCTGAGCACTACTGCACTGTCTACTCAAGCAAACTGCACTTAAACAACATCTCTGCAAGTACAGGACAGGCATGGAATTTTCCATTTTGTTAGAAAGTGTGTATTTGTCAAAACCAGCCAGTTTCAGTGGGAGCACACATGCCAGCTTCCTCAGGAAGAATTTCACAGCGCCTACCTGGAATTTCCAGTGAAAACAGCCTGCTCAGTCTCCACGGCAGACTGTTTGTCAAGGCACATACCTGGGGTGTGAGAGATCCAGAATCAAGTTCTTGGCTCCAAGAAAGATACCACTGCTGATACAAAGCAAAATAGCTCTGAAAGGAGAGACTGACAGAGCCCTAACTGAAGAAAGACAATAATGTGGCATAAAGGCACTTACAATGGGAAAGAACAAGCTTCAAGTCCATGGTATGAGTACAAAATAGAGACTTCACTGAAGTCTGCCCCATCTCATGTGCACTCCCTAGGCTCCAAGGTGTTGAATTATGGTAGTCCATTTGAGAAAAGAACATAAATAAACTTCAACACCCCTTATAATTCTGGATTAACTGACCTCCACGGGCATGACTAGCATGCAAAATAATGTTTGAGCTGTGCAAAGCGATGATATTAATGCATCTCTACACTACCAATATAACCTTCCCCAATATCCCTTTATGGTGCCCACCATGCACTACAACTTTTGGTTTTAATGTCTTTTCTATGCAAGAATAGAACTCAAGTGAGCAACAAAACAGACAACAGTTGAAATTACTCCTGCCTAAGAAGGCAAGACTTCAGAAACAGCATACACTGAGAGCCAAGAGCTAGATGTATTTGTGATGACAAAGCTTTTAGATCAGCCTTGATGTTACTAACATAGTCTTTTTAGTTAGGCAGTCCTAAAAACAGTGTATTTCACAAAGAACTGATTTAAATTTAATTGAACTTAATGGCATAGCTGCCAAGGCCAGATTGGATGAGGCTTTGAGCAACCTGGTCTAGTGGAAGATGTCCCTGCCCATGGCAGGGGGGTTGGAACTAGATGATCTTTAAGGTCCCTTTCAACCCAAACCATTCTATGATTCTATGATTCTATAATTTAGTTTCTATTGAGATGCCCTCAAGAAATGCAGCATGCCTTAATTTATTGTGCCAGTCTCAGTCTGAGTTGGTTGTGTCTGCATGTTTCTAAGCTCCTTCCAAAAATAATCCAGTCAGCTCTTCCAACAACCAAACCATCCAGAGGCCATGACACTACCTTTCACGCTTGTACTATTTTACTCAGCTCCCAGTAAAGTACTGATTACTGTTGTCAAAGCGCCACATGCCTGCACAGAGACACAAATAGCTTGTTTCAGAGCCATTTGTTACAACAGCAAAACATAAGTCTATTAAATTTTCTTCACATGCAAATGATAATCCATCTACTCATCATCACAAAATTTTCCTTTAACACGAAGGGCTACACAATCTGTTGACTCCACCATATTGTCCACTGCATTATCTCCTTAAAATATCCATACCTGAATGCTTTGAGAACCAAGTGGGTCCTTCAACCACCATTAAGCTGAAGGTAGACATCAGGCTTTGTTTCCTGAGAAGATCCAAAACAATGACTTGGAGTCTTTTGCAATTTCCTCCTTTCACTCATTTATCTCATCCTCCCTTTGTTACTTCTGTTTATCTCATCCACTTTGTCTGACTCTTTGAAAGAACATAATTGCTACAGCAAAAAAGAAACCAATAAAACCATTTTCTGAGCTGCTGACAGCTCTGTTAGTTCTGTAGACCTGGAAAAATCAAGCTATCTGCATATTCCCTCTTTGTCCTCTTGACAGTCAAAACTGGGGGTCACAGTCTATACAGACTATGCCAATTACTACTGCATGAAGGTCTGATGACAAAGTCATGGTTTGAGCCATCCTGCAAAACAAATCTCCCTTCTCCCAGGAAGAAAGTATTTACTTCTTCCATCTGAATCTCTCTCTCTTGATCTCATATCATGTCAAAACCTTCTCTTTGAAAAGATACAGAAGGTGCATCTTTCAGGGAACACTTGGACCACACTGGAATCAAGACATGCTCCTAGCACCCGATGACAATTTCTTCCACTCTGTGGCTTCCATCAGCAATGAGAGACTGGTCTGAACATGTATTTAAACTGTATTTCAGAACTATAATGGAGAGTAATGCTGGTTTTATTAGTGGCAAGTCATACTCACCTATGACTGAGTATCACATTGCAAGAAGACTTAATGGTATTCCTTGAAGCCACATCCCCCAAACATGACTAAATAACCTCTTTCACTGTATGTCCTGGAATACAAAAGGGCTTAGTTATGCTTTCATTGTAAGTCAGCAGTAGTGCTACTGAAATAATTGGGATAAGACCCTAAAGGAGGAGGAGGTGCTGTGTTAATACTGTATATGACCTGTCTTACCCTTTTTACAGAAAGCCCTATTTTGTAAATGAAAACCCCTGTAACAGCGTAGTCTCCTACTCATACCATTTCTTTTCTTGCATTGCAGTATGCCTGGATTTAACAACGGTGGAAGAGGACATGGCAAGCTTTTATCCTTACTGAACCTAACGTGAGACTGACAATGAAACACTTAGTTACTCAGCTTGCCCATTAACTGAGGAATGTGCAAAGACATATATGTGTGCTGTACAGTAACTCTGAATGCAACTGGTGGAATAAAATACCCCAGAAAGTGAAGCTATTTTCATGGTTTTCCATGTTCCAGGTGGCAGCGTAGCATGGCTCCCAGCTCCACACTTCCTCTCTCTGCCACAGAGGCTGAAGGGACTGAATGTTTCTCAGGACCTTTACGTGTGGAGTCCGTTGGCAGTAACCATGGACAGGTGCAAATACCAAGGGGTTTCTGTTAAAATTAACAAACACTCTATGACTCCACCCACACACCTGGGAAAATTAGATATTTCCCCAGACACCATAACAAGTTATGCTTCCCCTCTCACAAGCATTAAGCCTGCCTATAAACAAAAGCAATGCTATTGAGAAAAAGGAACCTACAATTAATTTGGGAGAGTAGAGTGGTGATAAATTTTCTACCAATGTTTTGTACATTCCCATCCTCCAGCATCTTTGGCAGTTGGCTTTTTTTTTCCCCTCATTAGATTGTGTGAATCCCCATTAGACAAATGCCCTCTCACAGATACTGGCCATTCTTCGGAAACATTTTTCTCTGCTAGTGCCTGCTGCATTTCCCCTTCACTCCTGCATGCCTTTGAGACAAATTCAGCATCAAAAGCCCAGAGGAAAAGCAGAAGAAACAAAAACATCCAGAACAATGAAGAACACACACTCAAAAATCAAAGTCCATACCATGCCCTTCTGGGCCGTGCTCAGCCCTCCTGCTCCTGCCGCTGACAGTGGCCCAACCACATTCCCCGGGCTCCACTCAGGTGGGTGCCAACAGGTGTCCCGGTCCTGCATGGGCATGGTTTCTGGCAGTGCTGGCCTCTGAGCTGTGCCCTGGCCTCGGCTGGGTGGGTGCCAGCTGGCCCTGGCTAACCCCATGCTGGGGACACCATGAGCAGTGGGAACAGCCACATACTGGTGTCCAAGCCCTACGAACTTCCCCAGGTCTGTAGCCCAGCTACTTACTTGCAGTGTTGATCCCCAAGCCCAGATGAACCCCATACACCTCACGCTTCTCTCCTCTTTCATTTTTCCCTCCGTACATGCTAGTTGTTAACCAAATCCCTAGGCCCAAATATCTAAATAAACTAGTCATGGTAAATCAGATAAACTAACCCAAATTTCCCCAAAAAATCTGTCTTTCTACAACATTTCTTATCTCCCAGCTGCCTCCTCTACCACCGTCCTTCACTCTGCACAGGAGAGATGGCTACATCCTGCATTGCCACTGGAGATCCTGCCCACATATGCAACCTCCCCTGGGATCAATATGAGGACGAGTAGTCAAGCATCACCCAAGCAAATAGCATTTTCAACACTTATTTCTCAATTCAGCTGAAATAGCCCTTAGGTACTCAGCCAGTGCCATACTTGGTGGAGCCGTCATAGGACAGGGCTGCTGTTTGGCCCTGCTTATGTCTGCTCTCCCCAGTGTGCAGCAGTTCTGCATCCCACCATGCCCATCTTAGGGATATACCTGAGTGCGTGAACGTGTGATCAGGGTGAACATGCGTACAGTGTGAATGGATGTTTGGGCTGGGCAGACAAAATCACCCTTTTCATCAGAGTGCTGGTTATGGAAGCACTGGTCACCATGGGGGGATGCTCACCTCTACAGACTCTGTAGGCCAAAATTCAAATGTCCCCCCTGCCTAGAGCTGTGAAACCTCTGTCTTGTTTCTTGTTTTCTACAAGGGACTGAACAATTGCTATTTGGACCAAAATTTAATCCCAGTGTTGCAACAATGGACCATAATGACCTGAAGGTGTTTTGGATTTGTTTTTTGCTGTAGCAAGCCAGATGGACAGAGAATAGTGATTTTTTCCTTGAGGATCTCAAAGGAAAAATCAAATTTTATTAAAGATACCATAAAGAATGATTGCTTCTTTCACATTTTATTGCTCCACTCCACAACAACAAAATATATGAAACTAGCCCAACCACATATCTAGTCATACAAAGGCAATCAAAAGCACATTACAAATAATATATGATTCAACACAGTGAAATATCATTCTTAATGCAATTCTAATAATCCCAGAAAAAATTGAATTCCTCAGCCTATGAGATTTTCCTGACCTGTGTGTAACAACAATTGGATTAGTTTTCATCCAGCATTGTTTTTATGAGGCTGAAACAAAACAATATTAAGTTAGTTCTGGGAGGAAGCACAACTTAACAGCATGTGTCTCTATATCTACACTTATTGTTGTAAACTGAGTACAATAATCTAAAGAAAAGTAAATTTAGAATCAAAAGAAAAGTAACAGAATAAGGAAGCCTGACCATAAATCAGCGAGTTAGTAGTTTTTGTAAATTCAAATGTGTGTTATAGCCCAACAAAGTTAAAATCTGAAAGTGTTGGAAAGTGTTCATTTTTGCCATCTGGTAAGTCTGGGGTCCAAAGACAATCCTAGACCTTATTAAAGTCAGTGGCCTGGCTGGATCATCTTCCAGGTACAACAGAACAGCTTGGGTAAAAAACAGCAGAAATGAATCAAAATAGTTATAGATCCATAAATAAATATTAGTCCATGAGTTATTGTAGAAATTATTTAGAAATTAGAATCTCTGAAACACTTCATGTTTTCTTTGAACCAAGCAGTAAATTGAGACAACTCTTCACTTTACAAGTCTATGCTGCTCATTTCCCGTGCTGGCAAAAAAATCACAAATAGGCACAATTTCATGGCTACGGGCCCATGATTGCATATGAGCAACATCATATACAACCCATTGGTTACAAAGGCCTATAGAGAACTGGCTTTAAAAATTAGGAAATGTGTGGTGGTTCAATCAGATGGGCAGACAGCACGAGAACATGTTTTGGCAGATTTGTGTTTAATATCCAGTTCTATGCACCATTAGCCCAGTCAAATGCACCACTAGCAAGTTTGCTGGATACCAAACTGGGAGGTGCTGTTGTCTCTCTTGAGGGACAAGATAGATTGAGGAATCTAGATAGATTGGAGCATCGGGCTATAATTAATGTGATGAAATTTAAGAAGTCAAAATGCTGGACTCTGTACCTACGGTGGAGTAATGCTGGGCACAAGTATAAATTGTGAGAGGAGTGGCTGGAGAGCAGCCCTGCAGAAAGGGATCTGGAGGTGCTGGTCGATAGCAAGCTCCATATGAGCCAGCAGTGTGCCCTGGCAGCCAAGAGGGCAAACTGCATCATGGGGTGCATCAAACAAAGCATGACCAGCCAGTCAAAAGAGGTGATTATCCCACTGTAACTGGGGTAATTGTGGACAGCTGGCTGAACATGAGCCAGCAGTGTGCCCAGGTGGCCAAGAAGGCCAACAGCATCCTGGCGTGTATCAGGAATAGTGTAGCCAGCCGGTCTAGGGAAGTAATTGTCCCCCTTTACTCGGCACTGGTGAGGCCGCACCCTGAGTACTGTGTCCAGTTCTGGGCCCCGCACTTCAAGAAATACATTGAGGTGCTGGAGCGAGTCCAGAGGAGGGCAACAAAGCTGGTGAAGGGTCTGGAGGGTATGACCTATGAGGAGCGTCTGGGGGAACTGGGATTGTTTAGCCTGGAGAAAAGGTGGCTGAGGGGAGACCTTATCGCTCTCTACAACTACCTGAAGGGAGGTTGTAGTGAGGTGGGGGTCGGCCTCTTCTCCCAGGCAACTAGCAACAGGACTAGAGGACATAGCCTCAAGCTGCACCAGGGGAGGTTCAGGTTAGACATTAGGAAAAATCTCTTCATAGAAAAGGTTATTAGGCATTGGAATGGGCTACCCAGGGAGGTGGTGGAGTCACTGTCCCTGGAGGTGTTTAAGAGAAGATTAGATGTGGCACTTAGTGCCATGGTCTAGTTGACACAGTGGTGTTAGGTCAAAGGTTGGACTCGATGATCCCAGAGGTCTCTTCCAACCTGGTTGATTCTGTGATTCTGTATTCAGTGTTGGTGTGGCCTCACCTTGAGTGCAGTGTGCAGTTCTGGGTCCCACCATTGCAGAAGGATGTGAAGGCCCTTGAATGCATCCAGAGGAGGACAACAAAGCTGGAAGGCATGTCCTATGAGGAGTGCCTAAGGACTTTGGGCTTGTCTAGTTTGGAGAAAAGGAGGCTGAGGGGCGACCTCATTGCTCTCTGCTTCCTGAGGAGGGGAAGTGGAGAGGGAGGTGCTGATCTCTTCTCCCTGGTATCCAGAGACAGGATGCGTGGCGATAGTTCAAAGCTGTTCCAGGGGAGGTTTAGACTGGACATTAGGAGGGATTTCTTTACCGAGATGGTGGTCAAACACTGGAGCAGGCTTCCTAGAGAGGTGGTCGATGCCCCAAGCCTGTCAGTGTTTAAGAGGCATTTGGACAATGCCCTTAATAACATGCTTTAACTTGGTCAGCCCTGAATTGGTCAGGTAGTTGGACTAGATGAGCACTGTAGGTCTCTTCCAACAGAAATAGTCTATTCTGTTCTGTTCTATTCTATTCTATTCTATTCTATTCTATTCTATTCTATTCTATTCTATTCTGTTCTATTCTATTCTATTCTATTCTATTCTATTCTATTCTATTCTATTCTACCCAGTCTGGTGAACCAGTGGGATGGATTCTCAGGGAACCTGCCATGTACGTTACCAGCAGCGTGCAGATCCTCAGGTAGAACATTTTCTGGATGCAGTGATTGAGTATTTAAACCGTAAATTTTTTTCACTGTCTCATTACCAACCCAACTTCTGACACCCTGCTCTCCTGTGGCAGTGCTATGACTTGGAGGGATGAGTGCTGGTGCAAACTGTGAGATGGTCTGTCATGGGCAATCAGCTGAAATTCATGTCCTTAGTGTAAAGGGAAAAACCTGAAAGACAGACACTCTCAAACTGGAGAAATGGAGGGAAAATAATAGCAGAAGGCAAGAGCTCCAAGGAAAATTGAAACATAGCCAGCTTTTGTTGAAAGACGGATCAGTGATCCCTATAACCTCTAAAAACATCCCAACATGTTGCTTTAGGCTACGGCTGGATCCAGCAGAGACGGCAGTGTCTGCATGAGTGACGCAGCTGGACCGAGGCCCGTGTGGTGCCAAGCTGGGATGAACTGGTAGGGGTAGGTGCGGATGACATTTGTGGTTGGCTGGCCCAAGGGCCCCAGTTCATTCCTTGCGCAGAGGTCCTTGCCAATCATGCTGCAAGACTACCTGGAAAATTATGTTTTGAAGCAAGAATAGAGCCGGCTTAATCCTGGTTAACGCAAAGCCTCTGTTAAAAATGATGTGCGCATTTTTAAGAGTTTGTTTCAAGCTGACTAAACCATGAAAAGGGGACATTCTTTATTACCATTTCTCTTGAAGCAACTTAATTTCCGTTCCCTCTGAAGCGAGCCTTAGGGAGTGAGAGAGAATCACAAGAGCTAATGGGGAAGGCGTCGCCTATGTAACACCACCAAAAATATTCAGTTACTCTCTCCCCACAAAACCACTGGGTAATTTAAAATAATAAAACATCAGAAAACAGGGAAGCTTGCCTCTCCGTAATTTAGAAGCATAAAAGGGAACTGATGCTGTAATTACAGACTAAAAAAACAAAAGCCCCACTTTTTAAAGTTGTTTCAGTGGACTTTTTTTTTTAATTGCTATTAGTTCCTCCAAAGCGGGGACAAAACCTCCAGCCAAGGGCTTTGTTCAAATTTGAATAGACCAAGGAAAAGCAATGTACCCCAAAAGGTGCTGGTGGGGACCTTGGCAGACCAGACTGGTTAGTGTGCCACAAGGCAGATATCCATGCCAAGACTAGGATTTGCTGCAAGCAGAGGTAAGTGAGCAAGAGGAGATTTAGCATGTCTATGATATTTTCCATCAGGCCAGATCAGTATCCTCACTTCACAGATCAGCCACTTGAAGAACAGAAATAATAAGATTGATAAAAAAAGGCTGCTGAAAAGACAAAAATAAAGCTAAGTTAAGATGCCTTCTGCATTTTTCTTAAAACTGCTAATCTTTTGGGTTCTGATGTAGTTAGTGTATATACAATGTAGTTAGTTTTATATATATGTAGTGTAGTTAGTTATGTGTATGCATATATAGTATAGTTAGTTAGTCTCCAAAATTAGCCAATTTAAGCTCAAATGCTGTAGGACCATCGCAGCCATGTGAGAGATCAGGTGCCATCTCCTCAAACAAATGGAAGGAAACGTGGAGAGTAAGAGACTTTTTCAGTGAACCTTTTCAGGGAAGTGAAGAGAGATAACATAACTTCAAGAACAGCGTGGCTTTTTGCATGAAGTTCCTTGTTCCGAGGTAACAGGAAGCCACTTCCAGCAGCTCTGTGTCCTTTTTCAGCAATTCAGGCTGATGGAGTTCGTCATTGTCGGTTCCACTTGGAAGGTCAAAAGAGATGGTCTCCTCCCTTGCCTCAGAAATGTGCCGTCTCCCACATATGCCAGAACACATTTGCAGGCAAGGCTTCTGACTTTCTCATTTTCTTTCCTGTTTTGTTGTGCAGGGATTTTAAGCTCTTGGCTTCCAAGCTCTCTTTTTATAGGCCTTCTGCCTTTGTTAAGATGCCCAGTATCTTTCAGGCGTGGATGCCCATAAATTAAAATGCATTATTATTATAATGAAGTTGCATCACTGCTGAAAGAGAGACTGGCCAACATAGACCTCTAAATAGAGGGCTAAGTGAGAAGTTGGATGGTATTGACCTCTACAACAAGCAACACAGCAGAAAGTATCTAATCTGGGAGGTGGAAAATATGGAGAGGAGATGTACAAAAGGGTGTTCATATAAGCTTCTAGTGGCCTGAAAAGTTCGTCTTTGAAAACTGGGATGACCATGAAAATCGTTAAAACTTTCACAGGGAACTGAGATGAATTATATGCTTATAAGACTGTGGTTGTTCTAAACTATTGGGATTAAATGCTAAAACAGGCAGCATGCTTTGCCTCCCATCTCAAAAGAGCCAACCAGCTTGAGAGAGCAGTGACTGTTCATTACCACAATTACAGGAGAGTTTGCCTATTGCAGCAGCCACCTGTGAAATGAAGACTTCAATGATCAAATAAAACAGGATGCTCTTTTTTTTCAAGCTTTTCTTTGAATACTCAAATGAACAGTTTTCACTTCAGGTCTTTGAATACCGAAATAAATATCCCAGGTGCTATTGCTTGTGATTTCTCTGCTGTGATCAACCCAACTCACAGACAAACATTCAAAGACTTAGCAGTTCTCTTTGTAAGTGTGAAAACACTAGGTAGGATCCATCCTGCACAATCAGGAAACCTTGAAATTGTGCTATAATTTTAGCACCTAAAAAGCTATTCCTTAAGTGCCTAAGCTGTCCATGAAGTAAAGGAGATGCCTCAGAAGGCTTTCAGAAGAAAATTCTTCCATCTAATGTAGATGCATAATGTTAAGCAAGGAAGATCTCCATCCAAGAGACCTTCAAAAACCTGCTTCTCTCCATTTACTGTACAGGCAAGGTTGTCACCTAAAAGGTGTTAGATTCCAAAATTTAGCCACAAGTTAGTTGCCTAAGTTAGGTGAGCTGGATCCAACTCATGAATGTTTCTCCTTCTGCGTACACTTTTACTCTCAATTTCCCCCCATATCAAGACTGTAAAGGTGTTTTTATATATAAAGATGCACCACACTCCTGTGAAGAAAGCAAACGTTATTTCCATTTCCCCATAAGAAAGCTGACCCACAGAAAAGGGACAAAATGACTTAGGTTAGGTATGTAATGCATACTTATGAGCTCAAGTTGTACCTTGTCCTTCATTTCCAGGACTGCAAAGGAATAAAATCTGGTCAAAAAAATTTGACCTGTGGTCAAATGCTGTCTGCAAAAGGCTGAAAACACAACTGTTAAAATACATCCTCCAAGCTCACACCAAACTCTATTTTAGTGAAAAAATACCTCCTAGAGCCTAAGTTCTCCTGCCCAAAATCTCTCATGTTAATGTGTCTTTTTGATTTATAGTTTATTAGTCTTATTCATGCTCCTCTAGCTCCTCTACTTTATGTAAAAATTCATGAACTACCAGTAATTTCTGCCTTCTGGTTGCCTTTATGTCTGAAATGCTTTCTTACCATTTCTTGGCTGGTTTGATTTCTTAGCCTTTTCCAACTGAAAAAATATGGGTCCTGATTTTTGTTTGATTTGGTTTTGTTTGTAAAATATCTGATGATCTAACAAAGAGAAAACCTTACAAGAAAAATCTTCCCTTGGAAAGAAGTTCTAAGAGTCATGTCTGATTTCTCATAGGTTTTCCCCTGGATATAAATAACATTTATTTTAGCCAGTAGGAATCAATACAGCAGATATTAGAGGGCTGATCTAAAACTGTATGATAATGACATTTGAACTCCTGCTGTCATTACTTTAATGGAAAGTCCTACTTTCAGTTTTGCTAACCAGGAAACAGGCAGAACTAGATACTTCTTTAAAAGCCACAGTTGCAAAATTTCTACATGAGGAAGTCCTTTTTCTGTTTTTATTTGTGAAAAGGTACGCTGTCCTTTACGCATACATGGATGCCTTGCATCGCCATGTTATGCGAGAGGTTGACAGTAAACATCCATTTTTGCTGAGACAGTAAAAGTTGGAGCACCAGCAATCCCTCACTTCACATTCTAAATAGAAAAGCAACTATGTGGTATTATTAAAACAGATACTAAAACTGACTGAAAAACAGCAGTAGTTTCTTCAAGAGAAATTAGAAACATCGCTGACCTTACTGTTGCTCATTCTGTAACATGCAGCTCTCAGAAGTTTGCCCGTAGGTTTCTTTCAGAAACTGGCCATAGGTCAAACTCAAAGAGTCTGTCCTTCTGGTTACTCTTAACTTGGATGCAAGTCTGGTCAGCTTGCTATCTCCCTCCCTCATTACAAAGGGATCTGAAATGTGCAGTAGATTTTGCACTTGAATAACTCCTCCCCTCTGGACCACTGCTTCTGAGTGCGTCCTATTGAAGTGTAGATAGAAGCTGGAAGAATTGCAAGTCTATAGTCCTAGCTCTGATCTGGTTAAACTCACATAAAGTTCATCAGGGTTAAACTTTTTATAAATATTTTGGGGTAAGATAATTTGGGCCACGTTAACTGAATAATCTGCCATGATGTTTTCCCTTTCTATTGAAGTACACTTCAGTTATTCATGTGTGTTAATCAATAATCCTTCAAGAACCAAAGCATTAGTACATCATTTATTCCCTGCTGCCAGGAAAACTATACAAGGGTCTTTGTATTCATTGCTCTGTTGCCAGAAGAACTATACTCAAGAAATGGAAAGTCAGGGCAAGACAGACTGCCCAATCTGCAAAAGCACCAAAGGCATACATCAGACTTTGCTTATCATCTCCTTGAACGAAAACACACAGTCTTGACGGTCAAATGGGAGACTTCAACAAACAAATCTCATATAAACTGCCAACTCATTTGGAAAAAAAGAAGTCATTCCCAGGGCACTTTTCTTTCTTATCTGATATTGGAGCTTTATAACCGTTCTGTTCCTTTAACCACAAGACTCGTTAATGAGGCCTACTCGACAATGGCTACATCACAGCTCTGAGATAATGTCCCCAGCTGCGATTTAATGAGAGAAAATACATCCCTCCTGCAAAGATAAACAACGTGAAACTTTCCCAGCAGTATCTGTTCCAGTCTGGTGGAGAGGACATAGTTCAGTGCCAATGACACCACTCCTCTGCTGCAACAACCTCTCGGATGCAGCAGCTGAGCATGCAGTGTCTGGGGTGGTCTGAAAGCTTGCCTTGAAACACAGACCATACAGCTAACATTTCGATCAGTTCGTTTAATTGTTCTCATCTAAGCATTCTTGAATAGTGGTTGGCTGTATTCTCAAACTACTCTAAATGACCTGTTTGTTATATGCACACCTCTTGTGCCCAATTGTCACCACAAAGTTAATCAAATGGAAAACTTGCCTAAACATTTATTAAAATGTTCACTCATATTCAGCAAAGCTATCTATTTATCAAAGTAATCTGTTTTCTCATACAGAATGATCTTATCCGTCCACATGAGGAGCCCTAAGAGATAGTGAAACACAATTAATGTAGAGGTTTATGAATTCATTATATAAAATACTTGCCTGTCAATGGAGAATAGCTCATCCCCATCCCAAGATGTTTATTTCTGTCTCTCTCATCTCCAGATAAGGCACAAAGATAGCATTTGATTTGAGAAGGTTTTACTTCTATGTCCAAGTGAAGACTTGAATATATAAATATACAGGTCGTTCCTCAAGAAAACAGTTTCTCCTACAAGATTGTGTAGCATTTGGAAAGCACCCAAGTAAGATCTTCTTAAAACTAACTGGTTTTCTGGTGGTTTTGTCCTCAAACAAAACAGATGTGCTCAGGTTTTGCTGCCCTCTGCCAGTGCAGGCACAAGTACTGTGGTAAAGAAAAAAAATCTGGTAACCAAGCCTTTGATATAGAAAAACCACACAGAGTTGAGTCATAAACTGTGGACACAAGACAACTAATTATGGGTTATGTTAGGCATGGGGAACAGGTTAACTGCTACATAATTACAATTGAGATCGCTGTGGACACAGTCAAGGAAAAACAGTTAATAGAAAGAAGCAAATGAAAATGTCTTGGTATCTATGAAGGAAAACAAGTCCTGTCTGTTTTCTTTATCTTCTTCAGTGATTTCAATGTTCTCGATGCTTTACCGCTTCTTAAGCATTATACTTATGAAGACTAAACAGGGGTTTATATTTCATGTTCTGCTATTTTGCATGAGAACAGCAGGGAAGGAGTTAGTAAAGGTTTCTTTAATAAGTGCCCTGCACAGACTGCATTGCCAGTTGAGTGAAACTCCAGATACAAGCAACAAAACACAAACTGGAAATCTGTGAAACGGAAACTCTTGTGAAATGGATCATCGAGCGGTGGAAACGAGATGGGTGGTCATACCAAAAGGGATGGTAGTCAAAGGGCTATGAGGAAAGGAGGGGCACTGGAAAAGGGACTCATTGGAGGACGCTGTGGGCAGCAGAGCCCTGCGGCTGCCCTAGGCACCCTGCTGGCAGGCATAGCCCTGCCAGGGCTTGGCCAGAGCTGTCTGCTCCAGGGCCACCTCTTGTGGAGAAAAACCTTCTTCTGACAACAACAAAGGAGAGAGAAAAGTGATGTGAGTGTCCACAGGCTGCATCCCCAAGGCTTCTCTGAAGGCCTGACTCAGACTGGTTTGCAGGCTTCCCCATCTCCTCCTAGCTTGGTGGAAACTTTTACCCTGGTTCCTTGAACCCGCCCTTCAAAAGTACACACCATTTCTGAGTATACACCTATATATAGCCTCCTTCTTCAACGCCACCTCACTGTCAGAGGCTGCTTCCCGTTGACATCAGCTAAATGTGGTATTGAAGTTTGAGGTTGAGGTGATGGGTCTCTACCTGAGTGAGTAGGCAGGCAGCCAAACGGATGTCCAGTTCGCTTGACCTTACTGTGGCATCACTACTTGCACAGTGAAGTTGCAGGTAAACACTGTGGTCTTTGGGTTTCTCTGTTTGCCACGATGATTCCGCTTTTGGTGCCATTGTGGGGATGCCGTGGGTAAGCCCAGGTGGTGTGGAGCACACCAGCAGCCACCGGTGCAGGGTATCCCTCTGCCCCACCAGGCATTTCCTTCCAGCTCTGTGGCTGGGGATGTGCTCTTGCGCAAGAGACCCTGGTTTTTCAGGCACACAGGCACTCATCTTGGTTTTTGATCTGCACCTGTAAAGGCCAGGTCTGCTCTTCAGATCATCAAGGAGAATGTCACGATATCCTTGAGGTTTTCTGTAAAAATTTCTGACAGTTTATGGGTCCTTTATGTTCTGGAAAAGGTGTTTCTGTTTAAAGCACATTGACATCAATATATTTACACAAGTCAATCATGTGGGAAATGTCCAATGTGTATAAATCCATCTAGCATCTCACAAGCCTCCATAGTTTTTATTACTGAAAACAACTTAGTCATCAGCAGACTTTAATTTGGTGGCTGCCTGCTTCCTCTCACAGATCGTCAGCGCCTGAGATAGCCCTGGTCCCAGAAACAATCCCTGGCTTTACACCACGGTTTATTTCTTTTCTGTGCTAAGGAACAGACCTCCCCCTGTGTAACCATTTCTAAATCTTTGCCAATACTTTGCTTCCTGTTGTACGGTTACTTATAGTCCAATCATTTGCACTGTGGATATTTGGAGTGTCTATTAAAAAATTATGAAGGGTTTTTTTGAACACTAATGTACATTGCGTTTTTCAGATCACCTTTTCTGCAACTCACCTTCAGGCCATACTATTCCAGTCACTGACAAATTGCTGCTCCTTGCTCACCAAACCTATGGTTTGGAAAGACAGAAGCAGTTGTGTTTCCCCTCCACACAAAGAAACGTCCTGTGTCAAGACCTCTACCATGAGTTATGAGCATGTAGAATTTTGCAGCCACTGCATATTAGAAATAACAACTAATTACAAGACTGCAAAGTGAAACAAATTACTAATGAAAAGTATTTAAATGCCACCATAGTTTATTTTGACAGATGAGCCTGTCTTGAAAATGAAGGATCTCCCACAGGAGAAATAAAGATTCTCCAGTTGCTTTTTGATCTAAAGGCAATTTCTATACTTTTCTTTTTATCACCTCCTTTGAAGGGAATCATGACTCAGAGAGGCACAGGGTTAAGGGTGGAATGAACATTAAAGGCTCCTGTCACTGCAGCAAGACTCTGAAAACGATTTTCAGAGACTCCAAACCTATGATTTTTTTTTTGCTGTTTCTCCTGGCAGTGGTGTGATAGGATTTAAAGGAAATTTGGGCCCTGATGGATGACAATTGCTTCTCCAAGGGAAAAAACAGAAGAGATGATTTCAGAAAGCCTTTATATATCATCACGCAAGGATCATATACATCAAGGTTCAGGGATCCATTTCCAAGTAATCTGGCTAGAAAAAACACAAAAAAAGGAAAAAAAAACAAGCAAGAAAGCCAGCACTGTGGGGCACCTGGGAGATGTTAGATTATCCAGGCTACTTACTGTACAAGAAGGGGAACACAGCAATGTAACTTTGATGATTGCTATAGTAATTTCTATAGCTAAAGTACCTGATTTTGTGTGTATCTGTCTGATGTAGGCTGGGTATGTAAGTTACTAAAGTTTTTGTGGCAGGCAGATGGTCTGTGTGTGGCGCCCCTAACTTCACTGCTCTTCTCTTGGAAAAAGATCTTGAAATGACACTCAACCATAAACAAATCCTTTTAATTTCACTAATTTAAGGACCTGAGGTAGTTTATAGGACACTCCATGTCCTGGCTGAACTAGTACATGTTAACACACTGGAGTCAACTGACTTAGGCATCCATCCTTAAACGTCCACCAAAACTGAACTGAGTATGTGTCACTTCTAGATTTATGCCATGGACCAGCTTTCCCCTGACAGTTCACAGAAGTTAAACTGGAAGTTTCATATCCACTTCAGAAATCCTCTTACATTTGCTGCTCAAGTTTAGTGAGAATACCTCTGGCACTGTCTAATCCACAAGCATTGTCCTCTTTTTTTCCATTTTTTTTAAAAAGAAAACTTTCAAGTTTCTCTCCTTCTACAGTCTTATTTCAGTTGCAGGCACCCATTTCCTTCATGTCAAATTTAGGTATGGGCCACTTTCCCAGAACTAAAATGAAGGCATGAGTAAGGAAAATGGTATGAGGAGTATGAGCACTGGTGAGGAGTAGATGCCCTCCATTACTACCAGTGAAACCTTATTATCAACATGACAAGGTGATTCAGAGCTGCCACAAAGGCAGCTTTATTTTGGCATAGGAGGAAATAATAATTTTTTAAATTGAGTTTCGACTTTATAGACTCACACCAAGGAGTAAAAAATTACCTCTTTATTTATTTGGGCCAGACACATGGAAGGACCATTCATCTGTGTAGCATAGATCTCTCACAGCGCATTGTTTAACCACGAGGCCTCCTCCAAAACCTCTAGAAATCAGCAGGATTGACTTCAGCAGGGTTTTTGGCCTCCACACAAGTGTGCCCATACGACTGGCAATGCCACAGCAATAGTTCTAGCTCTTTTTACTTGCATGGAGCAACATTACATTATATTCATCTCTGTTGCCTAGATGAGCAAGTGTATCGCCTAGACCCCAAAGCCACAGTGGCACAGAAGCAGCCACCCTTATTTCATACCCCTGGATGGAGAATAGATAACTTGGCACGTATAAATGTACTGACTGTTCTGCATCCCGCTAGCATCTTCCTGTGGTGTTTTGTTTTCTCTGTGGAATATTTTTATTCTTCTTCCCATTAGCCCCATCATCAAGTCCCACATATGCCTGATGGCCATTTCTATAAGGTAAAATAGTGACAAATGTTGAAATTATATCAGTGAAACTACACGGCAATTTCTAAGGAAGCTGAAAACTGGATGCATACAAGTGCTTAGGGGCTGAACTGCTTTTTCTTCCCATCTTGCAGTAATACATATTGTGTTGAAATTTGAAAACAAGGAGTGAGCATGCATAAAAAAAAAAGGTCCTAATTCTTTTTCCAAGCATATTTTCTTATTTACTAAAACAAATGGGTAAAACTATCATCAGGAAAACATTGTTACATGACCATCACCCGAAGTGTATTCTTACCACTGGATCATAATTCCCTTTCTTTCCATTCCTTAAAAGTTCATTCAGTTCTAACTTCTACAGTAATGTTTATCTAGAGTACCTAATTATATAGTGCAACCTGCATCTGGAGTGCTGGTTCAAGGTTATTATAGTTCTCCACAGACATAACAAAAATATTGTTTTAAACTTATCCATTGAGGAAAAATGGCTGCATTTTACCACTGATAGAAGCATATGGATGTAAATGAAAATTATTAGAACTTTAGAAACATGAGTGTTGTCTCTTCAGATTGATTTCCTCCATGACACTTGCTGTCACAGAAGTATCTCCTTTTTGTTTCTGCTGCAGACATAAAATCTGACACATTTAAACTAAATATATTAGACGTATAAAATGACAGATTGTAGTTATAGGCAAATAAGAAAGGTGAATTTTATGAATGCTTGTCAGTAAATGTTCCTTGTTGGGAAGATTTGGTAAGATCAATGAAATATGAATAATAATTTAATAGTTTTTCAGTACTCAATATCTGAGAAAGAAGCTTCTGCTCAATCTATATCATAGTGATTATATGCAGAGCACCATTACTTTTACTACAAAGAAGAAAACTTTTTCTTTGGCAGCAGTAAAAGGAAAGTGGGTAGATAAAACAAACTCTTTAATTCATATGTCCTTACTCATAGGTTTCCCGTCAAGCATGGTTTCCTCTTTATTTAGAATCAATACTAAGTAAGGAAAGGATAAATATATAAATCGCAAAACTCTTTCTGTGGGTGTATTGGTAGCCAAAGTAAATTGTCTGAGGTTTGGAGAGACCATGTGCTTATTCTGTATTTGCTCTAAAATTCAGAAGTGATGAAGAAATATTTTGTTTCAATCCCTAGAATGAGGGAGCGCTGGCTGCGTTTACGACGCTCAGCATTCCTGACAGATCCCTCGCTGCTCACTTCCATAGTATTCCCAGTCTCTGTGGAGAGGGTGAGGTCTCACACATAGCCAAAAATTGGAAGTCAGGAGCCTTTGGCTGGGGCCCAGTTACTGTCTCTGCCATGCCAAGCGAGTGCAAAGAAAGAACGCTATAGGACCCTCTCCTAAGGGATTTATACTGTGGAAGCCTGATCCTGCTAACAACTCGGGCACCTACTTGACTGCAAAGATAAAAGTAATCCTTTAAAGTCAGCAATAACTTTAAGATAAAGAATGCGATTAATTATTTTACTGACAGTGAAATAAATTAATTGTATTTTTACT